>NC_092718.1:115621569-116262294 GCF_047496885.1 Scyliorhinus torazame
TGGAGTTAGTAAGGAGAGGTCGTGCCTGACAACCCTGTTAGCGTTCTTTGAACAGATAACAAATAGGTTAGACAAAGGAGAGCCAATGGATGTTATCTATCTTGACTCCCAAAAGGCCTTTGATACGGTGCCTCACGGGAGACTGCTGAGTAAAATAAAGGCCCATGGTATTCGAGCCAAGGTACTAACATGGATTGACGATTGGCTGTCAGGCAGAAGGCAGAGAGTTGGGATAAAAGGTTCTTTTTCGGAAAGGCAACCGGTGACGAGTGGTGTCCCGCAGGGTTCAGTTTTGGGGCCACAGCTATTGTATTTATATATTAACGATCTAGATGACGGGACTGGGGGCATTCTGGCTAAGTTTGCCGATGATACAAAGATAGGTGGAGGGGCAGGTAATATGGAGGAGGTGGGGAGGCTGCAGAAGGATTTAGACAGTTTAGTAGAGTGGTCCTAGAAATGGCTGATGAAATTCAATGAGGGCAAGTGCGAAGTCTTTCACTTTGGAAAAAAGAATAGAGGCAGGGACTATTTTCTAAACGGTAACAAAATTCATAATGCTGAAGTGCAAAGGGACTTGGGAGTCCTAGTCCAGGATTCTCTAAAGGTAAACTTGCAGGTTGAGTACGTAATTAAGAAAGCAAATGCAATGTTGTCATTCATCTCAAGAGGCTTGGAATATAAAAGCAGGGATATACTTCTGAAGCTTTATAAAGCATTAGTTAGGCCCCATTTAGAATACTGTGAGCAATTTTGGGCCTCACACCTCAGGAAGGACATACTGGCACTGGAGCGGGTCCAGCGGAGATTCACACGGATGATCCCAGGAATGGTAGGCCTAACATACGATGAACGTCTGAGGATCCTGGGAGTATATTCATTGGAGTTTACGACGTTGAGAGGAGATCTAATAGAAACTTACAAGATAATGAATGGCTTAGATAGGGTGGATGTAGGGAAGTTGTTTCCATTAGCAGGGGAGACTATGACCCGGGGGCACAGCCTTAGAATAAAAGGGAGTCACTTTAGAACAGAGATGAGGAGACATTTCTTCAGCCAGAGAGTGGTGGGTCTGTGGAAGTCATTGCCACAGAGGGCGGTGGAGGCCGGGCCGTTGAGTGTGTTTAAGACAGAAGTTGATAAATTCTTGATTTCTCGAGGAATTTAGGGCTATGGAGAGAGAGAGCGGGTAAATTGAGTTGAAATCAGCCATGATTGAATGGTGGAGTGGACTCAATGGGCCGAATGGCCTTACTTCCGCTCCTATGTCTTATGATCTTATTGTCTTTTCATTACTAGGTGTGGAAGCGTGTTAATGACTACAATTTATCAAGCGACTATATTAGTGCTGATTATGCTTTAATTGCGCAGAGTAGATCGGTGGATTCAATAGAACAATTTTTTTCCGAGGTTTTTCAAGGTGCTGGGATCTTGGCATTTACTTGCCGAAGTCAAATAAAGGATAGTGCGCAGACACTAATACAAGCTCCTCCGAGAGTACCAGCGCCATTAAGGGATCGGTTTGAAGCCCAACTTGACAGAGTAACGAATTTGGGTGTCCTTAATAAAATCAACAAACCAGCAGATTTAATAAATGTAAGCCATCGTGTAAATTGCGCACATCATAAGAAAAACAGCTCTTACCATCATTTGCCTTTTTAAGTTCTGTCAGGTGGAAAAAAATTGAACACAATTAATTCTCCAAAACGTTATTCACGAAACCAATTACTTGCCAATTTGAAATGAAACCCACTGTTGATTAGTAAATGCGGCATTTCATGTCTGGCATATCGTATCAAGCGGATACAAAGCTTCGAACCATTCTCTGCTCACGCTTCTTTCTTGCAATTGTATCAGTATTGGCGTGAATTGGAATCTATACAATTGAATGAGTAACATGAAGTGAGCACTGATCTCAATCAGTGCAAGAGAACCTCCTTCAACTGTACAATTCCCGCCCAGGAAAGAAACAAGCTGTGCTGCATCTGGTCCTGGAAAATGAGACAGGGCAGGTGGAGAATGTCAGAGTGCGGAAGCCCTTGCGAAGTAACAATCCTAATCCCATACGATTAAGATCCCAAACTTTAAGAGCGCAACACCTAGGGGTCAAAAAGCTGAACTGGAACCGGTTGATTGGCAACAAATTTTTGTGCATCAAACATTGGTGATAAAATGGGAGACTTTCAGCGGAGACTTGAATAACTGGCGAGCTACGTACCTACCCATGAGAAATAAACACTGGTTATCAAAGCTGGAGTCACCAGGATGACTAAATGTATTGATGATAAAATAAGGAAGCAAAACAGATGCTGGAGTAAAAGAAACGATAGAGATCATGAAGAGTGCTTGAAATGAAGGAGAGATGCGAAGGCTGGAATCAGGATAGCTGCGAGGAAGCATGAAGAAAGGCTTCCAACCTTTGCGAAAACAAATAGAACAATGTTCTTCCAGCATATTAATGGACAAATGTTAAGTAAATGATAGACTGGGGTCCATTATGGACAAGCAGGTAAACTGCTCACTAAAGCGGACTGTATGGCAATGGTACTAAATGAGTCAGTTTTTTCTCTCTGCATCAAATTGGAAGTTGTCCAAAATGGCCCAGTAGAAAATATGGGAGGTGAGACGCGGAACAGTATAGCGATGGATAAAGAAAAGGTGAGGGAAAGGCTGACAACACTCTCGGTAGAAAAGTTACTGGGCCCGCATGGGATGCATTCTAGGTTGATCAAAGCGGTAAGGGAGCACAGTGCGTCGTCATTGACAGAAATTTTACAGGGCTCTCTGAACACAGGGTTAGTGCAGGAGTACTAGAGGATTGCAAATATGATGCACTTGTTTAAGAAAGGGAATGGCTAACCCAGGAAACTACACATCTATCATATTGACATCAACAGTGGGAAAACGGTTGGAGGCCATAATACGGGAGAGATAAATACACAAGTACACACACATTAAGTTAATACTAGACAGTCAGCATGGCTTTGTCAAGGAAAGTCATGTGTGACAAATTAATTGAGTTATTTGATGACGTGACTCAGGCAATGGATGAAGGTAGTGACCGTGAATGTTGCATATTTTACCATCCAGAAAGCATTTTATACAGTGCCACAAGGCAGTTTCGTTTGCAAATCAAAAAAATGTTTCGGATTGAAGAGTCCTTCACAGCAAGGATCAGAAGTTGTCTAATAAGCAAGAAACAGTGGGTAAGGATTTGGCCATTCTTCAGGCTAGTGTCAGGTTGAATGTGGTGTTCCCCAGGTAAAATGTTGGGACTCTTTCTTTTTCTGACTTATGTAAACGATGTAAAAGTGGTTGCTCAGGGCACAGACTCTACCTTTGTAGATGAGACTGAGCTAGAGAGAATAGAGTATTGCGAGAATGACGCTGAGCGACTTCAGAGGGACATGATAATGTGGCCAAATGGGCAACACTTGGCAGATAAATTTCAATGCACCAAAATGTGAGGTAATCAATTTTGGTCTGAAAACAATGGGAGACAACATTTGCTCAATGGTACAACTTTTACTGGAGTACAGGAGCAGAGGGACCCAGGATCAAGTGCATACTTCTGTGAAGGTGGCCAGGCACGTTGACACAGTTCTTATGAAGGCTGAACCCATCCATGAGAGTATAAAACCTATGAGATGACGCTGCACCTCTACAAATCATTGGTCAGAACAGAGTTTGAGTATTGTGTTCAGTTATGGGCATCTTAATTAAGAAAAGATATCAAAGCCCTGAAGAGACTGCACAGGAGATTTACGAGAATGATACCAGGAATCGGGAATTTTAGATTCAAGGAAAGATTGGAGAAATTAGCTTGTTCTCCTTGGAGCAGTGAAGATTAAGATGAGATCTTCTTGAAATGTAAAACATTCTTACACTTTTGACAGGATAAAGAAGGTTATCGTATTGCCACCAGTTGATGTGTCACCAGTCAATTTTGACTGGCGGTCACAATTTCAAGATGGTCATCAAGCGAGCTGGGAGTGAGATGAGAAGAAACGTCTGTATGCAGAGCGTTCTTAGAATTTCGAATACGCTGCCTGCAAGACTGGTGGAGGTGGATTCCGTAGGAGGTTCCAAAGAGAGCTGACATATATATATATATATGTGTATGAAAGTGAAGAATTTCGAGAACTACAGAGATAGGGCTTGGTAATGGGAACAACAACTAGGATGGCCAAGTGCAGGAAAGGTCCGAAAGGCCTCCTTTTGTGCTGTAAATAACAAACAAACTGTGAGGGTTTGGAGAGCATCATCCTCAAATTTGACGACCACAGAAAGTTGCCACTATTCTCCACCTGCTCCACGATGACATGCATGTTGTGATCCTCACCAACGGATGAGCACGGACCCAATACGTTTGCAAACTGGGCTCAAAAAGATATACGTGTTCGCAGCAACCCGGCGAATTGTAGTAACGTACCAGAGAGGCAGGCAACTGTTTAACATCAGTCACCTCTGGGTCAGATACCAAGATCATCCTAACCTATGACATAGAGCTGCATTACGCAATGAAGCCTTACAGTGCGCACAATTATTAGCTGAGATACGAACCTTTGTAGACACATTTACCGAGGCACATAATAGTATGGACATCAGTGTAAATATCCAGATAATGGACAGCAATGATTCTGGGAGAGATGTCTTCAACACTACCACCGCAAAATGTTGCCAATCTACTGGCATGATAGGCATTAGAATGAGATTGTTTTCTCCCAGGCGAATATTCCAATTATCGAGGTACTGGACACACGTTTTACAAAAAACACATTTATCAGGGTATTTGCAGTTATTTTATTAGTAACAACGATAACAGCAATGTAAACATGGTACATAAGACATTTCCATCCCTATCACGTTCTTCGCACACCCAATCAATGAAACAATAGCCTAACCGCTTCCCGACCCGCCTCTTAGATGTCTGCTTCTGCTGGCATTGTAATTGCCTTCGAAAAAGTCGACGAGCGGTTGCCGCCTCCGGACGAACCCTAACCTTGCCCCTCTTCGGGCGAACTATATTTTCTGGAGAGAGATAGCCCCAGCCATGTGACTAACCCAGGCCTCGAATTTCGGAGGCATCGGGTCCATCCACATTGACAGTATTTGTCTCAGGGCTACCGGGGAGGCAAACACCAAAACGTCAGCCACTCTCGCCCCCTAGACACCCGGCATTTCGACTGTACAAAGATTACCACCTCTGGACGCCGCACGACCCGTGTTTGAAGTATCGTGGACGTAACCTCAGCAAAACCCTGCCAAAACCCTCTAAGCATCCGGCATGCCCAAAACACATGGACCTTGTTTGCTGGAACTCCCGCAAACCTCGCTCACCTGTCCTCTACCCCAAAGAACTTGCTCATCCGGGCGACTGTCATGGATGGCAGGTGGTCTACCTTGAATTTGATCAGACAAATCCTGGCACATGATGAGGATGCATTAACCCCGCTTGAGGTATCCGCCCGCAGACCCGCCTCTATTTTTACCCCAGCTTATTTTGCAACTTAAACTTTAGTTCCTCTATCTGAGTTTCCTCCGGCTCCATAAGTTGTTTGATGATAGCTGATAATTTCCCCTTTCCCACCCATGTTCTGGAAACTAGCCTGTCCTGTCTCCCCCTTGCGTGCAGTACCGGGAAAGTCGGAACCTGCCTTCTCAGAAAATCCCGTACCTGCAGATATCCAAACCCATTCCCAGTTGGCAGCTCAAATTTCTCCTGCAAATCTTTCAAGCTGGGGAAGCTCCCGCCTATAAATAGATCTCCCATTCTCCCAATTCCTACTCTATGCCATTTCCGAAACCCTCCATCCATTCTTCCCGCATAAGCCGATGTCTGGGGTAAATCCGAACTTAGACCGTTGCTCTCTGTGCTCTCCTATACTTCCTCCACTGCCCCCAGACTCTCTAATCCGCCATTACCACCGGGCTTGTGGAGTACAGGGCCAGCGAGAACGGCAGAGATTCCGTGATTAGTGCGACCCCACACTTGTGTTCAGACACGATGCCGCCTCCACATGCTCACACCCCTGCACCCACCCCCTCCACCTCCCCCCCCCCCCCCCCCCCACAACCACCACACCACCCACATCCTAATCATGGCTGTATTAGCCACCCAGTAGTCGCTACAAGTGTTCGGCAGCATCAATCCACGCCGCGCCCCCCCCCCACGCCGACTCCGCTCCAACTGTACTTTCTTCTCTCGGGGGCGGGCGGGGGGGGGGGGGTTGCCCGCCATGATAACGCCCGAAATCCCGTTATTCACGCGTTTAAAAAAGGACCAGAAATCTGGGTAGGACCGTCATTTTCCGGTCGGTATTCTCTCCGCTAGTCACAATGGGAGCATGCCCCACCTCCTAAAGTCCTCCGTCATTTGTTTGACAACCGGGACAAGCTTACCTTGTGCAATGTCTTCTATTCCCGTGCAACCTGGATTCCCAGACCGCAAAGGCTCCTTCCTACCGTTCTAAACGGCATGCCCCGCAGCCTCCTCTCCTGTCCCCTCGCCTGGATCGCGTACATATTGCTTTTCCCCACTTTCAATTTATACCCCAAAAACCTGCCAAATTCCCCTAAGGTGCGCATAACCTTCCGCAAGTCTCAAACGTGTCCGAATTGTACAGAAGGAAGTCCTCCGCATAAAACGAGACCCGATGCTTCACACCACATTCCAACATTCAATAGGGAGATCTGCCCTTATGGCCCTCATTGCTCAGTGTCCTTCTCCAGCTTCAGAATAAATGAGATCGATGGACATGCTCACCCGCCACACACCCCTCATCCCCTAACAGTCCCAAATCCAACCTCCATAACGGGTGCTGCCCTGTTTCCATACTATCCCGTAGATGCACCCAATGTGGGGCATGCACTGACACGTGATTATGTAGGACTCGGCATCAACCACCCCGGCAGTTGAGCCCTGTTCAGGATTTAAAAAACGTCGATCCATCAGTATACCTTGTCGACACGGGAATAAAAAGAAAACGGTTTCACTCTTGGGAGACCAAACCTCCATGGGTCTAGCCATGGGTCTGCTCCATACACCCTTTTAATGCCGTCGCTACGGCTGGCACGCTCCCTGCCCAAGATTGTGACCCATCCAAAACTGCATCAATCACTCTTGAAATCTCCCCCCATGATCAGATTGTGTCACTCTAGGTCCGGGATCTTACCTAACAGCCGCCTCAAAATTCCACATCATCCGAGTTTGGTGCATCTATATTCAGGAGTCCCATCCGCCTCCCCTAACCATAAGCTTCCCACTAACTATAATGTCCCTGCGCCCCCCCACCCCCCACCCCCACCCCCCCCCCCCGGTCCCGCGCGCCTGACACGATTCTCTCTACCTCAAATGGCACCGATTTGTTACTCAGTATCGCGACAGCCCCTGGTTTTAGAGGACAGCCCGGATTGAAGTACCTGGCCTACCCAACCATTCCTCAATCTGGGCAGGCCTATAACCTTTGGGTGTTTCTTTTGTAACATTGACATGTCCACCTCCAATCCCGTCAGATGCGCGAAAACCGTGAGCCCTCTTAACCGGCCGATTTAGCCCTCTGACGTTCCAAGTAATCAGCCTAGTCGGGGGTCATCACCACCCTGCCGATTAGCCATCACCCTTCTTAGGCCAGCCACTAGCTCTCGCCCCTCGCCTCCTCCGGCCATCCGTCGGCCATCCACCGTCCTCGACCTCCCCTTTGTGCCCTAGCAACAGTTCATCCCCTGTCAGCAGAGCAGCTTGCCTCACCCCCAGTAACAGCACCAGAAACGCAACAGCCTATATCAAATGTATCACCTGCGCCCGTTCCACTGCGCTTCTGTGAGCTAACTAACCTAGCCAGACTGGTAGCCCCCGTTAATGGCAACAGACATCCAAGCTCCCCAATGTTCTCCTCTCCCCATCCCACCGCCCCCCCTGCACCCCCGCTTGAACCTACTTATTCAAAGCATTTCAGTCCCCAGTAAACCAACAGTAGAAAAGGTCCCTCCACCCAACTTTCAATGGAACAGAGTTACCATTTTTAAAATAAACGTTGAGACCCCAATTCATTTTATCCAATTAAGGGGCAATTTAGCGTGGCCAATCCATCTACCCTGCACATCTTTGGTTTGTGTGGGTGAAACCCACGCAAACGCGGGGAGAATGTGCAAACTCTCCACGGACAGTGAACCAAAGCTGGGATCGAACGTGGGACTTTGGCGCCATAAGACAGCAGTGCTAACGACTGCGTCACCGTGCTGCCTATAGAGTTATCTTTACATTCCTAAGCATCTGCTCATACATCTTATCACAGCGAAAACCAAAGAAAAAAGGAAGCGGCAAAAGCAACAAAGGAAAAGCAAAAAAATGGAAAAAAGATCGCAAAATATCCCCTTGTTAATAGAGCACTGCATATTCAAAAAAACCAGACGTGATTTTGACCATCGCGCCACTGCAATTCCGTCCCCAATGGTTCAGTGACCTTAATCCCCTGCTCGCCTTTTGTCCTTCATAAAGTTCATAATTTGGTCCTGTCATTCAAAATAAAGTTCCAGGCCCTCAAACGTGTTCGCCTTTTGGCAATTTCCGGGCCCAGGTCCTGATAGAAGCGCAACTCACAGTTCTCCCACACGGAGCTCCGTGCCTGACTGGACCACTGCTAAATCTGTTCCTTGTCCACGATCCGGTGCATTCGCACCACCATCGGCCTCTGCGGTGCACTCTCTCGTGGCTCCCTTGCAAGAGCTGTCTGCGCCTTGTCCACGTCCTAGGGTCGCATAAACGCGCATCACCCGTCAACCTTCCCAGCATACTTTCCACATATGCGCTCGCGTCCGAACCCTCACAGCCCTCAGGGAGGACGGCGATCCTCAGGTTCTGTCTTGTGGACCTGTTCTCCAAGTCCTCTAACTTTCCGACAATATTTCCTGGTGGTCCTTCCTCCGCCCCAGCTTGGCCTCCAAAGCGGATAAATCGTCCTTTTGCTCGAAATCTTTTCCTCCACATTCTGAATTGCCCGTCCGTGTGTTTCTAGACCGTGTTACACCCGATCAATCGATGCTATAATCGGGTCCAGAGTATCTTTCTTGAGATTGGCGAAGCACTCCTCAATGAACTTCACCAGCTGTACCGTGGGCTACTGTGCCAGGATCCTGCACCTCCGCCATTTTTTGCTGTACTGCCCGAGTCTTCCATGCTTGACTGTATCTCCTTACACGGCCACTTCTCGTCCACTGCTCTATGCAATGGTGTGGGATTTCTCCTCACTGTCTCACTCTCCACCGATTGATCAAATTAAGTTCTGAAACAAACAGAAGAAAACGTCCAAAAATCTTGTCACAAGCGGGAGCTACCAGATGTGCGAACTCCTACTCCATGGCCGCTACCGAAAGTCGGAACCTGCCACCCATGACCAGCTGCGAAAAGGAGGTGGGGACAGTTTATCGGCATGACCGAGCTCCGCAATGACAAGCGATCAATAGGAGGGCAGACAAAGTGGCATGCGGACACTCAAAAAGTCTCCCGAGATTAATTCAACATCACCAAAAGGAAGTGGGGACCACTTCTCTTCGAATGCACAAGAATGGAGAAAATGCATACTTGAATGCACAAATCGCTACGAGCGTCGGAGATAGAATACATGGACGCCAAGCGTAAACAGCAGAAGGAGAACGCAGTGGATTGTGCGTCCCACCCACTCACCTCGTCAAGCACAACCTGCAAAATATGTGGCCAGCTCTGTGTATCCAGGATCAGAGATTCAGCCACCACAAAACACCCATCCCCGGAGTGGAAGCACGCCGTCCTCTGCGCTGAGTGACTGCCCAAGAGGGCAAAGAGTGTCAAAAGAAAAAGCTCTGTCCCGTTGTGCTATTAACATAAATCTTTTGCAGCCAATACACATGAGCATTGCTTGGTTTTGGAATGTTAGCAGGAAAAGTGGACTTGTTATGACTAGTTTACGAACATCCTCTAAGTAGGATCGTGTTTTCCCCCATAGTTAGGATATTTGCTGAGCGCCTGCAACGCATCTCCTATTTGAAGACAACAATAACACTGTCCATCGATGCCAGAGGGGATGAATGAAATTAATTGAACATTGAACATTCTGAAGCAGTGGACATCTGTGTCGTCCGATATACATCACCGTTGTATGTTTCTGCTTGAAGCTTCTTGTGAATGCTCCATCTGGAACATTTATTGTGACGTGCTGTACTCCTACATCATTGAGACGGGATTTCTATGGAGCTGTGTTTCCAGCGATTCATTCAATTTCCCAACAGCATTCTCAACTTTCTGTGCAAGAAGTGCAGATTATAGAACTCTATCTGTTTCTTGTACATGTTACGTTTATGTTCCCTTGTTGAGAACTATTTTGGCCGCACAGATTTAGTCTGAGCATAATGTGTCAGTTATTTATTACAAATAGCAACAGAAAAATATATTTATTTTGAAGCTATTTGACGCATTGTTAATTGGGGAACAACAGTTTATTCCGAAAAATGCACATACTCTTAATGAAATATTCTATGAAAACTTCATTTCACTTGGAACAGCGAAATTACAACCCTCCATCACTGCTATTCATCCAATCGTCATCATACGCACAATGTGTCTTACTTGGAAGCGCATTTCGTTCAAGTTGTGGAAATTCGTCTAATTGAAGATATAAGACAGTCCAAATGCTGCACCGAGAAGGATCACAAACTTCTCCATAACTTACCTTCAGCTGCCCTTTTATTTTCTATTGGAAAAAATAAAGTAAAAGTCAATTAATATTACAAATATATCAACATACACAATAGAAATCAACTCAAAAGGGAACACCCCAGAGAAAGGAGCTGCTTTGGCAGTGCGTAATGACCGAAATAATCCAACAGACACTTTCAAATAATCCCTGGTGACGTGTACGTCGTAAAACGCATTTCCGAACAGTCGATACGCTAACATATGTGAATTAACGTTTTCACTCCATGACGAAACTAACCACCCCACAATCGACGCGTATTCAATATTATGGATAATTATTACACGAACAATCCATTGATGATTCTGGTGAAGCAATAAAAATGACAACCGATCTATTTGCTCTGCCAACATTGTATTATTTTTCGGTTTGACGTCCAGCTCTCAGTTGCTCATGTATTGTATTCAGAGCTTTATAAAGCACAAGGGCTTGGTTTTGGAATTCTGTTCAAAAGAGTCTTATGTCGATTATTAACATTTCACTTTATGTGCTACCACTCAATTCTGCACCTGCCCTTTGAAATAACAGTTCCACCCCAGTCCCGCAACACAGTAACACCAGCAAACCACTCAGGTGGACACTAAGTTGTAATTTAGCATGGCCAATCCATCAAACGTGCACATATTTGGGCTGTGGGACGAAACGGAGCACCAAGAGCAAACCAAGCAGACACTAGGCGAAAGTACAAGCTCCACATAGACAGGTCCAGAGACTGGAATTGAACTCGGGTCCCTCGAGCTGTGAGTCAGAATTGCTACCCTGTGCCACGGTGCCGCCATATGATGTACTAATTTCTCTGCTAACTTTGCTGTGAAGCACGTTAGTCAATTGAAAGGAGCTGCATATATGAAATTATTTGTGTTATTCCATGAATAACGGGATCATAGGTAACCTGTTTTATATTTGCAATCAATCAATCTCATGAGCCGAGTGTGTATTCATACGATAACACATCCTAGAACTCCATGAATCATGTTCCAGAAGCTATTTCTTCATCCATTCGATTTGTTATTTTTTGTACAATTAAGCAGTACAGTGTCAGAGTAATCCTGATGCGATCATAACAGAGAAATGTAAACACTGAGTTGCTGGAAGGTATGTATTGCGGATTCCTGTCTACTGCAAAAAACCTTTCACCCCCTTGCGAATGAAGAATCGTCCCAGCTCAGCATTACAAAAAGAAATCAACGAATGGTTTTCCGCTGCCATTTTCGCAAGAGTACCAGAAACCCACTGAGACTGAGAGAACAACGTTTGGTCTTCTCCTTGAACGAAGGACTCACTATTTTCAAACAGTAACCTCTTAGTTCGGACAGGTAGAAGAATCATCATCACACCGAGTCCATCAATCCTGCTCTTACAATTACTGGTATGCAAAAAATCACCTCGTCGTCTAGCAAACAACACTGTTGACAGGCATAACCTCTCAAAACTTTCCGAATATGATTATTCGCCCATTCATTTTCTTACTCTGGTAAACCGTTTCGGGACTGCTTCTAACTAATTGAAGTGATTCCTTTCAAAATGAAAACAATCTGGACACACTGATCCAGCTGTGATCTCAACAAATCCGTGCACAGCTAAAGAAGTACGTCCGCACGTTTGAACAAAATATCCCCACATGATATAATGGCATTCGAGTCAGAGAATCACTACATTTCAGAAGGAGAGCATTCGGTCCATCGAATCTGCATTGACACTCTGGAAGGGTTCAGTACATAGCGTCAGGCACCCACCCTATCTCCTTATCTCGGTAACCACACCTAAGCTGACGTTCAGGACACAGAGGGGCAAATTCTCATGGCCAATCAAACTAACGTGCACATCTTTGGACGATGAGTGGAAAACGGAGCACCGACAGGAAAAGTGTAAACTTCACACAGTCAGTCACCAAGGGTGGAATTTAACGCAGGACCATGGAGCTGGGAGGCAACAGAGCTAACCACTGTGTCACCATGCCACGTCTATCAACTGTGCCAATAATTTGATAATAGAACAAGAACATCGGTTTCAGACTAATTTCTGGAAGTATTTTCTCTGCACCGCATTTCAAGAGCCAGGCACTGCGTCCATCAACTAATTTTGATTGCTGTGGAATTTTGAGAATGTTTTAGATATGGTCGTACACAAATATCCAAATCTTCCACCACCGACCGACGGAGACATCGCCATGCACCTTCCAAGAGAAGCACTGCAGCAACTCACGAAGTTTCCATAACAGTACCTTTTATTCTGATTATGAATAATCAATTCTGTATGTTGATATGTTAGACCTACAACGACGAGGTGGAAGTAGGCCTCAGCCAGGTGACACTGCTACGTTTTAATTCGGAGTGAGGAGTCATCGTGGATAGTCGTGTTTTGTATTTGCCCTCGTACTCATGTTGTTATCAGTTTCCAATTAATTAGCTGTATTAGTGTTGTTTTCTTCCCGCGTCATTGTAAACTAATTTACCTTAACTAGTCACGAACTGGACGATCTTTGGTGCACCGACTCAATCATTGCAACGCACTAGAACGTAACATGGCACCAGAAGTAGTGATCTACGAGTTTAAGATCTGAAGTGAAGAACTTAGGAAACGGTACTACGAAAACGAAACGAAATTCATCGACGATGAGCATCTACAGGTCATATCTCAACGCCCAACTGGTCACCGAAGAAAAATATGGATAGCTTGAAAGCACTACAAAGTCTTCATACACCTGGGAACGTATGTGCAAATAGGCACGCGTCTAAGCAGCAGTATATCAAGTACGTAGCGACTCTAAGTTTACAGCCACAGCCTGATGAGCGCAAAATAGCGTTGCTGCTCACTGTAGAACGTCGACAAGCGACCGAAATATTTAACACTTTGGTATTTGATCGAGAGGCAGACAGTGAGAACTTTGATGTCGTCCTTCAAATTTTGGTACTGGTAATTTTGCAACTTAAAAATCATCAATGATCAGGAACAAATCTTATTTGGCATAACTAAAAGATAAAGTGCATGGGCTTTTTCTGAGGGACAATGAACTCTGGCTGAAAGGCGCAAACGACATTGCCATGCCTGCGTGTTAGCTGTAGATAAAAACAACACGTTAAACATGAGACGTTGAAGTGCGAAAATCGGGAACGAAGCCAACACCGTAGATGTCGTGACGCACCTAAAACAAAAACGTGTTTCAACAGCGCTGGCCATTTACACGATCGCAAGGCACCACTACTTTGTGCAAGCAGTGTAAAAACAAGCACTTACAGAGGAAATGTACCGCCTTTGGGAAACCTTGTGCGAAGTGCAAAGGCAAAATCACTTTGCCAAGCACTGTTTTTTTCCAAATAAACGTAAACGCATAAAAATCTATAAACACTGTAAAAGAAATGAATTTTGAGGCTATATTCTTCATTGCTTTCATGACTAATGAAGACGTGACCAACGTAGCCAGGCAAAATGAAATGTACTCGACGAACATAAGAGGTCGTAATGATGGGGTATGTACTGTAAATAGAGATAACTGGGCAGTTTCTTGACTCTTAAATCAAAGGTTTCTCGACACAGGAGCAAGAGAGAATCTCATCAGTGTCCCATATATTGAAGCCCAAGATTTTGAACAGACCAGCATTATTAAAGATTAAAATGGTCGAAGCATTACTTATTTAGACGTGTGGGAGTTGACGTTCAAGTCAAAGATAGAACCCATCAAGTGAAATATCCAATTGTAGCCACAGATTGTGAATCAGATGTAAAGATGTGACAGTTAAATAAAGGTAACTACAGGGGCATGAGGGAGGAACTGACGAAAATCGATTGGGAGCAGAGCCTAGGGGGAAAGACAGCAGAACAGCAGTGGCAGGAGTTTCTGGGAGTAATTGAGGACACAGTACAGAGGTTCATCCCAAAGAAAAGAAAGGTTATCAGAGGGGGGATTGGGCAACCATGGCTGACAAAGAAAGTTAGGGAATGCATCAAAGCAAAAGAGAAAGCCTATAATGTGGCAAAGAGTAGTGGGAAGTCAGAAGATTGGGTAAGCTACAAAAATAAACAGAGGATAAAAAAGAGAGAAATAAGGAAAGAGAGGATCAAATATGAAGGTAGGCTAGCCAGTAACATTAGGAATGACAGTAAAAGTTTCTTTAAATACATTAAAAACAAACGGGAGGCAAAAGTTGACATTGGGCCGCTCCAAAATGACGCTGGTAATCTAGTGATGGGAGACAAGGAAATAGCTGAGGAACTAAATAAGTACTTTGCGTCAGTCTTCACAGTAGAAGACATGAGTGATATCCCAACAATTCCGGAGAGTCAGGGGGCAGAGTTGAATATGGTAGCCATCACAAAGGAGAAAGTGCTAGAGACACTAAGAGGTCTAAAAATTGATAAATCTCCGGGCCCAGATGGGCTACATCCTAGAGTCCTAAAGGAGCTAGATGAAGAAATAGTGGAGGCGTTAGTTATGATCTTTCAAAAGTCACTGGAGTCAGGGAAAGTCCCAGAGGATTGGAAAATCGCTGTTGTAACACCCCTGTTCAAGAAGGGAGCAAGGAAAAAGATAGAAAATTATAGGCCAATTAGCCTAACCTCGGTTGTTGTCAAGATTCTACTATCCATTGGAAAGGATGAGATTTCTAAATTCTTGGAAGTGCAGGGTCGGATTAGGACGAGTCAGCATGGAGTTAGTAAGGGGAGGTCGTGCCTGACAAACCTGTTAGAGTTCTTTGAACAGATAACAAATAGGTTAGACAAAGGAGAGCCAATGGATGTTATCTATCTTGACTCCCAAAAGGCCTTTGATAAGGTGCCTCACGGGAGACTGCTGAGTAAAATAAAGGCCCATGGTATTCGAGGCAAGGTACTAACATGGATTGACGATTGGCTGTCAGGCAGAAGGCAGAGAGTTGGGATAAAAGGTTATTTTTCGGAAAGGCAACCGTTGACGAGTGGTGTCCCGCAGGGTTCAGTTTTGGGGCCGCAGCTGTTGTCTTTATATATTAACGATCTAGATGACGGGACTGGGGGCATTCTGGCTAAGTTTGCCGATGATACAAAGATAGGTGGAGGGGCAGGTAATATGGAGGAGGTGGGGAGGCTGCAGAAAGATTTAGACAGTTTAGTAGAGTGGTCCTAGAAATGGCTGATGAAATTCAATGAGGGCAAGTGCGAAGTCTTGCACTTTGGAAAAAAGAATAGAGGCAGGGACTATTTTCTAAACGGTAACAAAATTCATAATGCTGAAGTGCAAAGGGACTTGGGAGTCCTAGTCCAGGATTCTCTAAAGGTAAACTTGCAGGTTGAGTACGTAATTAAGAAAGCAAATGCAATGTTGTCATTCATCTCAAGAGGCTTGGAATATAAAAGCAGGGATATACTTCTGAAGCTTTATAAAGCATTAGTTAGGCCCCATTTAGAATACTGTGAGCAATTTTGGGCCCCACACCTCAGGAAGGACATACTGGCACTGGAGCGGGTCCAGCGGAGATTCACACGGATGATCCCAGGAATGGTAGGCCTAACATACGATGAACGTCTGAGGATCCTGGGAGTATATTCATTGGAGTTTACGACGTTGAGGGGAGATCTAATAGAAACTTACAAGATAATGAATGGCTTAGATAGGGTGGATGTAGGGAAGTTGTTTCCATTAGCAGGGGAGACTATGACCCGGGGGCACAGCCTTAGAATAAAAGGGAGTCACTTTAGAACAGAGATGAGGAGACATTTCTTCAGCCAGAGAGTGGTGGGTCTGTGGAAGTCATTGCCACAGAGGGCGGTGGAGGCCGGGCCGTTGAGTGTGTTTAAGACAGAAGTTGATAAATTCTTGATTTCTCGAGGAATTTAGGGCTATGAAGAGAGAGAGCGGGTAAATTGAGTTGAAATCAGCCATGATTGAATGGTGGAGTGGACTCGATGGGCCGAATGGCCTTACTTCCGCTCCTATGTCTTATGATCTTATTGTCTTTTCATTACTAGGTGTGGAAGCGTGTTAATGACTACAATTTATCAAGCGACTATATTAGTGCTGATTATGCTTTAATTGCGCAGAGTAGATCGGTGGATTCAATAGAACAATTTTTTTCCGAGGTTTTTCAAGGTGCTGGGATCTTGGCATTTACTTGCCGAAGTCAAATAAAGGATAGTGCGCAGACACTAATACAAGCTCCTCCGAGAGTACCAGCGCCATTAAGGGATCGGTTTGAAGCCCAACTTGACAGAGTAACGAATTTGGGTGTCCTTAATAAAATCAACAAACCAGCAGATTTAATAAATGTAAGCCATCGTGTAAATTGCGCACATCATAAGAAAAACAGCTCTTACCATCATTTGCCTTTTTAAGTTCTGTCAGGTGGAAAAACATTGAACACAATTAATTCTCCAAAACGTTATTCACGAAACCAATTACTTGCCAATTTGAAATGAAACCCACTGTTGATTAGTAAATGCGGCATTTCATGTCTGGCATATCGTATCAAGCGGATACAAAGCTTCGAACCATTCTCTGCTCACGCTTCTTTCTTGCAATTGTATCAGTATTGGCAGATCCATTTGCCATTTTGTACGCTTCGCAAAAAAAGGGACATCGAGCATCCTCATTGTCTCCCTACTTAATCTGCGTCACTGAGACTTTTATCTAGGTATTTACAAAATAAACTAATGAAATAATACTGATAATAATCTTTATTGGCACATTGAGGGTGACATTAACACTGCAATGAAGTTTACGTGAAAAGCCGATCGATGCGACATTCCGGCGCCTGTTCGGGTACACAGAGGGAAAATTCAGAATGTCCAAATTGCCTCACAGCACGTCTTTCTGGACGAGTGGGAGGAAACCAGCGCACCTGCAGGAAACCCACGCAGACACGGGGTGAACGTGCAGACTCCGCACAGACAGTAACCCAACTAAGTGTTCAACCTGGTACCCTGGCCTTGTAAACCCACAGTACCACCCACTATGCTACCGTGCTGCCCACGTGGACTTGTGAACTAAAGGAAATAACACTTGGATTAATAGATGTAAGCGAGGTCTGAATTAATCACAGAATAAACAAAAAATGATTTGTATTCGAGGCACAGAAATCATAAGCGCAAAAGTAATAAATGCAAGACACTTTGTCGCATCGTGTCTGGGTCTTTCTGTGTGGCATCTCTGAGACTGGTCAGCGGAGCATTCAGCTATCATGTTTTGTTACTTGTATCTAAATAGTGCTTGAGGGCAACAGGTAATCAAACATGATTGAACATATCACTGTGGATGCCAGAGTCAGACAATAGCCATCAACCTGAACGCAATAGATTTGTGACCAAACTAAAAAAACAAATCGTTGCGTCACACTCTTCAATGCATAGGTTACGAACGCAGGAATGATCAATATTTGTTTCTTGTCAGTATGATTAATACTTGTTCTGGACAAGTCAGCCGTTAATCATAATCTGTCAGCCACAGCTTGAAACATGCAAAGGACACCCTGTCAGCAACTAATTCGTCGACTAGAAATGTCCACTTGAAAAGTTATTTCTTGCTGACGTTGATTCGTATGCATTGAGTAAAATTCTTTCTGAGGATTTCAAAAATGAAATTTTTTGACGTGATGGATGAGGATTAAAGAAATTGCGAGGATGACACCCAGCGATAGAATTACGATGCGTAATTCCCCCTTGAACAGAATATTGAAAATGAAGAGAATCTCAGGCAACTCTGCTGAGTTGCGGCACCTAATTTTATCGTGACAGAATAATTGGAGAGATCATTCACGGAACTTAAACGTGAAATGTGTGTATTTTTAACAATACTAAATAACCTTTACACCGTCCACGACAAAACACAGCGCTTGATTCGTGCGGATTCGCAAGCTCAATCAAATCCAGCGTCATCAAGGACGAGTGGTAGCAAAGTGTACAGTTAGCAACATGCACTGCAGGCAATTATCAAGGTTTCACTGGCTGCTGTAATGCTGGCTCCAACTGGAGAATGTTGAGCGGATCAACACGTCCACATTTCTGGTTACACGTTATTTGGATTACATCGGCTTTGTCGTTTTCGTGGCGATGCTGGTCTCCTGAATCGATGGGAATGAGGATGTATATGCAGAATCCTCTTCACTTGCGTTGTTCACTTTCCATCACAATTCAGTCGCGATGGCTGGACTGAAGATTATAGAACAGTAGATGATTTTGGCGAACACTCCATTGCTAATTTGATAATTTTCTCTTTCCGTTTTGCAACATAATTTAAGCCGCTGATCAGGGACTGCTCGTAGCATTTTGCAATATTAAAATTAAAAGCTCCGTTTAACACCGAAACTGACACATGTTTGGAAATTAGGTTCACGGGTGTTGTCATGTTGAATTCACTTTATAAATATGAATACTTTTGCAAAATATTCACTTCATTATATGTTGGAAAATCGCTGTCGTTCATAGCTTATAACAATAGAATCCCTACAGTCCAGAAGAAGGCCCTGCGGCCATTTAGTCTGCACAGAACGAGGAAAGAATACTCTACGTAGCCTCACATCTCCACCCTATACCGGTAACCCAGCAACCAAACGTAACCTTTTCGACATGAAGGGACAATTTACCATGCCCAGTACACTTAGCCTGTACATCTTTGGGCTGCGGGAGGAAACCGGAGTATCTGGAGTCGATTTCAGCGGGAGCGGTGCGCAAGTGATTTCTGTGAGGTAAGTTTATCCTTTAAAAACACTTACCTTAACAGGAACAGCCCAGTCGATTTCAGCGGGAGCGGTGCGCAAGTGATTTCTGGGAGGTAAGTTTATCCTTGAAAAACACTTACCTTCACAGGAACAGGCCAGTCGATTTCAGCGGGAGCGGTGCGCAAGTGATTTCTCTGAGGTAGGTTTATCCTTTAAAAACACTTACCTTCACAGGAACAGGCCAGTCGATTTCAGCGGGAGCGGTGCGCAAGTGATTTGCGGGAGGCAAGTTTATCCGTTTAAAAAAACACTTCTTTTCTGTTTTATTTTTTTCGGCCCGCGGACTTTTGGGAAGAAACCCCCCCCCCACCCCCCACCCCCCCCCCCCCCCCCCCCCCCAACCAATAAATTCTGGTGGAGAGGAAACCCGAGACACTACACGTGTAGTGTCTCCCAACCGCCGTCCTCGTCTAACATAATAATAAGACCCATTGTTGTGAGGTAAGTGCCATATTATGTTATTATTATATTATATTATTAGCATTGTGCAGATCAAGGTTCGGAGGTGGAGGAGCAGTCTCTGTCAGGGAGAGAGCCTGAGAACATCTAAGACACTCAGAAGGTAAGTAGGTAAGTAAGTGATTTTTACTCATTTTTACTTTTATACCTTTTTCAAATTGTGTGTGTCGGGAGGGGGGGGGGACTGAAGTGACATCACAGAGTGAGTGGCTGGTTGGGAATCTACACTAAATTTAAAAAAATAAACATTGGTAACTAATTAAACATAATTACTTAATTATGTTTAATTGAAGTCACACGGGATCAGGGGTGAACTGGCAAGGTGGATACAGAACTGGCTAGGCCATAGAAGGCAGAGGGTAGCAATGGAGGGATGCTTTTCTAATTGGAGGGCTGTGACCAGTGGTGTTCCACAGGGATCAGTGCTGGGACCTTTGCTCTTTGTAGTATATATAAATGATTTGGAGGAAAATGTAACTGGTCTGATTAGTAAGTTTGCAGACGACACAAAGGTTGGTGGAATTGCGGATAGCGATGAGGACTGTCTGAGGATACAGCAGGATTTAGATTGTCTGGAGACTTGGGCGGAGAGATGGCAGATGGAGTTTAACCTGGACAAATGTGAGGTAATGCATTTTGGAAGGGCTAATGCAGGTAGGGAATATACAGTGAATGGTAGAACCCTCAAGAGTCTTGAAAGTCAAAGAGATCTAGGAGTACAGGTCCACAGATCACTGAAAGGGGCTACACAGGTGGAGAAGGTAGTCAAGAAGGCATACGGCATGCTTGCCTTCATTGGCCGGGGCATTGAGTATAAGAATTGGCAAGTCATGTTGCAGCTGTATAGAACCTTAGTTAGGCCACACGTGGAGTATAGTGTTCAATTATGGTCGCCACTCTACCAGAAGGATGTGGAGGCTTTAGAGAGGGTGCAGAAGAGATTTACCAGAATGTTGCCTGGTATGGAGGGCATTAGCTATGAGGAACGGTTGAATAAACTCGGTTTGTTCTCACTGGAACGAAGGAGTTTGAGGGGAGACCTGATGGAGGTCTACAAAATTATGAGGGGCATAGACAGAGTGGGTAGTCAGAGGCTTTTCCCCAGGGTAGAGGGGTCAATTACTAGGGGGCATAGGCTTAAGGTGAGAGGGGCAAGGTTTAGAGTAGATGTACGAGGCAAGTTTTTTACGCAGAGGGTAGTGGGTGCCTGGAACTCGCTACCGGAGGAAGTGGTGGAAGCAGGGACGATAGTGACATTTAAGCGGCATCTTGACAAATACATGAATAGGATGGGGATAGAGGGATACGGACCCAGGAAGTGTAGAGGATTGTAGTTTAGTCGGGCAGCATGGTCGGCACGGGCTCAGAGGGCCGAAGGGCCTTTTCCTGTGCTTACGTTTCTTTGTTCTTTGTTCTTTGTTGAAACCCACGCAGACACCGGGACAAAGTACAAACTCCAAACAGACATTCAACAGAGAACGCAATTGCCGTATTTTTTCTCGAGTATTTATCGAGTGCATTAGGTAATTTTTGATTTCAGGCCTCATTTTCGTCTCTGCTGGCAATATGCTGGCAGTGCACTTCAGTCCTAGTTTAAATGTGGACATTGTCAGAAAAACAGTCCTGATTATCCTTTGTCTTTTTTAAGTTCTGTCAGACAGAATAACAATAAACATAATTAATGCTATAAAAAGGTCGGTGCCCCAATGATTAGCGCAGCTGCTTCACTCCCCGAAAGGAACCGGGTTCGATTCCGGCACCGGGTCAGTGTAGCTGTGGAGTCTGCACATTCTTCCCATGTCTGCGTGGATTACACCCCGCAATACAAGAATTTGTGCAGGGTATATGAATTGGCCATGTTAAATTGTGCCTTAATAGGAAAAAATTGATTTGGTACTCCAAATATATAGTAAAGATATTGTAGAAAGGTTTTCAACAAAAGCAATTGCCTGAAAATTCGAAATCTATCTCACCCACTGATGATTGAATGCGACATTTCATAAACAGCAGATACAAAGCTTCTCGCCATTCTGCGGCCACGCTTCTTTCTTGTGACGGTGACAGGATTTGGCAGATCAATTTTACATTTTGTATGCTTCCGAAATTAGAAGACATCCAGCATCCTATTTTTCACCCAACATCTCTCTGCGTCGCTGAGGTTTTCACCCAGCTATGCAGAGAAGGGAACTCATGATATGGACGCGTGGACTAAAGGAAATAACGTTTCGATTAATAGACTGGAAGAGAGGTCTGAATTAATCTGAGAACAATCGGAAGTTTTATTGTGTTCGAATACAGAAACCAGCAGTGTAAACGTTACTGATAGAGGTATTAAGAGTCATCCCGGAGGGAAAAACCAACGTAATGGTCCTTTAACGGATTGATCGTAGTATTCGGAATAAGGCCAATGTGTTAATGGCACAAATCATCGTGAATGACGGTGAGTTAGTGGCCATTACTGAAACACGGCTAAAGAGTGGCCACGACTTACAGTTAAATATTCAAGGGAATCAACCTATTTGGAAGGACAGAGTCGATGGTAAGGGAGTTGGTGGAGCTCTGGTGTTTAAGGGTGACATCCGGGCAGAGTGAGGGATGACATCGGTGTCATTAAGGATAAGATTGAATCCATTTGGGTGGAAATCAGGATTAGTTAGCCGGAAATGTCACTGACAGGAGTAACCTATCTGCCAGCAAATAGTAACATTACGGTGTGGCGGGCAATAAACGAAAAAATAACTGATGCATGTAGAAATGTTACAGCAGTTATCCTGGAGGATTTTAATCGAAGTGTCGATTGCTTTACCCAGTTCGGTCAAGACAGACTTGAGGATGAGATTATGGAATGAATCCGTGATAGTTTCCTCTAACATTGTGTCATGGAACTCACAAGGCAACAAGAGATCCAAGATCTGGTCCTGTGTAATGAGAAAGTAGTGATTAATGATTTCTTAGTTCGGGATCCTCTCGGAAGGAGCGATCACAATATGGTGGAATTTCAAATACAGATGGATGGTGAGAAGGTAAAATCAAACACTTGTGTGTTGTGCTTTCACAAAGGAGATTACAATGGGAGGAGAAAAATGATGGCTACGGTAGACGGGGAGCAATGCCTTTCTGGTGACACAGTTGAGGAACAGTAGAGAACCTGCAAAGCGATTTTTCACAGTTCTCAACAAATTATTATACCAACAAAAAAGAAGGAGGATACAAAGAGTGAAAATCGACCGTGGATATCTCAGGAAATAAGGGAGACTCTCAAATTGAAGGAAAAAACATACGCTATGGCAAAAATTATTGGGACAGGAGAGGATTGGAAAATCTATAGGGGGCAACATACAGAATATAAAAAGCAATGAAGAAGAGTAAGATAGATTATGAGAGTAAACTTGCTCAGAATATAAAAACAGATAGTAAAATTTTACACAAATATATAAAACAAAAAGTGTGGCGAAGGTAAATTTTGGTCCTTTCGAGAATGAGAAGGGAGATTTAATAATGTGAGGTGAAGGAATGGCTTAGAAACTGAACAGGTTTTTTGGGTCGATCTTCACAGTAGAAGATACAAGTAACATGCCAGTGATTGATGGAAATGAGTCGATGACAGTTGAGGACCTTGAGACGATTGTTATCACTAAAAGGTTGTGATCGGCAAGCTAATGGGCTGAAAGGTAGACTAGTCTCCTGGCCCTAATTTAATGAATTCCATGGTACTAAAAGAGATGGCGAGCGAAATTGCAAATGCACTCATGATAATTCATCAAAATTCCGAGACGCTGGGGTGGTCCCAGTGGATTGGAAATTAGCAAACGTGACACCACTGAGTAACAAAGAAGGTAGACAGAAAGCTGTTAAATGAGAGGCCAGTTAGCTAAACGTCGGTAGAAGGGAACCTGCTGGAATCTATCATAGAGGAAGAAATAGCGTGGCATCTGGTTAAAAATTGTTCCATTGGACAGACGCACCATTGGTTCATAAAGGGCAGGTCGTGCCTAACTAATTTAGTGGAAT
The DNA here is from genome assembly GCF_047496885.1 of Scyliorhinus torazame. Taxonomy (NCBI): domain Eukaryota; kingdom Metazoa; phylum Chordata; class Chondrichthyes; order Carcharhiniformes; family Scyliorhinidae; genus Scyliorhinus; species Scyliorhinus torazame. The sequence goes on from NC_092718.1 coordinate 115,645,460, forward strand.
TCTTTGAGGACATTACCAGTGCGGTAGACAACGGGGAGCCAATGGATGTGGTATATCTTGATTCCCAGGAAGCTTTTGACAGAGTGCCACACAAATGGTTGCTGAATAAAATAACGATGCACAGCGTTCAGGGTAAAGTAGTAGCATGGATAGAAGATTGGTTAATTGATAGAAAACAAATAGTGGGGAAAAATGGGTGTTTGCAGACGACAGGAAGATGAGTGCTAAAGCAAAAGTTGCAGGGGATATTGGAAGTCTGCACAGGGATTTGGATAGTTTAAGTGAATGGGCTAGGGTCTCGCGGATGGAATACAATGTTGACAAATGTGAGGTTATCCGTTTTGGTAGAAATAATAGCAAATAGATTATTATTTAAATGATAAAATATTAAAACGTGCTGCTGTGCGTAGGGGCCTGGTTCTCCTCGTGCATCAGACGCGCAACGTTGGTTTTCAAGTGTACCAGGTGAGTATGAAGGCGGATGACGTTCATTTCGTCAGTGCTAATGGGTTGGAGGTTATGCTGCAACTCTATAAGGTGTTAGTGAGGCCACACCTGGAGTGTTGTGTTCAGTTTTGGTCTCCTTACCTGAGAAAGGACGTACTGGCGTGGGAGGCTCAGCAGTTTAATCCCAGAGTTGAGACGGTTGGATTGCGTGGAGAGTTCGAGTCGACTTGGACTTTCCTCGTTTGAATTTAGAAGGATGCGGAGGGTGAGGACGTGATCTTATAGAAATTATGAAGGGAGTAGATAGGGTAGATGCGGGCAGGTTGGTTCCATTGGCGGGTGAAGGCGGAACTAGGGGACATAGCTCCAAAATAAAGGGAGGTAGTTTCAGGACTGAGGTGTGGAGGAAGGTCTTAGCCCAACGGTTGTGAATCTATGGAATTCCCTACGCAAGTGAAGCTGTTGAAGATCTTTCATGACATGTTTTCAAGATAAAGATAGATAGTTTTTTGAAGAATAAAGGAAGAAAGGGTGATGGTGTTAGGGCGGGAAAGTGCAGCTGAGTACACAAAAGAACAGCCACGATCTCCTTAAATTGCGTCGCAGGGGCCCGATGGCATACTCCTGCTAATATTTTTTTATGGTCTTATCTTATTGTGTTCAATAAAAACGTACGTCATTGCCTTCGAGGCTGGGGTTTATTGTGCGATAACTCTCAGACGGGGGAGCAGAAAAATCTTCTAATATATTTCATTGCTTATATCTGAATGGTTCTAGAGGGTACCAGGTAATCGAAAATATTTGGATATATCCCAATGACTGTCAAATCCGGAGAATAGCCGTAAACCTGAACGCCTGCAAACTCCTTACCTAATCTAAAATCAAATCGTTGTCTCACACTCTTGTAGGCTTAGGTTACGAACGCATTTATGATAAAGTGGTTTCTGTAATTATGATTAATAACTGTTCCGGGTTATGTATGTCACATATCATAATATGTCAGGGACAGCTTTGAACAGCACACATGTAACATGTTCGCAACCAAGTCACGGAGCAGAAGTCACCACATGAAATGGTCTTGTCCGGATGCATTTCATTGCGGATCAATGTGAGTGAAATCTTTCTCTGACTTGATTAATTGAAATCATTGACGTGATGGATGAGGATTAAAAACTTTGCCAGGATGAAATCTACCTCTAAAATTCCGATGCCTAATTTCACCTTGGATCAGAGTGTCGAAAATTAAGAGAATCGGAGCAAAGTATACGAAATAAGGTAGGGGACCTGGCAGCATGGGTTGGTACCTGGGACTGCGATGTTGTGGCCATTTCGGAGACATGGATAGAGCAGGGACAGGAATGGATGTTGCAGATTCCGGGGTTTAGGTGTTTTAGTAAACTCAGAGAAGGAGGCAAAAGAGGGGAGGTGTGGCGCTGCTAGTCAAGAACAGTATTACGGTGGCGGAGAGGATGCTAGATAGGGACTCTTCTTCCGAGGTAGTATGGGCTGATGTTAGAAACAGGAAAGGAGAGGTCACCCTGTTGGGAGTTTTCTATAGGCCTCCACATAGTTCTAGGGATGTAGAGGAAAAGATGGCGAAGATGATTCTTGATAAGAGCGAAAGTAACAGGGTAGTTATTATGGGAGACTTTAACTTTCCAAATATTGACTGGAAAAGATATAGTTCGAGTACATAAGATGGGTCGTTTTTTGTACAATGTGTGCAGGAGGGTTTCCTGACACAATATGTTGACAGGCCAACAAGAGGCGAGGCCACTTTGGATTTGGTTTTGGGCAATGAACCAGGCCAGGGGTTAGATTTGGAGGTAGGAGAGCACTTTGGGGACAGTGACCACAATTCGGTGACGTTTACGTTGGTGATGGAAAAGGATAAGTAGACACCGCAGGGCAAGAGTTATAGCTGGGGGAAGGGCAATTATGATGCCATTCGACATGACTTGAGGGGGGGGGGATAGTTTGGAGAAATAGGCTGCAAGTGTTGGGCACACTGGATAAGTGGAGCTTGTTCAAGGAACAGCTACTGCGTGTTGTTGATAAGTACGTACCGGTCAGGCAGGGTGGAAGGCGTCGAGCGAGGGAACAGTGATTTACCAAAGAAGTGGAATCTCTTATTCAGAGGAAGAAGGAGGCCTGTGTGAAGATGAGGTGTGAAGTTTCAGTTGGGGCGATTGATAGTTACAAGGTAGCGAGGAAGGATCTAAAGAGAGAGCTAAGACGAGCAAGGAGGTGACATGAGAAGTATTTGGCAGGTAGGATCAAGGAAAACCCAAAAGCTTTCCATAGGTATGTCAGGAATAAAAGGATGACTAGGGTAAGAGTAGGGCCAGTCAAGGACAGGGATGGGAAGTTGTGTGTGGAGTCTGAAGAGATAGGCGAGATACCAAATGAATATTTTTCGTCAGTATTCACTCAGGAAAAAGAGAATGTTGTGGAGGAGAATGCTAAGACCCAGGCTATTAGAATAGATGGCACTGAGGTACGTAGGGAAGAGGTGTTGGCAATTCTGGACAGGCTGAAAATAGATAAGTCCCCGGGGCCTGATAGGATTTATCCTAGGATTCTCTGGGTAGCCAGGGAAGAGATTGCTGGGCCTTTGGCTTTGATTTTTATGTCATCATTGGCTACAGGAATAGTGCCAGAGGACTGGAGGATAGCAAATGTGGTCACTTTGTTCATGAAGGGGAGTAGAGACAACCCCGGCAACTATAGACCGGTGAGCCTCACGTCTGTTGTGGGTAAAGTCTTGGAGGGGATTATAAGAGACAAGATTTATAATCATCTAAATAGGAATAATATGATCAGGGATAGTCAGCATGGCTTTGTGAAGGGTAGGTCATTCCTCACAAACATTATCGTGTTCTTTGAGAAGGTGACTGAACAGGTAGACGATGGTAGAGCAGTTGATGTGGTGTATATGGATATCAGTAAAGAGTTTGATAAGGTTCCCCACGGTAGGCTATCTTCGTGATTACATTAACATTACGGATAAACAAAGCTACACCACCGCCCTTACCGTCCAATCGATCCTTTCGTATACTCTGATACCCTTGGATATTTAACTCCCAGTCGTGACCATTTTTTAACCATGTTTCAGTAATGGCCACTAAATCATAGTCATTCACGATGATTTGCGCCATCAACTCATTGACCTTATTACGCATACTACGAGCATTCAGGTAAAGTACACTTATGCTGTTTTTTATGTCTTTGTTATGAATCCTAACACCTTGCTCAGTAACTTTTCGCAATTTATTTTTCCTCTTACCCTTTCTCTTAATTTTCCTTGTCTTTGAACCCATATCTCTACATAATAACCTGTCACGGAACCTCCTGCCTTGATCTTCATTAACCATTATACTGTCCATAGCTTTACACTTCCCTTTCCCCCCCCCCCCCCAACTTGCTAGTTTAAAGTCCTTGTGACCAACCTATTTATCCTATTCGCGAGAACACTGGCCCCAGAGTGGTTCAGGTGAAGACCGCCCCAACGGTAAAGGTCCCTCCTGCCCCAGTACTGATGCCAATGCCCCATGAAATGGAATCCCTCTTTCCCGCACCACTCCTTTAGCCACGTGTTAACTTCTCTAATTTTATTAACCCTATGCCAATTGGCACGTGGATCGGGTAGTAATCCAGAGATTTTAACCCTGGAGGACCTGCTCTTTAATTTAGTCCCTAGTGTTTGATAATCCCCAAACAGGTCCTCTTTCCAAGTCTTACCTATGTTGTTCGTCCCAACGTGGACCACAACAACTGAATCCTCCACCTCCCTTTCCAGAATCCTTTCAAGCCGATAAGAGATGTCCCTCGCCCTGTCACCGGGCAGGCAACATACCATGCGGGACTCTCGATCTGGCTCACACAGGATGCCATCAATCCCCCTAATTATAGAATCCCCTACAACTACCACTTGTCTTTTTGCTCCCCCCCTCTTGAATGGCTTCCTGTACCACGGTGCAGTGGTCAGTCAACGCATCGTCCCTACAGCCCTCTTCCTCATCCACGCAGGGATCAAGTACATCATACCTGTTGGACAAGATCAAGGGCTGAGGCTCCTCAACTCCTAAACTCAGGATCCCCCTACCTGCCTCCCTTGCAGTCACACCACTCTGTCCCTGACCACTGTCCGAATTAACATAACTTATTCTACCGGGTGTGACTGCCTCCTGAAACAAAGCGTCCAGGTAATGTTCCCCCTCCCTGATGTGCCGCAGTGTCTGCAGCTCGGTCTCCAGCTCATCAATTCTGAGCCGAAATTCCTCGAGCAGCCAACACTTGCTGCAGATGTGGCCACTGCCGGTCTCAATGGGATCCACCAGTTCCATCATCATACAGCAACAGTACATCACCTGTCCAGCCATATTCAACTAGTTAATTAATTTAAATATTTTTTTAAATAATTTCTTTATATAACCTCAAGGATAAACCCGAACACCATCAAAAACACAGCCCTCTCTCGCCACTCACCCGAACTCAGCCTCTCAACTAAACTCAGATGCACTCTGTTCCAATCAGCACTAAGTCACTCACCTAAACTCAGATGCACTCTGTTCCAATCAGCACTCAGTCACTCACCTAAACTCAGATGCACTCTGTTTCAATCAGCACTCCGTCACTCACCTAAACTCAGACGCACTCTGTTCCAATCAGCACTCCGTGACTAAAGGCACTCATGCCACACCTTTTGTGCACTCACCTCTCCCAGCACTATCCCGGCTCTCTCCTCCCGCGCTTTTTAAATCTCCCGGCTCTTTCCTCCGGCTCTGTTTTCGCTGTCCCGGCTCTCTCTGCTCTCGCGCTGTTCGCAATATATCGCTGTAAGCAATAAAAAACAAATGGTTAAATCGAGACAAAATAACCCTTGTACAAGAAGAGATCATCGAGATGACGCCACACAGAGATAATTGGCTTCTGGGCCAATTTGGACAGCACTTTCCAAAAAATTGCATTTGCTACCTGGCAAAGTTTGTAAACACCCTTCTTGTTCAACAATAGTATTGGAGAATGGATCTCCTAAGACTGTTCTTATTGGGATCTGCATCGATGACGTATTGTAAATCAGTAATATCTGCTGTTCTTTTGCAGATCAGTGCGCATCCTAACCGAATTAAAGTACATGCATGAGACCTGCTTCTAAATAATTCTACCTTAATAAAACTTCCTGTTGAATCGCAACCGCGTCGTTTCCAGGGAAGTTTGGTGCTGCACACATTGATTCTTGCCAGTGCTGATTAGGTGTTGATTGTGTTTTGTCAACTCAGATGTTTAGCACCGTGACACGTTTTAACAATTAAACGACATAATTTAAATGAATTCGGTTAAGTTCATCGGAGCTGATATTACTTTGTCACATTTTCGGGCAATATCAACAGACATAGAAAACAGATTGCAACGTTGGAAAGTATCAGGCAAATTAGGCAACACATTCCATGCAAAAGATCAATTCTTCTTTCTGGTACGTCGTCCGTCCCACCTTTGCACTGTGATAAGCCAAGTTGCAGTGTCTAAAGCGGTTGTTCATTTCTCCATCAGAGCTTTTAAAGTGTCAAAAAGGTCAGCATCGACACAATTTCGTTGAATTTCCATGTCACTTGCAAAAGTGATCGCTGATACAATTTGCATCGAATCGAACTGTTTTTTATGATGCTAACTCCAAAATCTGTACTCTGTGAATTTACATTTTCCAGTCTTTATTATCTTCATGCTTTACGGGATGTGAGCTGCGCTGGCGAGGCCAGAAATTGTTGCTCATCCGTAATTACTGTTGAAAAGGTGCTTTCTTGAAACGCTGCAGTCCATATTTGGTGATTGACCTTCCAATGCAGCTACTATTATTTCTCTAAGACATCACAAAAACGGCAGCAAAGTGTTTATTTAAACTGTTACATAACTTTTATGACTCAGGTTTACGTCCCACTACAGAGGGCTTGGCCATGTTCACGCTTTGCCTAATGAGCTTGAAAGGCAACTCTCCACGGACAGCACTTGCTCCTGGGTTATCTTTGGTGAACTCCAAGCAGTCCTGTAAACTATACCGTTTAAGTAAAACAATCCTTCAAACTCCAGACGTTATTTGAGCATATCCGTAAGATTGCGAGAGAACCTGATCTCAATGTTCTGTAACACAATTATTGTTTCATCCGTGAAATGCCCAGATGTAAGTCGTCATTCTTTCTTCTCCCAGAAAAGCAATGTTTGCACAGACAAGAGTATTGATACCTCTACCATCATGCTTCAAGATCCAATGTCATTGTCCTGTTTCATACGATGCCTCTCGGCTCAATGTTTGCCTTTCTTCTCATGTCCATCAATATTTTGTGGAATCACCCAATGTGCCATTCGGGAGGGTGTTCCAGGATTTTTGACGCTGCGAACCAGAAGAAATGGCAATGCATTTCCATTATCCACTTGTCTTTCCACATCTCGATAGTGTTCACGCCCTGCTGCGTTTGCACATGGACTGCTTTATTCTGTAAAGAACTGGGAATGGTGATGCAGATCGTGCAATCATCAGTGAACATTCCCACTTTTTACCTTATGACGGAAGCAAGATAATTGATGCAGCTGCTGAAGATGGCTAGTCCCAGGACACGCCCCTGTAGAGCTTTTACGATGATGAATCGGTACCGAGATGACTATGCTGCAACCACGTCAACTATCTTACTTTGTGTTAGATTTCACTAACCAGTGGATGCCTTTAGCAGGGAATCCCATTGGATCCAGTTTTGCTGACGCTCCTTAATGCCATGGTCGATGGAATGCTGCTCCGATCTCAACGACAGTCACTCTGGAGTTGAGCTCTTTTATCCATGTTTGAACCCAGGCTGTAATTTGATCAGGAGCTCAGCCGTTTTGGTGGAACACAAAGTGAATGGCTGCGTGAAGATTATTTTTAAGTAAATGACCGTTGAATGTCGTGTTGATAAGCACTCCCGTCACTTTACTGATGATTGAGAGTAGATTGATGAGGCCTGAATTGGCCGGGGTGGATCTGTCCAGGTTCAAGTGCAAACCTGGTCAATTTTGCACATTGCGGGGCAGATGTTGTAGCTCAGAACCGCGAGGCAGCCGGGTTCACTCCAGGCCTGGGGATACTGTCCTGTATAGAGGTTGAACTTTCTCCCCATGTCTGCTTGGGTTTCCTGCGGGTGCTCCGGTTTTCTCCAGCAATGAAAGCTGTACAGGTGAAGTGGTTTTGCAATGATAAAATACACCCTTTTTTCCACGGATTTGCACGTTAGGTGGGGTTCGAGGGATGGCACGGGCCGTGTTCTGTGCTGTTGGGGAGGGTCGAAAGGAGTCTATCTACAATTTAGGGATTATATGGTTCCATGCAACATAGGTTCCCTGCATATTTCACAGCTCTGTTAGTATGGTATTGCTGAACAATGTTAGCAAGAGTGCACGACCAAATACATCGCTAAAGTTGTGAATTACATAATAGTTTTCTGGGAGTAGATAAGGGAATGCTTTTGAAAGAATACAATATTCATGCAATCAGATGTTATACGATGATTGATGCCAATCGACACTATGCTGTGCAGCGCGAAGTAACGATGATGCAATGAGGAATTTAGTCCCAGTTATGGAAAACACTTGACAAGATGTCGGGGAGTACTCATGTGAGATGCTACCACAAATTGAACAGATGTTTCTAATGGAAAACAACAGATGAAAGATATAACAAATGGTCTCTTCTCACGGTACTTAATGAATGAGAAAGCACCCCCACCGTCCATTATTCACGGGAACCGATTTTGGAATGAGGTCCGAGCTGAAGGGCCAAATATGTGCAGGATCGGTGGACTGACCATACTAAATTGTCCCGCCTTGTTGTAAAGGTTAATTCGTGTTACTGTATAGGGCAGGGGTGTAGTCCTGGAATGATTGTGATTTTGGATGGCGGGCGCAACGTCGACGGGCAGAATAGCTTCCTTCTTTACTGTCGGAATTCTTTGTATTGATGGAGCTGAATGAGTCCCATCCCCACATTGCTCATGCGACTAATCATTTAACTCTAAGTAGCAGCTTGCGCAGCAGACACATTTATCGACATTTTCTAGCTAAATAATTGCAGGAACCTGGAGTACTTGGTAGAATATGACCTGCAATTTAAGATGGTAACAGTGATCGGACACATGCGCAATTGAAATTGTCAAGGTCCACAAGTTGAGCTGCTGCAGCGCGATCCCAAGTGATAAACGGGCCTTGAGGCCCTCAGGATGGGAACGCACATTATTGTTCCAAATCTTCTGCAGCTATAATCTCGAGAAATAGCTCTAAACACAAGTCAACGTTGAACCTGGCAGATGGGAACGACATACTTTAATTTCTTGATTCGTCCTTTCCCATTTTGAAGTGACAATTTTTGTCTCCGCGGCAGTTTGTAACGTCCTCAATGTGATTAGTTTGCTGTTACATGGAGGTGATAATTCTGCTGATCAAAATCAAATTACGGTTTGCAAATTGTGTCCCGATTTCGAAGGTGGCAGAAACTCGTGCTTCTTCACTCAGGCAATGCTATTTCGAAATTGCTACCCCCTTCCAATAGAGGCAAACGCATTTAATTCAATTTCCGTCTGCAGAGTGGGAAATGCGACTCGCAGCGACCTGCAGGCATCGTCATTTGTAGGTATTGTGGAAAGGGGGCTGCCGAAAATAAAACACAGACCCGTTGCACACAGTCTCAAGCGGGTCTGAAAAGATAAATATCTCGAGTTAGTATTGACAATACAAAACTGAGACACATATTTACTGGTGACGGAAGGATGAATTGTGAACCTTGGCACCATTCAGACGATGTGTGTCCATACATTTCCACTTACATTATCTTTCACCATGCTGCGTCCCTCAGCTCCCCAGAAATTGCAAGAAAATCTTCCATTAACCGTACGCCACCTACAACCACCGCACATTAGTTAAGCTCTGCTGCAAGCTCAATGCAACAGCAAAACCGTCATAGCTACAAATTGCAAGTACAACCTGGCATGTTCACATTCCAACACATTAACAAACCGTCTGCTGCATCTGACTTCTGCACCTTCGTAAATGCTAAATCTAACAGTTAATTCGGTTCAGTTTTCTTGCTCTCATACGAAGTATGTTATTTTACTGAAAGATCATCCATGAATGCACCCCTGTTTCCCATGTGTAAAAGGAGCTGTCACTGATATGTGAAAATATATGTGAAAAAATATATGAAGACTTTCGGAGAATGAATGAGAAAAGTTTCCACTTGGAAACGGGAAGACATTGTTCGGATCTTCATTATGGATGATACATTAAATGTTGTGGATGTTTTCAAGTTAATGGGTGGCAGCTGAGAAGCGGTCCTTTGATCCAGTAATGCAGAGGCTTCCCTCATGCACTACTCCTTTTCTATTAAATTTTAGTGTACCGATTATTTTTTTTCCAATTAATGTGCAATTTAGCCTGCACATATTTAAGTTGTGGGGGTGAAACCCACGCAGACAGGGGGAGAATGTGCAACCTCCACACGGGCAGTTACCCAGAGCCGGGATCGAACCTGGGACCACGGCGCCGTGAGGCAACAGGGCTAACCCACTGCGCAACCGTGCTTCCCTCCTCCTGCACAACTCTTAAGATAATATTCATGTGGCCTATTCTTACATTACTGTACTCGCTAACACGCGGCATCGGGTGTCATCCACAGATTCGAGGATTGACGTCATGATTTTTGACCGGCTTCCCAGCAAACTCGTCATTCATTTTATCTTTACCGTTGATAACAACGTGCACAAAACCGTTATCACCCTGGCTCCATGGGGTAAACACAGCTTAGACACGGACATAGAATGTACAGTGCAGAAGGGGGCCATTCGGACAATCGAGTGTGCACCAATCCTTTGAAAGGACACCACATACCTCCACCCGACACCGTACGCCAGTAACCCCACCTCACCTTTTTGGACACTGAGGCCAATTTAGCGTAACTAATCCACCTACCCTGCACATCTTTGGACTGTGGCAGGAAACCGGATGAAACCCAAGAAGGCAGGGAAGTCCATGCAGAGTCCGCACAGATCGTGGTTCAAGCCGGGAATCGAACCTGGGACCTGGAGATGTGAAGCAACTGCACTAACCACTATGCTTCGTGCTGCCCACTTCCTGTAGTTCCATTCGCGGTCAGAGAAACGTCTATTTGTTCAACTAACTTCTGAACCTCCAATCTTTATCTGTCTTCCCTTCTCCTTCCAGCACAACTGTAGAAATAAACGGCTTGTGGAGCCAGAAACTGGCTTTCAATATGTAAAACTTCTTATGCTTTCAATATGCAAAACTGATATGAGAACATAGAACAAACAGTACAGAAAGAGGCTATTCGGCCCATCGAGTCTGCACCGGTCCACGTAAACCCTCACTTCCACGCTATCGCCGTAACCCAATAACCCCATCTAAACTTTTTGGTCAGTAAGGGCAATTTACCGTGGCCAATCCACCTAACCGGAGCAAATAGAGGAAAACCACGCAGACACGGAGAGGACATGCAGAATGAGCACAGACAGTCACCCAGCGGCGAATCGCACCAGGGACCGAGGCGATGTGAAGCCGCAGTGCTAGCCACGTGTGCCTCTGTGCTGCACACAAATGCGAGCGCGACCACAGGGGACTCATGCAAGACCTGACTATTTTGCTTTCACTGCCGAGTTGTAATTATTCTTCCCATTGGTCCCTTGAGCGCCGGTGTTAGTATCTTTTTAAACGTGCTTTCCACGTAACTCCCAGCCTGGTGGATGCACCACCGTGTCCCCAACCGCCGCTGATGTCCTGAAAGCTTGAGTTCAGATTTCTTATTGAGGAATCAGCATGCAGGGAATCAGAATTCCACTTGTCCCAAGACATTCCACAGTTCACACATTTTTCTCACATGCCATGTCTTAAAGTTAAAGGTATTGCCAACATTCCAAATTATTAGGCTTCATAGCTACTCCTCTGACTTCTACTTAGTCTTCCTGTTTCATTTCTATGTCATGCGACTTATGGTTGTCTTTGTAATTTGCTTTACTTTTGCTGGCTCCCTTGCGATTCGCAGTTATGTTTTGAATTGGAACTTCTAGTTGTAGCCAATTTACACACTACGTCACTGAGATGCTGACTTAAGGAAACCTTCTCAGGCAACTTCCCTGCCATGCTGATGGCAAGGCACTGATCTCCGATTTCAAATTGCGTTGCATCACGAAAGATATCGGAACTCGCAGTGTCACCTGATATTGGATTCCACACTCATTATTGCACGTGCCTGCGATGTTGTTGCTGTTCGTAGAGGTACCTAAATTCAGGGTCTGCACTCACTACCTATAGTCAGGGTCTGCATTCACTGGACCGAGCTGATAATATTCCTTCTGTCTGTCTATCATGCACGAAGCATGCTACGCTTTGTTGTGTTAAGTCTGCTGTGATTTCTACGGAGAACGCTGAAAATTTCGAATGTGAGTACATCGTTTTACTTCTCAGTGGATGACTTGAAATTCGCAAAGGAAGGTAATTCATTCCAATCCGTATGTGTAAACACGGGAGGTAGATTGTCTGCTACGAGATACACAGCAACAATATGAACGGAGCTCTATATACCACCCTTTCAATTTTTTGTAATGAAAAATCTATAAGTGACCAAATGTGCTATTATAATTTATAAAAGCACTAGGTTGAAGAATAATCGAACTAGCCACCTGAAAATGAATCGGATAAATGTTCATGTATTTTCTTGAAATTAAAGTGTTTTTCATATTCAGCCAATTTGGTAGCATTGACAGACATAAACCATTCACGATTAAATGATTGTTGAGAGGTGATTGGCAAAAACCCATAATCACTGAGCAAGTGGGAGGCATTTGAACGCTCAACATGTAATCAATTACAACGTCTTTCATCTGAAGCCCCATAAAAATAGAATGATACCAAATTAATTTAAGGCTTCCCAAACGAATTCTAAACAACAAATAACGGCATTAGGTACAACATTGATCAAATGCAGCTGCGCAATAATACGATGTTCTCATTGTATACACACACACATACACATATATATTATGTGTGTATGTGTGTGTGCATATATGTATGAACGCATAATTATGTGCATATTTTATGCATAATTATATATATATGTTGCACATGTAGATATGTAAATGTCGCTTCAGTTCGACAGCACAAAAGACTGCTATTCTCTTTGAGAGCAGCTGAGGTTTGTTGACTTCGCCTGAATGTCATCAAATCTCGCAGAAGGTTCGAGAAACCGAGAGCTTCATGAATAACAGTACCGTGGAATTGGTTCTGCGCTCTTGATGTTGCTCCACATCATAAACCAGCAGTCCAGCCAACTGAACTTAGCTGTAGGGAAAGCTGACAGAGTTGTTCTGGAACCGTACATGCGTTGTCTAGTTAAATGCTGAAGATCCTCTTCCACTTCCACCGTGAGTCAGGTCGCAAAGCTGAAACACAGGGACCGTTCGCTGGTGCACGACCTTGCTTTGTGCGACCAATCCTTCTGTGTTGCAGACTTGCGACCCACGTCACAGCACATCTTTGGTTTGAACTGTTTCCCATTAAACAACCAGCTTCGCTAATGTAATGTGAGCCCGAACATCTGTTTTGTACTGCCCCTTATCCGCATTTGTCAGCATTCTAGATGCAAAACTGATCGGAATTTCGGAACCTTCGTCGATCAAATGTGAAAGAATTGACCCCACAACAAAGAACGTGCCATCGAACGGCAGGATACACTTCCTCACTGGATCAAAATAGAATCGGAGGTTAGTCCATTACAGCAAAGTATAATCAGATGACCCCTCCTGTGCAGAAGGAGGGCATTCGGCACATCGAAAGTGCACCCAACCTTTGAAAGAACAAGGTGCCGCACGCCGGCAAACTAACCGGTACAGCACCGAAACATTGGGACACTGAGGGGAAATTCAGCATGGCCAATCCACCGAAACTGCACATCGTTGGCATGTAAGAGGAAACCTACGCAGAAAGAGGAAGAGGTGCAAACTACACATAGTCAATCACCGAGGTTGGATTTAACCCTGCGTCGCTGGTGCGGCGAGGAAGCAATACTTACCACTGCGTCACGCCAACGTCCATAGGCAGCTCAGTCACATCCTGCAAAACGGTATTCAGTGTCGACCTGTAGTACGGTTTATTTTATTTGACCAGACGTAGGTACAGTTGGGCCAGCACTGTAGGCAGGTCTGACAAAATATTTGCAATATAGTTTACCAAGTCGACACATGACCGGAGCTCTGTCACCGCCTGGAGCTCCGCAGCATCCCGAATGGCTTGGATTTTCCCCGCTGCAGTTTCTGAGCCTTGTGGAGTCATTCTGTGGCCTCGATATTCTGCACTTCGAAAATATAGTTAATTCTCTTCAGGTGCAATCAAACTCGAAGAAAAAACATTGTAAACTTAATCCCGCTGACTGAGATCACCATTCTTTCTTTCTCTGTGAATACAATCTCATCGAAATAGACTGCAAAGTCGGGAATATATATATAAGCTTTTGAAAATTCGCGGAATTAGACCATATGACAAAAACAAACAATTGTACTTAGACATACTGTTATGCATGTTGATCTTCACGTTTTGCTTCGTATCTTCTTCCAACAACAGAAGCTGATATGCCTGGCATGGACCCAGTTTTGAACAAGTCTTGTATCCTGAAAAGTTTGCAAAGGAATCGTTCACCTTCGGTCAAGGTTAAGTATCTAACTCGGTGACCTGATTACTGTTCAGTTTCTAGATACCACAAGGATACTGATGAAAGGTGCAGGCCGACTATAAAACTGCATCGGCACAATGATTCAAAGCATTTGCCGCTGTTCCAAGTGCTTTTGCACATTCATTTTCTGGAAGTCGCGATTGCCCTTGGTTTCAAGGATGACGATTAAGCTGAGGATTGACGCACAACTTTACAGTATTATCGAGCAATGTACCCACGTGATGCGTGAACATCATCGACTACCGTTGTTTACTTCTTCTAGTCCAATTTAAATGGAAGCTTGCTGCGACAGGCACGTCACAGCCACCGCGGCTCATTCGCTTTGACGATTAGGTGTGTAAATCTGCTCATTCATGATTAACGCAATATGTGCTTTCAACACCCGAGGAAATGTATGGATTCCGTTGCCTGTGCCCGACGGTTAATCTCTGCTGGAGTAAGAGCTGGTGCTGTGTTCGATTCATACGTCGGTTTGCAGCTATTCGAAAGCGGAGGTTCGTGTGCTCACCTTCATCTTGAGTTATGTATTTAAAAATAAATTTAGAGCCCCCACTTGTTTGTTTTTTTTCAATTAAAGGGCAATTTAGCGTGGCCAGTCCATCTATACTGCTCATAATTGGATGGTGGGGTGAGACCCACAAACACACAGGGCGAATGTGCCAACTCGAAAGGAACCCGGACCCTCTGCTCGTGAGAGGCATGAGTCCTAACTACTCTGTCAGCGTGTCGCTCCCCCTCCCCCATATTTAGTTCTTAACATCTGCCACCACTTTAGGAAAATCGGCTTTGTTCGTGGCCTATTCACATTTAACATTCCGTAAGCTTGCTTTTCTAACTGAATGAAGTATTTTTAATGATGTGCAGCTCCATGAGCATCCATCTAACCTGACATTTCGTGCTCAAACTTAACCTTGTTTTTCCGACTGCTGTATTTCTTCACTCAAAGGCCCTCCTGTTGCACCGGTGACAAAGAGCATCTGCAAATTTGAAATTATTCACAGTGCGGCCGACCAAACTATGAAATGTTCCCGATGTTCGTCTAGCGGCTTGCAAACTATTTATTTATTTGATGTAGGTCCCTCAAATGGGCACGAAATTTCGCCTTCCGAATACAATTTGCATTACTGGCCGCTTTTCCGATGCTCTGTAAAGTTTCAAGACACACGTTGAAGCCTATGTTGCATTACTCAACAACTAACGCTGAATGCTGTCCTCGTTATTACCGCAGGCCAGCCTATCTCTGAGCACATGTTCTAAAACTGCAGAGAAATCCAAACGGTCTGCCAGCTGACGATATTGCCCAATAAATTAGCTACCGAATGACCTTCTATTCAAATTGGCTATGGAATTTGACGATTTGGCAATCATCCAGGTCTCTTGATAATGTTGATTTTGCACGATAGCAACTAAAGTTTCGATTAAAATTGCCTCTTGCTTCTGTGGACTGGTCAGATTCCTCATCAACAGTACATTTTCGCCCGACACATACACAGGAAGATACACGGCTGTGTTGCCTAAACCTCTATTCAGATTGCTAAATATAGATACATTTTCAACCTTTCTTCATATTCAAACCCATTCTCGCCACTCTCTTCGAACTCATCAACCACGAAGATCATGTCTGTGTTGATACTAACTTGATATTCCGTCATCTCAACAAAGGAGGACAGCTAACATCGCACTAAATGCAAGCACGTGTTTCCACCCAAAACAGCATTTGAACGCATTGTTATATTTTCGTCGCCTTTCCCTCTCATCGTGAACATGGTATTTTTTTCCAAAATCTTTTTATTGGCATTTTGAATATAATTTACATTGACGTTCGTGTTTATTTCTTGTAGAGTGTAATGTTAAAAGGCTTTTTATCTTATCAAAAAGGGCAGCACGGTAGCACAAGTGGACAGCACTATGGCTTCACAATACCAAGGTCCCAGGTCCGTTTCCCCGCGGGGTCACTGTCTGTGAGGAGTCTGCAAGTCCTCCTGGTATCTGTGTGGGTTTCCTCCAGGTGCTCCGCTTTCCTCCCATAGTCCAAAGACGAGCAGGTTAGGTGGATTGGCTATGCAAAATTGCCCTCAGGAACCAAAATAGTTCGGACGGGTTATTTGGTTACGATGATAGGGTGGAAGTGAAAGCTTAAGTAGCTCGGTGCAGACTTGGTGGACCAAATGGCCTCAATCTGCACTGTATGTTCTATCTATCTATCTTAGTCTACTTCATTTACAGATTGCTGCCGTCTCATTCGGCGCGTTCTCTACCCCCAGCTCCCCCTAGCCCCCTTTCCCGAACCTCTCCCCGTCCCCCGCCTCCCTTGCTGTCGTCCCTGGTCGCTACGGGGTATGCTCCCCCTCTTCTTGCTTCCACCGCACTTCCCTTCTCCCTTTGTCGGCTTGAACCGTGTTTTTTTGGGTGGATGAGTAGGGGAGGGGGCCCACAGGTTCCTCCGACCCCCCCCCCCCCCCCCCGTGTTGTTCCTCTTTTCCCGTCTGCGATTCACTGCACCCTCTCCCCCTTACCCCTGGGTTCTGCATCCCTGGCGTTTTTCCTTGTCTTTTGTTGTGCTTCGCCCACTATTGGCTGTTGTTGGCCGCAAACATATTTTGGAACAGACCGCCAATTTGCCGCGATGCAGGAAAGAAGTCTTCCTCCGACCCGCGGATGGCGTATTTTATCTTCTCCAGGTGCAGAAATTCCGCAACGCCCGCTAGCCGTGACGTCTGCCGAGGAAAGATTGAAGATTCCTATCTTTCTGCCCTTTTCTATATTCTGTGAATCCACTCTACGTTCCCCCATCCCCTCCTTTTCCTCCCACCCTTTCCTCTCCCCTGTATTCGCCGCCGCTTCTTCCCTGCCCTCCCACTTTGGCCTGACGCGCCCCTCCCCTCAGACGTGTACCGTGCCCCCCCCCCCCCTCTTACTGCCTGTCTTCCCGTGCTAGCCCTCACTGCTCGTACGGTGACACCCCTCCCTGGGCTGGTCTCGCCCTTTCTCTGTTCTGTCTGCCCGTATCTGTTTCCTTCCTCGCCCACTCACACGTTTCCCCCATCCTCGCATCCCCCTTCTGCACTCCTGCTTTTATCCGTGAATGAGGCAGCATAGTCCCACGCAAACACAGAGTCCACACAATAGATCTTGGTCGCATTTCGACCTCCACATTCCATCTGTCTGTCTGCTGCCCTCACTGTTGCTGCGTCTATTCCTTTCCTAGATTGTTAGTCTTCACGAACTCCTCGGCGTCGGTTGGGGTGCCGAAGTAATGTTCTTTTCCTGTATTGTTTACCCAGAGTCTGGCCTTGAACAACATGCCTAACCGCACCGTGCTCTTCTAGGGCGCACATTTCGCCTTATTGAATTCGTCCCTTTTTTTCACCAGGTCAGTCCCAATGTCCTGACTCTGTGTCCTTCCCACGAGCACGAATTCGTCTGTCAGGCCCACGTCAGGATCTTTTCCCGATCCTGGTGCAGGTGCAGCTTCGCAATGATCGCTCACGGCTGCTCCCGAGCCTTGGGTTTTGGCCGGAGCGACCTTTGTGCCCTTTCGAGCTCTGGGGGTTTTGGGTAGCTGTTCCTCCCAATCAGGTTGTACGGCATGTGGGCGATGGAGGCCGTAAGGCCACATCCCACCAACCCCGCAGGTGCTCCCACAATACAGACGTACTGTTACCTGGACCTGTTTCCCTGGTCCTCTACCTTTCTCCTCAGTTTCCCTCAGGCCGACACCAACCTTTTCATCTCGGTCTCCGGAGCGACGGTCCGATAACTCTTGCCGCCTTTTCCAGATCCAGTATCGTCCTTTCTGGGCTTCCACATTCGTTCTCATGCCATCTGTCGTGCGCTGGATGGCGGCCATCACATCCGTGACTACCTCTTCATCTACACCTGGAGTTTCATTTTGATCGCCTCACTCATGACAGCCACGTTCAAAACACTTGCTCGTTTCAGCTAGGCGTGTGAAACTAACTTCTGATTAAAATGTTGCACTCACACTGCAACCTGTTGTGGTAAAAGTTAGGAAGCAGCTGATTCTATCAGCTGAGGTTTGCTCTCAGGTTTCAGTTTCGTTTTTAGGATAGAGCTTTAATTTTTCTCTCCGTAAAGGTTGTGACGATCTCTCAAACTCCAGTTGGAGGCTTTGTTTTCTCCTCAGCCAAGCTGGTCGGAATTCTCTGTGAGTCCGTTTCCCCAAGATGTTTTTCCGTTGGTTCAAGCAGCTGTTGAGTATTAGCCCTACCCTCTCTGTTCTGATTGGGCAATGTCTGAAGGTGGAAGGTAAAGACCTCTCTATCTGCAGTCAGATTGACACAAGGCCATTCATTCCAGCAGCAGGCAAGGCCAATAATGAAGTAGCTTATTTTAAATGCTCATGTTGGGAGCTGCAGGTTGACTCAGTCAGGCCGGTAGTCCATCTGGTCCGTACAAGATAGAATTGTACAGATCTGAAAGTCAACCTGGCGATGGCCTGTACAGGTGAAGGTGAATATCCATAGGAATTACTGCAGCAAGCGGGATTTAAATGACGGCAGATACCGAGATACCCAAACTAACCGTCAGTTTTGTAAACATCACATTAATTAGATCACCACCGACAAAGACCGCAACATCATCAGCAAAGATCCTCATCTCTCGTTCTGTTTAATCACCAGTATATTGATCCTTCCCGTTCTCCACAGTGAGTCTGCCTTGTGCGTATGTGATGGAATCTGGGAAGGTGTGAGGGGAGTAAATTGGTGAGCAGAATATTGATCTATTAGAACCATTAAATGATGATCTATTCTCTTGAAGTTTCTCTAGAAATATACAAGTTTTTTTTTGTTGCTTACACAGCATGTGACCATAACTCAGTGCAGCAGTTAGCGGTTAAAGATCTGCGGAAAATATGTAACTTATTGGCTTATTCCCTTACGACGGGACGCCGTGGTCTGTGGGGCTGCAACTGACCGCACAATCACCCACCGTGTCGACAAAAGATATTTGAAATAAAAACGGTGTCTGCCGTCTTCTCGGCCAGAGTGAAGGGATCTAAAATACCAAGCAATGAAGGGAAAGAAACGATGCGGCAATGTGCAATTGTGATGGACAATTTCAGCTTTTCATAAGAACAATGCCCACTCGGACAAAAAAAAAATAGTTTAAGGCAAGGCTAGAAAATTATCGAAGTTTTAGAACTTACATGCAGACAGTTTGTCCGGCAAGAGAAAAATACTGCCATTTTTTACATAACACCACAGATCAGAAGATGTAAACGTAGAATTACAAAGTTCAATGCGCAACTAATGATATCCGTAGATATATCTTACAACAAAACGGATAAATTAACATCTCAATGGAATCACATAGAAATAGTTCAACTTCAATAATTATGGGTAACCGAATTATAAAAATTCAAGAAGGTATATGTAAAAAAGATGTGAGGCTCTAATGCTTGAAATTTAAAAAAACATTGACATGTACCATTCTGCAAAATGTAGGCTTCACTCTAATAAATGGAAAATCTCGCTTCGCCAAATTGCATAAGAATCGCGAGAGAGAGATGCTTCCTTTTTTTGGAAGTCGCTGGAGAACAATGCTGTCAAAAGCGATGAGTCAAAAGGAGGTCAGCATTATTTTTTTAATACATTCGTTTACAGAATGAGATCATAGTCAAATTATCCCGCATGCATTCAGCAACTGTAGCTACCGTCGAGCAAGTGATGCGTTAGCATTCTTAAACTCAGCAAGCTTTGAAATGCAGCTCCATCACCTGTGGTGTTTGGGAAGCAGTTCCAGATTTTTTGACCAAGTGACATTGAAGGAGGTTCGATTTTTGATTTCAAATAAATGTGATAAATGAATAAAATAGAACATCGACCTGTTGCGAAATATCTACTCGCCCTGTCCATCTACATTGCAGCGGTTCTGGGATGAAATACACTGGCGAAGTACCCTTGGTGCATCCCGCTGATTGCGTATCCCTGATTGTTGTGCATGTCACTGATTGCATGTCGCTGATTGCAGTGCATGTCGCTGATTGCAGTGCATGTCGCTGATTGTACACATTGCGACCATTCTTCCCTGGTGATGTAGGGCTAATTCTCGAGCGAACACGTACACATGATGTGCTTGTTCTGGAAGGTAAAATGTCATTTCAGCATCGTTGAAGCTGCACATATTTCACGTTTCAGTTCCGCGATTGATCATTTAATTTCTCCTTTCACTAAATAATTGACAGTCGCTACTGGGAAGAATTTAGAACATAGAACGATACAGCGCAGTACAGGCCATTCGGCCCACGATGTTGCACCGAAACAAAAGCCATCTAACCTACACTATGCCATTATCATCCATATGCTTATCCAATAAACTTTTACATGCCCTCAGTGTTGGCGAGTTCACTACTGTTGCAGGTAGGGCATTCCACGGCCTCACCACTCTTTGCGTAAAGAACCTACCTCTGACCTCTGTCCTATATCTATTACCCCTCAATTTAAGGCTATGTCCCCTCGTGCTAGCCATTTCCATCCGCGGGAGAATGCTCTCACTGTCCGCCCTATCTAACCCCCTGATCATTTTGTATGCCTCTATTAAGTCTCCTCTTAACCTTCTTCTCTCTAACGAAAACAACCTCAAGTCCATCAGCCTTTCCTCATAAGATTTTCCCTCCATACCCGGAAACATCCTGGTAAATTTCCTCTGCACCCGCTCCAAAGCTTCCACGTCCTTCCTATAATGCGGTGACCAGAACTATATGCAATACTCCAAATGCGGCCGTACCAGAGTTTTGTACAGCTGCAACATGACCTCATGACTCCGGAACTCAATTCCTCTACCAACCAAGGCCAACACTCCATAGGCCTTCTTCACAACCCTATCAACCTGGGTGGCAACTTTCAGGGATCTATGTACATGGACACCTAGATCCCTCTGCTCATCCACATTTCCAAGAACTTTACCATTAGCCAAATATTCCGCATTCCTGTTATTCCTTCCAAAGTGAATCACCTCACACTTCTCTACATTAAACTCAATTTGCCACCTCTCAGCCCAGCTCTACAGCTTATCTATACCCTATGTAACCTGCTACATCCTTCCGCACTGTCGACAACACCAATTACTTTAGTGTCGTCTGCAAATTTACTCACCCACCCTTCTGCGCCCTCCTCTAGGTCATTTATAAAAATGGCAAACAGCAGCGGCCCCAGAACAGATCCGTGTGGTACGCCACTTGTGACTGAACTCCATTCTGAACATTTCCCATCAACCACCACCCTCTGTCTTCTTTGAGCTAGCCAATTTCTGATCCATATCTCTAAATCACCCTCAATCCCCACCCTCCGTATTTTTAATGCTCCGTAATTACGTAATGCTATATCCGGATGTTTAAGGATGGCATCCGGGCAATAATAAGGGATGATATTGGTGCTATGGAGGACAAGGTTGAATAAATTTGGGTGGAAATCTGGAATATTCAGGCGAAAAGGTCACAGATAGGAGTAGTCTATAGGCCAACAAATAGTAACAGGATGGTAGGGCAGGAAATAAGCAAAGAAATAACGGATGCATGTAGAAATGGTACAGCGGTTATCATGGGAGATTTTAATCTGCACATCGGTCGATTGAACCAGGTTGGTAAAGGCAGCCTTGAGGAGGAGTTTATAGAATGTGCCCAGGATAATTTCCTGGAACAGTATGTAATGGAAACTACAAGGGAACAAACGGTCCTATGTCTGGTCCTGTGTAATGAGGCAGGATTGATTAATGATCTCATAGTTCGGGATCGTCTTGGAAGGAGCGACCACAATATGGTGGAATTTAAAATACAGTTGGAGGATGACAAGGTATAATCAAACACTAGTGTTTTGTGCTTAAACAAAGGCGATTACAATGGGATGAGAGAAGAACTAGCTAAGGTAGACTGGGAGCAAAGACTTCATGGTGAAGCAGTTGAGGTACAGTGGAGAACCTTCTGAGCGATCTTTCACAGTGTTCAGAAAAGGTTCACACCGACAAAAAAGAAAGACGGTAGAAAGGGGAAAAATCGATCGTGGATATCTAAGGAGGTGAGGGAGAGTACCAAATTGAAGGAAAAAGCATACGAAGTGGCAAAAAATAGTGGGAGACTCGAGGACTGGGAAGTCTTTAGGGGACAACAGAAAGCTACTAAAAAGCCATGAAGAAGAGTAAGGTAGACGATGAAAGTAAACTGGCTCAGAACATAAAAGCAGATAGTAAAAGCTTCTACAAATATATAAGACAAAAAAGAGTGGCTAAGGTAAATATTGGTCCTTCGGAAGATGAAAAGGGAGATTTAATAATAGGGGACGGGGAAATAGGAGCTGAACAGGTTTTTTGGGACAGTTTTCACAGTGGAGGACACAAATAACATGCCAGTGACTGATGGAAATAAGGATATGATAGGTGAGGACCTTGAGATGATTGTAATCACTAAGGAGGCAGTATTGGGCAAGCTAATGGGGCTAAAGGTAGACACGTCTCCTGGCCCTGATGGGATGCATCCCAGAGTGTTAAAAGAGATGGCTAGGGAAATTGTAAACGCACTAGTGATAATTTATCAAAATTCACTAGACTCTGGGGTGGTCCCTGAAGATTTGAAAGTAGCAAACGTGACACCACTGTTTAAAAAAGGAAGTCGGCAGAAAGCGGGTAATTATAGGCCGGTAAGCTTAACTTCGGTTGGAGGGAAAATGCTGGAATCTATCATTAAGGAGGAAATAGCGGGCACCTGGAGGGAAATTGTCCCATTGGCAGACGCAGCATGGGTTCACAAAGGGTAGGTCGTGTCTGACCAATTTGGTCGAATTTTTGAGGACGTTACCAGTGCAGTAGATAACGGGCAGCCAATGGATGTGGTTTCTCTGGATTTCCAGAACGCATTTGACAAGGTGCCACACAAAAGGTTGCTGCATAAACTAAAGATGCATGGCATTAAGGGTAAAGTGGTAGCATGGGTAAAGGATTGGTTAACTAACAGAAAGCAGAGAGTGGGGATACATGGGTGTTTCTCTGGTTGGCAACCTGTAACTAGTGGGGTCCCTCAAGGATCAGTGTTGGGCTCGCAGTTGTTCACAATTTACACAGACGATTTGGAGTTGGGGATCAAGTGCAATGTGTCAAAGTTTGCAGACGACACTAAGATGAGTGGTAAAGCAAAAAGGGCAGAGGATACCGGAAGTCTGCAGACGGATTTGGATAGGTTAGGTGAATGGGCTAGGGTCTGGCAGGTGGAATTCAATGTTGCCAAGTGTGAGGCTATCCATTTTGGGAGGAATAACAGCAGAATGGATTATTATTTCAACGGTAAGATGTTAAAACATGCTGCTGTGCAGAGGGACCTGGGTGTGCTGGTGCACGAGTCGCAAAAAGTTAGTGTGCAGGTGCAACAGGTGATTAAGAAGGCTAATCGAGTTTTGTCTTGCATTGCTAGAAGGATGGAGTTCAAGACTAGTGAGGTTATGCTGCAATTGTATAGGGTGTTGGTGAGGCCGCATCTGGAGTATTGTGTTCAGTTTTGGTCTCCTTACCTGAGAAAGGACATATTGGCACTGGAGTGAGTGCAGAGGAGATTCACCAAGTTGATCCCAGATTTGAGGGGATTAGATTATGACGAGAGGTTCAGTATACTGGGACTGTACTCATTGGAGTTTAGAAGGATGCGGGGGGGATCATATTGAGACGTATAAAATTATGAAGGGAATAGATAGGATAGATGCGGCAGGTTGTTTCCACTGGTCGGGGAAAGCAGAACTAGGGGGCATAGCCTCAAAATAAGGGGAGGTAGATTTAGGACGGAGTGTAGGGGGAACTTCTTCACCCAAAGGGTTGTGAATCTCTGGAATTCCTTGCCCAGTGAAGCAGTTGAGGCTCCTTCTTTAAACGTTTTTAAGAAAAAGATAGATGTCTTTCTAAAGAATAAAGGGATTCGGGGATATGGTGTACGGGCCGGAGAGTGGAGCTGAGTCCACAAAGACCAGCCATGATCTCATTAAATGGCGGAGCAGGCTCGAGGGGCCACATGGCCTACTCCTGTTCCTAGTTCTTATGTTGTTATGTTCTAATAGGTCCCTGCACATGTATATCACCTCCTGGCCATAAAATTGTATTCCATGTGATTATGATGCACGTAGGCGGCTGTAATGGGTTATGGGGATAGCTGGAGGCGTGGGCTTAAGTCGTGTGTTGTTTCCAAGGGCTGGTGTAGACTCATTCTGACCTCATTCTGCACTCTAAACAATATGATTCTACGATTTGGTGATAACAAATTGCACTCCGGTAATCAAACAGAATGTTTTTCCCTTTATCTAATCCTTCAACATGCTGAAAAATTGCAGTGGGCACCTTAAGCTCATTCCTTAATTTAATTTTGTAAAGTAATACAAATAAACACTGCATCCTCACTTTATTTCAATATCTACAGCAGTCGAGGCAGCTATCTTGCCGACATTTGCAGTTCGGAAATTGTAACGGGGACGTGTACTCCAGAGGAATTAACACCCCGATTAGTAGGCTGGCAAATATGTCCGAAATAATCACGTACAAAATGAAACATGGTATTGCAGCAAAAATTTGAAACGTATTATATGCAAGACAATTTAACTGTCCATTGGGGTAGGCTCTGTCTCAGATAGTTCAGCAGATGATTCAATAATTATGTCTTATTTCTGAGATTTAAGTGCTGCTCCAGAAAACCACAAATGTTTTGATATTTCCGTATAGATTATAGAATACTGAGAAAATCCTGACAAGAAGCATAATATACGTGTTATCTATCAAAAACCCAAGGTATTGCGGCACAAAATTACAGGCCGGGGTCACGAACGAATTTATGTAATACATGTTTTTATGCCTGAACAGTTGAGATCCAGGATAGCTCTACCATGTGTCATCAGGTGCCAGGCACAGCTGAGCTCAGGTAGACAGACAATCTGTCATCAGCCAAGTCGAGGAGCAGAAATAGCCACACGGATAACGTTGTGTCATAATCTATGAAAAGGGATTAAAAGAAAATACATAATAGGGCAACACAAGGTATACAATGTAACTACATAAGCACCGACATCGGATGAAGCATACGGGGTGTAGTGTTAATGAGGTCAGTCCATAAGAGGGTCGTTTAGGAGTCTGGTAACAGCAGGGAAGAAGCTGTTTTTGAGTCTGTTTGTGCGTGTAGGTCAGAAGTGATGTGCAGGTCGGCAGATGCACGTTACTTGTAAAAATAAATTGCCCTTAGTGTTGGGTGGGGTTACTGGGTTATGGGGATTGGTGTTAACCTTGGGTAGGGCGCTCTTTCCAAGAGCCGGTGCAGACTCGATGGGCAGAATGGCCTCCTTCTGCACTGTAACTTCTATGATTGTTGATCTCCAAATTTCTTTCTCTGTCAGTCTGGCCTCAATAAAAGTTGAGACGGATTCGCACGTAAACAGAAGTTATTTATTTAGCTTGCAAGCTTGAATCATCTTACAGAAATGTAAGAGACATCCAGCTTCTTACATTCCAGAAAACGACTGAACTAAAAGACAAAGGGATCTCTGCAAAATCAATTCAAATGGTATCAAGTTTCACATACTCGACGGACATAGGTCAGCCTATGTCCCTCCTGACCTGTTCGATCTATTCTGATTGGCTCACTTCCAATCCCTTTCTCTGGCCCCTATCAATGAAGCATCACTCTCATAGACACACCTCTTCCTGCTTTTTCCATGCGGTCTCAAATTCCTTTGTCCCTAACTGCAAGAATCAAAGTGGCTTATTTCTACATTACATTAACTAGTAACTCTAAAGTAACTATTTTATATCACATTCGTCATTCCCTCCTTTTATCATTCCATGATAACCGAACTATCCAATCTATAGCTACGGTACCTCATCTAAAAAGATCCGTCGCTGCAGTTCCAATTCCATTCTTAGCCCCCCTTCATCTGCTTCACCCTCATGGATTTTAACAGTTAAATTTTTTTTTCTCGGTGATTGGGGCGGTGATCTGATCCAGTGCACCCCGCATTCTACCCATCACACAGTTAAGGATGGCCAGGCCCACAAAGATGCAGCCGATAGCTACCACTAGATACATGGCCATATTTATCAACCAGTCCTTCCATCCTCCAGATCCCCAGTTACCCCAAGAGTCAGGATCCTGCATCCCGTCCAAGTGATCCCGTATGCGATCCATAAATGTTGTAATGTTAGCGGTCAAGTCCTGAACTCCCATGATACACTTGCCCTGTACTATGGCGCATACCCCACCCTCACGGGCCAGAAGATAGTCAAGAGCATACCGGTTCTGCATTGCAAACAACCGTAGCTGAGACAACTCCTTAGTTATTGCCCCGAGGGCTCCCAAGGTTTCATTTCCCAAGATGGTAAGGCCGCAAATAAAATAATTCCGATCACTAACAGCCAAGGAACCCCCCACACCTCCCAGTGTCAATACGCTCAGAATGCCCCACCCGGCTGAGTGGCCCCGGTTGGGTGCGAGAACCTGAGGTTTTTTCCAGTTCTCGCAAAATTCAGCAGAGACTGCCCGGCGTGCTAACTGATTATGCAGCATCCACGCCGAAGGGCAGGGGACTGTGGTAGGGACTAGAGTCCCAATAGCAATTCGGCGGGGAAATGGGGTGACAAAACGTTGGTCGCCGTACCATTAAATAAAAAGTAGTATCCTTGTTCCGTGTGGAGGCTAGCATCACAATCAGCATATCAGTTGCGTAAGGACCTCCCAGTAGCCCAGTTTATCCAATTTTGAAATGCCCATTCGGGCCGCCCAGCAATGCAGAAAGCCCTATTCCCAACAGTGATATGAGAGACATTCGCCCAGCCACAAAGGAGCTGGAGGCCAGCGTTCAATGGAACGCAAGTGGTGTTATAACAAACGCATTGGCCAGACGCCTGGGTGATATGGCACCTCCTGTCCGTACAGGTGGGAAACAGACATGTTATATTTGTGTCCACCTCTACCAGCAAACAGCCATATCCTTCACTGCTGAAGCAATTCTCGTACGACCGGGAATCCCTATTGGGAGTGAAGTGGCTAGGTATGTACGCCCTCCACCGTCGCAGCCTATCGTACTGTGAATGGGAATTATCCCGAGGGAGGGGAAGGCAAATAGCCGGTGGTGCTGAATCCGGATCGTAAGGAAGAGTGACTTGCTCGGGCAATGGCTCGGAACGCTGACAATGAACCACCGTTTGGGGAGTGCCCCAAAGCGGTGAAACAGAAAATAACCTAGACACCGCTGCGCGGTTTGGGTAGCAGACAACCCGTCCCTGGCCATACAGACGGTGGTAAATCTGGTAGAAGAGATTCATACTACCCGGGTTTTCCTCAGTTTGGCCTTTAATTAACTTAAGTGCATCTCCCGGTAACCTACGTTCTAGCTGTACTTCCCTTCTCACACGCCCCGTCTTCTCTCTAGTCCCTTTCTCTTTCTCATGGTCTCTTCCTACACTCTTCTGACAGCCTGATGTTACCTTTATTGTACCACTTTTAACACATCCAAAATCAAATTTACATGTATTCCAAAAACAAGGCAATGTCCATATAATGTTCCCTTCCCATCGCCGGGACCGGTGCAGCTGCTTCATGACTCCCGCATTCTCCTTAACTTTGATGACCTTCCATGAGTCGATACCATGTCCTCGTATATGGGGGCAGCGAAGAACATCACCTTTGCATAGGTGATGTATCCTTGTAGATTGGTTGGGGCTACACAGATACATAATATTCCCGTTTTCCATGTCCATCGCCAATAACACGCCAAGCGAAGTGAGGCCAAATATCAGACAGACGATGCGTAGCCACTGCATCATGCTCCACACCTGTAAAATAGCACTGGAGAAGGGAGGCAGGTTAGTATCCGACCTTTTACAGTAGTGGAGATGGACTCAATTTACAGTGATGTAGGTGGACCCAAGCACTTCGCCCCTCCACTTTAACTGCTGTGGGGGTGGTAAGGAGAACTTGGAAGGGCCCGTCCCATCGCGGCTCCGACCCCTTCCTAGTCCAATTTTTGACCATGACATAACTACCGGGCTGGACTGAAAGTGAGCTAGGTACTGGGGCAATGGCTGGTGAGCCGCACGGACTGGGCCATGGAGTTCCTTGAGCACTTGCGTAAGGGCTAGAACATAGGTGGTCATTTCTTCAGTCATCTGATGAAACTGAACCCGTCTGGGAACCTGCAGGCTCCAAGGAATTCTAAGAGGCCTGCCATAAAGAATCTCGGCGGGAGAGAGACGGGCTGGTCCCGCAGGTGTAACCCGCAGCTGGAAGAGGGCAACGGGGAGCAACTTAAGCCATGTCAGTCCCGTGTCTGCTCTTAAGTTAGCCAATTTAGTTTTGAGGGTCTGATTGTTTCTCTCAACCACCCCGGCTGCCTGCGGTCTGTAAGCACAGTGTAACTGCTGGCGTATGCCCAACTGGGAGCAAAACTCCTTGTTAATTTGTCCAATAAAATGAGGCCCATTATCAGAACTTAACTGAGCTGGTATACCGTACCGGGGAATGATTTCCCTCATCAAGACTTTAACCACAGTAGCAGCTTTACTATAGATAGTCGGATACGCCTCGACCCATCTGCTGAACACATCCACAATGACCAAAACATATTTGTAACATTGACACCTTTCCAACTCAATGTAATCCATTTGGAGCGTCTCAAAGGGACCACTGGACAACGGGGTTTGCCCCTTCCCACAAGGGATACCTTTTCCGGTGTTATATTGCTGACAAATCAAACACCGATTACTGATACTTTGGGCCAACCCCTGCATTTTAGGGTGCCACCAAGTGTCCAGCAACAAATCACTAGTCCCTCGAGCCCCACAATGATTTGCAAAGTGTACACATTCGATGACCCATAAAGCCAGTACATCAGACATACAAGTCTGATGTGCAGGCGTGGTCCATAAAGAGGAAACAGAATCATATGTACAACCTAACCGTTTCCACATTTGTTTATCACTCTCAGGAGCGTCCTCCTGTAACCTTATGACGTCTGGCATTGGCTTGTCAGAAGCAGACACATTCATAGTAGATCGTTTAGTCTGACTTAACATTTTAGGCACCATCACTTGCTGAATTTGTGCGGCTGTGCGCGCTGCACAATCTGCTCGTTCATTACCAACGTCAACTGGGGTTGTACCATTCGTGTGGGCAGCGCATTTAATAACGGAAATCTGCGCTGGCATAAGGAGGGCCTGCAGTAGGTCATTAACTAAACCCCGGTGGGATATTTGACCACACATAATCATGTCAGGTTGTTCTGACGAAATGTCACTCAAATCGCCCCTTATTGTGGTAGTTTCCTGAATCAAGGCTAAACAGTCGTGGCCAGGTGCGTCTTCATGGACAGGGGGACCACTAAGAAAACAGGCTGGATTGATAGTGGTACAGTGTTTAAATGTCAGACGTGGATTGTTCAAAAGGTATATCTCATACCTATTCTGACGAGCTGCGGTAAGATGCTGACCATTCGCCCCATATCCCTGGCATGGTACTGGTCATGGACCTGACGTGTAATATGAGGGCTTACCGAAGCTGACTGTGGCCATAAATGTGGTGATATTGTAACAAAATCGGCTGTACCTTCTTTTCCCGTGACTGTGGCTGTAACCTTGACTGGCCATTCGGTCTCAAGTAATGGCCGGTATTTGTCCTCCAACTCCCTGTTTCGTCCAGTTCTGTCATAGGCCAGGGTAACGTGGTGCAGTGACTGTTCAATGTCTAACGTCCACCACTGGGGGGTGATAGAAATATAGCACTGTTGTCTCATCCTCCTCTTCGCTGATCCACCCACCCAAAGTCACTATATTGGAGCTCCTGCTGGTAAACTACCATTTCTGCCGCTTGTTGGGATCGCAGATCATCCTTTTTCATTACATACTCAGTCTTAACCTTTGTAACTGAGCCTCCTTCTTGGCCTACACCCTCCTTCCAGTAAAATCTGACTGCCCTTGCCATCTGGGAA
This sequence comes from Scyliorhinus torazame, assembly GCF_047496885.1. Taxonomy (NCBI): domain Eukaryota; kingdom Metazoa; phylum Chordata; class Chondrichthyes; order Carcharhiniformes; family Scyliorhinidae; genus Scyliorhinus; species Scyliorhinus torazame. Next base: position 115,675,622 of record NC_092718.1, read on the forward strand.
GGGTCGTTCTCTGTCCAATTCATGTTATTACATTTCACAGCAGTAACCACAGAAGGTGGTAGGCAATGCATTAACATAGCACAGAATTGAGGGGAATTCTGACCATTTTGATACAGCAAATCGCCTGACTGCCCCCGGTAGATTTCATTAAAACGCCCCAGACATTCCTATGGCTCGTCAATCTTCCTAGGTTTTAGGTCTAAGATAACAGAAAGATTTATGGGCCTTTGAAATGTGCTATTCAACGCATTCAAGAACTGTGTCCTTCTTTTCTCTATTTGCTCTCTTTTTTTTAAAACTTAAAAATGTTTGAAAATTCAAATTGAATTACTGCAACTTGCAAGCTTAGCTCTGATCTCAACTCAGAACTAAATTTACAATTTGCTTAACACAAACTTGTATAACATTTACAACTTAATTATTTCTTTATCTTAACAATTTTTCTTTTAACAAGTTTTTTTTCTGGTACATACACATAAGTATTAGCAAAATCAACTATCATCTCCAGATTGACACTTTTTAAAATGGTGTCCATGATCTTCTTTAAGTTTCTATTAATCTCCAGATAAAATGAGATAAACCTTATTTCAAGTAAGTAAAATTTAAGATTCTGGCAATTTCAATCAATTGCTTTCGAAAATAATAACTTTTATCAAAGAGGTGGAGAAACCCACTGGTTTCCTTTAATTAATTCAAAACGTAACTTTGCTGGTGTTCACTGACTCAAAGGAAAGGTATCCGATTACACTGCAGACTGGTGCTGTTATCTCAAGGCCTGAGTGAGAAGCACTGTCTGTTTTCAACTCCGCCTGCTGCTGTTAACCCTTTGAGAGACTTCTGCTTCAACCTCACAATCTCAACTAGACCTCGGAACTTTACAGTCCAAGGAGACAATTTTAGCTTAATCAACTATATATTTAAAACACTCACACATAGAGTTGAACCATCTTCAGATTTAAAAACAGTTATACTGGACTGAACCCCCATCTATTGAAGTCCCATCAGCCCCTGAACCCATATAATAGACTGAACCTTTATTATTTAAAGTCCCATCAGCCTCTGAACCCTGATAATAGACTGAATCTTTATTATTTAAGTCACATCAGCCTCTGAACCCTGATAATAGACTGAACCTTTATTATTTAAGTCACATCAGCCTCTGAACCCTGATAATAGACTGAACCTTTATTATTTAAGTCACATCAGCCTCTGAACCCTAATAATAGACTGAACCTTTATTATTAAAGTCCCATCAGCCCAAAACCCTAACCCAAGCCGAAACAACAATATGAAATCCCATCAATTAAAGTGCTAATCCCCAGACTGACCTGTGATTTCGTCGAGGCGGTCTTTCTGTGCCAACCGCGAGTGACCAAACTAATCAGACGATAAGAAGAGGGGAACAATCAATGCTGGTCGTTTTCCATTTCTACATTGAGGGCCCTTTGTTCCCGTCCTCCTGTTCATAATCAGTCTAATTCTGATTTCGCAGTTGGATCAGGATCGCCCAGAGAAATCCCGGTTTTCGGCACCAAATGTTGATCTCCAAATTTCTTTCTCTGTCAGTCTGGCCTCAATAAAAGTTGAGACGGATTCGCACGTAAACAGAAGTTATTTATTTAGCTTGCAAGCTTGAATCATCTTACAGAAATGTAAGAGACATCCAGCTTCTTACATTCCAGAAAACGACTGAACTAAAAGACAAAGGGATCTCTGCAAAATCAATTCAAATGGTATCAAGTTTCACATACTCGACGGACATAGGTCAGCCTATGTCCCTCCTGACCTGTTCGATCTATTCTGATTGGCTCACTTCCAATCCCTTTCTCTGGCCCCTATCAATGAAGCATCACTCTCATAGACACACCTCTTCCTGCTTTTTCCATGCGGTCTCAAATTCCTTTGTCCCTAACTGCAAGAATCAAAGTGGCTTATTTCTACATTACATTAACTAGTAACTCTAAAGTAACTATTTTATATCACATTCGTCATGATAATCTATCTATGATATTGATAGTTATTACGAAATAACGTGAGCAACAATCTGACTCAGATTTGCCAAGATCTAATTGCTGACGGCATGAAACAGGACTAAATAAGTGCGCAAAATGAAAAGCAGCCGCAGAATTCCGAAACGGAACATCGAAAATGAATAGCTTGTCAGTGATTTCCTTGTATTTGCGACACATATCTATTTATTTATAGGATAACTTAAATCATCACTCAATTAACTGAAACGTGAACTATGTGCAGTTTCAACACTTTTGTAGAAGATTTACACAATGGACAAGAAATCAACTCGATTCATAAGTCCCCCAAGTAGGCAATACCTCGATCACGAAACAAATTTTGAGCTATGTGTACCATTAAAACATTGCACTACTTAATATTACAATTGCTCATCTGGCAGCTGCATTCATCCCAAGACAGCTGCAGCAGAGACGGACCAGGGCAGCATATATTTGGAAAGACGTCCAGCACCAGGATGTTCCCACCTTGGACATTAATCCTGTAACTTGCAAAATGATAGCGCGGATCCTTTAATGTATCTGTTTGGAAAACTCCAAACTACCTCCCTCACACCACTGGGGTATAGCTACATTTCAAAGATTGCTTCATTTCAATGCGACTGCTCAGCACCAGCTGATCATCTGTAACTACAGTTGTACAATTCCTTTTGGAGTAGCCAGCAACGCACACATCTACTGAAAGAATGCACTTTCAAATAGATAATATATTGCGAACCTTATATTAATAGGCTGCGACCTCTTCCAATTTCACAATATCATTCTCAATGCAATTCAGAAATCACAAGCATCTCAGCCTCGCTATTTTGATGCAACTTCACGAACCGGCGTGCATCTATCCGATACGGTGGGGTCTACTTGTGTCTTGTCGATAGTTGACAGGCTTTTGGGGGTCAGTAGGTGAGTTACTCGCCATAGGATTCCTATTCTTTGACTGACCCTGGTAGCCACAGTATTATTGTGGCTTGCCCAGTTCAGTTTCTGATCAAAGGTAACCCCCATGGACCAGACCAACGTTATGTATGAACGGATGAGGTGCTCTGAATGCAAAACGTGAGCTCCCTGCTTCAAAGTACGGTCTGTAGCTGAGAACACTGTGTCGCATTCACGAGGCTGCACGTTATGGAAGAACTAAATCAAGGCGTGCATCACAACTGTTCATCTAGACATAATGGTGTGCTCAACTTACGTCATTTTGACCCGCATTTTCTCAATGTGTAGCAAAGCGTTTGCGTTTTAACAATTCCATATCCTAAAGTTGAAGATCGAAATATGACATTTTTCATAATCCTACGGAAGTGCAGAAATTCGTCATGTCTGCATGGACTTTTATAAACCTCTACAGATGTGTCATATAGAGCATCCTATCCAGCTGCATCACAGCTTGGTGTTGTAACTTCTCGGCCCACGATCGCAAGAAACAGCAGAGTGTGGTGAACTCAGCACAGCGCATTACAGAAACGTTCTACCTCCGTCTGATTCTGCCTACACATCCCAGTGCCTCAGGAAGGCAGACAGCATTGTCAGGTACATTTCACACCCAGGCTTTCCCTTCTTCCAGACCCTTCCATCAGGCAGAAGATACAGAGGTCTTAAGACCCGTTCATCCAGGCTTAGGAATAGCTTCACCACCACAGTTAACAGATTCCTCGACGATTCTCCCTCGGACTGCTCTGTGTCCTATAAAACACTATTCACGACGCTCTATGCTTCCCGTTTTGTCGCATATTTGCTTTGTTATTTTGTCCTTGTTCCATACTGTAAATAATCATATGCTTGTCGATTTACTGCGTATTTTTTCGCTTTCACTGTCACTATCTACTAATTTAGTTGTCGACCGTGTACGTACTGAGTACATTTCATTGGCCGAAGACAAATACTTTTCACTGTATTTCGGTACAGGTGACAATCAATCGATCAATCAATCAATCAGTCAATGTTAACTTATTTTGCCTTTATTGATTCTGACGGCAGAATAAAAATAAAACATAATGGATTCTGAAATGTTATTTTCCCGAAATCTGCTATGTATTTGCACATAATGGTGATGGATTGTTTGATCGTTTACCACACATTTGCAAACGAAATGAGATTAACCAGATAAATGGACATCATAGATTATAGGAATCGTCCCGCACTTGGAAGTGAACAGTTCCCGCCGCAATTCGCTAATGTTTATCTCATCCTCATGACATGCATAGTTTATCTGCATTCGAGCAGCATTTTGACAACTGGTGGCAGACTTGTCATTTTGCAACCACGACACGGACAGCAGGATGCAAATCGAAAGACAACCATTTTCTAACAAACTCACCCTCATTTATCTTTTGAAAGTCTGCGGTTGAAATAAAAGTAAACATGGTTATACATACAAATTAATGAACAGAAACAATTGATTGTAAGTCCGAAAGCGGAACACGGCATTGATGAATGAATGTGTCATTACAAGTTGAACAGATCATGATCGGTAGATACATTGCTTTCAGCCAGTCAGTGTTCACTTTTCTCAGTAATTAAAAATATATATATTTAAAGTACCCAATTATTATTATTTTTTCCAATTAAGGGTCAAATTACCGTGGCCAATCGACCTAACCTGTACATCTTTGTGTTGTGGGTTGAAACCCACGCTGATACGGGGAAAATGTGGAAACACCACACGGGCAGTGACCCAGGGCTGGGGTTCGAACCCGGGACCTCAGCGCCTTAATCCCAGTGCTAACCATTGCTGCACGTGCCGTAGTTCCTTACTGTATTATGACCTCAACTGGTCAATTTTAACTATTAAAATGCACAAAAGGCAGAAAATAAATAATAACTTTGAGGATGTGGAATGTGCTCTGATCTGCTTTCCTATCAACAGATTAATCATCCCTAGAGAGTGATAGATTTCCCAATTTGAGAATAGTTTATCTGTCTGTTGTTATAGTGAGGAGCGTTACAAAAAATTCAAAAACCCGAACATATTACACATAGAGGCCGTAGCATTCAAGTCAATTAAATGCGCTATATATTTAAGTAAGCAAAGACATGTATACTTTAAAATTACATGGAAAAGTTAGTGATAGTGGCTAATATGTTTCGGACTTCGAAGTTGTGTCATCGTCCAATGGATAGAACCGTTGAGCTTCAAAAATCACGTCTGCGTGTGTATCGCCGTGTAAGGTGCACATAAAAGACGAATATACTTCCCCCTTTAACAAATTCTAATGCAAATTGGACTTTTTCCACTTACATTGATTAATCTAATTGTGGTAAAGCTAGCGAAATGTTCACATCGCCTATCTAATTCCGCAAACACATTTATTGGCTGAAGTTATCCATCCAGTCATTTTTATCTCAAGACATCAGAAGGGCGTGAGTTAGACCTGCTGCCTCACGGAACCGAGGTCACAGGTACAATCGCCGGCTCTGGGTCAATGTCCATGTGGAATTTGCACATTCTCCCCGTGTTTGCTTGCGTTCGCCCCCACAACCCAAAGATGTGCAGGGTAGATGTATTGAACACTCAGAATTGCCCCTTGATTGGAAAAAAATGAATTGGGTGCAGTAAATTTAAAAAAATACATCATTAGGTCGATAGCCAACAGTTAAACATATGTAAGATACAATGTGAAATGTAACCTTCCAGAACTTACAGAATACAAGGCCGTTGAAACAGCAGTTTACTGCAACAATGATGAGTGTTTTACCAAGTTATTTACGAGATGTAAATAAAACTGTTCTGAGCATTTCAAGTGCTTTATATATTGATAAAGAGTTATTCATGCGAAATATCTCCTGTAAGTGGTACTTTGTTACCCGCATCTGATGACAGACTAGTTTGAGGGCAACAATCATTGCGCTTGATGCTGCGATTTGGACAGAATTGTTTGAATGCAATTACATTGCTGATGCAAGCTATTCAGATGCCATTACGGCAAAATATTCTTTGCCCGGGTTCTTTTCCAAAATGCTGGCTTTTTCATGTTTTTCCATCCACAGACTCCGAGTTGAACCTCTGTTACACTCACTTCCTCTGCTTTCAAAGCATACCTTTAAATCCCCCAAATGCCGAAAACCTGGTCATCCACTTTTTGTCAAGGTTTTTTTAAAATTTTGTTAAAATTGTGCTTCTTCGGGTATTGTTTTTAACAGAAAATTTCTTGTTTTTTCCATGGTCAGAAATAACATCTGCATTTTGATCAGCATTACAGACACATTGTATTGACGTCATTCATCCTCCAAATTTTATATCTTGGATTCACCATCCTCTTTTGGAATATTTTATCCAAATACCCCAGATTACTCAGGTAACTAAAGGCCCTGATCTCTGGCATCAAACATATCAAACCTCTCTGTAAGCAAGGCTGAGAGAAAGATGGAGATCCCAAAATGTCAGGCAGAACCTGCTGAGAGACAAACTGATTTAACGCTTCGAGTCCCATTGCAATTCTGCAAAATACAATAGGGATACAAGTGTATTGAATTATATAGTTTGACAGTGCAGTGGGGCGGAATGGAGGCCAGGCATAACATGGAGCTTTGTAGAGATCGACTAAGATGTCGCAACATAAGGTATAGGTTTGCACATGGTACCATTGAAGGATGAATAATTGCTAATAGTGATATGAAGTAAGATTTACTGCACGCTTGATGAAATGTTGACAGTCGTTCTCAATTCGTTTCCGATGTGGACATGCTAGCTTTACAAACAGTGCTGGAGCATGATCAGGACATGTAATGCATTCCAGATCAATTAAGGATAATAATGACGCTGTTGAAAATGTTACAGAATTTTCATGGTTAGTAATCCCTACAATGCAACCAATGAAGTGTTGCAAGCCGGGCCGATTACTTCTTCCAAAAAGCAGTCTCATTTATGCCTTTATTCGACACTGGAATCATCTCGTTTTTCGAATTTTGTAACACTTTTCTCTTCCAGTATTACTGATTTCGAAAGCATTTCGCAAAGAAACACACAATACATGTCCTCAACTTCCCATGATAACAACGAACCATTTCATCCCCGCATGATGGAAGTGTGTAAGTAAACGTGCAAATATTATTGCCACATCAAAAATTAACAGAGCCACCGACACGCACCCACCTCACCCCAACGATCTGGTCAGCTTCAGCCACTGGTTGCAACCCCTCATTGACGAAGTATATCAATTTTTGTGCGCTCTATCTATATTGTGCACATAGAAACGCAGTACGGCAGGGACAGATGACCATATTCCAGGCGTAACCAGTTGAGAGGAGGAAAAGTGGGTGCGTATAATGCTCCGAATTCGGACTCTAGTAATCCAGCCAGCGACGTTATCTGGACAACCATATATGAGTGATTTTACCTTTACCCCAACATTGCTTCCTACATTTTGTAAATCAACACTCTGGGGAGAACGGTGGCGTAGTGTTTCGCACAGATGCCATGTTCGATCCCGGCTCTTGGTCACTGTTCGTGCAGAGTTTGCTCTTCATCCCCATGTTTACGGGCGTTTACTCCCCACATCTCAAATCCGTGCAGGGTAGATGGATTGGCACGCTACATTGCAACTTCATTGGAAAACATGAGTTGGGGACTCTGCATTTATGAAAAAAATAAGCTAATTTAAACTCGATTGGCACTACCTTAAAATATTGAAATGTTATATTTTCATGGCGTATAGTGGGAAATACTTCCAGAGCCCAGCTGCCGTCTGAAAGAAGAAAACGACATTCTTCTGATTACTGCCATGAAAAAATTACCCCTTAATTGTAAACTGCGGACCTAATTTTAGGCACCCCGACAATGGAAAGGTAAAGTCCACATCGACCCTGTCGATGCTCCTCAGCATCCATCAAATTACGTACTCCTCTTCTCAACACACATAGGAGCGTAACGTTTGACGCAACCCAAAACTTGCTGGCAATAGACTGCATGTAACATATTTAAAGATTCTCCAGGCGTTGTCTCAACAATGTCCTGTTGAGCTATGGTATACCCGACTTATCGTTTCAATCACCCCCGCACAATAAACTTCACAATCATATTAGCTTTCCTGATCAGTAGAGAAATTGAACAAACATTGGAATTGATTGTAATTGCGTGCGATATTTTCTCTGCACTATATGACAGAAATAATGTATTGCGTCTGACAATATAGATTAGTTGTTTTGAGTGTTCCACTTTTTTTAATACTATGTCATTGAAGGGAAGGAAAGAGTGAGGCTACACGTGAAAAAAAAATCACACAGGATGCGAAACGAGATCAAATAAAATCAAAGCGTTGCTTCTTCTTTTTTCATGGTTTTTCCTCCAGAATAAATAGCATCGTATTTCTAACTCAGGGCAGATGAATTAAAGATTCTTGTGCAGCCGACGTTTATAACAGATTCAAGGTTAAGAGAAATATTCAGTGGCATGGATGACGATGAAGAGGTCCTGTGGAAATTCTCACAGTAAATGAAGGCTCTACAGTGAAGAGTGGAGTGAATATGAACCGGAAACGAAACTCAGGGCTCACGTTTAGAGGAACACGATGGTTCTTGTGTCTATTTATTGACAAGATTAGTTAGTTGCTCATAAAACGAATGTTGAAGTCGGGTTTAGAATGAAAGTTTTTAGACAAAAGGTTCCCACTGGCTTAGATGCTTGTATAATAGCCAATTCGATGGTATATTTAGTGTTTAACTTTTTTGTGTGACGTTATGCCATAAGAATTACTAATATCACAAAGGATTGACGTCCAATTAAAAATAAGTTACACAAAATGGCCGATATCTGTGTTAGCAATACAACCACACAAAATGCTTTGAACTGAACTAGTCACATTCCTGAACAAGCATTAGCTGAGAAGTTGGTATAAACAACATTAACAATTACATAGAGCAGAGATAGTCAGGGAGCTAATGATGAATGATATTAAGGTTTTGAATGGGAAACAGACAGGAGGGTTCCACGAAGTATTTCCAACAGCGAGCGATAACAGTTTCACAGAACAAGGAGCATCACTAATCCTCGCCAGCCCAAGTTCTCCAGATGCAGCCAGAGAAGATAACTTTATCAGTTAGCATGAATGACTGCTTCATGAAGTCAGGGACTGGTAGGGTCCCAAGCCACCTTACGTAATGTCACATTTTATTGATACATAACTAATGTATCTCATCTGACATCAATATTATTGGACAAAGTCCAGTCGAAATGGGCTGCGTAGCAATTTAGAAAAATATATATGAATGGGTGATTCCTTTGTTCGCAGACAGATGTCCAATTCTTTCACAGGCACCATCTCCCCGCCGGCGAAACAAACCGTTTGATGCAAACACCAGTTTGAGAGTTGAGTGATTTCTTCGAGAATCGCTCTCGCTAACAGTGTGGCGGCGTGATTCGGATACTTTAGTCATTATAAATATTAACATATCCCGGAGATCGGACGCTATTCGCGCGCTTGATGCATTCCGAACCTGTGAACAGGGTCTGGTCAACACTCAAAAGGTGGTGCATAGCACGTTAAGGGACGAAGACGATGTTGGGTATTCTCTGAAAGTGCCCGAGGTATGTAAAAAATACGTGACTGACTTGAGATCCGACAACTAGCCAAGAGACGTGTGGTGCAAATTACGCTCGACTAAAAGCGGGCCTCTGAGAGGAGATTCCTCACGGTTCAAGCCCCACCCAGTCATTGCAAGTAAAAATGTAGCGCGCGAGTTGTGACAGAAATGGTCCGCCATATGCCATTTCACAGCTAGAATCAAAGTTTATCGATAAGATGATTGAACCGGATTTGAACATTATTGAGTGGTGAGGTTTCCGCCAAGACCAAAGGACAATACAGCACAGAAACAGACCCTACGGCGCTACAAACCTGCGGCGACCATGGTACCTGCCTAAACTGTCTGGACTTACGGAGTCCGTGTCCGTCCATTCGCACCCTATTCATATATTTATGTAGATTCCCCTGAAATGTCTCGATCGTACCTTCTCCCACCAGCTCTCCAGGTAGCGCATTCCATATATCCATTGTGTAAAAAACTAGCCTCGCACATTTGTTCCAAGCTTTTCCTCACGCACTTTAAGTCTATGTCCCCTAGCACTTGACTTTCCTGCGCTAGGAATGTGCAACTGGCTGTCTACCCTGTCCATGTAACTCTTAATCTTGTAGGCCTCTATCAGGTCGCCTCTTAACTCTCCGTCGTTCTACTGTGAACAGACCGAATTTATCTAACCACTCATCATAGCTAATGCCCTCCATACCAGGCAACATCCTAGTGAGCCGCTTCCGTACACTCTGCAAAGGATCTACATCCTTCTGATAGTCTTGCCACCAGAACCTAACGCAATATCCCAAATGAGGCCTAATTCAGGTCCTGTATAGCTGCAACATGACTTGCCAACTTTTATATTCAATGCCCCGAGAGATGAAGGCCAGCATACCGTCTCGAACAGCTTCTCCACATGCGTTGCCATTTTCAGTAATCGGTCGACATGCACACCCAGATCTGTCAGCCTGTCAGTACTCGCAAGAGTTCTACCATTTATTGTGTAACTCCTACGTGCATTGGACCTTCCAAAGTGCATTACCTCATACTTGTCCGTATTACACTCCATCTGCCATTTGTCCACACAAGACTCCAACCAGTTTATATCCTGTTGTATCCTCTGACAATCTTCTTCTGACGATAATTCTGAGAATGCAGAAAGAAGTGTAAATGAGGGATGGGTAAATAAAATAAGTCCATGATCATGTTTCCCGTTGAAACAAAAGAAGGGTGGTGACAAAATGACGTCTGGTGAAGAACCCTTACTCGACCCCATGTCAAACCAGCAGACAATTGACAATTGCTTGTTATCAGCTGAAGAATATTTTTAACCTGGAATTACAAACATTATTTTTTGAATTGTCAGATACACGCAGATTGGTTAACCAACTCTTTCCCAAGTAGAATAGATATTTATCTTTTCCATTACAAGTGACTGCAAGTCGAACAAGCTTTACAGTATCTTCAGGAATTTGGGTTAGTTAGTGAAACGATTAGGGTCATATTAAGGGGTCTAACTAAACAGACACAAGCACGTCAGAATCAGTCTCAAGCGTAACAGAATCAGGCGTACAACCCCGAGAAAATATATGTGAAAATATTGTAAAATATGAGATCTACAAACACTTGTATAACAAGAGCGTTCGGCCCATACAGGAGATGTTTTATACGGATAAAACCTCACGCCTGGTGACGCCCAGGATATTTTCCTGAAATGTTCAGTTTAAACATTCAAAAGGATGGGACGACAGCGACCTCTTCAGCTGAAGGGGACTCGGGATGGTTCCCGAGTCCTCAGAACAACTACAAGCATATAATAACGCAGGAACATCACTGATTACGCCACGGACACAGGGTGAAGCTGCATGAACAATTGGGGTTTTATATAATTTTACTGATGGAATATATATTCCAGCAGCCAAAGACTGGAACAATGATAGAACTTATTTTAATGCGTGGCTGCAGGCACATCGGGGAAAGACAGCAGATGCGGACACTGCTGTAATTCTTGCAGGTTGAGACGCCGGGATATTGTTCAGAACAGGGAAAAATATGTCTAGTATTTTCAGAAAGATTGCAATGAAGCAGACTGCTAATGCCACTGGTGTTACTAGATTTTGAGGCAGGACAAACTACACAGGGTAAGAAGGGCATAATCAATTATGTGCTGATGGGACTTAAGAAAGGAAATCATATTGCAAAGTAATTAGACATACAAGGGCTCAATGCAAAGATGGAACAACTGAAAGGAATATTGAAGTTGATCCTTGAGAAAGTAGAGAAAGATCTAGCCAGCCTGGGAGGAGAGGGCGTGGGCATGCAATTGGATGGGATAACAGTGTTCGAGGCCCATGCTAAGACAATCAACAACTCATCCACAGAGAAAGGCAGGATGCTTGAAGTCTGCTAGTGTCACACGGGAGGGTTTCAACTAGTATGGCAGGGGGGTGGGCACGGGAGCAATAGGTCAGAAGGTGAGAGCATTGAGGGAGAACTAGGGAATAGGGACAGTGTGGCTCTGAGGCAGAGCAGACAGGGAGAAGTTGCTGAACACAGCGGGTCTGGTGGCCTGAAGTGCATATGTTTTAATGCCAGGAGCATTACGGGTAAGGCAGATGAACTTCGAGCTTGGATTAGTACTTGGAACTATGATGTTGTTGCCATTACAGAGACCTGGTTGAGGGAAGGGCAGGATTGGCAGCTAAACGTTCGAGGATTTAGATGTTTCAGGCGGGATAGAGGGGGATGTAAAAGGGGAGGCGGAGTTGCGCTACTTGTTCGGCAGAATATCACAGCTGTACTGCTTGAGGACACATCAGAGGGCAGTGAGGCTATATGGGTAGAGATCAGGAATAAGAAGGGTGCAGTCACAATGTTGGGGGTATACTACAGGCCTCCCAACAGCCAGCGGGAGATAGAGGAGCAGATAGGTAGGCAGGCTTTGGAAAAGAGTAAAAACAACAGGGTTGTGGTGATGGGAGACTTCAACTTCCCCAATATTGACTGGGACTCACTTGGTGCCAGGGGCTTAGACGGGGCGGAGTTTGTAAGGAGCATCCAGGAGGGCTTCATAAAACAATATGTAGACAGTCCAACTAGGGAAGGGGCAGTGCTGGACCTGGTATTGGGGAATGAGCCCGGCCAGGTGGTAGATGTTGTAGTAGGGGAGCATTTCGGTAACAGTGACCACAATTCAGTAAGTTTTAAAGTACTGGTGGACAAGGATAAGAGTGGTCCGAGGATGAATGTGCTAAATTGGGGGAAGGCAAATTATAATAATATTAGACGGGAACTGAAGAACATAGATTGGGGGCGGATGTTTGAGGGCAAATCAACATATGACATGTGGGAGGCTTTCAAGTGGCAGTTGAAAGGAATACAGGACCGGCATGTTCCTGTGAGGAAGAAAGATAAATACGGCGGTTTTCGGGAACCTTGGATGACGAGTGATATTGTAGGCCTCGTCAAAAAGAAAAAGGAGGCATTTGTCAGGGCTAAAAGGCTGGGAATAGACGAAGCCTGCGTGGAATATAAGGAAAGTAGGAAGGAACTTAAGCAAGGAGTCAGGAGGGCTAGAAGGGGTCACGAAAAGTCATTGGCAAAATGGGTTAAGGAAAATCCCAAGGCTTTTTACACGTACATAAAAAGCAAGAGGGTAGCCAGGGAAAGGGTTGGCCCACTGAAGGATAGGCAAGGGAATCTATGTGTGGAGCCAGAGGAAATGGGTGAGGTACTAAATGAATACTTTGCATCAGTATTCACCAAAGAGAAGGAATTGGCAGATGTTGAGCCTGGAGCAGGGTGTGTAGATAGCCTGGGTCACATTGTGATCCAAAAAGACGAGGTGTTGGGTGTCTTAAAAAATATTAAGGTAGATAAGTCCCCAGGGCCTGATGGGATCTACCCCAGAATACTGAAGGAGGCTGGAGAGGAAATTGCTGAGGCCTCGACAGAAATCTTTGGATCCTCGCTGTCTTCAGGGAATGTCCCGGAGGACTGGAGAATAGCCAATGTTGTTCCTCTGTTTAAGAAGGGTAGCAAGGATAATCCCGGGAACTACAGGCCGGTGAGCCTTACTTCAGTGGTAGGGAAATTACTGGAGAGAATTCTTCGAGACAGGATCTACTCCCATTTGGAAGCAAATGGACGTATTAGTGAGAGGCAGCACGGTTTTGTGAAGGGGGGGTCGTGTCTCACTAACTTGATAGAGTTTTTCGTGGAGGTCAGTAAGATGATTGGTGCAGGTAGGGCAGTAGATGTTGTCTATATGGACTTCAGTAAGACCTTTGACAAGGTCCCTCATGGTAGACTAGTACAAAAGGTGAAGTCACACGGGATCAGGGGTGAGGTGGCAAGGTGGATATAGAACTGGCTAGGCCATAGAAGGCAGAGAGTAGCAATGGAGGGTTGCTTTTCTAATTGGAAGGCTGTGACCAGTGGTGTTCCACAGGGATCAGTGCTGGGACCTTTGCTCTTTGTAGTATATATAAATGATTTGGAGGAAAATGTAACTGGTCTGATTAGTAAGTTTGCAGACGACACAAAGGTTGGTGGAATTGCGAATAGCGATGAGGACTGTCTGAGGATACAGCAGGATTTAGATTGTCTGGAGACTTGGGCGGAGAGATGGCAGATGGAGTTTAATCCGGACAAATGTGAGGTAATGCATTTTGGAAGGGCTAATGCAGGTAGGGAATATACAGTGAATGGTAGAACCCTCAAGAGTATTGAAAGTCAAAGAGATCTAGGAGTACAGGTCCACAGGTCATTGAAAGGGGCAACACAGCTGGAGAAGGTAGTCAAGAAGGCATACGGCATGCTTGCCTTCATTGGCCTGGGCATTGAGTATAATAATTGGCAAGTCATGTTGCAGCTGTATAGAACCTTAGTTAGGCCACACTTGGAGTATAGTGTTCAATTCTGGTCGCCACACTACCAGAAGGATGTGGAGGCTTTAAAGAGGGTGCAGAAGAGATTTACCAGAATGTTGCCTGGTATGGAGGGCATTAGCTATGAGGAGCGGTTGAATAAACTCGGTTTGTTCTCACTGGAACGAAGGGGGTTGAGGGGAGACCTGATAGAGGTATACAAAATTATGAGGGGCATAGACAGAATGGATAGTCAGAGGCTTTTCCCCAGGGTAGAGGGGTCAATTACTAGGGGGCATAGGTTTAAGGTGAGAGGGGCAAGGTTTAGATTAGATGTACGAGGCAAGTTTTATCCGCAGAGGGTAGTGGGTGCCTGGAACTCGCTACCGGAGGATGTAGTGGAAGCAGGGACGATAGGGACATTTAAGGGGCATCTTGACAAATATATGAATAGGATGGGAATAGAAGGATACGGACCCAGGAAGTGTAGAAGATTGTAGTTTAGTCGGGCAGCATGGTCGGCACGGGCTTGGAGGGCCGAAGGGCCTGTTCCTGTGCTGTACATTTCTTTGTAATCTATTTGGGTTCATCAGAATTCATGGTGATATCTTAAAGATTACATCTGAACCCATGCACTTTAAGATTATGGAGGAAAATTGAAAGTCATCGTCTCCACCACCGTACTCTGCTATCGCTGCAATGGTCTGTTAGGCATAATTCTCGTATCCTAAGTTTTGTTCCACTTTGGCCCATCACTAGAGGCTTAGCAATGATCATTGGAGTTAGGCGCCGGATTACAGAGACTATTAATGCTACAGATACCCTCAGCAATAACTACAGGATTTTACAGAGCCAGAGATGCGCCCCACCCCCCCCCCCCCCCCCCCCCCACCCCCGTCCCATATATTTCAGGAACTCGGAGGGAACTAAGATTTAAGGTCGGTGACTCAGTTACGTTTTCTCACCAGTTATAGACAAAAATCCAGGAAAAAGAGCCAGGAAATATTGCAGAGCAACGGTTGGTTGCTGAGAGCGTGGGATTGGGGAATTAATGTTAATATACACCCTTGGATTCGAATCATCTCACAAATATATGTGGGGCTGTAATTACCACTCGGCCTAGCATATGACATTACATTTTGCCGATCGTGCAAAATAAACGGGCAACATAAGAAACTTAAGGCCACTGTTAAGGCCTTGCGTGACATGACACAGTTGGGTAGGCAGATTAAATCGGACACATTTCAATTGATATTACCGTCCGATATTCCTCACGTCACACGACTGTAGCGTAATGAGGAAGGGAATACCGAGAGAACCAAAATATGCAATGTGCATAATTATTTTAGAGCAGAGTGATTCGTGGGCTAGGGGTAAGCCCCTAACCGAATGGTGGGATTGTTGACATCAGATTTAGAAGGAAGGTTTTTAGACAAAAGGGACCAGTGGCTTAGATGGTTGTTTAAGATGCAATTTGTAGGAATAGATAGTGTATAAATTAGGTAAGTGATTTTACAACATAAGAATGACTAATACCAGAAAGGACAGTCATACAATTAAAAATAAGTTACAGAAAATGGCTGTTAGTTGAGTGAGCAATACTAAAGACACAAATAGGCTCTTCGCTCAACTGGCCACATTTCGGTACAACCGTTAGCTGTAAAACTGGTATAAATAACATCAATAATTAGAGACAGCAGTGACAGTCAGGGAGATAATGATTAATGATATTAAGGTTTTGAATGGAACGCAGACATGTGGGTTCCAGTGAGTATTCGCGCCAGCAAGTGATAACAGTTCTACTGAACAAGACGTATTATGAATGCTCGCCAGCCCAAGATCTCCAGATGCAGACATAGAAGATAACATTAACAGTTAGCATGAGAAAATTCTTCATGAAGTGAGGGACTGGTAATGTGCAACACACTTTACGTAATGCCAAATTTAATTGGATATATAACTCATGTATGAAATCAACAATCCATATTATTAGACAAAGTCCAGCCGGAATGGGTGGTGTAGCTATTTGGAAAAATGTATAAGAATGGATGTTTTCCTTTGTTCGGTGGAGATATGGTCTGGTTCTTTAAAATACACCATTTCCCCGCAGGCGAAATAAACCGTTTGATGTCAGAACCAGCCCATGATGGTTGAATCCTTCGAGATCCTCTCCCGTTATCAACGGACATTTATAATTGGGCGCGATTCTCCCCTAAAATTTCAAAGTTAATTTGTCCCATGTTATTTGGTGAGTTCGCGCCAGGCCTGCAAATGGGTTCCCCGCGTCTATTCATTTACACTTAATCAATTTTGTGTACCCAGGTGAGTTACCAACCGGTTTAGCCCACACTTGGAATTTATTGCAGCACTGGGGAGCTGAACGCAGATGTCGGGACGCCATTTGCATGGGGCTCAAATCTCTAAGTATGCCTGTGTGTCACACACTCCCCCACACATCGGCAATGTCTCTCCCCAAATATATGGCCACTACCTCACATCCCCCAAGTGAGGATACCCCTCTCTGGGGGCCCTGGGTGTCCACATTTTAAAGTTCCCAATGTCCTTTCCAACGAACACTTCCTTCTATCACACACACCATTCATCCGCTAACCTCCCGGAGGCCCCTACGTAACTAACATTCACTCCACTACCCTTCAAACCCTCCTCGAGCCTCATTTAATGGGTAGAGGACCGCTTGCTTTCTGACCCGTGACAGTACCACTCTGACACACGGAAACAATTGCACTGCCATCCTGGCACCAGACAGTTCTCCTGCTGGCTTGGGTGTGCCACCCGGACACCTGGGCAGTGCCAGATGACTGTTCTAAGGTGCCAGCCAAGTAGTGCCAATATGCCTACGTCCCAGCGGAGGTAGGGACGGGGACCCGCCATACACTTACCCTGACCATCGTGGGGTCTGCTGGGCCGGGCGACCCACCGGGTGCCGATCAGCCTCGTTCACGTTTGTGTGGACCAGCATTGATCGGTGCCCAACTTCAGCCTCCATAGAGATCCGAATAATCGAGGGTGGCCGGTGTCTCGAGGGCAGATGAGTCGTAAGAATGTTAAAGAGGTACTTCCGCGAGCATCACGCGGTCCCGCCCATTTGGGTGTGAATCCACTTCCGACGCATCGCGGGATTTTGGAGACTTCCGGGAGGCGCGGACGCTTTCGGGAAGCTTGACGGTGTGTGTTCCGAGCTTTTGCAGGCCGGCTTGCGCTCAAGGAAGCGCATAACGGAGCCGGAGAATTGTCATTATATTTCATCCGTCCTTACCCCGTTCTTGTGCAATGACTAATTGGATGCAACTCTATATCGTCCTTCTTCTCAGCGTCATCCCGCTTACTATGGCTTTGACTTAGATATACACCATGCGGTGTGCCTTTTAACGGTAAAATTCTATTTTGTTAGTTCCACTGTCATGATTCTGTGGAAGAACAACTTTGTTCTATCACCACAGGAACACATTTTTGTTTACTTCTTTCAGCCATTTAGTGTGTACAATCAAGAATTGTGGAGATCATGCAAGTTCGATACAGACCTTTGAAATTCAGATGTACGCTGTAGTATTAACGCGCTTCAATGATTGTGACGACACCTCCCGCTGCCTCAGGAAGGCCAACAGCTTTTTCAGAGACCCCTTACACCCAGGTTGTGCCCCCTTGTAGAACCTTACATCAGGCTGAAGGTACAGACGTCTTAATACCCGTACATACAGACTAAGGAACAGCTTCTTCCCCACAGTTACCATACTCCTCACCGACCCTCCCTCTGACTCATCTGTGCTATATAAGACAATATTGACGACGCTATATACTGCTCTTGCTTATGTCGTATCTGCTTTCTTATTGTGCCCTAGTGCCAACTGTAACTACTTATATGTTTGTCAATGTACTGTGTACTCTGTCGCATTCACCGTAAGCATCTACTATTTTTTTGTCCAACGTGTACGTACTGTGTACATTTCCTTGGCTGCACAAAAATACATTTCACTGTACTTCGGTACATGTGACAATCAATCAATCAATATGACTAGCATTTGCCTTTATTTGTTCTCACGGCCAGAGTAAAAAAATAATAGAATCGATTCTGCAACATAACTGACAGAAATTATTGATGGCAGGTCCAAAGGCATAACCTCGGTAGACAAGTGGGTGCACCATGTCAGACACAGCCGCTAAATCTTCAGCAGATGCTGAGCTTCAAGTCACTCAGTGGTCCGGTTTCTGCCGAATGTTGTTTAATTTTGTTCCATGTGAATCAATACCTTGGCAGCAACGAAAACATAGGCATGTTGGGATAGTGGAAGGTGTTTTAGTACTATGTGTGAAAGAATCAATATCCATGATACGTTATGTCATTAAAATGGTGTGAGACATGGTGACACTGACGAGCGTTTCAAAACGATACAACGCGATGCAATTGCATTTAAATTAGTGCCTTTAAATGCCAAACGTTCCATCTTGGTAAATTAACAAACATAAATAAATCAACTCAGTTCGGAAAAATATCTGCTAAAATGAAAACTCAATTTAAAAAAAACTCATATAAATATAGACGTCATGGGGCCAAGTTAAGGATTGAATGAAGACACTTTCTGACAACATTCCAGAAAAATGAGCGTCCGCAATATGAAGAAGTAAAACGAATATATAAGGAACTACGAGCTTAACACCAAACCATAAAAAAGAACAATCAAAGAATTAGAGTATCACAGGCACTAATGATCACATTTGTCCATTTACTCGAATCACCTTCAGTTGGTAAGACCAATAATTAATGAATATCTATAATGAGCGTTGGACTGTAAGCTGACGTGTTCTCTGTCATTGGAGTGAACTGTACAATTTCAAAAAAATTGCTCTGCGCCTGGAGATATGTACATGACTGACACGCAATACTACACTGCTTCGTAATTTAACAAATATCATTTTACTAGATTCGTGTTTGTTATTGATCCAAACACCTTTTTTCCCCCTAAGTTCATCATCAATCATTATTCCGCCGCTCGTGCATAATTCTTGGAATAAAATGACATTGTTGGTTCATGCTAATATTACGACGGTGCACAAACATTCTATGCCATCGGTTTATCTAAACTGCAGTCTTCTCCAGGCTTTCCGAAGCGTCTCTGAAGTTAACTGTCTTTACACCCTCTTCCTATTTTTACCTCGCTCCCTTTCGAGGTTTTGCTCCTCAGTTTCGACGTTGTTAATGCACTTTTGCTCCAGGCAGTTTATTTTCCTTTTTGTCCAACGATTTTAACGGGATTGCTTTCGATTCATCTCACTTGTGGAAAGTGTTTCTTTTGCCGTCATGTCATGACGGCTAACGTTCACTCTTGTTTCCCCGTTATGATTTGTGCTTCTGTTGCTGTTGGATTGGTTGTGAGACAGAGACAGTGTGAGTTATTGTCTATGTATGTGTTTCCAGTGTGAGCATATTTCTTAGTTTGATTTGATTTTGTTCTGACAACCATCAGCTTTCCCTTTCAGCTACAAGGTTGCATTCTTTTTATCCTCTTCGAACATCAGGACAACTAATGACCGCTTTATCATGTTACTGGATTCACAATTGCGTGTTTTATCTTTTGATTCGTACTCCATGACGAGGAGCAGTGTGCTTCTTCATCTGAGTGCAATCCGAAATTTAATTATCAGAAGACAACCGTGTGCAAAGATACCAGATGAAAATATTTAAAAGCGCTTAACCCCTGATGACTTGCACAGTCAATCTCTCTTTAAATACACGCATACTTCGTGTCTTCTTGATTGATAAGAAGAAAATGCCGTTTTGACCGTGTTTCCAGATACTTTGGTAACCTTTTGTCGTTCGTTCTAATAAACCTGCTGTGTCTTCCAAGCTTGTTAAGTCGAACGTGACACGTTTCTCCAAGCTGCTCGCACCGCATCCACATTTCCCTATAAATAGAAGTAAGATAAAGGTGTGCGTTTCTAACTGGATTCAGAACTTCGGCATATGACTTTAAATGTAGCAATGAATTCTGCAAGTATATACTGCAAGACAATTGATGTTGGACGAGCCGTGTGCCTGCGGGTTCCAGTCAGCATTCTTGTTTCCAATCCAGTCTTCAATAATTTTCGCTTTTTTACGTCATGATGTGCGTGTCCACGTTAAACTACAGCCATTGTGTTGGCGTACTGGCTGATTGAATCGTGCTGCCCGTTGCAGTGGTCTTTCATGTGCGTTGAGTGGAGGCATTGGTCAGCCAACATGCTCATGCTGATACACAAACGACACGCATACTGTTAGCTCACATTCGATGTAATGAACAATGTAATGAGTCATAATAAGTCCAACTTTCTTCAATACCTTCACGACCACAAACTTGAATATGAGCAGACGATCTAAAGAAATGCTGTATTGCATTGTTGTTTGCAAATACGTGCGAACAGCTGGAAACCCAAGTTCTGAACTAAGTAATTCACGAAAAAAAAGATCCAGGTTCTGAAGTCATGCCACATCTCGCCATTTATGGTGGTGGACGGTCAAAGACCTCACGGGAGGAGGATATCCACATAGCCATATTCTCAACGTTGGAGGAGCCCGACAGAGGCAAACTATATGGCGGAAGCATTTGTCTGCAGCCAGAAGTGTTCAATGTCAGCCTCTTTGCAGGAACCTATAGTCTAATCTAGCAGCCCGTTAAATTATAACCAGAAACGACAGATGGCGTTGGATAGTGCAACGTTTCTTGTCCCGAACAGTAGTCGACCAGTAGCACTTCAGACATTTGCTGCAGAACTTTGCGTGATCCCAGCCAGCAGTTGCGGTAAGGGGTGAACAGTGGCATCCAGCACACAAAGTTGAGATTGGCCAACTTTTTCTTGACTGCAAGAAACATGACCAATCTAATCATTGTAAGTTCCACGTCGTCAGATCATACTTGACTATGTGTCAGGAGCTGGAACTGGTAATTAACATGGTATTATGTGGCACTCCTAAATATATAACTTGCGAATTAACACTTTTTTTAATGTACCGCCTGGGTCACTCAGCTAATTCCCTCATTGCAATCTCCTTCCAAGAATGGGCAAAATACCTGAATTCCAAAAAAGAGGCGAAAGTGAATTCCCTTGATATCAAGTCAGAATTTGACCGACCAATGCATCAATAAACATGGGAATCATTGAAAGTCAATGGGAATCTAGGGGAATGGGGTGGTGCGGGTGGGGGAATTATCCACTAATAGGAGTTATACCTCCTCCAAAAGTATGTCGTGGTTGGATGTCAAAATCTTAATTCCTGCATATCACTGCAACAGTTAATCAGGGTAGTGGCCTGGATAATAATCGTTATTATTGTCACAACACGGTAACACACTGGTTGGACAGCTGACTTCACAGTGCCAAGATCCATGTTCGATTCATACTTGGGTCACTGTCTGTGTAGATCCTGCAAGTTTTCTTCGGGTCTTGTAGGATTCCTCCGAGTGCTCCGGTTTCCTCCCAAAATTCCCGAAAGACGTGCCTTTTCGGTGAATTGGACATTCTGAATTTTCCCTCTGTGGAGACGAACAGGCGCTGGAGTGTGGTGACGAGGGCATTTCACATTAACTTAATTGCAGTGTTAATATAAGCCTATTGGTTTAAAAAAGTATCATTTAGTAGGCTTAAATTAACAAAGCAATGCTGTTACTGAGAACAGCCCAGAGGCGGCAACTTTTGGCGCCTGTTCCGCTACCACCGGAGGAAACTCATGCCGATACGGGGAGACCGTGCAGACTGCGCGCAGAGAGTGATCCAAGCGGGAATAGAACAAGGTACTCCGGCGCTGTGAAGCAACAGTGTTAACCACTACACTGCCGTGCCGGATGGCGACGGTCTTCGGCTGCTTCATAAATTACCTTCCCGCGATCATAACGTCAGATGTGCGGGTTTTCGCGATTGAACTTACAATGTTCCGCCTCATTATCTATTCACGAGATTCTGTTTGCAAACATTAGGGACAGGACTGCTTGAAGGAGACAGTTCATCATCACCTTTTGAAGAGCAACCAGGATTGAAACCAAATGCTCATTTCGTAAGCGCTGCTACATCCCGCAACTAAAAATGGAACAGACAATTAATTGTAACGAAATTGCTAACCATCGCCAGATTCATACGCAGTTTGCTATAATATTTCCTAGTATATTTCAGAAATTCCTACGTGTTTCTGTCTCGATTTATATGCAAAATGGAGAAAATGCTGCCACAGAAAAGCTGTGTCTGATTTCTAATGTGTGTGACATGTATTTAAATGTTAAAGAAACTTGCACCCAATCGTAATACCCCATGGGCTATTGTTCAAATCTACCATACATTTCTTTTGTTCAGATGCCCACCTTTCTAACATAGAACCACAGAACGGTTAGAGCACAGAAGGGAGCCTTTTGGCCCATGTAATTCCAGCCCAAGGATAGCCAGGTGCCCTTTCTCCTCCAATCGTACTGCACCCGGTGCATCGGCCTGTGGGTTAAAGCACATAGACCAGTAGAACAATTTCCATGTGATGAACAGATAATCTTATTTTTTGGTTTTTAAACACAGATCAGAGGGTATTGCCAATTTTGCCTGTAAGATTGCATTTGGTCATTTATGTGACAACGTGGGGCTTCGCAATAAAAATAACTTCATTCACGTTCTTTAGCCGTAGACACCTATTTGCATACCAGCGCTAACATCTAAATATGTTATTAGTGCTTTTCGCCTTGTCAAGTAATCAAACATTTCTTTCAAGTTGCATATTTTCAAAACGAATGATGGAGTAATAATTCTCATTTGATCATAAAGCCCCACCACAACAACGCCCCACCGCCACGCACCACTCTTACACGTACCGGCACAAAAAGCTTATTGACACTTATTCACATTTCATGCCTGAGGACCAACCAGATGTGCCAGAAGCCAAGACGCCCACACCTGCCTTGCTAAAGGTAAGCTCCTCTGAATGCCTTTGAGACAGAGATACAAAGGTTCTTTATTAATAAGAAGACCAAGGGTTATGGGTAGAAGACAGGAGAATGGCCATAAGAAAAATATCAGCCATGATTGAATGACGGAGTAGACTCGATGGGCCGAGTGGCCTTATTCTGCTCCTGTGTCTTATGGGTTTTTGGTCTTACCCAGTCACGTGTTTCGGAGTACCCTAAGACATTCTGGGGATTCGCTCTAAGAGGATGCCACACAAGAGTTTACCTGCAAATGGTCCAGAAGCGGTAACTCCACCGGGAAAATTGTGCTAGGCTGGGAACCATCCAGGAGAAACGATTTCTATCGCGAAATCCGTATTATTCTGCCAACGTCCTAATCCTCTCCAAGGCGCAGCCTTTTCTTGGTTGGGCCATCGTGCAGTGTCAATCCCTTCCCATCTGACAACCATCCGAGACTGGCGCACCCCTCCTGGTGCCACGGGTCGGAATGATCCACCACCTCCTGTACTGACTTCTCCCAGTCGTCAGCCTAAGACCTACTAGACTCAGCAGGCCCCATGCGTTCTGATTCCCCTGAACAGCAGCCCCACAACGGAAAGATTAATGCATCTAAATTCGATCCCTACACCCGCCCGGCACAAAACGTGCAAAATTGATCTATCCACCAATCCCGATCCAGTTCACGCTCAGGTCCGTCCCCGCGCCAGGTCAAGCCAACATATCCTCAGCAATCGCCCTCACAGTCTAACCACTTCCCTATCTGTGCCCAGTTCCTGGACTGACACCCTCCCCCAGCCCTCACCTCCTTGAATGATGCGCGCTCAGGTCAGAGCTCTGCTGCATTAAGCGCCATGGAATACCCCCGAGCCACCAAAAAAACTCACTCTCTCACCGGCAAACGCCTACTCCGTGGTACAAGCTTCCTCCCCCGGTATTGCCCGTCTCACGAGCTGGAGATCCCTCATGTCCGATACCCGCACTGCAAAGTCCAATCTATTCCCCAGACCGACACCGCCCCAATCCGCTGCTCACCTCATTTTTGGTCTGAACCCTTATCCCAGAGTGAACCGCAACACACTTCGACTTTACACGACACCCTTCTGGGGAGCCAGAACATCCTGAGCTAGCTCTGTCTAGCTCGCCCTTGAATTCTGACACCACTCTCCTGGTACGGATGCCTTTCATTGTTTGGCCGTCTCTGCATGTCCGACGCCCGAGCGCCAAAATGATAGAATCCCGCTGTCCGTTGCACCGCTTCCAGATCGACCTCCCACTCTGTTGCGATACTTATCCCGTCGACGGCGCGAACTCCACGCTATTTTATTCCATTTTTCTCCCGCGCCGTTTCCTGAATCATTTATATTTAACGTTTTCTTCTCCGTTGAAATTGCGCCATCAAAAGGGTGCGTTGTTATCTTTGCTGCACTCCAGGTGCTCCTGCCAATTGCTGATCCTGCCTCACACAGCCTGTATGAGGTAATGTGTAATAATACTTTATTAGTGCCACAAGTAGGCTTACAGTAACATGGACATGAATTTAAGGCAAAAGATTTAGAAGTTCAGAGGGGGTTATTCCGTCGAATGTCGCAATCCATCGGAGATTGGCACTCGGAGGATGTTACGTCATTGTTTTTTACTCACATACATTTGACCATTAATAGTCAACACAATAATAGTTATCCGCCCTCAGACAAAGTGTATTGAACTGTTGGAAGCGCGTGATGCATTTTTACAAATGCACGAAATTAAGCCAATAAGTAGGGTAAGCAACTGATGAATAATACTTGAAAAATAGGGACAAAACCTGGCTTAATTGATAGCATATGGGATTCGAGGAAATACTCATGAGCAATGAGCTTACTTGTATTTGGTATTATTTCAGATTAAATGGTTGCAAATAGTTTGTTCATTCAGGCACACGGAATAATTCTGTGAAACATGAAATATAACACGATTGTGACATCGAAACACACAAATATAACAACGGTAAGAAGAAGACAAATAAGTTACTATCCATTTCAGATGTTTAAGGCACTGAATGAGAATATACATAAAGTAAAATGGAATTTAAGTTGCGTGGAAATTCGGGAGAATGAGCTCATATAGGTCAGCTTCTGGTTCAGAACATGAGCTTAATATTACCTATGTGCAGAAAGGCTATTGATAAGTTATATTGAAAATGTAAAGGATGTTCCCAAGCATTGTTCGTCTGGCCAACATTTCTTGAGCATGACCAAATGATTCTCAGATACTTGTGGTCTGCGACACTTTGGATACAACCGAATACTCATTTCCATCTCGATGAGTTCATTTTCAATTCACTAAGTAGACTGTCGTCATGTAATCCAATGAATGCGTAATATCTGCAGCCAGTTGTGGTGCTTCTTTTCAGACTTATAGAAAATATATTTGGAAAGTGCTTGCTTGAGGATTTAGATCTTGGGTAATTGAGTCCTTGCGAACCTTTCGGAAGATTGTCTAAATATTATTCACCTCGCTGCATTTCAACAAACAATTGCATTTCTCTACTTCCAGTTTTGCATTATGATGTGTTGCACTCATTCAAGTCATTCAGATCTCACTGATTTGGACAGCATTTATTGACCAAGCCTTTGAGAAGCTGGTGCGGCACTTTCTCTTGAATCGCTTCAGCGAATTATGTCGACTCATTTCGAAATTTCTATTAGGGGGCGATATGTCATATGTTTTAACCAGCGGCAGTGAGAGAAAGGCGACACATTTCGAGCTTAAACAGGAGCTGTACTTGGGTGGGGGGGGGGGGGGCGGGGGGCGGTGGAGGTTGTCGGGTGGGTGAGGGACGTTCATGTGGTGGTGCTCCACTACGTCTGCTGACATTGGTAATTGTTGTGAGTTTCGAAGATGCTACCAGCATGATCACGATGCGTCTTTGCAGCATGTACAATATTGTGGACTGCTCATCTGTGGAGGATGGGGTGAACATGTGTCGATGTGTGATCGTTGAATGCGAATGGATTTTTGTTAAATCACGTCTGCGGGTGAGTATCATTGAGCAGCGCGAACATCGGTTGCCACTTATCATCACAAAGCTGAGAAGTGTTTCTTGTTGGCATTGATAATGACCTCCTAAACAGCCTGAATAATCGCGATTCGTCATGGCAAAGTTGCAGCCATCACAGTATTTCGCTAATTCTGATCTTCAGAGAGAAAAATGGTTATTTGTGAAGCAGCTGAAGATTGCGTCACCCAGGACACTCCCCTGGAGAAATCCTGCAGTGAACCAAAGAAGGATTTGAAATGATTGTTCGGCAACACCGCAACCATTTCCTTTTAGGGCGGCATGGCAGCACAATGGTTAGCACTGTTGCTTCACAGAGCCAGGGAATTGCGTTCGATTCCCGCCTTGGGTCGTCGTCTGTGCGGAGTCTGTACGTTTTGCTAGTGTCTGTGTTGGCTTACTCCAGGTGCTCCGGTTTGCCCAACAAAGTCACGAAAGAGATGCTTGTTAGGTGAATTGGACATTCTGAATTCTCCCAAAGACTACACGAACCGTCGCCGCAGCGGGATCACATGGCGAATTTTCATAGTATTTTATTGGAGTGTAATGGAAACCTACTTGTGACACTGCTATGATTATCATTATTATTGCCTCATACATGACTTCAACACGGGCAAGATTATTCCCGTAATTACCATTGACTACGGCGTTCCTCTGGCTCCTTTGTGTCATATTCGGAAACATTCAACAGATGCAGCAGAGATGGGAGAAGTGGAATCTGGGAGAAGTGAACCCAGTCACCTCGACAGTACTATGGGCAGTGGATGAACAGGTCCAGTGACCAACAGGAGGAAAATAATCCAGTAACGACGACAGAAGAGAAGAGGGTTTAGGGAAAAGTCAACACCGTACCTTCAACTGTACTGTGGGTAGCCACAGACACGTTCCAGTGACAAACAGGAGGAATTTCATCCTGGTGCGGCGGCAGAAGAGGATTCTGCGAGAATGCATTTCACTCACCTTGACTGTACTGTGGGTTACAGGAGAAGCCCTCCAGTGACAAACAGGAGGAAGTTCGTCCAGATGGGGCGGCGGAAGCGGATTCTGGGTGAAGTCGCCACAGTCACCTCGACTGCCCTATGGTTAGCCAAATAAACCCTACAGTGACAAACAGGAGGAAGATCAGCGAGCAGAGGCGGCATATGAGGATTCGGATAGAAGTGAACTCAGTCACCTTTACTTTACTGTAGGTAGCCGAAGAATCCCTGCAGTGTCAAACAGGAGGAAGATCATGCGGCTGAAACAGCAGAGGAGGATTTAGGGAGAAGTCACCACAGTCAACTTGACAGCGCTGTGGGTAGCCGAAGACCAGGAGGCAGATCATCCAGCAGTGGCGGTAGAAGAGGATTCTGGAAGAAGTCAACCCAGGCGCCTTAACTGTATTGCCGGTGGCATATGAACCCCACCAATGACAATGATGAGAAGATCATGTAGGAGACGTGGCAGAAGAAGGTTCTGAGAGAAGTCAACTTAGTCACCCCGACTGTTGTGTGGATATCCAAAGATCCCCTCCACTGACAAACAGGAGGAAGGCCATTTCAGCAGAGAGGAAAGAAGAGGATTCTGGGAGAAGCCAGCTCATTCACGTTGACTGCACTGTGGGTAGCCGAAGAACTAATGTCAATGAGTGGTCAAGCTCGAAACACTACATTAGTTTTTCCCTCCCTCCCTTGTTCGCTACCTAAAAAAGAGCCACTGTGAGAAAGAAAAGCAAGCATAGGGCGTCAAAGCATCCAGCATAGGGCGCTGGAGAGATATTGCAGAGATGCCTTCTGAGACCAGTTGGTGCTGTTTACACGACAGGACATAGAACATAGAACATTACAGCGCAGTACAGGCCCTTCGGTCCTCGATTTTGCGCCGACCTGCAAACCACTCGAAAGCCCACCTACATTTATCGTCCATATGTCTATCCAATGACCATTTGAATGCCCTTAGTCTTGGCGAGTCCACTACTGTTGCAGGCAGGGCTTTCCACGCCCTTACTACTCTTTGAGTAAATAACCTACCTCTGACATCTGTCTTATATCTATCTCCACTAATTTAAAGCTATGTCCCCTCGTGCTAGACATCATCATCCGAGGAAGACGGCTCTCACTGCCCACCCTATCCAATGCTCTGATCATCTTGTATGCCTCAATTAAGTCACCTCTTAACCTTCTTCTCTCTAACGAAAACAGCCTCAAGTCCCTCAGCCATTCCTCATAAGATCTTCCCTCCATACCGGGCAACATTCTGGTAAATCTGCTCTGCACCCTTTCCAACGGTTCCACATCCTTCCTATAATGTGGCGAGCAGAATTGCAAGAAATACTCCAAATGCGGCCACACCAGAGTTTTGTCCAGCTGCAACATGACCTCATGGCTCCGAAACTCAATCCCTCTACCAATAAAAGCTAACACACCGTACGCCTTCTTAACAACCCTCTCAACCTTCAGGGATGCATGGACATGGACACCGAGATCTCTCTGCTCATCAACACTGCCAAGAATCTTACCATTAGCCCAGTACTCTGTCTTCCAGTTATTCCTTCCAAAATGAATTACCTCACACCTTTCTGCATTCAACTCCATTTACCACCTCTCAGCCCAGCGCTGCAGCTTATCTATGTCCGTCTGTAACTTGTAACATCCTTCCGCACTGTCCACAACTCCGCCGACTTTAGTGTCATCTGCAAATTTACTCAGCCATCATTCTACGCCCTCCTCCAGGTCATTTATAAAAGTGACAAAGTGCAGTGGCCTCAAAACAGATCCTTGTGGTACACCACTAGTAACTGGACTCCAATCTGAACATTTCCCATCAACCACCACCATTTGTTTTCTTCCAGCTAGCCAATACCTGATCCAAACTGCAAAGTCACCCTGAATCCCATGCCTCCGTATTTTCTGCAGTAGCCTACAGTGGGAAACTTTATCCAACGCTTTACTGAAATCCATATACACATCAACTGCTTTATCCTCATCCACTTGTTCGGTCACCTTCTCAAAGAACTCAATAAGGTTTGTGAGGCACGACCTACCCTTCACAAAACCTTGTTGACTATCTCTAATCAAATTATTCCTTTCCAGATGATTATACATCCTATCTCTTATAAACCTTTCCAAGATTTTGCCCACAACAGAATTAAGGCTCACTGGTCTATAGTTACCAGGGTTGTCTCTACTCTCTTTCTTGAACAAGGGGACAACACTGGCTATCCTTCAGTCTTCTGGCACTATTCCTGTAGACAAAGATGACTTAAAGATCAACGCCAAAGGCTCAGCAAACTCATCCCTAGCTTCCCAGAGAATCCTAGGATAAATCCCATTCGGCCTCGGGGACTTATCTTTTTTCACACTTTCCAGAATTGCTAACACCTCCTCCTTATGAACCTAAATCCCTTCTAGTCTAATAGCCTGAATATCAGTAATCTCCTCGACAACATTGTTTTTTCCTGTGTGAATAATGACGCAAAATATTAATTTAGCACCTCTCCTATCTCCTCGGACTCCAAGCACAACTACTGTTCTTGACTGGCCCTACTCTTACCCCAGCCATTCGTTTATTCCAGACAGATCTATAGAAAGCTTTAGGGTTCCTCGTTGATCCTACCTGGCAAAGACTTCTCATTTCCCCTCCTGGCTCTTCTTAGCTCTCTCTTTAGGTCCTTCCTAGCTAACCCATAACTCTCGAGCTCCCTAACTGAACCTTCATGACTCATCTTTACATAAGCCTCCTTCTTCCTCATGACAATTGTTTCGATTTCTTTAGTAAACCACAGTTCCCTTGCTCGACCACTTCCTCCCTGCCTGACAGGTACATACTTATCAAGGATACGCAGTAGCTGTTCCTTGAACAAGCTCCACATTTCCCTGGTGCCCATCACCTGCAGTTTTCCTTTCCATCCGATGCATCCCAAGTTTTGCCTAATCGCATCATAACTGCCTTTCCCCCAGACATAACTCTTGCACTGCTGTACATACCAATCCCTTTCCATCACTAAAGTAAACGAAATCGAATTGTGGTCACTATCACCAAAGTGCTCACCGACCTACAAATCTAACACCTGTCCTGGTTCATTACCCAGTACCAAATCCAATATGGCCTCCTCTCTCGTTGGCCTATCTATCTACATACTGTGTCAGCAAACCCTCCTGCACACATTGGACAAAAACGGACCCATCTAAAGTACTCGAACTATAACGTGTCCAGTCAATATTTGGAAAGGTAAAGTCCACCATAATAACTACCCTGTTGCTTTCGCTCCTCTCCAGAATCATCTTTGAAATCCTATCCTCTACATCTTTGGAACTTTTCGGAGGCCGATAGAAAACCCCTATCAGGGTGACCTCTCCTTTC
Source organism: Scyliorhinus torazame (assembly GCF_047496885.1). Lineage (NCBI taxonomy): Eukaryota > Metazoa > Chordata > Chondrichthyes > Carcharhiniformes > Scyliorhinidae > Scyliorhinus > Scyliorhinus torazame. The sequence continues at coordinate 115,706,331 of NC_092718.1, forward strand.
CTGTTTCTAACCTCAGTCCATTCTACCTCAGTAGACGAGTCCTCATCAAACGCCCTTTCTGCTACCGTAATACTGTACTTGACTAACAATGCCACCCTTCCCCCTTTTTTACCACCTTCCCTGCGCTTGCTGAAATATCTAAACACCGGCACCGCAACAACCATTCCTGTCCCTGCTCTATCCATGTCTCCAAAATGGCCACAACATCGAAGTCCCAGGTACGAACCCATGCCGCAGGTTCACCCACCTTATTCCGGATGCGCCTGGCATTGAAGAAGGCACACTTTAAACCACCTTCCTGCCTGCCGATACACTCCTGCAACTTTAAAACCTTACTCATGACCTCACTACTCTCAACCTCCTGTATACTGGAGCTACAATTCAGGTTCCCAAGCCCCTGCTGAACTAGTTTAAACCCTCCAGAAGAGCTTTGGCAAATTCCACCCCCCCCCCCACCCCAGGATATTGGTACCTCTCTGGTCCAGGTGTTGACCATCCCGTTTGTAGAGGTCCCACCGACCCCAGAATTAAGCCAAATTATCCAGAAATCTGAAACCTTCCCTCCAGCACCATCCCCGTAGCCACGTGTTCAACTCCTCTCTCTCCCCAGTCCTCGTCTCGGTATCACCTGGCACGGGTAGCAACCGAGAGATAATAACTCTGTTTGTCCTAGATCTAAGTTTCCACCCTTGCTCCCTGATTTCCTGCCTTACACCCCTATCCCGACCTATATCGTTGGTACCTATGTGGACCACGACGTGGGGCTGCTCCCCCTTCCCCTTAAGGATCCCGAAAACACGATCCAAGGCATCGCGCACCCTGGCACCTGGGAGGCAACAAAGCAACCACGAGTCTCTCTCGTTCCCACAGAATCTCCTGTCTATCCCCCTAACTATGGAGTCTCCAATGACTAATACTCTAATGGACAGCGGATCGCAGATGATATCAGTGTCAAGGAATGCTAGTCCCCAAACATTATATAACTGTACTGTTTACACATTGTCCCTCATTCTCTCTCCAAAATAAGGGGGCGAAATTAAGAGTGGTTGGCAGAACATTTGTTATCCACCAGATGATACTTGCAATCTGACCAGAGCTGCAAGGAAGCAATCGAACTGTGACATCACAGCCAGCAGATTCTTGATTCGCTGCCGACTGGTAGTAGTAAGTAACTTTATTTTAATGGTCTGCATTCTTATCTCTTCTTCGCTCTTGGCGTTGCTGTAAAGTTACATTAACTGTACGTTATACCAGGAAATCCCAGAGCAGCGTCATGCTCCTCCAGTGCGATGCCGTAATTCAGGTACTCTTCCACTGTTCTTGACTCCTGCACGTGAAGGATCTGTCTCTAACTGCAGCTTTGTCAGACCACTGGGCAGAAGAAGAGTCTGAACGCAGTGCAGGCCCCCTTGCGGTCACCGTCCTCCAAAACAGATATCCCGTTTTGGATACTCAAATGATTTACCAGGGGAAAGAGGCAGCTGCCAGGTTCACGGCACCGTGGCAGACTGCTGCTGAGGAGTGAATACAAAAGAGTGGCAGAGCTATAATGATAGGTGATTCCATTGCAAGGTGAATTGATTGGCTTTTCTCCTGCCGTAAAAGAGACTCCTTCATGGTGTGTTGCCTCCCTGGCACAAGGGTGAATGATATATCAGAGCTGCTGGACTGCATTCTGGACGAGAAGGGCGAACAGCCAGATATCGTAGTGTATAGCGGTATATCATCAACACAGGAAAAAAAACGGTGACGTCAGACAAGCTGAATCTGGGGAGTCAGCAGTTGAGCTAAAAATTAGGACCTCAGAGGTAATAATATCAGAATTGCTACCAGTGATACGTGCTAGTTAGACTAGAAACGGCATAATAGCTCAGATAAACACGTGGCTTTCTGGTAGTGCAACAGGAAAGGATTGAAATTCCTGGGATATTGGAACCAGTAGTGGGGGTGCTGAGACCTCTGCAATCAGGACGGCAGCACGAGAGCAGGACCAGAACCGATGTCCCAGAGAACTGATTGCCAGAGCTGTTGGGGAGTGTTTAAACAAATATGTCTGTGGATGGGACCAGACGCAGGATGTCGGAGGGAAGTAAGGTGGGGAGAAACTAAAGGCGGTAAATGGAAACGAGGAAGACAGAGAAGCCAAAAACAGCGTTTATAAAGGGCCACATTACATCATTAATCGAACATGACAATAAACGGAAAAAAGCCAAGTCTGAAGGCTATGTATCTCAATGCGAGGAGCATTTTTAACAACGTTGATGAATTAACTGCGGTGACAATCATTCACTGATATAATGTAATGGGATCACAGGGACCTGACTCCAATGGACTGGTTTAGCACCACTGGGCTAAATCGCTGGCTTTTAAAGCAGACCAAGCAGGCCAGCAGCACGGTTCAATTCCCGTACCAGCCTCCCCGAACAGGCGCCGGAATGTGGCGACTAGCGGCTTTTCACAGAAACTTCATTGAAGCCTACTTGTGACAATCAGCGATTTTCATTTTATTTTATGTGACCAAGAATGGGAACTAAATCATTCCCGGGAATTTAAGATGAAGGAAAGATAGAAGGAAAGGGAGATGGAGTAGCGTTGCAGATTAAATGTGGGACTAACGCAATAGTGATGATGGACATTAGCCTGTATGATGTGCAATATGTATGGGTGGGGTTGCAGAACGCACAGGGCAAAAACACGCTTGAGTTTCTACTTCTCTGCCAGGAGAAGTGCACCTTCTTATGGTCTGATTTCCCAAACAGCGGTCGGGGGATGGAAAGTTTGTGCCCCTGATTTTTGAATAGCAGTGGCCAAGAGTGCTGTCGCCGCTGTTGGCACAGATGTGTTTGTGGAGGTTTGGCAGTGCACTCTTGATGGTGGCCTTGTTGAAACCAGCGGCCATGATGAACAAGGCCTCCGGGTGTTCTGTTTCGTTGTTGAATGTTACTGTACAGTTCGTCCAGTGCCTTCTTCATTTCTGCCTGTGGTGGTCTGTAGACCAATGCGATAATGGCTGAAGTGAACTCACGTGGAGGATAGTATGGACGGAACTTCACGGTCAGGTATTCAAATACCAGGGAGCAGTAGGTCGCCAGGGTCGCCACATCCAAGCACCAGAAGGAATTGTGGAGGAGGCAAACCCCTCCAACCTTCGCATTTCCTGATGATGCGGTCCAGTCCACCTGATGAATTGAGAAGCCTTCAGGTTGTAAGGCGCAGTCCCGTTAGGCGGGGTGAGCCATGTCTCTGTGAAACAGGGCACACAGCAGTCCCTTACTTCCCTCTGAGAGCTAACTCTCGCGTTCAGTTCATCCAGCCTCTTTTCGATCACTTAGACGTTTGCCAGGAGTATGATGGGGAGATGAGTCTTGAAAGCGTGTTGCTTTAGGCTCACCTGCAGGCCGCCACGTTCATCTCGCTTCTCTGGTCGACTGCTGTGGCTGAATGGTTCCAGGATCCGTCTGGGAGAGGTCTGGTCTTGTGAAAGTTTGATGGTTGCGTCTGATTGGAGACGCGGCGCTGGCGGGCACCAGAATGCTGGTTACATTTCCACGGTCGCGTCTGGCAGGATCCAGGCCGCTGGTTGACGTAGTGGGGTTGCTGGTGGGGCATGGTTGTCATACGGAGTGCTCTCGGCATTCTGTGAGCAAGGGGATACCTTTCGGCGCATTCGGGCCCTCGCGTGGGGTCTCTGCCGTTTAGGGGGATCATGGTCGCCGGCAGGCTCTTCCTGAAGCAGGTTCGACTTGGTCCCGTGTTCACTTTCCTCCTTAGGAACCCCTGGGGTCGGGTCTTGAAGTAGGCCCGGTAGAGCCACCACTTGGATTTTCTATCCTCCATTTCCAGAGAGGTCGGGTTGCTAGGCAGGTATCTATGGATCGAGTGCGTGGGCGGTCCGCTCCGGGACGCGTTGAGCGGGGTTTCGTCGTCGGGTTCGGGTCGGGAGATCCGGGGACTGGGCCGGGCTTTCGTGGTGCTGGCGTCGGTTGTTATGACGCGTCAGGCGCTCCGAGGTCCGCGTCGGTTCCAAATCGAGATCAGGGCTTCGCTTCTGGTTTGGGCCCGATCCACTTCCTGGTCATGGAGGACAGGTCGGGTCGGTTTAAAATATCACCCGGGCGTCGGAGGATGTTCAAATCTGCAATAAAAGATAAACGAGAGCGGTTACTAACAGTGTTCGTCATAGAATTCAAATTTAAAAGATTAGAACGTTTGTAAGATAAGGATAAGGAGAAAGAGGATCTTTTCGGAAGAGCTCACAGAGAGTTGCCACGCTCCAGCGCCATCTTGCGCATCTCAAAGCCTTGAATATTATGTGTCTGTTACGATGATCGGATTACATATGTTATTTCTGCCAGTGGAAACAGCAAGAAGTATTCTGTAAAAAATCAATGCCCGAAAAAAGCCACAGTTTTAATAACATTTTAAAAAACCTTGACCAGAAGAGGAGGACGAAACTAAATCACAGGATCTGGGCATTTGCGCGATTTAGAGGCATGCTGCGTAAGCACAGGAAGTGAGTGTAACATCGGTTTAACTCCGAGACTATGGATGGCATGACATGAAAAGCCATCATTTTGGAAAAAAACCCGAGCATGGAATATTTTGCCGTAATGGCATTTTAATAGCCTGCATTAGCAACGTTATTATATTCAAATAATTTTGCACAAATCGCAGCATTATGCGCAATGATTGTTGCTCTCAAACTGCTGCGTCATCTGATGCGGGTAACAAAGAGATACTTACTTGCACGAGATATTTCGTATTTATAATTATTTATTAATGTATAAAGCACTTGATAGGCACTGAACAGTTTTTTTCAACTTCTCTGAAATAAATTCGTAAAACACTAATTGTTGTTGTAGTGAATGGAGATAATAATTGTACAATACTTTGCAAGGTGCAGTAATCAGCCTCCTTTGATGAGGCGTTCCTCTTTTACAGCATTTCTTCCAGCATCGAGAACGTGCTAAAGCAAAGATGACTGTTTCCTTCAATGCCAAATCGCAAAAAAAATCAGAACGAATCTGTCGGTCTTGTATTCCTTATCTGTCAATTTAACACATAAGAAATCTGCTCCGAAAATAACCATCTTGTCCCGGTTGTCATAGAACATAGAAAAATACAGAAGAGACAGGCCCTTCGGCCCACGATGTTGCGCCGAACCTTTGTGCTGGATTAATCATAAATTATCATAGAATTTACAGTGCAGAAGAAGGCCATTCGGCCCATCGATTCTGCACCGGCTCTTGAAAAGTGCACCCTACCCCAGGTCAACACCTCTCCCTTATCCCCAAAACCCAGTAAACCCACCCAACACTAAGGGCAATTTTGGACACTCAGGGCAATTTACTATGGCCAATCCACCTAACCTGCACATCTTTGGACTGTGGGAGGAAAGAGAGCACCCGGAGGAAACCCACGCACACACGGAGAGTATTAGCTGACTACGCACAGGTAGTGACCCAAGCCAGGATCGAACCTGGTACCCTGGAGCTGTGAAGCAATTGTGCTATCCACAATACTACCGTGCTGCCTTTAAGAACTAATTAATCTACGCTATATAATTCTACCGTAAGCCATGTACCTATCCAATAGCTGCTTGAAAGTCCCAAATGTTTGCAACGGTTTAGCACAGGGCTAAATCGCTGGCTTTGAAAGCAGACCAAGGCAGGCCAGCAGCACCATTCAGTTCCCGTAACAGCCTCCCCGAACAGGCGCCGGAATGTGGCGACTAGGGGCTTTTCACAGTAACTTCATTGAAGCCAACTTGTGACAATAAGCGATTTTCATTCCATTTCATTTTTCATTTTCATGTTTCCGACTCAATTACTTCCACAGGCAGTGCATTCCATGCTCCTACTACTCTCTGTGTGAAGAACCTAGCCCTAACATCCCCCCATATCTTCCACCATTCACTTTAAATTTATGTCCCCTTGTAATGGTTTGTTCCACCCGGGGGAAAAGGTCTCTGACTGTCTACTCTTATCTTTTCCCTTGATCATCTTATAAACCTCTACCAAGTCGCCCCTCATCCTTCTCTTTTCTAAGGACAAAAGTCTTCGCACCCTCAACCTTTCCTCGTAAGACCTATTCTCCATTCCAGGCAACATCCTGGTAAATCTCCTTTGCACCTTTTCCAAAGCTTCCACATCCTTCCTAAAATGAGGCGACCAGAACTGTACATAGTACTCCAAATGTGGCTTTCCCAAGGATTTGTGCAGCTGCATCATCATCTCATGGCTCTCAAATTCAATCCATCTGTGAATGAACGCTAGCACACAATATGCCTTCTTCACAGCTCTATCCATTTGAGTGGCAATTTTCAAAAATGTGTGTACACAGACCCCAAGATCGCTTCTCCTCCACACTGCCAAGAACCCTACCGTTAATCCTGTATTCCACATTCATATTTGTCCTTACAAAATGGACAACTCACACTTTTCAGGGTTAAACTCCATCTGCCGCTTCTCAACCCAACTCTGCATCCTAACTATGTCTCTTTGCAGCCGACGACAGCCCTCCTCACTATCCACAACTCCACCAATCTGCGTATCGTCTGTAAATTTACTGACCCACCCTTCAACTCAGTCCAAGAGGATTGGAAAATCGCTGTTGTAACCCCCCTGTTCAAGAAGGGAACAAGGAAAAAGATGGAAAATTATAGGCCAATTAGCCTAACCTCGGTTGTTGGCAAGATTCTAGAATCCATTGTTAAGGATGAGATTTCTAAATTCTTGGAAGTGCAGGGTCAGATTAGGACAAGTTAGCATGGATTTAGTAAGGGGAGGTCGTGCCTGACAAACCTGTTATAGTTCTTTGAAGAGATAACAAATAGGTTAGACAAAGGAGAGCCAATGGATGTTATCTATCTTGACTTCCAAAAGGCCTTTGATAAGGTGCCTCACGGGAGACTGCTGAGTAAAATAAGGGCCCATGGTATTCGAGGCAAGGTACTAACATGGATTGACGATTGGCTGTCAGGCAGAAGGCAGAGAGTTGGGATAAAAGGTTATTTTTCGGAATGGCAACCGGTGACGAGTGGTGCCCCGCAGGGTTCAGTGTTGGGGCCACAGCTGTTCTCTTTATATATTAACGATCTAGATGACGGGACTGGGGGCATTCTGGCTAAGTTTGCCGATGATACAAAGATAGGTGGAGGGGCAGGTAGTATGGAGGAGGTGGGGAGGCTGCAGAAAGATTTAGACAGTTTAGGAGAGTGGTCCAAGAAATGGCTGATGAAATTCAACGTGGGCAAGTGCGAGGTCGTGCACTTTGGAAAAAAGAATAGAGGCATGGACTATTTTCTAAACGGTGACAAAATTCGTAATGCTGAAGTGCAAAGGGACTTGGGAGTCCTAGTCCAGGATTCTCTCAAGGTAAACTTGCAGGTTGAGTCCGTAATTAAGAAAGCAAATGCAATGTTGTCATTCATCTCAAGAGGCTTGGAATAAAAAAAGCAGGGATGTACTTCTGAAGCTTTATAAAGCATTAGTTAGGCCCCATTTAGAATACTGTGAGCAATTTTGGGCCCCACACCTCAGGAAGGACATACTGGCACTGGAGCGGGTCCAGCGGAGATTCACACGGATGATCCCAGGAATGGTAGGCCTAACATACGATGAACGTCTGAGGATCATGGGATTATATTCGTTGGAGTTTAGGAGGTTGAGGGGAGATCTAATAGAAACTTACAAGATAATGAATGGCTTAGATAGGGTGGATGTAGGGAAGTTGTTTCCATCAGCAGGGGAGACTAGGACCCGGGGGCACAGCCTTAGAATAAAAGGGAGTCACTTTAGAACAGAGATGAGGAGAAATTTCTTCAGCCAGAGAGTGGTGGGTCTGTGGAATTCATTGCCACAGAGGGCGGTGGAGGCCGGGACGTTGAGTGTCTTTAAGACAGAAGTTGATAAATTCTTGAGTTCTCGAGGAATTAAGGGCTATGGAGAGAGAGCCGGTAAATGGAGTTGAAATCAGCCATGATTGAATGGCGGAGTGGACTCGATGGGCCGAATGGCCTTACTTCCGCTCCTATGTCTTATGGTCTTATGGTCTAACTCCCTCATCCAAGTCATTAATGAAAATCACAAACAGCAGAGGACCCAAAACTGATCCCAGCGGTACGCCACTGGTAACTGGGATCCAGGCTGAATATATGCCATCCACCAGCACTCTCTGACTTCTATCGGTGAGACAGTTCGTTATACAACTGGCCAAATTCCCCATTATCCCATGTCTCCTTACTTTCTGCATAAGCCTACCATGAGGAAACTTATCAAATGTCTTACTAAAATCCATGTACACTACATCCACTGCTTTACCTCCATCCACATGCTTGGTCACCTCCTCAAAGAATTCAATAAGACTTGTAAGGCAAGACCTACCCCTAACAAATCCATGCTGACCATCCCTAATCAAGCAGTGTCTTTCCAGATGCTCAGAAATCCTAACCCTCAGTACCCTTTCCATTACTTTGCCTACCACCGAAGTAAGGCTAACTGGCCTGTAATTCCCAGGGTCATCGCTATTCCCTTTTTTGAACAGGGGCACGACATTCGCCACTCTCCCATCCCCTGGTACCACCCTGTTGACAGTGAGGACGAAAAGATCTTTGCCAACGGCTCTGCAATTTCATCTCTTCCTTCCCATAGAATCTTTGGATATATCGCGTCAGGCCCGGGGGACTTGTCTATCCTCAAGTTTTTCAAAATGTCCAACACATCTTCCTTCCTAACAAGTATTTCGTCGAGCTTACCCGACTGTTTCACAGTGGCCTCTCCAACAATATGGCCTCTCTCATTTATAAATACTGAAGAAAAGTTTTCGTTCGAGACCTCTCCTGTCTCTTAACACTCAATACACAATCTCTCGCTACGGTCCTTGATCGGACCTACCCTCGCTCAAGTCATTATCATATTCCTCACATATGTGTAAAAGGCCTTGGGGTTTTCCTTGATCCTACCCGCCAAAGATTGTCCATGTCCTCTCTTACCTCTCCTAATCCCTTTCTTCAGTTCCCTCTTGGCTATCTTGTATCGCTCCAGCGCCCTGTCTGAACCTTGTTTCCTGAGCTTTACATAAGTCTCCTTCTGCCTCTGAAGAAGATATTCAACGTCTCTTGTCAACCATGGTTCCCTCACTCGACCATCTCTTCCCTGCCTGACAGGGGCATACATATCAAGGACACGTAGTACCTGTTCCTTGAACAAGTTCCACATTTGACTTGTGTCCTTCCCTGAGAGCCTATGTTCCGACCATATGCACTTAAATTCTTGTCTGACAACATTGTATTTACCCTTCCTCCAATTGTAAAACTTGCCCTGTTGCATGCACCTATCCCTCTCCATTACTAAAGTGAAACTCACAGATTTTTGGTCACTATCTCCAAAAAGCTCCCCCACTAACACATCACAGGGGCAGCACGGTAGCATTGTGGATAGCACAAATGCTTCACAGCTCCAGGGTCCCAGGTTCGATTCCGGCTTGGGTCACTGTATGTGCGGAGTCTGCACATCCTCCCCGTGTGTGCGTGGGTTTCCTCCGGGTGCTCCTGTTTCCTCCCACAGCCCAAAGATGTGCGGGTTAGGTGGATTGGCCATGCTAAATTGCCGATAGTGTCCAAAATTGCCCTTAGTGTAGGGTGGGGTTACTGGGTTATGGGGATAGGGTGGAGGTGTGGACCTTGGGTAGGGTGCTCTTTCCAAGAGCCGGTGCAGACTCGATGGGCCGAATGGCCTCCTTCTGCACTGTAAATTCTATGATAATCTATCACTTGCCCTGGTTCAGTACCAAGCACCAAATCCAATATGGCCTCCGCTCTGGTCGGACAATCTACATACTGTGTCAGAAAAGCTTCGTGGAAACACTGCACAAATACCACGCATTCCAAATTATTTGATCTAAAGAGTTTCCACTCAATGTTTGGGACGTTTAAGTCACCATGCCTACTACCTTCTTCACCTTTCCAAAACCTGTTTCACAATCTGTTCCTCCACATCTCTGCTACTATTGGGGGGCCTAAAACTCCCAACAAGGTTACTGCTCCTTTCCTATTTCTGACTTCAACCCATACTACCTCTGTAGGCAGATACTTCTCGAACTGCCTTTCTGCAGCTGTTCGACTATCTCTCATTAACAATGTCACCACCCCCTACCTCTTCTACCACCCTCCCAAATCATATTGGAACATCTATAACCAGGGACCTTTAACAACCATTTCTGCCCCTCTTCTATCCAAGTTTCCGTGATGGCCACCACATCGTAGTCCCAAGTACCGATTCATGCCTTAAGTTCACCCACCTTATTCCTGATGCTTCTTGCGTTGAAGTATGCACAGTTCAACCCATCTCCGTGCCTGCAAGTACTCTCCTCTGTCAGTGTTCCCTTCCCCACTGCGTCACTACACGCGTTGGCGTCCCGAATATCGGCTACCTTAGTTGCTGGACTACACATCCGGTTCCCATTCCCCTGCCAACTTAGTTTAAACCCTCTCGAAGAGTACTAGAAAACCTCCCTCCCAGGATATTGGTGCCCCTCTGGTTCAGATCATAGAATTTACGGTGCTCAAGGAGGCCGTTTGGCCCATCGAGTCTGCACCGGCTCTTTGAAAGAGCACCCTACCCAAGCCTTCACCCTATCCCCATAACCCAGTAACCCTACCCAACACTAAGGGCAAGTTTGGACACGAAGGGCAATTTAGCATGGCCAATCCACCTAACCTGCACACCTTTGGACTGTGGGAGGAAACCGGAGCACCCGGAGAAAACCCACGCACACACGGGGAGATCGTGCAGACTCCGCACAGACAGTGACTCAAGCCGGGAATCGAATCTGGGACCCTGGAGCTGTGAAGCAATTGTCCTAACCACCATGCTACCGTGCTGCCCTAATGCAACCCGTCCTGCCTGTACAAGTCCCACCTTCCGCGGAATGCGCTCCAATTATCCAAATACCTAAAGCCCTCCCCCCTACACCCTTCCTGCAGCCAGGTGTTCAACTACACTCTCTCCCTATTCCTAGCCTCGCTATCACGTGGCACTGGCAACACACCAGAGATGACAACTCTGTCTGTCCTGGCTTTTAACTTCCAGCCTAACTCCCTAAACTAGTTTATTACCTCCACACCCCGTTTCCTACCTACGTCGTTGGTAACAAAGCGCACCACGACTTCTGGCTGCTCCCCCTCCCCCTTTCGCATCCTGAAGACACGATCCGAGACATCCACTTCCCTGGCACCCAGGAAGCAACATACCTACCGGGCGCCTCGCTCGCGACCACAGAGTCTCCTATCTATTTTCCAAACCATTGCATCTCGTATTACAATTGCTTTTCTATTCTCCCCCATTCCCTTCTGAACCCCAGAGCCAGAATCAGTGCCAGAGACCTGGACGCTAGGGCCTTCCCCCGGTTGGTCATCCCCCAACAGCTTCCAAAACGATATATTTGTTTAGAAGGGGAACGGCCACGAAGGATCCCTGCACTGTCTGCCTGTTTGTTTTCTTTGCCCTGACTGTAACCCAGCCACTCTTGTCCTGTACCTTGGCTGTGGTTACCTCCCTGTAACTCTTCTCTATAACCCCCTCTGCCTCCCGGATGATCCGAAGTTCACCCAGCTCCAGCTCCAGTCCCCTAACACGGTCTCCGAGGAGCTGGACTTGGGTGCACTTCCCACAGGTATAGTCAGCGGGGACACCGGTAGTATCCCTCACCACCCACATTCTACAGGAGGAGCATGCAACTGGCCTAGCCTCCATCCCCTCTTACCTTACAGAATATAGCTGCCCTGTGGACTAACTGGACCTCCGCCCTCCGACTCTGCACCCAGTCAGCTGCACTCTCTGTAAACTCCTTGCTCCCTTCTCGCTCTTTGCGAAAATGTAGGCAACGAAATGAAAGGAGCACCTTGCACCCTCCTCACCTAACTCCCTCAGTCACCAATCTCTCACTATAACATTCAAATGCACCAAATTCCGCAGTCCCTCAGTCACTAAACTCTCACTATAGCACTCAAATGCACCAAATTCAGCACTCAGCACAAACAAAGTCTGCACTGGAGGTGGATCACTTTTATACTATGAATCTACCCTCTGAAAACTGGCCTAATCCAATTAACTAACTAACAACCTCCAGCTGCAAGTACCTACAAGTAGAATCTTTGTTTAAAGCTGATTGAAAATGCACCTTCTTCTAAACCAAACAGCGACTTTTAAGTTAATTAACTGAATAAAAGAAATTCTAGACTTTAGATAAAAATTAACCCTTATACTCCCCCAGTCACCAAACTCTCACTATAGCACTCAAATACAGCAAATTCAGCACTCAGTGCAAACAAAGTCTGCACTGTAGGTGGATGACATTTATACTGTGAATCTAGACTCTGAAAACCGGCCTAATCCAACTAACTAATTAACAAGCTCCAGCTGCAAGTGCCTACAAGTAGAACTTTTGTTTAAAGCTGATTGAAAATTCACCTTCTTCTAAACCGAACAGCAACTTTTAAGTTAATTAACTGAATAAAAGAAAGACTAGACTTTAGATACAAATGACCCTTCTACTCCCTCAGTCACCAAACGCTCACTGTAGCACTCAACAGCACCAAATTCCGCATTCAGTTGTGTTTCTTCTTCTCCGTACTGAGTTGAGCCACAGGGAATAATCCCACGTGGAAGCTGACTCAATACGGTATTGAAACCGTATTGGCAGAATGATCCGCCTCCTAACTACGGGTGAGTACATTTTAATTTACCACCTAGTGGAAAGGGGAGTTACGGACCAGGCGGTCGGATCCATATGTTGTGCGGCACGAACAAGGGGTGAAAGACAGCGTTACGCAGGTCAAAGAGACACAGCCTGAGTGAGTAAGACACATCCAGAGTGGGAATTTGAAACTTGGTAATTTGCTGCAATGAGGTAACCAGGAAAGGTAAGCGGTTAATCTAATACTGCTGTTTTTCAGTTAAGAATGCAGTGTAGATTAGTGTCTGATTGACTGAAGCTGCCCCCACCCTAATTGCTGAGAGGCAGTTATCTGGCAGTCAACTGAGGCCTGTTTAGGGCACAAAGTTCCACATTGTATTCTTCTCTTTGAAGTTTTAGTGTGAGTCATCCTGAAGTATGTATACAAGACAGCCAGAAAGCACACTCAGTAAGCGTTGCGCAGGTCAAAGACACACATCCAGAGTGGGAATTTCAAACGTGGTAATTTGGTGCAATGAGGTAAGCAGGAAAGGTAAGTGGTTAATCTAATTCTGCTGTTTTTCAGTTTCAAGTGCAGTGTAGATAAGTGTGTGATTGGCTGCAGCTTCCCCCACTCTAATTGCTGAGAGGCAGTTCTCTGGCAGTCACCTGAGGACTGTTTAGGGGCACAAAGGTAAACAGTGTATTCTTCTCTTTAAAGTTTTAGTGTGAGTCATCCTGAAGTCTGTGTAAAAGACAGACAGAAAGCGCACTCAGCAAGCGTTGCGCAGGTCAAAGAGACACAGCCTGAGTGAGGAAGACACATCCAAAGTGGGAATTTGAAACTTGGTAATTTGGTGCAGTGAGGTAATTCGGTGCAAAGTGGGAGAAGGTGCTTTTTCCCTACTGTTTTGTTCTCTCTCTTTCTTCGGGCCTAGTTTCGGGAGCCATCGGAGGAGGAGGAGCAGTCCCTGTGTGAGTATAAAAACCTAACAGTAACTTCCTGTTTTCCACATTTTCCCCCAAAAGTGACGTCAGAGCGGAGCTGTGATCTGATTGGTTGATAGAAAATCTGCCCCCATATTTAAAAAAAACACAGCTAAACACGGAAACTTAAATTAAACTAATTAATTAATTAGAGATGGCTGGTCACGTGATGTGTTTGAGCTGCTTGATGTGGGATCTGGCAGATCCCATTGCGAGCTGCAGCGACCACATCTGTAGTAAGTGTTGGCTGCTCGAAAAGCTCCGGCTCAGAGTTTGAGCTTCAAGCACTGAGGCACATTCGGGAGGGGGAGACTTACCTGGACACTATGTTTCAGGAGGCAGTCACACCTGTCAGAGTAAGTAGTTTAAATCCTGCCAGTGGCCAGGGACAGCAGGGTGTGACTGCAAGTCAGGCTGGTAAAGGCAACCAGCAGTCAGGAACTCAGGAGCCTCAGCCCTTTACCCTGTCCAACAGGTACGAGGCACTTGCTCCCTGCGCGGATGGCGAACAGGGCTGCAGGAAGGACCAGTCAGCTTACCAAGGCACCATTGTTCAGCAGGCCATTCAAGGGGAGGGAACACATAAGCAAGTTGGAGTTGTAGGGGCTTCTATTATCGGGGGATAGACAGTAACCTTTGTGAGCAGGATAAAGAGTCCCGCATGGTATGTTGCCTGGCTGGTGCTAGGAGGCGGGACATCTCTGACCGGCTTGAAAGGATACTGGAGAGGGAGGGAGAGGATCCAGTTGTTGTGGCCCATGTCGGTACCAACAACATAGGCAAGTCGAGGAAAGAGGACCCGTTTAGAGATTATAAAGAGCGAGGATTCAAATTGAAAAACAGGTCCTCAATGGTCATAATATCTGGATTACTGCCCGGGCCACGTGCAAATTGTCACACGGAGGCATGGATAATGGAAGTTAACAGGTGGCTGAAAGAGTGGTGTGGGAAAGAGTTGTTCCTTTTCATGGGACACTGGCATCAGTTTTTGGACAGTGGGAGACCTAAACCGTTGGGATGGACTCCACCTGAACCGAGCTGGGACCAGTGTTCCGGCGAAAAGTGTAAATAGGGTGGTCAATAGGACTTTAAAGTAGAGATCAGGGGGAAGGGAAAGTCAGGGAACCAAGAGGTGAAGTAATCAGTGGGAAGCGTAGCTGTTTAGGAATACAAAAACGCACGAAAGACAGAACTCAGGAGAAGTTACGGTAGTCCCCATCTCATAAAATATGACACAGTGTATGGAAAGGCTCAGTCAACCAAGGTCCACCACACTAAGAAAACAAAAAGGGACGGTCAATAGAGTATTAAAGGTGCTATATTTAAATGCGCGCAGTGTACGGAACAAGGCAGATGAGCTTGTGGCCCAGATTGTGACTGCCAGGTATGATGTGGTAGGCATCACAGAGGCTTGTTTGCAGGGGGTTCAGGACTGGCATTTAAACATCCAGGGATTCACAACCTATCGAAAATACAGAGAGGTGGGCAGAGGGGGCGGGGTTGCCTTGTGAATTCGGAATGAAATTAAATCAATAGCATTAAACGACATAGGGTCTGTGTGGGTAGAGTTGAGGAACCAGAACGGCAAAACAAAATAATGGGAGTTATGTCCATGCCTCCTAACAGTGGTCAGGACCAGGGGCACAAAATGCACCATGAACTAGAAAGGGCATGTCAGCAAGGCAAGGTCACAGTGATCATGGGCGACTTCAATATGCAGGTGGACAGGGTATAAATTGTTGCCAGTGGACCCAAAGAAAGGGAATTCATAGAATGTTTACAGGACGGCTTTTTGGAACGGCTTGTGGTGGAGCCCACGAGGGAACAGGCCATTCTGGACTCAGTGTTATGTAATGAGCCAGACATGATAAAAAATCTTAAAGGAAGGGAACACTTAGGAGGCAGTGATCATCATATGGGAGAATTCAGTCTGCAATTTGAAAGAAAGAAGGTAGAATCAGATGTAAAGGTGTTACAGTTAAATAAAGATAACTACAGGGGCATGAGGGAGGAACTCACGAAACACGACTGGGAGCAGAGCCTAGTGGGAAAGACAGTAGAACAGCAATGGCAGGAATTTCTGGGAGAAATTGCGGACACAGTACAGAGGTTCATCGCAAAGAAAAGAAAGATTATCGGAGGGGGGGATTAGGCAGCCATGTCTGACAAAGGAAGTCAGGGAATGCATCAAAGCAAAAGAGAAAGCCTATAATGTGGCAAAGAGTCGTGGGAAGTCAGAAGATTGGGAAGGCGACAAAAACAAACAAAGGATAACAAAGAGAGAAATGAAGAAAGAGAGGATCAAATATGAAGGTAGGCTATCTAGTTACATTAGGAATGATGTAAAAGTTTCTTTAAATACATTAAAATCAAACGGGAAGAAAAAAATGACATTCGGCCGCTCCAAAATGTCGCTGGAAATCCAGTGAAGGGAGACAAAGAAACAGCTGATGGAACTAAATAAGTACTTTGCATCAGTCTTCACAGTAGAAGACATGAGTAATATCCCAACAATTCAGGAAAGTCAGGGGGCAGAGTTGAATACGGTAGCCATCACAAAGGGGAAAGTGCTGGAGAAACAGAAGGTCTAAAAAATGATAAAACTCCGGGCCCAGATGGGCTACATCCTGGAGTTCGAAGGAGATAGCTGAAGAAATAGTGGAGGCGTTAGTTATGACCTTTCAAAAGTCTCTGGAGTCAGGGAAAGACCCAGAGGATTGGAAAATCGCTGTTGTAACCCCCCTGTTCAAGAAGGAAACAAGAAAAATGATGGAAAATTATAGGCCAATTAGCCTAACCTCGGTTGTTGGCAAGATTCTAGAAACCATTGTTAAGGATGAGATTTCTAAATTCTTGGAAGTGCAGGGTCGAATTAGGACAAGTCAGCATGGATTTAGTAAGGGGAGGTCGTGCCTGACAAACCTGGTAGAGTTCTTTGAAAAGATAACAAATAGGCTAGACCAAGGAGAGCCAATGGATGTTATCTATCTTGACTTCCAAAAGGCCTTTGATAAGGTGCCTCACGAGAGTCTGCTGAGTAAAATAAGGGCCCATGGTATTCGAGGCAAGGTACTAACATGGTTTGATGTTTGGCTGTAAGGCAGAAGGCAGAGAGTTTGGATAAAAGGTTATTTTTTGGAATGGCAACCGGTGACGAGTGGTGCCCTGCAGGGTTCTGTGTTGGGGCCACAGCTGTTCTCTTTACCTATTAACGGTCTAGATGACGGTACTGGGGGCATTCTGGCTAAGATTGCCGATGATATAAAGATAGGTGGAGGGGCAGGTGGTATTGAGTTGGTGTGGAGGCTGCAGAAAGATTTAGACAGTTTAGGAGAGTGTTCCAAGAAATGGCTGATGAAATTCAAAGTGGGCAAGTGTTTGGTATTGCACTTTGGAAAAAAGAATAGAGGCATGGACTATTTTCTAAACGGTGACAAAATTCATAGTGCTGAAGTGCAAAGTGACTTTGGAGTTCTAGTCCAGGGTTCTCTAAAGGTAAACTTGCAGGTTGAGTCCGTAATTAATAAAGCAAATGCAATGTTGTCATTTATCTCAAGAGGCTTGGAATATAAAAGCAGGGGTGTACTTCTGAAGCTTTATAAAGCACTAGTTTAGCCCCATTTAGAATACTGTGAGCAACTTTGGGTCCCACACTTCAGGAAGGGCATAGTGGAACAGGAGTGGGTCCAGCGGAGATTCACATGGATGATCCCAGGAATGGTAGGCCTCACATGCGATGAACGTCTGAGGATCCTGGGATTATATTCGTTGGAGTTTAGGAGGTTGAGGGGAGATCTAATAGAAACTTACAAGATAATGAATGGCTTAGATAGGGTGAACGTAGGGAAGTTGTTTCCATTAGCAGGGCGACTAGGACCCGGGGGCACAGCCTCAGAATAAAAGGGAGTCACTTTAGAACAGAGATGAGAAGACATTTCTTCAGCCAGAGAGTGGTGGGTCTGTGAAATTCATTGCCACAGAGGGCGGTGGAGGCCGGGACGTTGAGTGTCTTTAAGACAGAAGTTGATAAATTCTTGATTTCTCGAGGAATTAAGGGCTAAGGAGAGAGAAATGACCCATGATTGAATGGTGGAGTGGACTCAATGGGCCGAATGGCCTTGCTTCCGCTCCTATGTCTTATGGTCTTATGGTCTTATGGAAAGTTGCGAGTAGGTAGCGGTGGACACACACCACACTGAGAACGCACTAATGTTGTGTGGGCAAAGACGGACTTTTGTGCCACACCGATGAGCAGAGAGTGGATAAACCACCATGATTTTAAAAGATTAGAAAGGTAGGGCCCCACGACGATTCGATGGAGGCGAAAACAGGGAACCCTGGGGGCTCAGAGTAAGTGGCCATTCAGACAAAGCTGGTGCCATGAATCTGAGGTTGTATGTGTTACACGATTTGAAACCTTACTGCGTTGGGAATATGTGGAGAAAAGGGTGGTAGGGAACAATAAAAGAGACAAAAGATTATGAATTGGAGCACAAACGGTAATTGTTTTAGCATGCTATTGGTTGTTTTTTCAATTGCCCCGAAACATCTGTGTAAATTACTTGATACAATATTAAATTGTGGTTGTATGGACATTCACGAATACCAGTTAAAAGTGGAAATTATAAGCATGTATCACCTCTGTGAGGGAACAAAGGTTTGGTCACTCATACTGTGTTTGAGGGAAATGCCTTTGAGATTTAAATTTACTGAAGGATAGCCTATCGAATCAGGTGTTGCGGATTGGATTTAATGAAAAAAGCAAGATAAATGAATCAAACAAACAATTTACGTTTTCTGATGAAAAAGGGTAGTGAACCTTGTTCATTAGATTAACCAAAAGAATGCCAGCTTGTGGTGCAGCAAGAACGTTATGTTGCTGTGAAATTTACGAGCAGAAGTATTGTGTTTCGTTTGTTTGGAGGAGATTCGTAGAGCAATGTTATTATTAAGATTTTGCTTTCTGAGGAATTAACCTGGAGCCTTTTACAATTGCAGATGCTGGAAGTATAGGACACAACATGCCAAAGATAACTTTATGCCATTCATGTTGATTATTTTCGTTTCAAAACACTTGCGTCCTGAAGTTGCGTTTTTTTTTAATGTTTAATCATTTAAGTGCTTCAAGTCCCAAAAGTTGGAGTGATTGGAATTTAACATATCTAAATTGATTGTGGCTGATCCTGTATTGGATTGACTTTGTGTTAAAACTTTGAGTCAGGTTGAAAAATAATTATTCCTGTCACAAATGACACTAGTAGGAAAAAAGGAAACTAATTTTGAGGGAACAAAAATTGGTGTAGATTAGAGATTGATAACATTCCCTCCTCGAGGGTCAGGTAAAGTCAAACAAAGGACGGTGGTGACGTAATGACATCCAGTTGAAGGCGTTTACCCCGCCTCTCTCCATACAGCAGATAATTAACCCTTGCTGTTAACAGTTGGAGATTTTTTTTTTTTGCAGGCATTAAGAATCTTAACTTTGAATTGTCAGATGAAGATTTTTTTTACAGGGATTAAGAATGTTAACATTGAATTGTCAGCTGGAGAGTTTTTTTTTAACAGGAATTGGGAATTTTAATATTGACATGGCAGAATGAATCCTTTGTGTTTTACTTTCCAGGTAACTGTCAGTGGAACACGATTTGCAGTAGCTTCGAGGATGTGAGAATTTCTAAGTGACTATCAGAAGTGCAGCAACAGCCGGCATGATTTAAAATCTAGTAGAAGGGTAAGCAACATTTGTAAAACCCCTAAAGGATTTGGCAAAGCCGGAAGGGCCAGCAAAGACCAAGTAGAGCGCGGGGAGGAGATGCGGGCTTTGGTTTGTGCTTCATGGGCAATAAACGTATCAGAATCCATCGCCTTGATGGGTAAGATAATCCTCCGCAGCCCTCATACTATTGTTCAACTCTTAGAGGCTGGTGGACTGAAGGGTTTCTCGGGTAGTTGACGCTCAAAGTGGGAAGCTAATATTTTACATGAGGACCGACATGTGCAAATCTGTCAAAATATGAGAGGAAATCCTGCGATAGCTTTAAAAATAAAACGGTGCATGAAGGTGTTGTGGAAGTAGAGGAGTAAACTAATGGAGGATTGACAGAAGAGCCACTGATGGATGTGGGAGTGGGCAAATCATATGTGGATGGAGCAAGGAAGTATATGGGAGGGGAGCCCCGTACAGCGTGGCCTGTTGTGGATAGTGAAGGTGAGTTGATTGCAGCGGAACAGACCACCGGGAAGAACGCAGCACTAATAGCTGGACTAATAGCTCTACCAAAGGCCCTGGAATGGGGCAAGGGAAAGCGAAACATTGTGTGCACTGACAGTCGGGACGCCCCTGGCGTAGTTCATGACGCAATGACAGCTTGGAGTAGGCGGGGGTTTGTGAACCCCAGTGGACGACAAATACAGCATGAAAGTTTAATCAAGGTTTTGATCCTGGCTGCCCAAAAACCCTTAGAAAGATCCGTGATTAAGGTCGAGGCCCATCTGAGAATTGACAAGTATGCGCAGTAAGGTAGCAGTTAGGCCGGTCAGGCTGCGGTAGACCGTTTAGAGCAGGAACGGGTGGGGACGCAGAATCCAGGAATAGCATCCGTGGAGGCCGTAAGAAATGCTGATATTGATGTACGGCTGGTGCAAGAACAAGCACTCGTGGAGGAAAAGAGGGGCGGAGAAATCACGGGGAATGGACAGGCCTTGACGGAATATAGAGGAGAGAGAGGACGATAATATGGAGGAGAGAGGGCACCAGGCCGCCCCTGCACGACACTGGGAATTCAGCCCCCGGGCCAAGGGACGATGGGAAAATTTGCAACTAGATTTTACTGGACCTTTACCCGGGTACTGGGTAAATCATACTGTTTGGTGATTGTAGATCGATTCACCCGGTGGTGGAAGCATTCCCTTGTAAGGACGCCACCGCTATTACAGTGGCTTTGATATTGGCTAATGAAATAATACCAAGGTGGGGGGGGGGGGGGGTTGCCACATCATCTGCATTCTGACCACTTCACGAGAAAAGTCATGAGAGAGGCATCTGGGGTTTTTGGAATCCACAATGTATTCCACATCCCACACCATCCTCGAAACTCGGGAATGGAATAGCGGATGAACGAATCGTTGAAAATAGCCGAGCCGAAGCAATATTGCAGGATGGGAATAGTTCGGTACGAGCCCTGCTCCAAAATTGTTACGACAAAGAGCCACCCCCGCCCGGGGAACGGTTCTAACCCGTTTTGAGTTAATGACAGGAAGAGCAATGCGCCTGCCGGAAGAAGTGATAAATGGAGGGCCGGAACTTGAGATAAGCAAAGGCACTGTACTTCAATGCATGCAATATCTGGTGAAGCCACTGTACTCCAATGCATGCAAGATCTGGTGAATCACCTACATATCCTTAAGGGTCAGGTAATTGCACAGTAACAGCATAGAGATTGGACCAATCTGACAGGAAAGGATAACCCAAAACTACCAACACCAGTGGATAGGGTCATGGTCACACTCATGGCAGGTAAAAGGTTGTCCAGGGGTTTGATAGGAGGGACTCTATACAGTAATCATTGCTGGACAAACATGTGCCATAATGGACGATAAACCCAGCCCGCGCCGTCGGCACTGGACGCAGTTGAAATCATACCGTTATGAGTCGTCCCATAGTCACAAGGATTGAGTGAAACGTCCTGTGGGTCGCTGAACCCAAGGAGCGTGGGATAGCCAAGGCATCGCCAGCTGCGCACTTGTCATGGAACTGATCTGGATTTGCAGATAGCCACCAGAGAGGCTCAGGATATGGGACTAAGCCATGGGGAGAATGTATACGAGGAAGGAGTGGCGATGATGAGAATGATATAATACTAATTGAGCGCCGGAAGGTGTTTGTTTATTCCCACCTAGTGATCACATCTCATCTCTGGTTGCAGCCATCAATGTCGACACCACGCCAGGGACGCGGAAGGAGCCGGACATTGCCGAAACAAAGACCAGTGATCGAAATTTAGCGTGGCCAATCCACCTATCCTGCAAATCTTTTTGGTTGTGGGCGTTAAACCCACGCAGACACGGGGAGAATGTGCAAACACCTCACGGACAGTGACCCAGGGCCGGGATTCGAACCTGGGTCCTCAGCGCCGTAGGCAGCAATGCTAACCACTGTGCCACCGTCCAGCCCTGAATACCCCGCGCCCCTCTTAATACTGAAGAGTTAGCATGCCATTAGAACAGAATGGCATAAGTTACTTTATTAAGGATTGATGTGAATTATAGGACTGTGTAATCAATATTCACAATTACCCGTGTATTTTTAGGACATAGCAGTAATAAGTAATCGAATGAGATTTAGGATAGCTAACTTGTCCAGAAGGACATGAATTCTGATATGATGTCTTTGTGAAACAAATGCAGGAAGCTGGTTTTGCTGCCCTGCTTTTCACAGACAATGAATGCACAGCAAATTACGAGTACGCATAGCTGTCAGGATGAGGATCAATCATGCACTCCTTGCAATTGTATTGGGTGAAGTTTAAATGCAGAAGCTTCAGGGATTGGATCTTGTCCAACTGGGGTGGGCTATTGAATTTTGAAGGATGTATAAGTACTGTGTTCTGGTCTTTGTTCGGCAGAACAGATCTTGGCACGTATCCCGTCTGTTATTCGTGTACACGTAACAAGGTTTGTTAAATAGCCACCTTGTCCAATTTGTCGTTGTGTTTTTTCATCTCTGTACTGAGTTGAGCCACAAAGAATAACCCCACCTAGAAGCTGACACAATACACAGATCTTGAAACCGATCCTACATCACCCTCCTCAAATCTTTTGCACACTAAGGGCAATTTAGCGTGGCCAATCCATCTAAGCTGCACATTTTTGGCGGTGGTGGCAAAGCAGAGCACGCAGGTGAAACCCACGGGGATGCGGGGAGAATGTGCAGACTCCTCAGAGACAGTGACCCAAGTCTAGATTTGAACCTGGAATTCTGGATCTGTGAGTAAACTGTGCTAACCACTGTGATACCATGCTGCTTAAAAAACGTTTGCAAGGAAAACGTGTTATGCTGAACAATGCAGATAATCGTTCTGAAAAGTTCTATCAAATCTTCCCTTCGCTTGGAACACAAAAAAAACTGCCCTTCATCACCACTGTTCCTTTGGACATCATCATAAATATGATGTTTCTCATTTCTAACACCGTCTTCTCACCGTTACAAACGGGTTACCTTGAACCCAGCCCACAGCTGAACATGGCAAAACATCACTATTGGCTACAAATCTCACCTTCATTTGTCTTTTTAAGATCTGTTGGGTAAATGCAAAGGAAATGTAATTAATTCTACTAATTTACGAGCATAAATACTCGACTGCAAGTATGAAAATAAAATCATGCATTGGCGACTAGCTGTGGCGTTGAATGTCAACCGGTTCATTTCAAAAGGACAAATGACTTACAGATTTCCCTTGGACAACGTTCTGCCATATGCCGCCTTCAGTATTAGATTTTTTAAAAACTATTTTAATGCAGAAAAAGTTGATAGGAAACACAGAAATAATCATCCTGTGGCATGTTGCGTATGTCTTTCTACGCGATGCGTTATACTATCAATATACTTCGGATATAGTCAGATTGGTAATGTTCTTAAGGAAATTAAAAATATTTATGCGAGCTTCAAGTATTGTTGTAAAGCAAGTTCGAATCCCATGTCTCTACGTATTTCAAATAGATAACTCACTAACAAACACATAGATTCATAAAACAGAATGGGAAATAGGGGGGTTTAAGGAGATAAACTAATATAACATCAATGATTCAATTTCTCCCGTTAAACCGCTAACTTAATAAAACAGTGGAGGCCATTTCACACTAATTTGTGGAGCTAAGATACTTGGCAGCAAAGTCTCTGAAACTAATATTAAAGCAATAAAACTTTTAAGGGCAAATGTAAGCAAAAATAGTATTATAAGAGCACGGATATTGTTTTATGTTTATTCA
Organism: Scyliorhinus torazame; assembly: GCF_047496885.1. Taxonomy (NCBI): domain Eukaryota; kingdom Metazoa; phylum Chordata; class Chondrichthyes; order Carcharhiniformes; family Scyliorhinidae; genus Scyliorhinus; species Scyliorhinus torazame. Next base: position 115,729,980 of record NC_092718.1, read on the forward strand.
TGTCCAAGATCAACAATTGGTGGGAATAGCAATAATTATTTATAACACTTGAATAATATGGGACTTGAGGTGATTTGCACGGTCATTGGAGACAACGGCTATTTCACAAAACCATGGATTGAAGTTTATGAGAGACAGATAAGACAATTAGGCTTCCTCATTTCACAAAGAACATTTCACCAGATTCATCTTTGCAATTGGACTTAATGAATCCATCTATGGGTATAGTTCTCGCCCCTTTCCATAACAAATATATTTATCTTCCACAGCAAGCAATGTTCGTAGCTGAATCTATTAATCCAATTACCTTTCGTTCATTTTTGTTCCATCCATATCGATTATGTCGTCCGTATGCATCGGCTAAATAAAACGAATGTTGTGGTGCAGCTGAAAAAAATGCTTGCCTGCCAAACTTGGGTTAGCGTTTTTTTAATCAACTTTCACTTCGCCAGTCTGTCAATGGGTGATCTCAGAACTTGATGCTATGTTGCTCCCTGTCCTTTTTCATGTCACGCCGAACATATCCTTAAATGTTTCGGTTATTGAGCTCGACATTTTCACCATACTTTTTCTTCAACGCATTTATACATATATTTTTTTCTCACACACTCATTTGACTTTGTGGCAGAGGTTTTGTGTGCAACTTTCCGGGATGTTCTCTTTCTTAGAAACAGACCTCTCCCTTTGCGTCTGTTTTGCCCAAGTCTTTGGTTGATCAGTCCCGTCAATCAACACATAAGGACATGCGTTTATTATTTCTCCTACAATTAAATGTTTACGTATAAATGAGTACTTTGGCTACACAACGATTTTCCTTTGTAAAACCAATAGTCCAGAAATATTCTCGATGTCATATCACAGAACGGCTCTTTAAGTGAATGGAACATTAATAGAAATGCCAAATAATGTGTTAAGTGGTTTTGTGTATTACTTTACCATAACGGACCGCAAAAGGTCTGAGATTTCAGGCGTCCCCTCTTTAATATTCCGTTCTCTTTTAGTCTTTTGGACAAAGTAATTAAAGCAGCTCAATTTTCATCAGGTTACTCACACCCCTGATCCAAAGTAGAGAAACAACTAACCTTCCCTCCTCCTTTGGTAAAAATAAAAATACGCTTTCACACTCAAATTTCTTGTCAAGACTGATCCATTTGATTTATGTAGGCAATTGATCTCTGAAAAATATTGACAAATATCATGCGGCTGAAAATGTAGCACAGGGTGCATATTAACTTGTCATTAGATTGTCATGAGTAAGTTTCTACAAATCGAGGCAGTATCGTCGTGGTACTGTTGCTCGACTAGTTATCCAGTAAAACAAAGAGCCAGGGTGGTCCTCTGGGAAGCCAGGTTCGAATCCCGCCATGGCAGATGGTGAAATTTGAATTCATTGAAATATATCTTGAATTAAGCCTAGAAAAGGCGACCATAATACCATCGCCATTTCCTCAAAAAAACATTTGGTTCCCTAATGTGAATGAGGGAGGGAAATATATCGTCCTCGCCTCGCCTGGCCTACATGTTACACCAGGCCCACAGCAATGTAGATGACTCTCACATTTCCTCAGCGATGGGCAAGAAATGCTGGCCCAGTCAGCGACGCCCACAGCGCATGAACGAATAAACAATAAAACAAATTGAACGCTTACATCCAACTATTCTTAATATATCTACTCGGAAGGCCAATTTTACTCTTTTTGCCAATTTTAACCTTCTTTTCTGATAGATCATTCTTCAATTCGCACTGATGAGGACGGAAACGTCACCAAGAAGCACGAAAACCTAAGACAACTGAATAATACAATGTCCTTTGCCAGTCGTCTGCTTAATGAGTTCGTGTGTGGATCGAGCGATTGGCAAAGCACTGCAGTGTTACACCAACGGGGAGAAGCTTTTGGGTTCAGAAATCGAGATGGAGCAAAACGCAGAGAAGCGTACATGGTTGCAAATATACAAATTTGCACACTGGTATATATGGATGCTTCCGCTCGGCCCCTCGAATCTGCTTCACCTTTCAGTAAGTTTTTGGCTGATCTGACTCTAATTTGAGCCCAGATTGATGCCAAGTCCCCCAAACCTCAACTGCCCCCAATCTGGCTCTACTTTACAAACATGGGACAACTCAGTACACTGTCTTTGTAATAATAAAGTGCTGGATATACTCACGTAATTCCGAGAGTAAAACACAATCGAATATCTGCCTTCAATAACTGACATACTTTTCTAACAGTCCCCTTTATTTTCATATTCCCCGAGAAAAAACAGCATCTCCACATCCAAACTGTCAACACCCCTCACAATCTTATCCCCCGTCAATCTTAACGGTTCGACCACTTCGTCTCTTATTCGACTAAACGTGAGGGGATACAAACATAAGTCCTAACATATTTCCACATGTGATAACTCAATTCTGCATCGTATTGTTCAAGGGTACCTCCCCGCAATTACCTTTGAGGTAGTTGCATATCCCTGAAACAAGGTAGAGCAATACTGCATACAATTATCCAAATGTGGTATTTCCAAAAGTGAAGTAAAACTTTCCTATTTGTGTTTGTAATACATTCCCCACACTGTATACGATAACATTAGATTCACACATTCATAATTAAAGTATGCACGCATGACAACGGGATTTATTACAATTTCAGGCAGTATTGTCTCTGCCCGGATTGCAGGAACCAAAATATTCAGCATGAAAATACCGTTTGGTTGGGTTGAATTTCATGAATAGGTAGATAGGGTGCCATAGAATGCATTCACAACCTAACGTTAAAATACCACCGGAATTCACTTATAATTTCAATGCTGTCTGAAGAAACCAAAAGTCCCGATGTTTTTCTCACAGTTGCTTCACAATAAAAAAAAACCTTACAGTTAAATCAGAGAAGTTGATACAGGAAAGCCAGAATGAAGTAAGTAGAGTAAGTATTAAGCTGGAAGATTAGAATAACATTGAGAACAAAGAACAAAAAATAAAGAACAAAGAAACATACAGCACAGGAACAGGCCTTTCGGCCCTCCAAGCCCGTGCCGACCATGCTGCCCGAATAAACTACAATCTTCTACACTTCCTGGGTGCGCATTCCTCTATTCGCATCCTATTAATGTACTTCTCAAGATGCCCCTTAAATGTCACTATCGTCCCTGCTTCCAGTGCCTCCTCCGGCAGCGGGTTCCAGGCACCCACTACCCTCTGTGTAAAAAGCTTGCCTCGTACATCTACTCTAAACTTGCCCGTCGCACCTTAAACCTATGCCCCCTAGTAATTGACTCCTCTACCCTGGGGAAAAGCCCTGGAGAGACCACGATGTCAGAAAGTAAGTACGAAATATTCACAACGTTTGTCGCAGCCCTTATTAAAGAAGTATTAAAGAGAAGAGTGCTGGATACTCATAGTTGTTCTTGCCATAATTTCTTTTTGAGACATACTCGTTGCTGGTAAGCAGACTCCCTCAAGTAAAATACGAGTAATGAGTAGGAATCGGCCCTCGGCCGTTTGAACCCTTTCCACCATTTAATAGTACAACAAGGGAATGCAAATACTGCTCTGCGTTTCCAGCAAGAGAATGTTTCCCACCCACTAGTTAGTCATAAATCCGTCTTTCACTTCCTTGAAAATATTCAAAAACTCAACCCCCAATCTTTACAGCACGAGAGTTCCAGAGAAACATTGCCTTCTGACATTTATTTTCAACTCTGTGCTAAATGAGCGACACACCGATGTTTAAACAATGTTCCCAGGTCCAGCCACAACAGGAAATATCATAGCGACATCCATCCAGTCAATAGGCCTCTGGATCATTAACCTTCAATGAAGGTAGTTCGTTCCTCCGGAACTCCAATGGATTCAAACATTACCCCTACAAATTTTCCGACTGAAACCACCCATCCATTTATTAAAATAGCCCAGTAAACCTCTCAGCTCGTCGAAGGCATTTGCACATTTCCTGAAATAAAGGCACCAATCGTATTCACGATACCGCAGTGTTGATGTCTGCAACACTGTACACATGAATCACAACCTTCCTGGATCTGTCATTAATTCCTCTCGCAAGAAACAAAAACATGTGTTTTTGTTTCCAAGTGAATGTATAAATTGAAAAGATTTTACAGCCGGGTACTGCATCCTGTGGTGCAAGATTTGTCTCATCCTGCCCACGAACACATATGACCCACTTATGGCAACTTTCTGCTTCCTTTGTTAGAGAGGTAATTTTGGAGCAAAGCGAATGCGTTTTCCCGAACCATGAGCACCAATTATACGGAATAATAATTGTTGTCGAATTTCACGAAATTCCATCTGGAAATATACATACATGACATAAGCAAGTCCCGATTCATTCACAGCGCAGTTGGTTCCCTCAAATATCTCCACTATTTTAAATACACCGAATTTCTGTTCCAAAGAACAATGTTGACTGGATTCTCCTCTGGCGGGATTTTTTGTTGCTCAGGAGCGCACCGACACCCGGGGATTTCTCGACTGCGTGGGGCTATCTACAATACGAATCAATGTAACCAGCGGCCTGGCTTCCTAACTTTTAGATAAAGGAGTTACATTTGTGACCTCCTAACCTCCTACAACATTCCACGAATGTGAAGAATTTCCGTGGAAGTAAAAGGAATCCACGAACAGCAACGCATTACAAGATCTTACTGTGAAGCCCATCGGAGCTACGGGATTTGAAATCCGCACGCCAACAAAGTGGTTGGTGATATTTCTTCGACGTGGAAATTCTGATATATTATTGCATTGCATGAAGATCGGATAAGGTAAGAAGTAGCGAAATAATACTCAAGAACAACTTCGATAGCAAATAGAAATCAATGGTTCAGGTCTGAGTTTAAGACGTACAAAGTGGCAGATTGATAAATTTTACTCATATGGTTGTGAAATTTGATGCATTCTTCCATCTGCACTACATATTATTGCCGATGTTTTAATTTTCATTTTTATTGGCGCAAGAGTAAGTAGAATTAATTATGGTGGGCTTATTGATACTTCCACTCAAAACAAGGCAAAAAAACTTGATGTCCAATATAATTTTTGATTTTAAAATATCTGCAAGGTATTTTGTCCGGAGCTTCGAAGAATAGAAACATTTAGAATTGCTAATGAGTCAAGACAGCTTCTTATTTGCAAATGTGTTCAGTGTGATATTTCCATTCAATGAAACACATTTCCCCAGTACCCCCTCTGCAAACAACTTAGTTTTCAACATAATGTTCCTCCATTGCCTCCGATGCCCCCCACAAGACGTGTTCTGTTTTCTAAAACATGATATACAGTCAATGATGTTTCGACCGGAGATGCAATATTGTCCCTTTCAGTGCTGTATGTGAATTGAACCTAGCATTGTTCGTTTACATTTTTAACGTAATATGGCGCGAAAATATGTTTGGATTCTGTCATGATGAATATGATCATTATGCATCAGACGTGATAATTGAACTAAAACGGAAAATTTCGACTCGTTTCCATCTTGAACTCGTTCAAATTGAAACCTCGCATGAACTCACATAATATGACAAGGCAGATTTAGTTTGATGTCAATTGATGCATGTAATAATGTATATTTGTTAAATAATCTTGAGGCCTTGTGCAACATTTTATGCTCAATATTGACATGTAAATATTGCACATTACTTTCCCATTTTTATCAGTGGAAATTCTATGGAAGGCATGCATCACTGCATCGAAGTACATAGGTTTAAATCGAGTTCAACTTTATGGTAAGTTTTGCAAATAAAATGGGTCACGTGTTCTGCTGTGTCGAAACGAGCACCCAGCATCCAAGCAATATATTCGGGATTAATGGTTTGTTTTAAAGCTCCATCATCCTTCAAATGCCTTCCCCGTCCACGAATTATGACTGTATTTGTGTCGCTACACTTTCTGTCAATTTTCTTCCTGGATTCATAGAACAGATTATGGAACCCATACAGTGTAGAAGGAAGCCATTTGGCGCTTCCAGTGTCCACGGTTCCTCCGAAAATGCACCCTAATCTCGGCTCAAACAGCCACATTTTTCCCGCAACTCTACCTAACCTTTGCACACTTTGGTCAATTGTGAATGGACATTCGAAAACCCCTGCAAGGGTTGGTTTAATTAAAAACAAAAGCAATTACTGCTGATGAATATACTTTCAATTGAATATTATTCATAAACAATTTGGAGGAAAATGTAGCTGGTCTGATTCGAAAATTAATGGAGGACGCCAAGGTGGCTAGAGTGGCCGATGCTGTTCAGGATTGTAAGAGGATACAGCAGGACAGAGATAGGTTGGAGACTGCGACAGAGAAATGGCAAATATAGTTTAATCCAGACAAATGTGAGTTAATGGATTTGGGTACGTCTAACATAGAGGGAAAATATACCGTAAATACTACAGAAAGTCAGAAATATCTGGGTGTGCACGACCACAGATCTTGGGAAGGGGCAACATAAGTGGACAAGATGGTCAAGAAAGCATACGGATTGCTGGCCTTTATTGGACGGGGCATTGAGTACAAAAACTGGCAAGTCATGCTACAGAGGGGAACCTCCAGGTGGTGTGGTTCCCAGGTGTCTGCTGCTGTTGTACTTGGCAGTGGTCGTGTGTTGGAAGGCGCTGTCGATGGAGTCTTGGTGAGTTACTGCAGTGCATCTTGTAGATGATACACAAGGCTGCTACTGTTCGCCGGTGGTGGAGGGTTTGAAACTTTGTGGAAGGAGAGGCAAGCAAGCGGGTGACTTTGTTCTGGATGGTGTAAAGTTTCTTGAGTGTTTTGGATGTGCAGTTTCCAGGTAAGTGGAGAGTATTCCATTACACACCTGTCTTCTGCCTTGTAGATGGTGGGCAAGCTTTGGTGTGCGAGGAGATGAGTTACATATTGTAGGGTTCCTAGCCTCTGACCTGCCATGGTAGCAATTCTTTGGATAAACGTTCATTGGACAATCGAAAAGACTGACAGTATTTTATGAGACACGGTTGCCGACAGATGTAATCCGGATAATGAAATAGTTTAGGGAGGGTTGTAAGGGAACCAAAACAGTCGGTACTCTGTTAACTAATCATACTCTAGATATTAGAAACGTTGAACCAATACAGCCATGCCCTCCTAAACTAAAACCATGCAGACTGGCTGAGTTGGAAAATGGAATGTAGTGCCTCTTGACATGTTGCATAAATATGCAAAATCTCTCTCGGCAATGTAATGCACATAGAGTTTACGAAATTGACGGCGATGCCAGTGGGCGAACTGGTGCTGTCAACGGAGGACATTTCCAGTTAATTTCAAATGGCGAGTGACCTTGGAATCGCGGCAGTACGACCACGAGATGATGATGCAGGAATGGTGAGACAAATTAGTTATTTTTTGAACAGCGTCCTTACCAAGTGAACTACAGCACAACTGAAAGGAAGTCCTGGTCTCGCTGCTGACCCTCCAGAACTTTGAAGTACATATCCGATATGACAACCAGCAAAGCTGATTTCATACAAACCAGAATCGGCTTACATTTGTCGAGAAGATAAAACCCGGAATACAAGATCATTTTGTTTATCTTTTAATACTAAAACAGATCAATGTTAATAACATTCTACATATCCCTGGAAAGAATAAACGATTTTGGACGCTCAGTTACGCATATAAGAGAACAAGTTTTACCAATATAGAGACTGAGAAGGAAATTTAAAGATGGAGATAGATTTGATGGATATGTGATTGTGATTTATGTCTTTTATATCTCAGAATAAACCGTCCAAGCCATGATGTTGGATAATCGTTTGGGTGGGCTGGGTGGCGTACATAAGAGTCCTTCCTCTTTACTTCCTTATTTTACTTTTCTTTAATTTTCAATAAAATTTTGATCCATGGATGATTAATGGATATGTCTCTTTCCGCAAACAGCACCTTTATTTCAAGCCGAACAATCCATAAATTACGTCGAAGATCATCCTGCTATTATGTGCTGGTTTAAGGTGGAGCTGCAGACTTTTGGTGGCCAGGGAGAGAGTTGTGTGTGGACTCGGCTTGATTGACCAGCTGGCGGCCACTGAATTAGACTAAAACACTGTGCTCTGCCAGGACAGCACGGTAGCACAGAGGGCAGCACTGTTGCTTCACAGCTCCCCAGTCACAGGTTCGGTGCCCGGCTTGGCCCATTTTCTGCACGGTCTCCCTGTGTCTGCGTGGGTTTCCCGGTTTCATCGCACAATTCCCAAAATACGTGATGTTAGGAGAGTTGGATCTTCAGAATTTTTTATCTGTGTACCGCGGAGGCACCGGAATGTCACGACTGGGGGCATTTCACAGTAACTTCATTGCAGTGTTTTTTTTAAATTTAGCGCACCGAATTCACTTTTTCCAATAAAGGGGCAATTTACCGTGGCCAATCCACCTAGCCTGCAAACCTTTGGGTTGTGGGGGCGAAACCCACGCAAACACGGGGAGAATGTGCAAACTCCGCACAGAGAGTGACCCAGAGCCGGGATCGAACCTGGGATCTCGACGCTGTGAAGCAGCAGGGCTAACCCAGTGGGCCACCGTGCTGCCCTCCATTGCTGTGTTAATCTACGCCTACTTGTGATAATATAGATTATTATTATGAACAGGTGGTGAATAGATACCATCCAACTGGGGCAATTTTCTGAGTCCCTGGTTTCCAGTTCCGATTCATGCAGTTTGGGGGTCGAACTTTGCAAACACCCTCCAGCCAAGCCACCAGAAAACATACTAATTATCTGATCAGAAAAGCCGGGGGCACTAAACAACAGCGATCTGACTGAAAGAATCCTCAGTTAAGACCATAACAGACGACAAATCAGTGCCTTCAGCTTGCATGCCTGCTATGAATAAAAATGTTCTAAATCCAGCAGCTGAAAAAACACTCCAACTTCCTGTAAATTACGTTTTGTATCCCTGTCCACCCATTTGCTTGTCTGTCTTGCGTGTAGTTCGTCGAGGCATGACAGAGCGTGGATTAGGAACAGGCTTGTATTGGCTACTTGCGTTTTCCACCATTACATGACAACTCATGATATAAGTAAATATAATAAATACTTGTCCGTTATTTACAAACCTGCTGGCTGCAGTTGTGGTATAGCCAAGGGCCAAAGACGTCGGGTATTTATATTCTAATCGTTGGTTTGTTCACTTATTTTGTGACTTTAGAGCAGGTGGGATTAAGATTGATCGCGCACTCGTCCTGGATGTTGTAACAGTGCAGGCTGAAGAGGGAATAGGAATCATAACGTTAATAATATATAGAATTGTACAACGTATTACAACTGCTCTGGGGGAATTTGACGAACAATATTATTTCGTTCTTAAAACAGGCACATTCGTATAGTATGACTGGTTCGATGACTAATTTCTTTTTTCCCCCAGAGAGACCAAGCTGCAAAAAGTATGATTCAAATGAATGCTTAACTTGCTAAAATACACGAATCTAATCGACATGCATTTAGCATGGTTAGATCCGTTTTAATTTTGCGACAAGTACACGCCTGTTCAATTTTCGTCATCGTTACCCGCATGCAAGTGTTGTCGCTGTCCTGGACCTGATGTACTAACGTACTCGACAAGTTCTAGAGAACGAACACGCAATACTGTTGTTGGAATAATGTCAGCGAGGATACCATTTTGTCTTATTCAGTGATATTCACCGATTATTGTTGCCAACTGGCGTCCTTCGAATTGGCTGAAGACTGGCACCTGTCATGTTGGACACCATCAAAGGGGTTGCTCGATTATCTTACTGTGTACTGACGATATACTGTCATTAGATGTTTACTGCACATTGTCCAGTGGTTCATATTTTGATCTTTTGGGGGAAAACAGTATTTAACACAATATTTCATTAACGATCTGACCAGTGTATAACATAAACGTTTGCGCTGGTTACAAGAATATATTTTGTTTCTATGAAAACTAGCTTTAGGGATCAGATGATTCTTAACAACATGTTTGCAAACGAAAACAATTGATGCTTAGCAATGGAAATGGTAAGCGCAGCACGGTGGTGCAGTAGGTTAACCCTGTTGCCTCATGACGCCGAGGTCCCAGGTTCAATTCCTGCTCTGGGCGACTGTCTGTGTGGTGTTTTCACATTCTCCCCGTATTTGCCGTGTTAGCATGCCCCCCCCCCGCCCCACCCAAGATAGGTGGAATGTGCAAGATAGGTGAATTGGCCACGCTAAATTTCTCCTTAATTGGAAAACGTGAATTGGGTAGTATATTTTAAAAATGGAACAACGAACAATGTATCTTCTGACAGTCCTCATGGCTATCTGCAATTCCACCAACCTTTGTGTCGTCTGCAAACTTACTAATCAGACCAGTTACATTTTCCTCCAAATCATTTATATATACTGCGAACAGCAAAGGTCCCAGCACTGATCCCTGCGGAACACCACTAGTCGCAGCCCCCCAATTAGAAATGCACCCTTCCATTGCTACTCTCTGCCTTCTGTGACCTAGCCAGTTCTGTATCCACCTTGCCAGCTCACCACTGATCCCATGTGTCTTCACCTTTTGTACCAGTCTACCATGAGGAACCTTGTCAAAGGTCTCACTGAAGTCCATATAGACAACATCCACTGCCCTACCTGCATCAATCATCAAGTCAGTGAGACAGGGCCTTCCCTTCACAAAACCATGCTGCCTCTCACTAATACGTCCATTTGCTTCCAAATCGGAGTGGATCCTGTCTCGAAGAATTCTCTCGAAGAATTATTGTCAGAAAAGGTTCCAAGAAATCTACAATGCACTTCAATAAGCAAAACCTCAGCTGCTCTCCTTTATGACAGTTCATATGTAACATGTGTTTCATTTCCAACTGAATTGTGTCGTCATTTCCGTAATATCACATTGAAAACATTCAACACACTGAACGTTGCCAATCGAAATTTAACCACATTTTAAAAAACAACCTCACCTTCCTTTGCCGTTTTCAATTCTGTCGGTTTAAATAAAATGGACGCAATGTATTCCACAAATTTATGTCCAGAAATATATGATGATAAGTCTGAAAATATAATATTGCCATGGCGAGTTTGTGGTGCGTTCTGTATCTCACAAATTGGTTCCAACAAACACATTGTTTTCATCCTTGCATTGTTCACATCAATGTCCTATGGCGCCTTCAACAATGACATGTATTTTCTAACTATTTGAATGCAGAAAAGGCCTCAGGTAAACACAGGAAGAATGAGTAAGCAGAACGTTGGCCATAATTTTCTCTCGCATGCGTTATCATATTACAATATCAGAGATATAGTCAGATTGATCGATTTATTTTATAGGTAAGAAAAAAATCGGTCCATGGTGAGCTTTAAGCATATTGAAAGAATCACATGTACAGACGTCTTTCAAGTGGCAACTGCGCTACACTGAGAAGTAATAACAATAATCATCTTTATTATTGTCACAATAGGCTTACATCAACATTGCAATGCAGTTACTGTGCATATCCCTCGTCGCCACACACCATGCACACAGCGGGAGAAATTCAAATGTCCAATTTACCGATCTACACATTTTGTGGGACTTTTGGGAGAAAACCGGAGCACCCGCAGGGAAACTCGCAGATAGCTGAAGAAGGTGCAGACTCCGCACAGACATTGACCCAAGTGGCAATCTAATCGGTGCTGTGAAGCAACAGTGCTAAAAACTATATACATAAAACACAAAGGACAAATAACGGTATAAGGATACAAATTGATAGACATGTTGTGTATTAATTGTCGACCTTAATTGGCCAACTAAATGAACCAGGAGATACCACTTCGCAATAAATTACGGATCTACGGTATTCAGTAGTATAATTCAATGACACCAATATTAATGCAACAGAAAGCTTAATGTTCAAATTGAATATATGCATTTCTATAATTCCATATCTACCGATTAGTTCAAAATAATTTTCTAGAATAATGATTAATTAAGCCATTCTGGTAGAACTTAAAGAATATAAATGGTTTCTGTGTGCTAAAATTATCTCCCACAGTCCAAAGATGATTTTCTTTGATTTGTTATTGTCACATGTATTTGTATACAGTGAAGCGTACTGTTTCTTGCATGCTATACAGACAACGCATACCATGCATAGAGAAGGAAGGAATGAATACAGAACGTAATGTCAGAGGCATAACTGGGATGTAGAAAAAAGATCAACTTATAACGAGGTAGGTCCTTTCAAAAGTCTGATGGCAGCAGGGAAGAAGCTGTTCTTGAGTCAGTTGGTACGTGACCTCAAACCTTTTGATCTTTTCCTGAAGGATGGTGGTGGAAGAGAGTATGTCCGGGGGTGCGTGGAGTCCTTAATTATGCTGGTTGCCTTTCCGACGCAGCGGGAATTATAGACAGCCAATGGCTGGGAAGCTGGTTTACGTGATATACTGGGCTACATTCATGACCTTTTGTAGCTTCCTGCGGGCTGGGGCAGAGCAGGATTCATACCAAGGTATGCAGGTTAGGTGGTTTGGCCACGCTACAATTGCCCGTTCGGGTGGTAGTGCAGCAATAGGAGGTGATATTGGGCCTTGGTAATGTGGCTGGTCAAATAATCGGTGCCGACTCGATGGACGTAATGCCTCCTTCTGCACTGTAGGAATTCCATGATTCTAGGTCTGTTCTATCGGCTCTCTCACAGTCCAGGAGAACTAAAAGAGCACACCTCAAGCCAAATTTCAGGGAAGTGTAAAAGCAAGAAGGTAGTAACAGTGGGGAATTCCAACATCTCCAAGATTACCTTGGGTTGCCATACTCTGACATGTTTATTGGAAGTAGAATTATTTAAATGCATCCAGGTGAACGTTTTAAGCCAGTACGTTGGAAGACTTGATTTTCGGCAATAAAGCTGGGCAAGTGGTTGAAGTATCAATGGCGAGGTATTTTTCAGACAGTGATTCAAAGTTTGATGGAAGGAATACAAGCGCGGGGTGGAGATCAATGTTCTAAACTGCAGGAAAGTCGCTTTTCTTAAGGTCAGATGCGGTTCGGCCGAGCTGAACGGAAAGCAGGCACATTTTGTCACCTCGTCGAGAACCGTGGGACGCATTAAAGAAGGGAAAAGGGAGAGTACAGGGCCAGCATGCCCTCATCAAGAAAAAGAGTGGGACTAACAAATCCAGTGAACGCTGGTATGTAAAGCATTTCTCCAGGAGAAAATGTAAGTTTATAGCAGATATGGAAGGTCGAAAACAGCAGAATCTATAAAATCGTGTTGGACCTGGAGGGAAAGGAAAAACGAAATTAGGAGAGAAATAGGGGCAAATGGACGTATATTGTCACATAACGTAAATCAAAATCAACTAGGTTCTCTCCAAGTACATCAAGAGTAAAGTATAACTAGGGATACAGTAGGGTCCACACATAGCGACAATTTCTGTGTGGAGCCGATGGTTGTGAGTAGGGTTCTAAATGAAAAGTGTGTGTCAGTGTTCACTCGTGATTCGGACCCAGGAAGTGTAGAAGATTGTAGTTTAGTCGGGCAGCATGGTCGGCACGGGCTTGGAGGGCCGAAGGGCCTGTTCCTGAGCTGTACATTGCTTTGTTCTTTGTTCTTTGTTTGTTGAAACGAACAATTCATGAATCTCACCAAGAAGTAAATAATCATAGTGTTTCTGCATGAATACTGAACGCAGCAAAATGATAACGTTTCCTTCGCCAGTCATATGGTTAATGAAGTGCTCTTAGCAACGTATTTCAAGCAGTGCATGAAAACAGAATTTGTGGGCATAACAGTGCAATGTTTCACCAACAGAGATACATGTTTCAGGCTAAGAATTTGATCGGGTGGAAGGGGCGTATGAGGGAAACCGCACAGAAACATGCAGATTTGCAGCAGGTTGGGACACTTTGCCCTAAAACAGACTTCGCCATTAAATAATATCATCACTTATCTGATTGTAATTTCAACCTAAAATAACTGCCGATTGTCCATGAACTTTGAACTTTCACCCGATTGTTAATCAATAATTGATCAACCTCTGCCTGATTAATATCCAAATGCTCTACTGCACCGTATTTGCAGCAAAACAGTTCTAAAGACTCACAGACGTATGAGAGAAAACGATATCCGAATCTCGGCATTAAATGATCAACACCATTATTATCATTGACGTTTACCTCCTCGTGCTCCAAGAAAAGTCAACATCTCCACATTGACTCTGTCAATGTCGCTAAATATCATAATGTTTTAATCGATTCATCTTTTACTCATCATAATTTAGCGGATACAAACATAATCCTTGAAATATTTCCTAATAGGATAATACGTCTCTAAATAATATTCGCTCATTACCAATCTATGATGCCATCCAACGCATGCCATTGTTCTGAAGATAAGTAGACAAACGCTGCATGCAATACTTCAAATGAGTTCTCACGCAACTGAATCAACCCCTTTCTATGTTTCGTATTCTATTTCGCTCGCAATAAGCATTTGCCCTCTATTTTCTTTCCAGATAATTGAAGAATGTTAACATGATAGTGGGATCAGTTGTAATTCCAGTTGATTTCTGTATGTCACAATAAAGATTAGTTGGCTTGAAATTTAGGAATATTTTATATAAAACGCCACAGCGAACCGGCATAGATTGACACATCAACAGCAACTAAGTCCATTTACAATTCGAATGCACCCGGAAGAAATATCAACGTGCCAATATTCCTCACAATAATCGAGAAAGCTTCTCAACTGTTTCTAATGCGTCCACTTATTCCCCGAAAAAAGACACCAGCACTGAACACAATACTTCGGTTGTGGACCAACCAATAGATGGTGCAAACGAAAACGAATCTGTCTCTGCCTCATGCATCAGCCACTAAACACCTCAGATTTCTAGCCTTTAAGCTTCGGCATCACCAGCTAATTTTCCCATTCTTCCTGCCAAAATGGACAATTTCAGAAGTATGGTATATGTGCTACATTTTTTCCTTCCAACACAAACATTCCTTTCTGGACAACCCCCCCCCCCCCCCCCACACACACACACACACACACACACGCCCGCAAACTTCGGTCGTCTTCACAATTTACTGTCTGTTATAACCCCAGGAGGACAACGTGAAAACCATTGCTGCTATCCCAGTAGGACTCGTGAAGTGAGCATGTCAGATAGGGACCGGAGGCCACCAAATTGCTGCTCGTTCCCAGCAAGTAAAATATCTCGCCAAAAGCATAGCCCAGTTTCTGCCCTGAGCACGATATTGTAAATAGTTAAACTAATCTCTGTTCTGCTACCGTTGACTTCCGCAAATTATTATGTCTGGCATAAACAAGACCGCCACGCAGAGGAATATGTTGACAAAGATCAACTTGGATTTGAACCGGGGCATCGACCTTTCGCTGCCCCGGTAGAAGGCAGAAAATGAAGTGCAGAGACTGCAGCGGTGCATGGGCTATGCAGTCTACAGTTCGGCCTACACTAAATATGCTTCGTGGGACAGAGCTGGTCTGACCAGTCATCCTCTGAAAAGGCAGCCCGAGGCACAATTCCGCCGCTGGCTCCGAGGAGCTCACGCTGACCGGTGGGGTATCTCTTCCGATGGTGACAGGGAGAGACAGCCACATTGCCAAATGTGGGAGCACAGGACAAGAGTTGGCTGTGCCGTCAATTACGGTGCAGAGAACGCGAGCAGCGATATCTGCCCCTCTCATCATGAACCTGTTGATCCAAATGAGAAGGAATTTAAGTAGCTGAACTCCGTCACGGCCACAGTTGTAGGACCGAACTGCGTCAATATACAAGTAAATTGTCACCCTTTGACGATGGAAATGGATAGAAAAGTTGCCATCTCCATCGGTGATCATCAGGCATTACAAAGAGTTGCGTAGCAGTATGCCACAGATATTGCATTATACCCAAGTGTCGGTGCCGACCAACAACGACGAGCGTTTGAACATCTTGGAAACGACCGTGACTTTGTCAATGCACAGACAGCAGTTTATCCCTCTTACATTGATTGTGGCGCAGGGACAAGGGCAAAATGTGTTCGTACGAGACTGCTTGCAAGACCTCTGTTTCAACTGGCAATTGTTTTTTTTTTTGTATGGTAACCTGGAATTTGTACGAAATGCTGGGCAAGTACCCCTAACTGTCCCAGGAAGACCTTCGAATGAGAAATAGTGCCAAGCCCCACAAGTGCAATGATACCGATACTCACATCTGCTATTTTGCGGCGAGGCATTTCTGTTACGCATTGTTTCCCAACGTTGACAGGGCTCTGCGCTGCCTGTCGGATAACAGGGTCATATGCCCGATTCGGAATGTGCCACACCTCTGCTGCTAGTAACGAAGTCTGACACATTTTTCCGACTATGGAAATTTTAAAGTAAGACAGAAAATACTGAACAATTTCAGCAGGTCTCACAGCGTCATTGGAGAGAGAAGAAAGCTATCTTTGCAAGCCTGGATCATCTTTGTCAAAACAGGCATTTTCGAAGCACAGTGAACAGAGCTTCACGCATGGAATGAAACCCAATCCCTAGAGTGCAGGAGCTTCCTTCATTGCGCTATGTCGGCGTAGATAGACCAGAGGCAGGAATAAATTCAACCAAAACCACCCATTGGTGGCTATTTCAATGATATTCTGAAGGGAACTGGTATTCGTATAGGCATACTTGTGGGGGACATTAATAGAATTTAAGGTGAATAAATCTCCAGAGCTGATTATCTTCATTCCAGAGTCCAAGAAAATATAAATCCATTAGTGTCCATTTTCCATTTATTTTTAATTCTGGGACGGTTGCTGCAGATTGACAGGTGGCTAATACAACGCTACTATTCAGAAAGGGAGGTGGAGAAATACCACGTAACAATGGACCAGTGAGCCTAACGTCGATAGTAGGGAAGTTGCTAGAATCCAATATCAAGGATTTTGTAGCACATAATTTGGAAAGCAGTGGTATAATCAGGCAAAGTCAGCATGCATTTATGAAATAGGAATCATGCTTGACATTTGTAGAAGGGACTTTAGTTGGCGGATTATTTGCCTTAATACTCTCTATTCATTTTAACCGGCTGCTTGACTATATTTCATAGAAATCGGCGCTTGGCAAAGCATGATGGATATTTAGTCTTATTTTTAGTTAAGAAGTTCTGTATGAAACAGTCAGAAGGTCATATAATGTAAACAAGCATACAGCTGCACACTGTTTTGCTGACAGCAGACACTTATTATTTTTCCTAAGCGAGGAACACAAGGCCTGTTATTAAACTCTCACTCCGACCTGCTCGCTTTTCTGTCGTTTTGCTAATCTAAAGAATGCATTTTGTCCTAGATATTGCCTACTGTATGATATAAATTGCTTGCCTTACTTGTGTAAAGCGGGGACTTGTGGAATGACTGTCGTCTATTTAATCCCCCGACGAACTCCGTGTTAAATAAAGGACCTTTGGCGAAAACTCTAAGTGCTGACTATTAATATCTTCAGCAATTGGCGTAGTCGGTGCACTTTCCCTAATTTAACGGGAAGTGAACCCCGAAACGAATCTCTAAACAGGACTCTCTCAGCTGAAAGGGAGAGAGCCATAGCGCGACCCCAGCTGAAAGGGGGTCTGCGACTCGGCAGCCTTAATTACTGGCCAGGCACTCATGCTCGGTGAGTTATCTTAATTAATAAATTAATGTTGGCTGCATGAGAAGAACAAAGGTCCCTTAGAGACTGTAAAAACAAACTGAAAAATCAGCATATTCGAAATTCGCAAAAGGACAAACAGCGCTGTGGGCTCCTTGTAGTATTTGTTAATAATTCACCGTGGCCCGTGTTGTGACATGTGTATGCTTCAAAGTATTTTTCAGAAGCCACGATGGGCCGAAAGCCCAGACGCCCCCTTACAGGTCACCCCGAAGTCACGGTACAGACGTCCGGTGCAATAAAGAAGGCGGACTCTGCAAAGGAGACAGGAGTGAAAATGAGTTAAAGAACGGAACAGCGGATAAAAACAATCGTAAGGCAACGGAGAAAGGTAGAAGGTCCCCTCGGCCCGCCGGCATCACCAGCTGACACTGTGATAAGAGAAGCCGGAGAACTTCGCTATGCGCTGACACTCAATATCGATTTGTATTGGTGGTCCCACGGGGCTTGGCCGTACGGGGTATAATGTCGCTGATTGAAACATGGGAAGTTTAGACAAGAAATGGGAGTGGAGACCCTAATTGGGATTATAATTATATGTTGTGATGCTTTTAGACATGGATAGCAGTGGCTCGGAGGCACCAGCCCCCCCAAAGATCAAACGTAAGAATAGCGAAATGAGTAAAGATACAGTAAATAATGAGACCCCAACGATCAAATATAAGAGTAGCGGAGAGCGTAAAGATACAGTAAAGAATGAGAATGACAAAAACTGACAAAGGCTGCAGCAGCAGGGTTATATCCTAAAGTTTTAACTGAGGCATTTGCACCTTCAGAAGAATTCAACGGCTTTTACTGATGGCAGAGGCGATGAGAGCACAGCAGCCAGTGGGAGGGCAGCCCGGCAAACGGAGATAAGGAGTAATGTACAGAGCAGTTTGCTACATAATCAACTTGATGCAGCCGCGGACCCTGCATTGGAGATAGAACCTGCGGCCGACGGACCGTCCTCTCGTAGGGTTATGACTTTGCCCAACAGTACAATGCTCAACAGACAGCTTCGGTCAGCAGGGCCTGTTAGTCAGCACCCCAAGATAATGACAGGCGATATCCCTATCCTAAAACCTTGGACCCCTGCTGAAGTAAGGGTTCTGGTTCATGAGGCTCCGGACCCAATAAAGAAACCTCTCGCATTCCACAACTGGTTACAGCAAATGCGTGCTATTTATAGCCCCCTCCCAGGAGATGCTTTGCTGCTTTTAAAATACTCTTGTCGTGCATCTTGGCCAGCTTTAAAAGATGGGACGCAGTCCCATCTGCTTTAATCGGGGCTGGGCTCACAATGGTGATAATTTAAATGAAGGAAATGAGCCTCTTGAACACTGATTAACAAGTAGGATCAAAGAGGCTTGCATGCAAGTGACCAAGAAGCATAGTGACATAGGCGAGGTGACACGGTGTTTGCTGGGAAAGCGTGAGAGGCTGCCCGAATTTGTTGCAAGATTGAAAAACTGTTGGGAGGTACATGCCGGTGTTGCATTGGAAGACAATGGTCCTTTAGTGGTGCAGACATTGTTAAGTTGGATGCTACCAGAGCATGCGCAAAGTTACAAATTGATTAATCTCAACTGGCAAACACAGCCATGGACGGCATTGGTTACCTCCTTGGTAAACATGGACCGAGAAGGACTGTTGATGGACCCCAAGGATCAAAAGCCTAGAATCACAGGGCAATTATACCAAGTAAAGAGAGAGCAGGGTCGGGGTCAGCAGGCTAGCAGAGGGCAGAGAGATAGGGGTAGAGGCAGAGGACAGTGACAAGGGAGAGAAAGAGCCCAGGATCAATGTAGAAGATGCGGGGCAAAGGGACATTGGGCTCGTGAATGTAACGCTAACTCGCAGGAAGGCGGAGCCACACTTGGAGACGCCCCCCCTCCCCCGCCTCCGTTTACGTGGTCTGACCCGAACCCTAATCAAAGCCAATAGGGGTGTCACGGCGAAACCATGGTACAGGCAGCCATGATCATACTGTCCAACTCAGTAAGAGACAAATCAATGGCAACGGTTAAAATAGGAGATAAATATGTGGTCCTGCTGGTCGATACCGGCGCTACTATGTCGCCTCTGCACACTCCGTGGAACCAACCCTCGGTGAGTCCTCTATTGTCACTGTGGGAGTAGCCGGCATTCCCATGACGGAGCCTGTATTAAGCGCGACTAACCTGGAAATTGATGATATCCCCCTGGTCGAAACTATGATTATATCAAAAACTACGCCCATCCCTCTGCTTGGCAGACAGACACTCTGAAAATTGGGAGTAATAATACATCGCACTAACAGTCGCATGTTCATGGAACTGCCTCAGGTACGAGCTCATCAGTTCTTGAATTTAATAGCTTCTTCCCAAGAGCCAGATCTCGTTATATCTGTGTATTATTGCTGGCAGCTGGGAATTAACCCTTACACCACCATCGTTAAACAAGTACAGGAAGCCTTACAAAATATTGCCGATTCTTGGGCGCAGCTATTAAAACACCTGATAGAGAACAGCCGAGAGAGCATAGTGACCCACTGTACGGCTTGGTATGGTCGTGAAGATGATCCCGCATACAATCTACAAGCCCAATGTCACCTAGGAAGGCAGACAACACTGCATGTCAACCCATTTTTATTTTTCGGTGTTGTGGGATTAGGAATGTTAGTACAGTTGACCAATAGTCAGAGCAACCTCTTTAGGATGGGCTTATCTTCAGAACCCCATTTAACATTGGCCGTAAGACATCCCGCTAAGGCAACGCAAATGGGAGAACTGATGACAGAGGCCAGAAAAAAAGTCATACATCAGATTGATGTTGAAATAGACGGACGAAATTGCCTGATAGAGTTTTATGCCAAACAGGAGGGCAGAGTGACCTGGAAAGATGAACAATGGCCCGCTTCTTTTGAAAGACAACAACCGCCCCGAAACAGCCATCATTTACTCCCTTCATCCCTGGCCCAGGTACGGGCACATCTGTGGGCACAGCATAAAAATCATGTTGGAAAGTTACATTCTGCCCCAGCGTATAGGGTGCAGTTACAGAAGAACGTTGCCCTGCCCTGCTTGAAACAATACCGGTTGGCACCAGAATCAGAGAGAGGGATAGAGGGAGTGGTCAATGCACTATTACAGCAAGGGGTGCTGAAAAGGACCAAGTCCCCTGTAACACGCCTATATTCCCCATTACAAAAGTCGGACGACCCAACGAGTGGCGATTTGTGCAAGATCTCAGAGCCGTCAATAAAATTGTCATCCCTATTGCCCCATTGCTGCCGGACACAATTGCAATTTTGTCTTCTATACCACCAACCGCAGACACCTTCTCTGTCATAGATTTATGCTCAGTCTTTTTCTCCAGACCATTGCACCCGGACAGTCAACATCTATTTGCTTTTAGATATCGGAATCAGCAGTACACTTTGACGCGCCTCCCGCAGGGCTACACAGAACGCCCGGTAGTACATGCTGCAGCGATTAAAAGAGACTTGGATGAGTACCGGTTGTCGTCCGGCTCAACGCTGTTACAGTATGTGGACGATTTATTCTTGGCCTCAGACGAGGGTCTAACTTGCCAACAGGATACCCTTTTGTTATTGACAGAAATCTGGCAGAAAGAAGGCATCGGGCCTCAGTGGACAAGCTGCAAATCTGTAAGGAGACAATTCAGGATTTGGGATATCAGCATCGGCAAGGACAGCGGAGGCTTGGGTCTGAAAGAATACAGGCTGTAGCAAGAGTTCCAACTCCGCGTATGAAAATGTATATCCTCACCTTCCTCGGCACGGTGGGCTATTGCAGGCAGTGGATCCCGAAATATAGAGTAATGGAGGCATTACTGCACAAGGCTACCCTCCAGGACGCCCCTTCAGTTGTTACCTGGACCCCAGAGAGGGAGCAAGCATTTCGTAACTTAAAACAAACCATGATTAGCGCCCCTGCTTTGGGACTTCCTAATTTCACCAAGCCCTTTACTCTTTATGTGAATGAAGCAGGGGGATTTGCAAAAGGCGTCCTGGTGCAGGAGCATGGACCAGGGAAACGACCCCTTGCCTATTAATCTGTCGCCTTATGCGCAGTGGTAAAGGGTATGCCAAGTTGCCGAAGAGCAGTAGCAGCAGCGGCCGCCATAGTAGAAAAATCAGTACCCCTTGTACTCGACCACCCGTGCAAAGTATTGGTTCCTCACTCTGTTTTGCTGCTGCTTAATTCATCCGCAACGTTGCATTTTACTGCAGCTCGACGCACTGGGTACGAGATAATCCTTTTCTCTGAGACTAACTTTAACTACAAGCGAACACCAGCTATTAACCCTGCTACACTCTTAGCCGCGCCCTCTGAAGAAGAACATCTGTTTCATCATGACTGTCTACAATTGGTTGAAGCCACCACAACCCCTTGCCCTGATTTATTGAGTCACCCACTCGAAAATCCAGACATCAACTTTTTCACTGATGGGTCAGCGTACCGACCAAATGATACGACCCTTCTGGACGGCTCTGCAATAGTAACTCCAGTCGAATAGTGGAAGCTTTTACGCTGCCGTCGGGAACGTCTGCCCAAGCGGCTGAGTTATTCGCGCTTGCTAGGGCATGTATTCTGTCTAAAAGTAAGATAGTGATTTATACTGATGCTCGGTACGCTTTTGGGGGAGTACACGATTTTGGCCAATTTTGGAAAATCTGGGGTTCATCACTTCCTCCGGCCAACCTATTAATCATACAAAATGCGTTTTAAATTTACTCGATGCTGTTCAGCTGCCCAGCAAGATAGCCGTTTTAAAGTGCGAAGTGCATTGTACTGCTGACAATGAAGTCTCCAGTGGTAATAGACTTGCTGATAAAATAGCAAAAGAAGTGGCTCTCAAACAGCAGCCACGACTGCAAGCTGCTGCAGTAGAACTTCCGTCCACCATAACAGAACGAAAGTTAAGGCAAGAACAGGCCTCCCCACAGGAGCATCGCTCTTGGCTCAAAGCCGGTTGCTACCAAGAGAGCCATCCGATCTGGGTCCACCCCGATACCCGCGAAGTATGCTCCACAAGTCTGTTTTTGCCACTATGACGCCTTTCCCATGGGCAGGCTCCTGTGGGCAAACGAGGGATGACACATGCAATATGTCAACCATGATATGCTCCAGGTATTACGGTAACAATTGAAAAAGTAGCCCGCACATGTATGATTTGTCAGAGGAATAATCGGTGCAAAACACCCGCTGTCTTTGATCATCTCCCGCAGCCCGAAATGACTTTTGAACATTTGCAAATGGATTTTGTACACCTGCCGATGGCTAAAGGACTTAAATACATGCTGGTGATTGTGGGCATGTTTTCACGGTGGGTAGAGGCTTTTTCGGCAAAAAGAAACGATGCTCGAACGGTGGAAAATATTCTATTGAAGGAAATAATACATAGGTTTGGAATAACGATGCGTATTAGCAGCGACAAGGGAATTCATTTCACTAGCAAATTAACCAAAGCCCCACAGATGCCATGGGATTTGATTGGAAATTGCATATCCCATATGAGCCGCAATCCTCAGGAGTGGTGGAACGGGTTAATGGAGTAATTAAAACTGCAGTACAAAAGTCTGTCAACGTAATGTGTTGCAATGGCCAGATGCCATACCCATAGTAATGTATGCCCTGAAAAATCAGAACATTTGCAGTACATGTGATATTAATGGGACGGCCCATGACAACTGGAACAAAACCCCCAATGACCCCAGCAGCAGTAGCCGTTATACGGGCAGATTAGACATCACTCAGATATGTCCAGGCTATGGGCGTGACCTCTGGAAAAATACATGCAAAGGCGCGACAGGCTCAGATGCATCCATAAGTGGGAAATACACACCCCTTTAAACCTAAAGATCAATTATATGTGAAAGCACTAAACAATGATTATTTTTCTCCTTGGCGGAAAGGACCCTACTAAGTGCTGCTAACAACCCGGACAGCCATTAAAGTAAAAGAAAATCCAGATTGGATCCACGCAACTCGCTACAAACTACATCATTCAGAACTTTGAGAGTACCAACGAAACGTACCCTGAAGAGAATGACGGCGTTGATGTTTTTATATATTATCATATTAATCAAACATCACGTCGAGGGAAAATTGAACACTAACACCTTGATATGCATGTCTCACTCATACGCAGAGAGGGTAAATAAACCCAGTTGCTGTGTTTCTGCACAAATTCCCAGATGCTCGGGGGAGTGCATCCCCGTGCGACCCATCCCATTCATCAGTAACGAGATAGCCGAGTGGGCCCAAAGGCGGAATAATACAGCGCATTGTGAAGGTACACAGGATATGTTAGATTGGCGATCAGCTGGATACGATATGAACAGGTTTAAAGGATGGTGGTGGCCTAGATTTAATGTAACACGCCAGCCGCCTAGTTTGATCCTCCCCAATTATACTGGAGTCCCAAATGATAGCACATGCTTTAGGAAACACAAAACATATGGGACATACCCAGTCGGCACGAGAGTCAGTGCGACCAGAACTTGAGTTGGCAACCCCCTATGCTCCGCCTTAGAGTTAAAGGGCTGTTCATCTTCGACTGGTCAGCGGTTGAAAATCGTACTGGTGGAGGCCCCTGGGGAAAGGATCCGATCAGACTAATGAAAACTGATAGTAAAGGAAACCTGACCGCATGGAACGGCATATATTTTTATCTGTGGACGTAAGGCGTACCCGTGGTTACCAGAGGATTGGGAGGGCTCCTGGTATTTGGTATATGTAGTCCCTTATGTACATCACGTCCAACAACTGCAGGACCATCCCGACCAAAAGACTACACGAAGTGTTATCACATGGGCACAAATGCTGTGAATAATGATACCACCATTAGGAATAGCCACTAATGCATACGACCTACGCGAATTACGCAACATCCTTGAGCAGGTAGCTAATTGCACTGCGGAAGCTGTTAACCAGATACAAACTGAGACAGTTGCTATAGGAGCGGTTGCCCTACGGAATAGGATGGCTCTTGAGTTCATGTTAGCTGAAAAGGGAGGTACGTGTGACCTGATTGGCAGTGATTGCTGCACGTGGATAGAGCATGGACAGGAATGGTTGTTGCAGAAGCCGGGATTTAGATATTTCTGTAAGCTCAGGGAAGGTGGTAAAAGAGGGGGAGGGGTGGCATTGTTAGTCATGCACAGTATTACGGTGGCAGAAAGGGCGTTTGATGAGGACTCGTCTACTGAGGTTGTATGGGCTGAGGTTAGAAACAGGAAAGGAGAGGTCACCCTGTTAGGGGTTTTCTATAGGCCTGCGAAAAAGTTCCGGAGATGTAGAGGAGAGGATTGCAAAGATGATTCTGGATAGGAGCGAAATCAACAGGGTAGTTGTTATGGGGGATTTTAACTTTCCAAATATTGACTGGAAACGCTATAGTTCGAGTACATTCGACGGGTCCGTTTTAGTCCAATGTGTGCAGGAGGGCTTTCTGACACAGTATGTCGATAGGCAAACGAGAGGCGAGGCCATATTGGATTTGGTGCTGGGGAATGAACCAGGACAGGTGTTAGATTAAGAGGTAGATGAGCACTTTGGTGAGAGTGACCACAATTCAATTACGTTTACTTTAGTGATGGAACGGGATAGGTATATACAGCAGGGCAAGGGTTATATCTGGCAATTATGATGCGATGAGGCAAGACTTAGGATACATCGGATGGAGAGGAAAACTGCAGCGGATGGGCACAATGGAAATGCGGAACATGTTCAACGAACAGTTGCTGCGTGTCCTTGATAAGTATGCACCTGTCAGGCAGGGAGGAAGTGGTCGAGTGAGGGAACCGTGGTTTACTAAAGCAGTCGAAACACTTGTCAAGAGGAAGAAGGAGTCGTATGTAAAGATGAGACATGAAGGTTCAGTTAGAGCGCTCGAGAGTTACAAGTTAGCTAGGAAGGAACTAAAGAGAGAGCTAAGAAGAGCCAGGAGGGGACATGAGAAGTATTTGGCAGGTAGGATCAAGGATAAACCTAAAGCTTTCTATAGATACGTCAGGAATAAAAGAATGACTAGGGTAAGAGTAGGGCCAGTCAAGGACAGTAGTGGGAAGTTGTGCTTGGAGTCCGAGGAGATAGGCAAGGTGCTAAATGAATATGTTTCGTCAGTATTCACACAGGAAAAAAACAATGTTGTCGAGGAGAATACTGAGATTCAGGCTACTAGACTGGAAGGGCTTGAGGTTCATAAGGAGGAGGTGTTAGAAATTTTGGAAAGTGTGAAAATAGATACGTCAGCTGGGCCGGATCGGATTTATCCTAGGATCCTCTGGGAAGCTAGCGAGGAGATTGCTGAGCCTTTGGCCTTCATCTTGAAGTCATATTTATCTAAAGGAATAGTGCCAGAAGACTGGAGGATAGCAAATGTTGTCCCCTTGTTCTCCCCAAGAAGGGGAGTAGAGATGACCCCGGGAACTATAGACCAGTGAGCCTTACTTCTGTTGTGGGAAAAATCTTGGAAAGGTTTATAAGAGATAGGATGCATACTCATCTGGAAAGGAATAATTTGATTAGAGATAGTCAACACGGTTTTGTGAAGGGTAGGTCGTGCCTCACAAACATTACTGAGTTCTTTGAAAAGGTGACCAAACAGGTGGATGAGGGTAAAGCAGTTGATGTGGTGAATATGGATTTCAGTAAAGCGTTTGATAAGGTTCCCCATGGTAGGCTACTGCAGAAAATGCGGAGGCATGGGATTCAGGGTAATTTAACAGTTTGGATCAGAAATTGGCTAGCTGGAAGAAGACAAAGTGTGGTGGTTGATGGGAAATGTTTAGACGGGAGTCCACTTACTAGTGGTGTACCACAAGGATCTGTTTTGGGGGTCAGTGCTGTTTGTCATTTTTTATAAAAGACCTGGAGGAGGGCGTAGAAGTATGGGTCAGTAAATTTGCAGATGACACTAAAGTCGGTGGAGTTGTGGATAGTGTGGAAGGATGTTAAATGTTACAGAGGGACATAGATAAGCTGCAGCGCTGGGCTGAGAGCTGTCAAATGGAGTTTAATGCAGAAAAGTGTGAGGTGATTCATTTTGGAAGGAATAACAGGAGGACTGAGTACTGCGCTAATGGTAAGATTCTTGGAAGCGTGGATAAGCAGAGAGATCTCGGTGTCCATGCACATAGATCCCAGAAAGTTGCCACCCAGGTTGAGAGGGTTGTTAAGAAGGCGTACGGTGTGTTAGCTTTTATTGGTAGAGGGATTGAGTTTCGGAGCCATGAGGTCATGTTGCAGCTGTACAAAACGCTAGTGCGGCAGCATTTGGATTATTGCGTGCAATTCTGGTCGCCGCATTAGAGGAAGGATGTGGAAGCATTGGAAAGGGTGCAGAGGAGATTTACCAGAATGTTGCCCGGTATGGAGGGAAGATCTTATGAGGAAAGGTAGAGGGACTTCAGGTTGTTTTCGTTAGAGAGAAGAAGGTTAAGAGGTGACTTAATTGAGGCAAGCAAGATGATCAGAGGATTGGATAGGGTGGACAGTGAGAGCCTTTTTCCTCGGGTGGTGATGTCTAGCAGGAGGGAACATACCTTTAAATTGAGGGGAGATAGATATAAGACATATGTCAGAGATAGGCTCTTTACTCAGAGAGTAGTAAGCGCGTGGAATACCCTGCCTGCAACAGTAGTGGATTCGCCAACACTAAGGGCATTCAAATGGTCATTGGATAGACATATGGACAATAAGGTAATAGTGTAGATGGGGTTTCGAGTGGTTTGACAGGTCGGCGCAACATCGAGGGCCGAAGGGCCTGTACTGCGCTATAATATTCTATGTTCATACATCCCTGATGACTCAGGGAAAATTGATAACTTGGTGGATCACCTTCGTACATAGGTCGCACGATTGCTTGAGGATGGGGGATGGGACTTTGGATTTGGATGTTTGGGAACATTCGGAGAGAGGATTGTGATTTGGATTGTAATCATTGTTGTAATCCTGATTGTCGTATGGTTAGTGTTTAAATGTTGCTGGGGATGTTTTCAGGGCATGGTGGCGATTCTGTAAGCGTTGCCTCCATGGTCCCAGCCACTTAACAATCAGGTGCCTATCACACGTCCATTCCCCTTACATTACAAAGCACCCTTTGCTGCTGAGGACACTGTGATGTACTACAATGTGATGATCATAAGATTAAGAAGGAGGGATTTGTAGAAGGGAGTTTAGTTGCGGATTCGTTGCGTAATACTCTGTATTCATTGTAACCGGCTGTTTGATCCTCTGTACATCTGCACATCTGCACATCCTCCCCGTGTGTGCCCCGGTTTCCTACCGCAGTTCAAAGATATGCAGGTTAGGTGGATTGGCCATGATAAATTGCCCTTAGAGTCCAAAATTGCCCTGATTGATGGGTGGGGTTACTGGGTTATGGGGATAGGGTGGAGGTGCTGACCTTGGGTGGGGTGCTCTTTCCAAGAGCCGGTGCAGGCGCGATGGGCAGGATGGGCTCTTTCTGCACTCTAAATTCTATGATTGACTATATTTCATGGAAATAGGCACTTGGCAAAGCATGGATATTTAGGCTTATTTTTAATCAAGCGGTTCTGAATGAAAAAGTCAGAAGATCACACAATGTAAGTAAGCATACAGCTGCACACTGGTTTGCTGACATCAGGCAATTTTTTTTTTCTTAGGCGAGGATCTCAAGGCCTGTTATTAAACTTTAACTCCGGCCTGCTCGCTTTTCTGTCTTTTTGCTAATCTAAAGAATGCATTTGGTCCTAGATATTGCTTACCGTATCATATAAATTGTTTGCCTTACTTTTATAAAGCGGTGACATTTGGAATGACTGTGGTCTATCTAATCCCCCCCCCCCCCCCCTCACGAACTTCCCATTAAATAAAGGACCTTTGGCGAAAACCCGAAGTGCTGACTATTAACTTCTTCAACAACATTTTTATTAGAATTGTTTCAGGATTTAACAGGTAGAGTACACCATGGAGATATCGTTTATTTTCAATTTCAGAAGGCTTTCGATAAGGTCTCTCATGGCAGATCACAATGTAGACATAAAGCGCATAAATTTGCAGAAAGTGCCTTCAGATGGATAGATAGCTGGCTAGCAGACAGGAACAAAACGTCGGGAAAATTGGTCTTTTTTCGGAGGAAGTGACTAGTAGGGTACCGCAGGGATCGGTGCTGGGACCCCCAACTTTTTACATTAAATATTAACAATCTGGACGAGGAAACTCAATGTATTATGGCCAGCTTTGTTAGTTTGGCCAGCGAGCAGTGGCAAGGATGCAGAGATGCCTCAGTGGGATTTGGACCTGCTGAGTGAATGGGAATATCCATGGCAGATGCAGTGTTATGTGGATACATGTGAGGTTATTCGCTTCGTTAACAAACAATAGGAAGGCTTATTGCTGTTTGAATCGATGTAATTAAGAGAGGTCGATTCTCAGTGACACCAGCACGCAGGTACAGTTGGCAGTGAAGAAGGCACATTGTATGTTGGCCTTCATAGAAAAAGGAGTTGACCATAGGAATAGGGATGTGTTGGTGCAATTGTATTGGGCATTTGTTAGGCCATATCTGGAATAATGTGAGTTTTGTTGCCCTTAACAATGGATGTACGATCTTGCTATTGGGGAAGGACACCGACTGTCTGCCAGGCATATCAAGGGATCAAGGGATAAGGAGACGCTAGATCAGTGTATTGAACTTGATGATCTGCCATGATAATAATGAATGGTGAAGCAGTCTCAAAAGCCCCAATGTCCTCTTCCTGCTTCTATTTTCTGGGCGGTTTTCATGTCAAACGAAGCCCATACACGCACTGTTGAAAATGTCTAACTGCATAACCGGCAGCCAATCCTTCTTTTTCAAATTGCTCCTAATTTCTCTCTGCAACAGCCGCCCTTCTGTATGCAAATGGAATCAGCCACTGTCTAAAATCGTCGATGCGGTGAGATAACATGGCGTAAATTCCGTATAGCGATGCATAGTATCTGATTACAGGTGGTTTGGCGGGATCACAGTGCGTCAGCACGATAGATGAAGTTGGTGCTGTCTTTATCAAGTAAACACCTCTTCCTGTACTGCTTCCCACATCCATGGCTGTATTCCCAGATGGATGTGCAGTGGTCTAGCATGCTTATGTGACCAGGGATGAATTTTCCGAAATAATTCAGGAGCCTGGGAACGTGCTCATCTTCGTTTCTTCTCTGATATGTGGGCAGTTTACTTCCTTTGCGCGATACCCTAAGTAAACGCACTCCGTGGCTACGTAAACGTACTCAAAGAACAAAGAACAAAGAACAAAGAACAAAGAAATGTACAGCACAGGAACAGGCCCTTAGGCCCTCCAAGCCCGTGCCGACCATACTGCCCGACTAAACTACAATCTTCTACACTTCCTGGGTCCGTATCCTTCTATTCCCATCCTATTCATATATTTGTCAAGATGCCCCTTAAATGTCCCTATCGTCCCTGCCTCCACTACCTCCTCCGGTAGTGAGTTCCAGGCACCCACTACCCTCTGCGTAAAAAACTTGCCTCGTACATCTACTCTAAACTTTGCCCCTCTCATCTTAAACCTATGCCCCCTAGTAATTGACCCCTCTACCCTGGGGAAAAGCCTCTGACTATCCACTCTGTCTATGCCCCTCATAATTTTGTATACCTCTATCAGGTCGCCCCTCAACCTCCTTCGTTCCAGTGAGAACAAACCGAGTTTATTCAATCGCTCCTCATAGCTTATGCCCTCCATACCAGGCAACATTCTGGTAAATCTCTTCTGCACCCTCTCTAAAGCCTCCACATCCTTCTGGTAGTGTGGCGACCAGAATTGAACACTATACTCCAAGTGTGGCCTAACTAAGGTTCTATACAGCTGCAACATGACTTGCCAATTCTTATACTCTTCTTTTTTCTGGCCAATGCCCGATTCTGAGGTCTGGTGTAGTGGCTTTTCGGGGGTGTTCGGGTGTTCTTATTCCGTCACCGTCATGATCGGCCTGTCGTCCATGTGCGCTGCCGTGCATGACGGGCCCCTCGACGTATTTTGCATGTCACACTGGAGATTGGCGCGAGCGGGCGATATGCGTGACGCGGTCTTGTTTGCTCATAGAGGCTCCTGTTGGTGTTTGTGATTACGTGTTGTCTTGACACGCTTCCCACTTCGGGCTGAATATAGGCGTGGCTGAGGTCAATGTTTCTAGATCAATGACCTCCTGCCACGTTCACATCTAAGTCCTCGATGCGTGGTTTAAAATACGTATCTGTCATAACCCGCATGAGACCTTATTGAATTGGAGCAATCAGTTTTTTCCGTGAGTGCTAGTTTCCCGGCTAAGGGGCGGGGGGGGGGGGGGCAAACCGTTATAATTGATGGTTCTGATCTGTGTAAAGTAGATGAGGTACGGATCCGATAGACCAGACCCCGCTGTGTTCAGATGTACGGTGCACATAGAATTGCTTTGTATAAAATAAATTTTCTTTTCGCTACCTTGGGTCGGACTCATTTTCAGCCTACAAAACTGGCAACGCGGATTAATGTGGATTATTGTCGACGTCGCTACTCTGTCGCTGAACCATCAGTTTTAGTCTGCTGGACCAAGGTTGGAGAATTCTGTTATTTGTACAAATTTACCTTTGTTCGGAGAATGTATGCATGACTTTTTTCCGGCAGTCACTATCATAGATGATGATCGGCAGATAGTGCTGTTGCTGACTAACTGTGGAGATCATACTTACAGAGTGTTGGAAGGCCTTATGTGTTCTGCGGCACTGCAGACTCCGGACTTTGAGCAATTGGTAACCCGAGTCGCGCAAACACTTCAACACAAGACTGTCTGTTATAGGACAGGGATACCATTTTGGTGCGGCGAGGAGAATCCTTGAAGAGTCCGTAACTGAGTTCTCGACAACACTCGGAAAACTAGCAGACTGCTGGCGGTGCGTGTCTCTCCCTTTCGGGGTACTGTGCAACAATTTGGTCTATGGCGTGCCTTTTCAATGGGGGCATTTCGTCCGACCGACCCTGCGACTTCCGTGGGTCATAAAACTTTACTTTTCCTCATGTGGACATGGAGAGACGGGTGCAAATTTTCGAGGGGATGGAGAGGATAGGCTGTTATGCGCCCCATTCCGCGAGCAACCTTCCCAGGACAGATATCCAGCCCTGGACCGATTGCGGTATGGACGTGGTCTGATGGACCGAGTTGTCCCAACGGGATACATCCCCGGAAGCTCGGATGTTCCGGGGCATCTGCACACTCTGGCCGATGGAACGCAGGGCAACGGTCTACCCGGTGTTCCAGGCGTCAGTTCGGGCCGGCTGATTTCCACCTGGACCTGCCAGGAGAGGGGCGCATGCGGCTGTGTTGTGTTGCGGCGCCCTGAGTGGCCTCCAAAAGGATGGCTATGAAAGTGCCGATCATCCCGTAGATATAGCGCGATACGCCGGAGCTGTCTTTTCCGTTATTGGAGTGCACACATTTGACAGAATAAGGTCGGCTCTGCACCAGTTTCATCTGTGGGTCACCGGGTGAAGATTGGCGATGTACACTGGTGGACCGTTGCACGAACCACAATGACAACGCCGGGTTGCGGATAATGGTCAGCGAGTCTCCCGTTAATCGTGGTCAAGGATCAATGCCGGGCATATTGCTGCATGATTGACTGGAGCGCTGCCGGTTTCTTACACTTTGTTAGCAGGGGTGGGGACGGAGCGCCGTCGGCTTAAGGGCCTTGTGAGCATTGGACCTGTACATTTTGTCGATTGTGCGGCGGTGGTGCTCCCAGTTCTCGTACCTAGGAAAACAATTAGATTATAGGAGTGGGGGGGGGGGAGGGGGGGCTATAAGTTAACACTCAACCGGACCTCCGGTTGGAACCTCAACCAATGCCCCGCATCGAGAAGCTGAATGCAAAACTACTGGTAGACGCTCATTTTCCAGGCTCGATATGAGGTATGCTCATTTGCAAGTGAAATTGGGCACTTGCTCCCGTAAATGCCTCACTACGGATGCCCATGGAGGCCTTAAAGTGTGCGCCTGTCTGCTGCTTCGAGTGTTAACAGTGCCAGATACCAGCTGGTAGTGGTAAACAAACTGCCGATTTTCCGTGGATGGCGGTATTTCTGGATGCGTGCTGGTCACGGGGCAAACGAATGTGAACATTTAATTTGTAATTTGGGCGGGTGTATCCGTCGTTTCCCGGAGACTGATGTTTGCCTGCGGAGGGTGGGATGTGTTTTCCACGCAAGGTACTGGGCGTGCCTGGACTACCGAGTGGACAGCGAAGCGTTGCATCTGGTCACGGAGAGTGCTTGCTATTCGGCATGCCCCTCCTGCTGAAAAGACCATGGAGATGCGGACTTTTTTCGAATTGTTGATCTCTTATGACCAGTTCATTACCGCGGGTCCGGAGATGCACAGTGGCTTGTACTGCTGCCGCGAATTTCCAATGAGCCGGGTTCTATTCCGACCTGGGCTAACTCTGTGGAGTTTGCACGTCCTCCATGTGTCTTCGTGGGATTCCTCCGGGACCTCCGGTTTCCGTTCACAGTCCAAGTGAAAATTGCATGGATTGGCCATGCTAAATTGTACCGTAGTCTCCAAATCCTAGGTTGGTGCTTTTCCTGTCGGTTGTTGCAAACTTGAAAGGCCGAGTTGCCTCATTCTGTACTGTGGGGATTTTTTGATTCTATCATGTATATTTGTTAACTGAAAATAAATTCATTCCAGTAAATACCATTGAGAAATTACAACTTGATTTATGCATTATTAGGTGTTCTCTTCTCAAGCAGTGAATCAGTTCAAAGGCCGATAGTCAGCAAGTCTAATTACAAATCGAAAAGGAAAATATTGTTTCGGGCAGAATGCTTTTTGCAGATGAAGGTGGACACGAGTAACACAGTTAAAAATAATTTGATGTGAATAATTAATTATTTATGCTCTGCCTGAATAGCGGGGTTGACATTGCACATTCCATAATACAGGCCGAGGTGTGATTATATGCTAAAATGAACTCTTAATATCATAAAAAACAGTAATTTGAAACACAACTAATTGCAAGTGGTTGCTTTCACCTGCTTTTCTTACCGACACATGGGTACAATTATCGACAATATTGGGCATATGTTTGAGTTCGACGTGCGCTGGAAGGCATTGGCTACGGAATCAACACGATCTGGAGCACAACTGCACTGGACATGTGCCCTAATATTCTGAGCCCCCATGAGTGTTTCGAGTGTGCAAAGACATTTGCGTTTCTGGATATCATGTGGCGTGGCAATCTTTGGCTGGAGACTGGCACCTGTGATGCCGGAGATATTTATAAGAGGGAGAAATACATCATGCATGTCTGGCTAAATGTTATTGTGAATCTTACACCGATGAGGTGCAGTTCCCCATTATTGCGGATAGGGATATGTGCGGAGCCTCATTGTCCAGTGAGTCGGTCAATTGTCCACCATATTCAAAACTCGATGTGTCAAAGTGAAGTTGTTGCAACATTACATTTTTTATTCCACACTGTCCAGAGATACATGGAATGGTTTATCTTTGCGCGCTGTACCAGGAGTGGTCTGAGTATTATGTTTCAAACACACCCGATGTTCTTAACAAACACATAATGCGACTTGAATCTAGAATAAGTACAAGATACAGGCGTGAGAAAGGAGAAAAAATATTATCAAAATCAATGCTGACCATCGCTATGAAAGATTTTATTAAATGTTTGCTACCCTTGGAACATCACAATCACAGCCCCTCGTTTCCACTGTTGCACTAGCCAACGTCGTATGCAAACTGTTTCCTATTTCGATCTGAATTTTCAGAACTCTTGCCAAATTGTTCACAGTGAAACTAAGTCATAGAGTAAAGCTTGCACATTGCAATACAACCAGTTTTTAAAATGTTTTACCTTCATTAATCTTTTTGATTGCTGTGGGAAAAACGAAAGGAAAGGTAATTATTTCCACAATTTTCCTCAAAAAACAATTTGACACCAAATTTGAACACAAACCCTCCATTCGAGAACGGGTGTCGAATCTGGTCAACCGGTTCATATCTATCAGATAAATAGCTTCCACGCACTCACGGGCCATGTTTGTATCCTAAGCAGTCATCAAAATCAGAATGCCACTGTTAATTAATTGAATGCAGAAGAAGCAGATCGAAAACAGAAGAATAATGAAAATTGTGCATTACCGGCCGTGCCGGTAGCAAAGTGGTTAGCACTGCTGTTTCACAGAGTCAAGGTCGCAGGTTCAATTACTGCTTGGGTGACTGCCTGTGCGGAGTCTGCACATTCTCCCTGTGTCTGCGTCGGTTTCCTCCGGGTGCACCGGTTTCCTCCCACAGTCCAAAGATGTGTAGGTTAAGTGGATTGGCAATGCTAAATTGTCCTTCGTGGAAACAAAATGTTAGATGGGGGTACTGGGTTACGGTGATAGTGTGCAGGTGTGGCTTTAGTTATGGTGACGTTTCCAAGGGCTGGTGCTGACCTGATAGGCCGAATGGCCTCTTTCTGCACTGTAAATTCTATTATTTGCCCAAAATAGTATCGAAATATTAAAATATCATGTAATTAATTCATTCTTCGCACAGAACAAAGCATATCAACTATGGTGTGCTTAAAAGACAACTAAAAATGCACCGAAGAAGTACATTCAGCAAACTTGTTTTCCAGTGAAATTCACTACTCAAAAAGTTAAACATATAAAAATGCATTAAAACACACAGACATGGTAATTAATGGAATATGGCGAAGAGCTGGTTGTAAATTCTAGTTCAACATTAATGAGATCATGCCGACCACTTTAGACAAAATTCTGCAAATAAGTATTTCTTTCCTATTCGGCCCTGCAACCAATATTTATGCATTTTCGGGGTGCTTCTACGGTACTGAGTCTGTGATTAATCGATATTTGAATGCACTCCGTGCTCTTAAGAGGGCAACGTAGTACTTGTTTCGCAAGCGACCGGTTAGGATCACTGACTTCTATTTAATTTAGCCTTGTGCGTGGTTTGGATATGAATGTGCACTATGTTATGTGCTCAGGTCGCTGCACTGCCAACATTGCGATTCACCGGTCTTGCACAATTTGTGAATGTAGGCGAAGGAAACTTGGAAAAGGTTTAACTGTGCCTCGCTGGTACATCTTGAAACGAAAACTGTCATGCTATGTGCTCTGTCCACGGCTGGCAAATCAAAGCCACCGGGAATGACGCTGGCATTGTAACAGGCCATACCGAAAGAACAATAATCCATCTCGGTCCTCCAGATTCAATGACACATTTAGTCTTACAGTGACTAATTAATAGTTATGGTATTTCGGTACAATACCACAGTCCACTCAAATTGCAAAACATAAGAACATAAGAACTAGGAACAGGAGTAGGCCATCTGGCCCCTCGAGCCTGCTCCGCCATTTAATGAGATCATGGCTGATCTCTGTGGACTCAGCTCCACTCTCCGGCCCGTACACCATATCCCGGAATCCCATTAAAACCGTCGATCTTTAACCAGGCAGTACAGAGGACAATGTACCATCTGGATTCGAAGCATTAGCTTTTTTCTCTCTCGACAGATGCTGCCAGATATGCTGAGATTTTCCAGCATTTCCTCTTTGGTTGCAGATTCCAGCATCTGCAGTAATCTGCTTCTATCCAGTCCATAGGACTGAGGACATCGAAATGCGCCTAACATTACCTTCATTTGCGTTTGCTAATTCTGCGGATGAAAAATAATCTATTTATTACTGTTGCAAATGTTATTTCCTTCTGAACGTTCAAAAGAGTAGACCGAGAACAAAACCAAACTATGAACCTAGCATTCCAGGTGATTAGTGCAATTACCTTAAAGGATAATCGTGTAAAACGGCTGCTTACACCAATCAGCTGGCAGCGCACTACCAATATAATTAATATTTCACTCGGACGGATTTGAAGGTATAAAACGCATAAATAAAAAATATTGAAAATGTGCTGTACCTTTCATTATGAAATACATTACAAAGTAAATCTAATTAGAATGCGTGGTGATTTAAATAGACGTTAAACTCAGAAACAATATCTCCATAACTCCAGCCACGACTATTATCGAAGAACTGCGAATATGACTGTAATTTGAAAGGTGTAAGGGCCCTCCTGTTTGAACCGTGTTTGTTCTCTTTTCCCCATTTTCTTTCTTTCCTTTACATTTTTGATGAATGGATGAGTAAAGCCCCTCTGGTTTTAATGCATCCTGAAACTTTATATCAAACAGAGGCAATGGTCTGTGCCTTTAATTCCAGCAGGAAGAATCCATAACACAGCAATGATTATTCAATTTGATTGATATGTCTGATGGAATATAGATTGGTCCAAATGCCAGTTCTTCACCCGCAATCCAGTTGTGATTAGTTCTGGTCCCACTTATATCTTTCCAGAGTTACCACGACAGAGGAGTTTGTTTCACGTTTCCTTCTGCAGCCCGGATGGATGAGCGCTGACTAATTCTCTCTAAAAAACGATCAGTAAGGTGTATTGCAACACCATGTTAAACTCCAACAGGTCTGTTACAAATCACTAGCTTTCGAAGCACTGTGCTTCCTCAGATGCTCCTTCCTTCACCTGAGGAAGGAGCAGTGCTCCGAAAGCTAGTGATTTGAAACAAACCTGTTGGACTTTAACCTGGTGTTGTAAGACTTCTTACTGATCTTTTTATACTGTGCTGATTCCAGTCCAACGCCGGCATCTGCACATCAAATAAAGATCCACCGAATTTTCGCCAGCTGGCCAGTGTAAGTGCTCGCTCTTGCCATCACGCATGGACATAATTATCTTGGTACTGCCGAGATGTGAAGCCAAACCACAAACTGAGGGACCTGTTTAAGGTACATGCATAAATCATGCTGTCTGCGAGTACTGCTCCATTTCTAAACTGCCAGGTCTCAGAATGAATGAATCTCAAGACGACTGGTACCAGCTCAAAACAACAAATAATCTAATTGTAAGAAAACTGAGAAGAAAGCGGAATAAAGCATCACAATCGGAAGCGACGCCTTTTTTTCTCTAGAACGTCGTCCTTTTATTTTTTCTTGCGTGTGTGGGAACAGCGTGAGGGATATGAAAGGCGAGTGAAGTTACCGCTCGTCATTAAGAAGATGTATTCCAACATCTTTCATTGTTTTCTTGTTAAAGAGAAACATTAATTTTGTTTAAACCGGCAAACCTGGTGATTAGTTATTTTTCAGCCAAGGAACCATTGTTAATGTTATAAGAATAATGAATGATTAATTGACTTGTGCTGTGACTCCGAACAAGTGGAATAGTATTGTCCGCGCAAACGAAAACATTCAACCTGAGTAAATTTCGTATTTAGAAGAATGCACACTTTTCTGTATTCATCAGGGTCACCAGTACAAGCGATAATTCCGAACCGTCCCTCTGAAAGAACGACGCACCAAGATCCACACCTACGGCCCATCCATTAAGTTCATAACTCCCACGAACCAACACATCTTTGGG
Source organism: Scyliorhinus torazame (assembly GCF_047496885.1). Taxonomy (NCBI): domain Eukaryota; kingdom Metazoa; phylum Chordata; class Chondrichthyes; order Carcharhiniformes; family Scyliorhinidae; genus Scyliorhinus; species Scyliorhinus torazame. The sequence continues at coordinate 115,768,078 of NC_092718.1, forward strand.
AACTCAGGGGCAATTTTAACATGACCAATCCACCTAAATTGCACATTTTAGACCGTGGAAGGAAACCAGAGCAGCTGAAGAAACCAGGCAGACAAAAGTGAACTCTCCAAACACAGTTATCCAAGATCAGAATTGATCCCCGGTCACTGGTTCTGTGAGGCAGCAGTGCATTTTTCAATGCATTTTTGTTCACGAATAGCCTCAGAAAGCTTTTGGGGACCAGTAAAGAACTGTTCAGTGTTCAGAAAATTGGTGGGATTTCGGAAGTTCCAAGTTTGTTGACTTTTTTGACCCTACACATACTTGGATATTTCCAACCGATTTACTCCGTAAGAAACTTCCAAAAAATAATGAATTATATTCCGTTTGCCCACCACAATCTCCGGATACTTGGTTGAAGATAAATTAAATTAATGTCCGCAGCACTAAAAGCTGCAATAACATGGATCGACTCTGTAAGTTGTTTATTTACAGACAGCCCTCCCCGATATGATACCATGGTCAGTCATCTCAGCTTCTGCCCTGCGTGCTGCGGAATTTAGATCTCCAAAGAGATACTGTGAAAGAAAATAAACTTCATTTACCTTGTGTTCAGCTGACGCCGGGCGTACATATATACATCAAATGTTGGACATAATTTAGCATTGGATGCTTCGGGGCAGGAAATATTTGGGTAACATATGTGTCAGACAATGACAATTCCTCTAGAAAGAGAAGCCACCCATCTTCACATATCATTCAATGGATTCTCCATCGCTGAGGACTTTACTAACAATTCCCTGGGTGTTACCATTGGCCAGAAATGGAATTGGACCACTGGCTTACATATTTTGACGACAAAAGCAGAGCAGGGTTTTCGCTTTTTGAGGAAAGCAATTCACCTCCTGCCTCCTCACAATAAATTAATCATTAACAATGTACAACTCTAGTGTATGATGGACTTCACTCCAAATTCCTGGATAAGTGCAGATCCAGCATCTGCCGAGAGGCTTCACACCAACCAGGAGAAATTAGCCTCCGTTTTTTTCACCCCATCCACTTTCTTCACGGATCAGTGCCGGCACTTGTCATGACCAGTGACAGAAGTGTGCGCCATCGACAAGTGTCCCTGTCCAATCACAGCAAGGCTCATTCCGGAGACCGTTGAAAATCGCCATCTTTGTCATCTGCAAGGATGAGACCAGCTGATGAATTGTGGTGCCACTACTGTCGTTTCACCTCCTGATCGACACTATTCTGACTCGAAACTGCATCTCTATTCATCACTAATGCTTAGGCAACATACTTGATCGCGGTCTCTCACAGCACTTGCTGTATTTCCACAATCTGGACTGAAGTTCCAGAAAAGTTGTTCGACAATACCTTTAGCCTCTCCATGGTAATACACGGAACGGAATTTAACGTTGAACTGACTACCTACCTCCACATTCAATCAAACGATCTGAAATCAATATTCTCTGAAAGGCGTGTTAAAGAAACAAAGATCATGTTATCTCGATTAATGTGAACGGCTTAGTTGTATACTGCCGTTCAGTGCCATATGCCTCGCAAAATATCGTTCGTCTGGGCAGCGCGGTGGCGCAGTGGGCTAGCCCTGTTCCTCACGGCGCCGCGGTCCCAGGTTCGATCCCGGCCCTGGGTCACTGTCCGTGTGGAGTTTGTACATTATCCCCGTGTTTGCGTGTGTTTCGCCCCCACAACCCAAAGATGTACAAGGTAGGTGGATTGGCCACGCTAAATTGCCCCTTATTCTGCAAGAAAAATACATTGTTCGTCTATTGAAAGGTAACTGCGCCTTCCTTCACAGGATGAGTTCAATCTTTTGAAGCTGTACTCAACATATTATTAACTTTATTTGTTCAAGTCAGAGTCGATTTTAGAATGAAATACATCTTCCGTTACGGAGAGACATTCCCAGAGTTATTTAAATATGGCGCTGACGTATTCCCAATAAACGATCCTTTGTGACGGCGACAGCTAAGTGTCTCTGGACCACACAAATAACCACGCAACATATTCTTTACTTTATCTTTGTTGTTAATATTCATAGACTCCAATTTTGGACGTCTACCACATAGAATAATTGCTGTGTTAACGCTATTCTTACCGCCTCGGCACTTTTGATGTTCTGCCAAGAACAATAGAAAATGAAATGTGAGACGAAATGTTATGTTACTGAGAACGAATAAGTTTGCATCATCTATTCAAAGTCGCAGTTCTTTTAATCATTAGTAATTCTGTGTTCCAAAATTTGTGTACATTGTATGGAGTATTCAGGACACGAACTTGAAAAGTTGATCAGCAGTCTCATGCATTTCTTGCCCAATTATGCTTTGTTCGAACCTTTTCCCAATATGGATTATTCAATAGGTAACACTTTAAATCGTTGGATTGATACGCAACAAAATAATGGCTTGGGCAAAGCATTGAACCAAATCAACATACTCCCAAGAGTTTCATTTTCCAATGCCATCCCCGTTTTATTTTCCGTGAAACCTGATACTGATGCCCGTTTTTCATCTGCACTCCATTGGCATTCGCGCTTGAATTTAATGTAACCGCTGTCTCCTCATAAAACACGTAATTTCAACTTAAATGTATTCGATAAGGCCCCTTTAGTCAGAGGCCGCTGGATTAAACCTTCTGGTTGACTGTGAATTCATGTTCGTCAAGAATATTGGATACCCTGGAAATCTGGGATCAGTGATGGCATCAGGCGACGATGATTGCGTGTCAATTAGAGTGAACTTCTGCTGGTAAGATAATGTGTGGGCCGCTAGAGGTTTCAGCTATCATTCGTTGACTGTTCAGTTTTCGGGGTCAGGAAAGTATCCGCATGTCAGAGATTTTATGGGCGTCTGTTCAGCCATATTATCAACCTTTTGCGCCATTTTAGGTTTCTGCTAACGTTGTAACCTAGGAGTTGGAAGCAGTTTTGATTTTTGTAATTCTTACCAAATATGAATGCGTTTCTGCCAAGAGTTTGAACCATTTGAATTTCTCACTTTGTATTAGTGTATTTAAGGTTCGTGAGGGGAATTACTCCCAAGAAGTTGAATAAGCAGGCAATCATCACAACTTCTGAGGCATGCTTTAGCACATCCTTCGTTATATAGTCAGTACCGCTGCAAAGGACAGATCATCTGTGTCAGTTGTTGACTTGCGGTGTACAGTCTGGTGATGGTCATTGTTGTTTCATAGATCTAATTCATTTTTCCACACAAATTATCTGTTACATTGACAAGAATTTGTAGGAAATGTACTCATCCATTTGCCAAAGATTCAAGTCTATGTCAGAAGTCTTGTGAAATCCGTAAATGTCTTGACTCAGTCCTTCCTCACTTCCTCGATCACTTTCTCAATGATATATTGGGCAACAGGCAGCATTTAATCTATAAATGCCATATTAAACGTCTTGTGAGATAGCATTACATATGCGTCGATGGCCATGATGTTTCTACGGGAAAGAATTTGTGGCGGGAAACACAATAAGCATGTCTGTTTCCTTCTGCAGCAAAATAAATCTATCTTCCTTTACACTGCCAGTGTATGATTTCAGATTTCCATTGATTTAAAGTTCAAATATTATTAATGCTCATTTCGAACCTGGCAGATAAGTTATCTTGCATATTGAAATTAAATATGCATTTTCCTTACCTTCATTAGATTTCTGAAATTCTGTGTGATGATAAATACATCGTAACTTGATCTCGGATTCTCATTATGCATTTTAACAGTTAACAGATCACCAAGTATATTCACCGGATAAAGCGTTGCTCAGGGCTTGCGGCATCTCAATACAAGCAGGTTACACACAGTGACAACTTCAGCATATCAGCTAATGATAATATAAAATTAAACAGATAAATATCCTTAATCATTCGAATTAATTAAATTGCGGAAGAATATTCAAAGAAACGGGGAGGTAGTGGAATTATGTGCGACGCCCAATTGACAACGCATTTTCTTTAAATAAATTTAGAGTAGACAATTCATTTTTTCCAATTAAACGGCAAGTTCGCGTATGCAATCCACCGACCTTGCACTTCTTTGGGTTGTGGGGTTCAACCCACGCAAACACAGGGAGAACGTACAAGCGCCACACAGAAAGTGAACGAGAGGCGGGATCGAAACTGGGGCCTCGGCGCTGTGAGTCTGCACTGCGCCACCGTGCTGCTCGACAACGCGTTTTCGATACTATATAATTAACCTGCATGCTGTTATGGACAGTACAAATAGTTCGCCTATAGTGACGAATATGGCTGTTCTCGAATTGTGCTCACTGGCGACGATTGAAGTCGAGATAACGGAAATAATTTTGCAAAACTCCGCAACGATGTGGCTGTGTTAAGAGACAATTGCATAATTCAACTGCGCGCTGACAACATAGTGTTTGATCGAGAAGAGGTCCTAAACCTCAAAGAAAGACAAACGATTGAAATAATTTTTAAAATTCAGAGAAGTAACACCGGTATTATGGGGTGAGGGAAAACACTGCCGTACTCGACAGCTGGGCAAATCATCACCCGAAAACGATGTTTTTCCACACTTAATAATGTGAACCGAAGTGATTGCATTTCAGAAAATGTCATTAATTGCACAGAACAAACACACACGTATTTTCTCCTTCCATCAAACGATGGCCCACTGCCTGGTAATCGAATAATTTATTGGGCACCAGTACTTACCCCAGATGGTGATTGTGTATTGATTTCCGAATGATCTACACCGCTCACTTTTAAACAGTTTGTTGTGTATCTTATATCCACCGTGTATGCCTTATTTATCTTCCGCACAGGTGGACAATATGTTTGCAAATGTCCTGTCTGTCTGAATTTTCCAAAATATAATTATATTTCAGCTTTGGACAACACTCACATGCTCCCGCATCCGTGCCACAACTTGTAGCGCACTTCTCTTATCATGGCTACATTACAAGCAGTTTATCATTCCTCTCCCGAAAAGAAAAATCAAATCTTCCACATTGTCCATTTTAACGTTTTATTCCCACCCAAATTATCTTTGTCCGACATTCGTTCATGTCACTTGCCACACAACCTTGAATGCATCCCGCATGTTTAATATCCTTTTTAGACATCAGGTGAAAAACGCTGCTTCGTAAAGTAAAGTATTTATTTAACTGGTGGAACTATTGGCCAACAAAGTTACACTTAACTCCTCGAGTTTCAAAGAAACGCTTGAAGTGATTCCAGGTTCCGAAAGATAATGATCACAGACGGAGCCATATTCCATTCTTCTCTGCAACAAACAAATGCAATTGTGCCCAAAGTTGAAAGGTGCGCAATATTTGCACGCTACATTCTGAATTGAGTTCGATGAAAATTTATAGAAGGCTTGCTTTTGTATTTAAGAACAAAGCTTCCCTTGTAATGTGATGTATTGTGCTGAGTTTTCCAGTACAATAACGCTAATCCTGTGTGCTGGCCTAATATTCGGAACAAGGTATCATATCCAGGATCTCAGCAACATATTTATTATTTGAGACATGTTTCAAATATCCATCAAAAGTCAAGTTCCACCCTGTTCCAACGATTGCAGAATTGCAATCATTTTGTAATTGTTCTTACCGTCTTCACACTTATGAAGTACTGCCAGGAACGGTAAGAAAAAATCACAGTTAATGCTTTCAAATTGATTTTGCTTGAAAACCCTGTTTGATCCCAGTGAAAATGAATTGTAATTTGCCACTACTTTTATTGTATGATTCGCCAACTCATGCCAAGCACCTAACATCCTTCCAACCACGTGGCACGAAAAACCGTTAATGAATTACAACGAAAAAGCAAGGCCGGAGGTGCCAGGGCATGAGTTTGATAGGTGACTCACGACTTCGATGATCTATGGAATCGGATGCCGGATTATGCCTCTACGGCTGAGCGACAAACATTTTGCAAAACAGATAAATTGCAAGATCAGGCGTAGTTTGGCAACAGCGCCTTTTACAATGACTTAAGCTTGATCAAGCACAATGGGTGTAATTGACAAGGACTCCTGGAGTCAACTGCGGAGTTTAAAGGTTGATTTAAGGGAGTTCGTCAAAATCAGCAACATTGTCATGGTTTTGGAGTAATTATGGTCTGTTAATTCCTTGCATGTGTCAATATGCGTGAAACATGTGGAGTATTACCAGAGGTGTGCCCTTTCTTAGCGAAGGTAAAGGGCCCTCTCGCCGACAGGCTGTTACAAACAGTGGAAGTCAATTGCTAATTGTACGGCTTCGTGAATTTCGTGAACCCGTCCACACCACGACATGTCCTTAAATTCCGCCATTATAAGAGACATCGAAGCACAATCATGTATTATGTGAATGAGTGGAATGTTAGGCGTACAGGCAGATGGTGCTAACAATTGCTGAAATGTTGCTGGACCTTGATCTCAGGAATTTCCATTCCTTTAATCCTATGACAAGAGTTTTGGAAACCAAATTTAGTATTGAGCCTCTTATGTGATCCAAAAATTGTGCATTCTTTGGAATACTTGGGGTATTCAGCCTTGGAACAGAGCGATGTGGCCAAATAATTATGTGACTGTTTGTACTCCACTCAGACGTCCAGTCACCTTTCGCCATTTAAATGAAGGGTGATGATATTTACGTATTCAAAGTTCCGATCTCACGTTCAGCCGTTAGACGTAGACGGCCTCAGCTATTAACTTTAGCAACGCATTGCACAAGTGAATTTTGCCCCGACTTCGCCTTTTAATTTATTGGTGATGATCTTAGATTGATGCTCACCAGCCGCGACATGACCAGCCGCGCCAGCCAACACCACACTCCCGCCCACAAACAAAATGAGATCAGAACAATACGCCACTCAGCCCTGCGAGCCCACGACCCCACCACCTCTCCACCCCCCAAAATCCACCGAGATATGTTTTCGAATATTAGGCCGCAGGCTGATTCTCCCATGCCCAATCGTAATATCCAATTTAATGGATGGGCTGAATATTAGGGATTATTTTGCACTGAAATAATAATCGTAATATCATAAAATCATGGAACCCCGACCATGCAGAAGGAGGCTGTTCGGCCCATCGAGTCTGCACCCACTCCTCGAAAGACGACCCCATATAGGCAGAATCCCCACTTCAACCCATGGTGCAATTTAGCATGGCCAATGCACCAAACCTAATCTAATGTGGATTTTGTTTTATAAATGTCCCCATTCCGTGGAATATAAAGACGTGCACTTTTTCTGCGGGAACTCGCTTCGTCCATAAAAAGGCCAACATCGTCCTGAAAGTCACCATTACATTCACACCAACACTACTATTGGTACAATGATTTCCAAGGCGCTGCCAAATCGCCACTATCAGTATTTATCAGCCTGAAAAGCATTTCTCTTCCAGTGTGCATGATCTGGGAATCTGATGTTATTTACACGTTCGTCTTGACTTGCAATCGCACACTTTGCATAAATGTCGGAGGTTGGGGTAGAAAAGACATATAAGAAAGGCAATATTAAATTAATCATGGGGGACGTCAATATGCAGGAGTACTGGGAAAATGAGGTTTGTTGTGGACCCCAAGAAAAACAACTTGTGGAATGTCTAAGATTTTATTGGAGAAACTTGTGACTTACTAGGGAACAGACAATTCTGGATTTGGTGATGGGTAATGGGACAGACTTTAATAGGGAACTGACGTTGAAGCAAAACTTATGGGCAGTGACCACAATATGATATAATTTGTCCTGCAGTTTCAGTAGAAGAAGCTGGAACCAGATGTCATGGTATGACAATTAATTAAAGGTAACTGTAAAGACGTGGGGAAGGAGCTGGCCAGAATCGATTGAAAGGAGAGCCCCGCAGGGAAGACAGTGGAACAGTAATGGAAGGAGTTTTGGGGCTTTTCGGGAGAGGAATCATGCTAAGGAGAGGACGGGGAAACCTTGGCTGACGAGGGCAGTCAAGGACATCACAAAAGCAAATGTTAAAGCATACAAAGTGGAGAGCATTATTGGGAAATCATAGGATTTGGAAAAGCGAGCACAAGTCAATAAATAACGCGTGGGGGGGGGGGGGGGCGGAGAAGATAAAGCATAAGTTTAAGTTGGCTAGTAATATAAAAGTTGGTCAATTTGCTCTCAAGACAACATAAGGGAGAGACAAGAATAGTCATTGAACCACTGGAAAATCAGGAGAAACAGTAACAGGAAACAAAGTTATGACACAGAGGAACTTAATAGTTACTTTGCATCATTCTTCACATTGGAAGATACAACTGTGATACCAGAATTCCAGGTTAATCAAGGGGCAGTGGTAAGTGTACTGGTCATCACTATGATTAAGATTATGGGGAAACTGAAAGGTCTGAAGGTGGATAAGTCACCAGGACCGAATGGAGTACACCCCAGGGTTGCACACGAGTTAGCTGAGGAGATGGTAGTGGCATTGATGGTGATCTTTGAGGGATCACTGTAGGCAGAGGGAGTCCCAGAGAAAAGATATATGGCTGCAATATAAGGAAAGACTGAGCCTGCAGGCCTTTGCCAAGTTGAGGTCATGTCTGACAAATCTGTTAGAGTTCATTGAGGAGGTAGCAAGGAACTTAGACAAAGGAGAATCAGTGCAGGTGATTTATTTAGAGTTACAAAAGCCCTTTGATAAGGTGCCGCATAGGAGGCTATTAAATACGTTAAGAGCCCATGGTGTTAATGATCAGATCCTGGCACGGATCGAGGATTGGCTGACTGGCAGAAGGCAGAGAGTTGGATGAAAGTGTTCTTTTGCAGGAACGCAGCCGGTGACTACCGGAGTGCTTGGAACACAAATGTTCGCAATACACATGAGCAATCTGGAATAGGGAACTGAGGCACATCTGCTGAGCTTGCATATGATCCAGATATATGAAATGATTAAATGAAATGAAATGAAATGAAAATCGCTTCTTGTCACAAGTAGGCTTCAATGAAGTTACTGTGAAAAGCCCCTAGTCGCCACATTCCGGCGACTGTTCGGGGAGGCTGTTACGGGAATTGAACCGTGCTGCTCGCCTCCCTTGGTCTGCATTCAAAGCCAGCGATTTAGCCCTGTTCTAAACAGCCCCTGTTGCAGACGGATACGTAGTATTGAAGAAGCAGGGGGTCTGCGGAAGGCCTTTGACAGGCTAGGAGAGTGGCTAAAGTACAATAAAAGGTATGTAATGTGGAAAAGTGTGAGGTAATGTACCTTGGAAAGAGGAATGGAGGCATAGACTATTTTTGAAATGGGGAAATGCTTGGAAAATCAGAAGCACCATCGGACTTGGGTCCCCTTGCTCAAGATCCCCTTCACGTTAACGTGCAGGTTCAGTCGACAATTAGGAAGGCGGATGAAATGTTGGCATTAACGTCGAGAGGCAGAGAATACCAGAGAAAAGATATAATTCTGAGGCGGTATAAGAACATAAGAACATAAGAATTAGGAGCAGGAAAAGGCCATCTGGCCCCTCGAGCCTGCTCCGCCATTCAATGAGGTCATGGCTGATCTTTTGTGGACTCAGCTCCACTTTCCGGCCCGAATACCATAACCCTTAATCCCTTTATTCTTCAAAAAGCTATCTATCTTTATCTTAAAAAACATTTAATGAAGGAGCATTTACTGTTTCACTGGGCAAGGAATGCCATAGATTCACAATCCTTTGGGTGAAGAAGTTCCTCCTAAACTCAGTCCTAAATCTACTTCCCCTTATTTTGAGGCTATGTCCCCTAGTTCTGATTTCACCTGACAGTGGAAACAACCTGCCCGCATCTATTCCCTCCATAATGTTATATAAATCTATTAGATCCCCCTTCATTCTTCTAAATTCCAACGAATAGAGACTAGGGGCATTTCACAGTAACTTCATTGAAGCCTACTTGTGACAATAAGCGATTTTCATTTTTCATTTTCATCTGTAAACCAACTTTTTGCGACTTATGCACGAGCACACCCAGGTCTCTCTGCACAGCAGCATGTTTTAATATTTTATCATTTAAATAATAATCCCTTTTGTTGTTATTCCTACCAAAAGGGATAACCTCACATGTGTGAACATTGTATTCCAACTGCCAGACCCTAGCCCATTCACTTAGCCTTTCCAAATCCCTCTGCAGACTTTCGATATCCTCTACACATTTTGTTTTAACACTCATCTTAGCGTCGTCTGCAAACTTGCACACATTCCCCTTGGTCCCCAACTCCAAATCATCGATGTAAATTGTGAATAATTGTGGGTCCAACACTGATCCCTGAGGGACACCACTAGCTACTGATTGCCAAACAGAGAAGCACTCATTAATCCCCAATCTTTGCTTTCTATTAATTAACCAATCCTCTATTCATGCGACTACTTTACCCTTAATGTCATACGACTTTATCTTATGCAGCAACCCTCTGTGTGGAACCTTGTCAAAGGCTTCCTGGCAATCCAGATATGCCACATCCATTGGCTCCCCATTATCTACCGCACTGGTAATGTTCTCAACAAATTCCAATAAATTAGTTTGGCAAGACCTGCCCTTTATGAACCCATGCTGCGTCTGTCCAATGGGACAATTTCCATCGAAATGCCTCGCTATTTCTTCCTTGGTGATAAATTCCAACAGTTTCCCTACTACCGAAGTTAAGCTCACTGGCCTATATTTACCCGCTTACTGCCTATCTCCCTTTTTTTAGCAATGGTGTCACGTTTGCTAATTTCCAATCCGCCGGGACCACCCCAGATTCTAGTGAATTTTGGTAAATTATCACTAGTGCATTTGCAATTTCCCTATCCATCTCTTTCAGCACTCTGGGATGCATTTCATCAGGGCCAGGAGACTTGTCTACTTTTAGCCCCATGAGCTTGCCCATCACTACCTCCTTATTGATTACAATTCTCTCAAGGCCCTCACCTGTCATAGCCTCATTTATATCAGTCACTGTGAAGACCGACCCAAAAAACCTGTTCAGTTCATGAACCATTTCCTCATCTCCCATTATTAAATCTCCCTTCTCATCCTCAAAAGGAACAACATTTAGCTTAGCCACTCATTTTTCTTTTATATATTTGTAGAAACCTTTGCTATCTGTTTTTATATTCTGAGCAAGTTTACTCTCATAAACTATCTTACTCTTCTTTATAGCTTTTTAGTAGCTTTCTGTCCCCCCCCCCCCCCCCCGCAAAGATTTCCCAGTCCTCTAGTCTCCCACTAATCTTTGCCACATAAGGAAATGGTCAGACCCCATTCAGGGTAGTGTATACTCTTTTGTGCCCTGTACCTAAGGAAGGATGTGTTGGTCTTGGAAATGGTCCAGAGGAGGTTCACAAGAATGATCCCTGAAATTAAGAGCTTGCCTCTGAGGAGCGGCTGAGGTCTCTGGGTCTACACTCGTTATAGTTTGGAAGTATGAGGGGGAATCAGATTGGAACATTCTGCATACTGTAAGGCTTGGAAAAAGTGAACGTACAATGGATGTTTCCACTTGTAGGAGGGGCTTCAACCAGGGGCACAACCACACACTGAAGGGACGATACTTGAAACAGAAATGCGACGGAATTTATTCAGCCAGAGAGTGGTGAACCTTTGGAACTCTTTGCTGCAGAAGGCTTATGAGGCGAAATTATTTAGCGTCATTAATTCAGTGATCGATCGCTGCTTGATTAGTGAGGGGATCAAGTGTTTTTACAGGAAGACAGGAGAATGGGGATGAAAAATATATCAGCCACAAGAAGAATGGCGGAGCAGACTCAACGGTCCCAGTGGCCAGATTTTACTCCTATGTCTTGTGGTCTTATTGCATTTTGAAAACAGGGCATATGACTGCATAATTGTTCCATTGAGCAAAGGGGATTTCAACATTGTGCAAAACTTAAGGTGGAGTATTTCACAGGTTCGCTCATTTCATCAGGCCAATGAAAATATTTGCCAATATCCAATGACACATGCTGTCCTTTCTTTCGAACCTGGACTTTGACAAACAGGCGTTTCATAATCTTGAGCGAAAATAGAATTGGTATTTCAGAATTATTGATATCAATCATCATACTGTAGTAGGTGTGCGCAAATAAATAAAAATGTGCAATGTGATGTCGTCGTGCTGCTGCAAGCCATTGTGGCGACGTAGTATATTCAGAAAATGTTGATATTGACGGATTCCAATCAACGAAACAATTTATCCCGAGTTATTCTACTGGTCTAAAAAATTGCAAAGCACGAAATCTATATTCTGCAATTAGCATGACAGATCTTGCCAAGTTTTCACATGTTTTTCGTTAAAAAGGATATAGACAGACTCCCAGAGAAATAGAAAAATCTTGGGTCTGGAGCGACCTGAGTCAGAAATCTACATGATTTACGCAGCGGCTTTAAAGTAGCGAGAGAAAGCAAATAAGTGTGAACATTGCTGGCTGAATTCTCCTCAGCAGTCCTTAGCCTTAAAGAATTGTTCTGTCGATTAAACCGTTCAACACTAAAGCATTGAAAATGTCAAAAGTCTGTGTAAAAACACCAAATGCTTTTGCTGTTATTTGATTCATTCTTTTGTCACAGCGGGCGGGGTAGGGGGGCGGGGTGTATCGAACATTACTTTTTCACTCATGAACGCCTTCCAGATGTGTTTATGGCTTGTTCGGCCCATGGCGAAAACAAGTTACTTAGGAACAACAGGCCTATGGGCTGACATAAATCATGGAAGGCGCAGTCCGGATAGTTGTCCTTCTTTAACTAGGATGACCGAATTATATCCTTGTTTCCAAAATTGGTGCCTTACCGTCTTCGACGTCATGTATTTCTGCAGACATAATAGATATCAATAAGTGATGTTGTCGAACTGCTTTGACTACAAATTATTAACGCAGTCCATTCATGGCAGGCGAGGAATCAGTATTCAATGTTGTCGATAAGTCTGGCTATCTGATCTGAAGTTAATCCTGCAGACGTGTACCTGCCATTCAAATGGTGCACGTAGATGTGCACCAAGGCAGTTAAATAGTCCACGTGTCGAATTTTAAGCATGGCAATCTGCATACCTGTAATAATTCACACGGCTCATTCTGCACGACAGTGCGTTGGCAAGCTGTTTAGTTTGTGCAGGAAAGATCTGTCCGCTCCAAGTCTCGAAATTGTTTTTAAGGGCCCACTTTGAGTGATGCATGCACTTTCACGACAGAAATAATTTAAACACATTGGTTAAAACTTCTGAACTTTGTATGTTCTCTATACTTTTGCGTAATATGACGGACTGAAATAAACGCATTCTCGTCTTGCCTCTAAAATTTAGAGAACACAGATTATCAGCGTGCTGGAAAAGTGAATGATCAGCCTTATCGCCTAGATTCTTTCACAGATAATTTGCAAGGTATTGCATATGATATTGACAATCTTGATTTTCAGGAGAAACATTGCCATTTACCGAGTTCCAGAAAGTCAATTAATGACATCTATATTCCACTAAATAATCTCTGAAACGTCCCCAGCAGATTTCGGGCAAGTGTGACATTTTTCCTTCCCAATTGGAAAGGCTATTGTGCAATTTGAGACACAATTAACCGATCCTATGCATTTTATGCATCAAAGGATGCTCCATGGAAAATTGCATAGAATAAAGAGTTGAGCATTTCCAATAAAATGCTGTGCAGTGGTAGTCGACGAATGTATCCATGCCATGCTCTTCATTCACACACAGTATTCGAGAATGTATGATTGTTGTAAATTTCCTGCACTCTCCAAATGTTAACTGGTTATGTTGGAGAATGAAACTAGATTTCGATTGTCAATACCTTTTGTGCACGTCAGAGCATCTGCCAGAATTGAGATAAGATGAATGTAATGCGGCCATGTAAATTTTAACAGAAATACATAACACATCCCTGAGGAAGCAAATCAGAATTTATAATTTGGTTTTACCGAATTTTTAGACATTTCACGTCGGACAGCGAATCTGTTTTTAGTTGCATTGTATTCAACCAGCAATGATCTGCCGTCCGGGGCAAAGAATGGTTGATGCAAATAATTTGAACATTAATAAAACAGGAGTGATAACGACATGAAAACTGTTTTTGTAAGTAGATGCATTATTTACTATGTGCTGCATGATGGCACGGACAGATTATGCATGTTTGCTGAAATGCGCCGAATCAAAGTTCAGAAATGGCTTGGCGACTTTCGACTAATGGTAAAATACATGAGTAACAACAAAACAACTACTGGAGTCCATAACACACCTCCGACAGCGAAGACGGCGAGATTTCTATAAACATTTTTGTTGGAATAAGAAAACACAGAGCTGAAGGCTCAGATGTCGGAAGTCAGTCTTTTAAAAGCGAGGGTGTCCTGCAGCCGATACGTTATGGAAGATTTCATGGAAAAGTTATCATTAATGGGATTTTCCATCTTTGTTTAGGAATTGTTCTTTGCAAGGTGCTGCCGCGCCGTTGACTCTTGGTTCTTTCAGACTGTGCGCCCGAATTCATCAGCTTGCAGTGGCTACGTTCTCCAAAAACATTGGGTAGATGAGATTGCTTAATTAACGTAATTCAGGAACATTCGTAAACAAGAATGGCATTCAAATAGATGGGTGAATTGCAACTTTGAAAAATAACGACCAACATACATTCGAGTAAAGCGGGTCAGTTATGCACAATACATGATACTTAGATCGTTTGCCGATGTCTGCATATACCATGATCGAGGAGGTCGACTGTCCTTAAATTGTTTATCATCGTTTTAGTTTTAAATATGTTCAATTAAATATCTAACAAGCTGTGTATTTTCTGTAGAATATGGAAATTTCAGGTTAAAGGCAGGCGTCACCGTGGGCAGAACGGTGTCACTGTGGCTAGCACTGCTGTCTCACAGTACCACGCACTGGGATTAAGTTCGGGCATTAGGGGACTGTTTGCATGGAGTTCGTATGTTCTTCACCTCTCGATGTATATTTGTTCCGGATGCTCCGGTTGCCTCCCAAAGTCGAAAGAAATGTGAGTTATACGGATTGGCCATGCTTAATTGTCTCTTAGTGTGCAGGGATGAGCAGGTTATGTTACGGGATTGGATGGAGTGGCCAGGTGGAGAATATTCTTTGAGAGTGTCGATTCAGAGAAGATGGATTGTTTAGGTTGCGGCAACTCACACCACAGATTATGGCCCGTTCACGAGTCATCCATTTTCGCTTTACTTTGCTCAATGTAAATATACTGGGTCAAAAGTAAAGCCTTTTGCCTTCGCATAAAACACGGCAAGTCCCTCTTTAACTACTTCCACTTCAAGTTAAAACATATATATTAAGTTAGATACAACGAGTATGATTCTATTCAATAAGTGAACATTTTGTCCATTCTCACACTCGCTGCACCTAAGGGAGGATGTGCTGACCTTGAAATGTGTAATAGTAGGTCCAAAAGAACGATACCTGGAATTATGAGCTTGTCATATGAGCAGCGCTTAAGGGATCTGGACCTCTGCTCTTTCAAGTTTGGAAGAATGAGAGGGATATTATTGATACTGACAGGATACTGAGAGGCCTGGATAGAGTGAACTGGGAGAGGATGTTTCCACGAGGGGTAAAAACTGGGACCAGAGGGCAAAGCTTCAAACTGAAGGGACGAACCATTCAAATTGAAATGAGTAGCAAATTCTTCAGCCAGCTGGTGGACCATCTGTAGACTCTTTGAGGTAGAAGGCTGCAGGCCAAATTACTGAGTGTCTTTAGACAGAGATCTATAGATTCTCGATTCACAAAAGGATCAGGCGTTATGGAGAGAAGGGAGGAGAATGGGGTTGCGAAACGGATCAAATTTAACTGAATGGCAGAGCCGGTTCGATGGGAAGAATGGCCTAATTATGCTCCTATGTCTTATGGTCTTATACTTTGGTCGAAATGTATTTCATTTGCTGGCAACTCCGTGATACATGCGCTACATGCATTCTACCTGAACCAAACTTGGGTACCAACGCGGCTGTTCTCAAAAAGGAGCAACAATCTCCATGTTTAGTTCTCAATTTTCAGGATATATTTTAGGGAATGCTTTACTATATCTTCCCTCATGGCAGAGTAACCCCTCCAACACCCCCCCCCTCCCCCTCCCCACCCCCCGCTCTTGATCCTCTCTCAAAGCTAAATTGTGTACGCCTCCACAGCTTCGCCCTCGGTTGAAGATTCATCCTTCGATTCATACTTGGCAACGTCCCTGCTACTGACGTTATTCTCACAGTTTTCTCCCTGCCTTCATTTTTGAATAGCGGGGCTACATTCGCTTCTCTCCGAACTGCACGAACCATTCCAGAGGCCAAAGTATTTTTGAAAATGGCAAACAAAGGATCTACTATTTCTAGGGCTACTTCTTTTAGTGTTGTTGGACGAAAATGATCAGGTCCTGTAGCTTTTTCCCCCTTCAATCCCATTAAATTCCCCAACACCGTTCCATTACTAATACGAATCTACTTCAGCTCTTTACGTTGGTGGGCTCGGACACGATGGTGGAAGGGACCTCTTCCCATGCTGTAGCAGCTCAATGACTCTCTAAAAATTGTCCTCTGTATGAATTTTCAACTATTGTCAGAGAGAATTATATTTACCTATCTGCGTGCGGTGGTGCACCCAATACCTGCTGGATTCGAAACCATTGGAAAAATACTCCGAAAAGCTACGTAGTTTCAATTTAGGTTTAAAAGAGCGTACCCTGACGTCATGCTCACGATTGGAAGATCCGCTTTGGATGAAGCATTGTCAGATATTCGGTCACGTGATAAGCTTGACTCATTTCTGACTATTTCAGGACAGATCACTTAGGTGGTTAATAAAGCTGTATGACAGACGCTACATTCTTAGCAGAGGCATATAATACAAGGACAGATACTTTATGAACTTGGGCAGCACGGTAGCATTGTGGATAGCACAATTGCTTCACAGCTCCAGGATCCCAGGTTCGATTCCGGCTTGGGTCGCTGTCTATGCGGAGTCTGCACATCCTCCCTGTCTGTGCGTTGGTTTCCTCTGGGTGCTCCGGTTTCCTCCCACAGTCCAAAGATGTGCAGGTTAGGTAGATTCGCCATGATAAATTGCCCTTAGTGTCCAAAATTGCCCTTAGTGTTGGGTGGGATTACTGGGTTATGGGTATCGGGTGGAGGTGTTGACCTTGGGTCGGGTGCTCTTTCCAGGAGCCGGTGCAGACTCGATGGGCCGAATGGCCTCCCTCTGCACTGTAAATTCTATGATGTATGATCATGCTGTTTAAAAAGATCGATAGCCCGTGGCTAATGTACTGTGTGCATTCTGGTCACCACACAACATGAGATTTGTAATTTCACGTGTAAGAGTGTAGAGGGGATTCACCAGATCAGCGCCTGCAATGCAGTATTTCAGGGATGTTGGAGTTGTTTTTCTTAGCTTGGCGAAGGCTGAGTCTGGACATGATCAAGTTGCACAACGTTACGAGGGACTGGAATAGGGATAGTGTATACACTCCGCCCAGTAGAATGGTCAATAAGGGTTGGGTGGTCATAAGGTTAGGTAAGGAGCACGGGATTCAGGTGGGAGTTGATCAACTCGTTTTCTTCAAAACGGTAATGGAAATGTCGAACTCGCTCTCGGAATGAGTGGTAGAGGAGGGTGCCCTCATCCCATTTTGTAAAAACTGGGATTTGGGCTTCGCTCGCGAGGCGACTACTCAGCTTTACTAAATCTACCTCAGAAGGAGGTCATGCGCTACCTTCTTGCACCGCCGCCGACCAGGTGCCATCGGTACATCGAGTTTGTAATCAGGGAGGGATTTCCAGGATATTGACGAAGTGACAATGAAGGGACTGGTGATATATTACCAAGATTTAATGATAAGTCGTTTCATGTGCAATGCCTATGTTGTGTTACTCTTGCGTCTCTTCCCTTTGTCCTCCTATATTGCATCGACGTGGGTGTGGAAAGTACAATCTGTGCACGGTTCCTGAGTTCCTGGACTGCAGCCAGTCCGCCTCCTTGATGGCTTCAATTAATATTTATAAAAGATGGAACTTAAGAGGGCTCTATTTCCCCAGATAATATCAAGCGTCTTTGCTGCTGCTCGTTCTGCACTCTTCCAGACGATTGCTGAGTATTCCAACACACTAATGACGTGCATTCTAATCCTAATATAAATGTAATTACATTATTCCTTATTTAGAATTAATTAATTGACGTACTATTTTAGTTCCACTATTTTCAATTTTATTGAATTGAATATATTTTGCATCCCGGTAATCCTCCAGAAAATTTCCTTTTGGTCGCCGCACAGCTGCTGAGTTTGTTTGATCGCCCGAGAGTACAAGTAACATGTGCTGCAAGTAATCCTCTACCAGTTCATTTCAGGTGCAATCCATCGGCTTATAAGTCACCCTCCACCAGAGCCAGTGTTTTAGGAGTGTAAATCCATTCCTCCTGCACCGTTCTTATAGCGACACAAAATCGCCCTCTTGGATTTCTCTACTCATGTTTGTCGTTGGTAAAGGGAGAATTGGAGAAACCACTAACGAAGTTCTGCTCCACATATCTCCCCGACCACTGCATTCTGATTGACGGACCGACCTCCGCCTTCGTACCGAAGTTAATTTCAAAATTTACTCCAAACATGTGGCTGTTCACCTGACGCCAAAATAACGTTTTGCAGTCGCCAGGTAACGTCATTGATGCTGCCACCATGGGGGAAGCATACCGATCTGAATGACGTCCACGGTTATTGAAACGTCTACCTGTTTCACTAACGAATCCTGCAAACTATTGTTCTGTTGTTCCTCTATCCGACGGGGTATCCGGGCCTTTCGAGGTTGCAGAAATCTAGCTCTGAATCCACTGCTCTGAGAGTTCAGTGTCGTCTGCCGCTTCTAAAAGGGAGCCAGATTACTGAGCGGGAGACATCTGCACTTCCCAGCTATATCGAGACCTTCTCTCCCCCGTGCTCGGTCGCCGAATGATCCCACAATTGAGCCATCGCCTCTTACTTAAAACCGTGATGAGTCAACCTCACGATTCATTCTGCAGTAAAAAATAAAACTATTGAGCTCTTATTCAGCCACAATGACTTTCACATGACTCGGAGTTTACTGTAACGTAAAGAGTAAACATATGTTTCTTTTATTTTTTCACAAGTATACTGAATATTAAAGAACTTTCCCATTTTGTACCAAATTGTAATGTGTACTTACTCAGACTCCGGCTCACTCAGCAGCTGTCTTTCCCAGTGCTTGAGCGCCCAGATACTTAAATGCTCTCGTTCCGATGAATGAATGTGAGAATGACATTTATGTGCATTCATATCTATTTGTTTTTCTTTGATTAGCATCCATTTGGCAGTTCATTTGTTTTGCTGCAATCTGGTTCCTGATCAGCCAAATGTGTTTCAAATGCAAGGTTTACTTTGATCATGAATCTCTGCAGAAACTGTTCATTCAACCAATCCCATTTAAACACCTATTTCCAGCTTATCTTCAAACAACGTCATTTTTCATGTCCTCGATCGTCACCTTTCGGTCTAACATACGGCATCCCTCTTCTCTACAGGTTCAGAGTGGTTTTCTTCAAGCTGTCAACGAACTCATGTTCTATCTCTCTGTCGCCCTTTTATCATCCATAAACTCCTGCAAGTCAGTTTCTCTGGATATTGATCTGGGCAGCACGGTAGCATGAATTGTGACACTCCATAACAGAAATTGTCCACTTCATTTTCTGAAGTTTTCTTTCAAGTTAAATAACGCAATTGTCCTCTTCACGAGCATGTTCAAACACATTATTATTTCTGGCTCTGAATTCAGCATTCAACTATTCATTTTAATTTAACCACATGATAAATGTCGTTATGAACAAAGCATTGTGTACGATACCTCGCAGAGACTATTGTGGTTTGAAGCGAGTCGATTGTTAAATAAAAATCAAAAATTGTGTTATGAGCCAGGGTTTAGAGAACACCAAAGTGTATCATGGAGTTTTTAAACACAAACAATATTTATTCTGTGAATCCAGTTGACATTTTATAACCATACAGTGAACATCTCAGCACCCATCAGTTCAAATACACCCCCAAAGAATACAGTAATCTATAAGTAGCCCTTAATCATTCCGTTTAACATTGTATAGACAAAAACAAGAGCACTTGGAACTTTGAAATCATCAAATGAATATTATTTAGCTTGCAAAGATTCATATGAATCTTGCTGTGACTGCAGCTTCTCCAAATATAAAACGAAACTGAACAGACCCTGTAGCTGCTTATTCAAAGCGAATGTGAAAGCAGACAGACAGCTCAGCTCCACCACTCTCTGACATCACTGCAGCGATCCGATTAACACCCATTTCTTAAAGGTGCACCCACTAGAGCTATTTTATACACCCCCATTTCTTAACGATATTCTCACACGACACCCCCGCCCCTCAAAAGAACAAATAAATAAGCAATCAGCTTCGAGATGGTTTCGTTTTTCACCTTTTTCGCTTATTTTTAAGAAATATTAACAGTGAATAAACGTTTCGATTTTAAGAAAACGAAACACGCAGACTTAAAAAAAATATATAAATTGAAAGTAAACAATTTATTTTTTCCAATTATGGGGCAATTAAGCGTATCGAATCCACCTGTCCTGCACATCTTTGGGTTGGGGGAGCGAAACCCACGCAAACACGGGGAGAATGTGCAAACTTCACACAGACAGTGACCCAGAACCGGGATCGAACCTGGGACCTCAGCGCCATGAGGCAGCAGGGCTAACCGTCTGCACCACCGTGCTGCCCTGACACGCAAACATTTATGATAACACAGTCCATTTTAATTATTCTTCCTCCAACGGAACTCCTTCTTGATTGACACTCTCTATGAACATGAAGTTCTCTGCACGACCCATCCTTTTGTCGACGCCTCGGCATTTTTTTTCGAAGGCAGATACCCTTGTAATTCTCCAACACAGGAGCATTGGTTATCACAGCTTTCATGAAGTCAAATGCCTGTTTAAACTCCGCTGTAACCTGAAATTTTCGACGTTTCCTCAGCAAGTCCATCAGTGAAGCAACCACGACACAGAAATTTGGCACAAATGTTCGATCAAATCTACTCATGTCAATAAATCGCATTGTCTCCCTTCGTGTCGAGGGTATTGGAAACGCCACAGTTACTTTCGTTTTCACATCCCGTGGGACATTTCGAACCTGTCCGATTGTGTGGCCAATAAAAGTGACTTTGGCTTTTCCAAATTCACTTTTGGCTAGGTTTACTACCAAACCCGCCCCCTGAAGTCGATCGAATATCTCCTTCAGATGTTTTAAATGCTCTTTCCATGTCTTGCTGAAAATTACCATATCGTCGATGTATACCGCACAATTGGGTAATCCTGAAACAACTTTGTTAGTTCACCGTTGAAACGTGGCTGGGGCGTTTGTCGTGCCACATAGCAAAATTTTGAATTGGTATATACCATCTGGAGTCACACAAGTAGAAATCTCCATCGCCCTTTCGGATAAAGGTGCCTGCCAGTAACATTTCCGTAAATCAGGTCTGGAAATAAAAGCTGATTGTCTTACTTTCTCAATGCAATCCTCCAAACGTGGGATAGGGCAAGAGAACGGTTCTTGTAACTGCATTAACCTTTGTGTATTCCACACACAACTGTTGTGTTTCGGCTTGTTTAGGTACCATCACTATGGGTGAGCTCCATGGGCTGCAACCGACTTCAATTATGCCATTTTTAATCTTACTTTCAATCTCTGTGCCAATTTTAAAGGGTGATGGATGTTGTTTGATTGGAACAACATTTCCCACATGTACATAATATATAGCCATTTTGGTGCTTCCGAACTTAACTCCACAAACTTCCATGTGATATCACTGTGTTTCGTCACTTTTATTTAAAATCATTAAAACCTCCTTCTTTTTCACTCCTTCTCTTTCAAAGTACCTGTTAAGCATATTCACATGACACACTCGGTGAGTTTTCCTTCTATCCGGCGTTCGTAGTACAAAATTCACCTCACTTAATTTCCTTTCAATCTGATAAGATCCACAAAACCTTGCTTTTAAAGAGTCACCCACCACTGGTAATAATACTAAACCTTTATCTCCACTGGCACAACTAAGAACTTTGAATTTCTTGTCCGCTCCCCGTTTCATCACATGTTGTACACCTTTTAAATGCTGTCTAGCCAATTCACCTGCGCTATGTGACCGTTCCCTAAAATTTGACACTGTATCCAACAATGTAAGTTCCGATATCTCACTTACCAAATTTTCCTCAATCAATTTAAGTTGTCCTCTTACCTCATGACCAAACATTTGTTCAAAAGGACTGAATTTGGTTGACTCATTAGGTGCATCCTGAATTGCAAGCAGTACGGATGGAATTGCTTTCTTCTAATCCTCTGGACAATCTTGACAATAAGCCTTCAACATTGTTTTTAATGTCTTATGCCACCGTTCCAACACTCCCTGCGATTCTGGATGGTACGCAGTTGATTTAAATTGTTTTATCCCTAAGCTATCCATAACTTCTTTGAATAACCTCGAGGTAAAATTTGATCCTTGATCCGATTGCATTTCTGTGGTTAGTCCATATCTAGTAAGCAAGCGTTGGATTGCCTTTTCGACGGCAATTTCCGAACTATAAATTGTCGGGTTTTGGAGAAGTTTTGTTTCCCTTCTCGTTCTTTTTGGGCTGTGCTCCACTCGTTGTTTTGCGGCACTCCCTTTTTTTCTGGTTTATCCATCAGTTACTTAATGTTCTTTTGCGTGGTTGTCACACCGAGCATCACACCAGTGTAAGTGGCACATACTGTTTTGACTCATGTTACGTGTAAATCGACGTACAGGTCATCACTCACGTAAAAAACACAAACCCCCAAAAATAATAAAAGGAAACACACAAACAACATTTTTTTCTGCCCTTCTGGCCCTATTAATTTAGAGTAGTGTGACCATATAAACGGTTCATATCTCGTAAAGAATTTAAGTGACTCCTCCACAATCTTTTTAGATGTAATATTGCGCACAGGAACGGCCTCTGGAAACCTAGTAGACACATCCATTATGGTCAAAAGATATAGATTCCCACTTTTCGTTTCAGGAAGCGGTCCTACACAATCAATGAGGAGCCTTGTAAATTGTTCCTCTAATGCTGGAATGGGCATTAAGGGCGCTGGTTTTAGCACTACTTGAGATTTCCCTAGCAGTTGACATGTATGACATGTTCGACGAAATTTAACTACATATTTATGTAGTCCAGGCCAATTAAAACGTATTTGTCTTTTAGCATAGGTTTTCCTTACTCGCAAATGACCTCCCACTGGTACCTAATGTCGTGCCCCTGTTCAAAAAAGGAACTAGGGATAACCCTGGGAATTACAGGCCAGTTAGTCTTACTTCGGTGGTAGGCAAAGTAATGGAAAGGGTACTGAAGGATAGGATTTCTGAGCATCTGGAAAGACACTGCTTGATTAGGGATAGTCAGCACGGATTTGTGAGGGGTAGGTCTTGCCTTACAAATCTTATTGAATTCTTTGAGGAGGTGACCAAGCATGTGGATGAAGGTAAAGCAGTGGATGTAGTGTACATGGATTTTAGTAAGGCATTTGATAAAGTTCCCCATGGTAGGCTTCTGCACAAAGTAAGGAGGCATGGGATAGTGGGAAATTTGGCCAGTTGGATAACGAACTGGCTAACCGATAGAAGTCAGAGAGTGGTGGTGGATGGCAAATATTCAGCCTGGATCCCAGTTACCAGTGGTGTACCGCAGGGATCAGTTCTGGGTCCTCTGCTGTTTGTGATTTTCATTAATGTCTTGGATGAGGGAGTTGAAGGGTGGGTCAGTAAATTTGCAGACGATACGAAGATTGGTGGAGTTGTGGATAGTAAGGAGGGCTGTTGTCGGCTGCAAAGAGACATAGATAGGATGCAGAGCTGGGCTGAGAAGTGGCAGATGGAGTTTAACCCTGAAAAGTGTGAGGTTGTCCATTTTGGAAGGACAAATATGAATGCGGAATACAGGGTTAACGGTAGAGTTCTTGGCATTGTGGAGGAGCAGAGAGACCTTGGGGTCTATGTTCATACATCTTTGAAAGTTGCCACTCAAGTGGATAGAGCTGTGAAGAAGGCCTATGGTGTGCTCGCGTTCATTAACAGAGGGATTGAATTTAAGAGCCATGAGGTAATGATGCAGCTGTACAAAACCTTGGTAAGGCCACATTTGGAGTACTGTGTACAGTTCTGGTCGCCTCATTTTAGGAAGGATGTGGAAGCTCTGGAAAAGGTGCAAAGAAGATTTACCAGGATGTTGCCTGGAATGGAGAGTAGGTCTTACGAGGAAAGGTTGAGGGTGCTAGGCCTTTTCTCATTAGAGCGGAGAAGGATGAGGGGCGACTTGATAGAGGTTTATAAGATGATCAGCGGAATGGATAGAGTAGACAGTCAGAGACTTTTTCCCCAGGTGGAACACACCGTTACAAGGGGACATAAATTTAAGGTGAAAGGTGGAAGATATAGGAGGGATATCAGAGGTAGGTTCTTTACCCAGAGAGTAGTGGGGGCATGGAATGCACTGCCTGTGGAAGTAGTTGAGTCGGAAACATTAGGGACCTTCAAGCAGCTGTTGGATAGGTACATGGATTACGGGAAAATGATATAGTGTAGATTTATTTGTTCTTAAGGGCAGCACGGTAGCATTGTGGATAGCACAATTGCTTCACAGATCCATGGTCCCAGGTTCGATTCCAGCTTGGGTCATTGTCTGTGCGGAGTCTGCACGTCCTCCCCGTGTCTGCGTGGGTTTCCTCCGGGTGCTCCGGTTTCCTCCCACAGTCCAAAGATGTGCGGGTTAGGTGAATTGGCCAATGATAAATTGCCCTTAATGTCCAAATTGCCCTTGGTGTTGGGTGGAGGTGTTGAGTTTGGGTAGGGTGCTCTTTCCAAGAGCTGGTGCAGACTCAAGGGGCCGAATGGCCTCCTTCTGCACTGTAAATTCAATGATAATCTATGATTAATCTAGGACAAAGGTTCGGCACAACATCGTGGGCCGAAGGGCCTGTTCTGTGCTGTATTTTCTATGTTCTATGTTCTAATGTGATACTCGCAACATCTCCTTTCTGTATCCTACCGGCAATACTATTTGATGAGCTTCTGCCCACTTTTCATCCGCCTGCATATGTAAAGGTCTCCACTTTCTCATCAAGACATCACTTTTACGGTAATAAAACTCTGGTATACACTCAGGTTCCTCTTCCGTGTATGCTTTCTAATACATCCGGTTTATTTCTACATCTTTCTGTTGTAACTCCACCAATTTTCCTGAACTAAAAATAGTTACTACACAATCCAGAAAAATCCCAGGACATTCGTCCTTCAACACTTCAGTTCTCTGATTTTCCACTGGCCGATCCATCACGGTAGGCATCACTCCCACCTGCGATCCAGCTTTATCATTACCAAAGATAAACTGTATTCCCGCACAGGATAGTTTCTCTATTGCTCCTTCTACTACTTCACCACTCATCACTGCACTTTTCAACCTTACCTTATATAATGGAGCACTGCATTTCTCACCCTGAATTCCACATATTACCACACTTTCTGGCAATATTCTTCTCCAACTACATAATCCCTCATCTCTTAGCATTAAAGATTGACTACCTCCTGTATTTCTTAAAATTGTGACTACTTTACCTGCTCCGTCTGATACACATGAGTAAACTTTACCGACACAAGTAAATTATTTAAAGAGATCTGGCACCTTCTTATGAATTACCTTTTGATCAGACTGTACAATCTTTGGCACCTCCTTCGCTTCACTTGGGCTTTCCTTTACCACTTTTACAATCCCCACTGCCTTATCCTGTTTTACCATATCAGCCTTTCCAGTGCTTTCCTTCAACCACGAACCCTGTGACTTTACATGGCCTAGTTTATTACAGTGAAAACATTTGAAACTTTTCATGTCTCTTTCACCTTCCTGTATTTCCTTTTTAATCTGGGGTTCACTCTCCTTATTTTCTCCCATCAGATCACCTTTACCATAACCACTTGAATATTTCTCATGTCCGCAGTTTCTTTACCGCAAAGGCTGAAACTCATGTGGGAAACCAAACCTTGATTTATGAACTTATTCATAATCAGATGCCATTCCTGCAGCTAATCTCGCCGTTTTAACCCTCTACCCTTCCACATGATTTCACACTACATCAGGAATTGAAATTTGAAACTGATCCAAAAGTATACTATCTCTGAGAGGTTCATATGTTTGGTCTATGTTTAAAGCCCTTATCCACCTATCAAAATTACTCTATTTGACCCACTCAAACTGATTGGCTGTTTGACCAGGTTCTTTCCTTAACTTACTAAACCTTTATCTGTAGGCTTCAGGCACTAGCTCATATGCACCAAAGATGGTTTTTTTCACCTCGTCATTGTCTTTATTTTTGTTCCTCTGGGGCTTTTCTTTGTTTCTTTCTTCTCTCTCCTTTTCTTTTTCCTCTCTCTCTTATTCTTTTTCCCTGATCTGTATCTCCTTTTCTCTTTCTTTTTCTCCCATTGCGTATTCAAGCTGCTTTAATTCTTTTTCATGTTCAATATGCTTACTCGGCAACTGGATCTTTACCATTTCCAATGAGCCAGACTGTATATTAGGCAATTTTAAATGCTCAGCTACCGCGGGATGTACCTCTTCTTTTCTTATTATGTCAGATGATGTTAACTGCAATGCTTTTCTTAAATCTATAAGCCTGTTTTCAGCCTCTGCAAAGTACAACGTGTGACCGTCTCCACCCCCAAATACTTCTGAGCCTTTGAAAGAGCCATTGTCCGCAACACACGCCCCATTTAAGCTGGAATACCACGCCATAAATCACCCACAATATGTTCACCCCTCACTGTCTTTAAGTTCACTCGGCCAATCCAATAAATATACTTTTATCCAGGACGGTCCCCCAACTATTTATGGGCCAGTGTTTAGAGAACTCAAAGTGAATCATGGTGTTCACCTGACCCACAGCTTTAAATAGATTATGTTTATGGGGAACACAAGGGCCCGCTTTATAGGTGTGATGCAACAGAGAACTAAGAGTGTTTTTAAACAAAAAAGAATGTTAATTCTGTAAACCCAATTAACATTTTATAAACGTACTGTGAACATCTTAGCAACAATCAATTCAAGTACACACCCCCGTGCCCAATAACACTCTATATGTAGCCCTTAGTCTTTCCTTTTGACAGCCATAATACAAAAACCCGTTTTACAGAAGGACAGCAGGTTTAATTCTAGACTGAGAGCAGTTACACTTTGAAATCATCAAATGAACACTCATTAGCATGCAGACATTCCTACACATCGTTCTGTGACTGCAGAATCTCCAAATCTAAAACGAAACTAAACAGACCATGTAGCTGCTTCCTCAAAGCGAATGTAAAAGGAGACAGACAGCGCAGCACCACCCACTCCCTGAAGTCACTGCAGCAATCCAATAAACACCCATTTCTTAAAAGTACACCCACTACAGCTATTTTATCAACACTCATTTCTTAAAGATACTCTCACACGACAATTGTTTAAGTGTTGTCAAAACATTAATGATTGGGCAATTAAAGTCCCCACAGAGGTGTTATGAAATTCGTGATTAATTGTCAGTTGTTCACCTTATTTGTCAACATAAGTTTTAGTAATTCTTAATTTCAAATTAATGTGTAATTTCCGAATTTAATCAGGCTTCAATTCGATCGTGTGTTATCTGCAATAAGTGTCTTATTTATAAGCAAAATAGATTTAATCATTTCGTGAAGAATACACGCTGATCATCCGCATGCTGCAATACATTTGTTGTCGCAATAATGACCAAACTGCCTAAATCCTTGAGCTAAATGGAATCAGTTCAATCGGTCAGTTCGGAAAAATACCCCATGTTAAAAAATAGTTTCATGAGGTGGCTTCGTGAGATCACCTGAAACAAAGGATGGGATTCAAGAATTATATTACTTCCACGTATTTTTATCCCATACACTACTTGTGGCACATATTGCATCATCGGTCACCATGAATTAACTTGCCAGTCAAATTTTTAAATTGCTTACTCAATTTTTTGGAAGAGTGGCAGGACACTTCGCCTTTCGTATCAGAACATTCAGCACCTCGAATCGGCTGTCTTCCTTCATAAGTAATCAACTGAGAACTTCCTGGCATGTCCCGAATTAAAACACTTTCTCGCAGTATGTGAGACAACACTTTAATGGATCACGAAGAGTTTTTGCAACTATGTTTTTAGCTGTGACCGTCGACTTGCATTATTTGACCAAACATGCACCACCTGGTTGCAGTGAAAAAACTTTGGTCTCCAACCGTTGCTTCCAGCATTGGTGTTTTTCTTTCTCCTCCGAGGAACAATTTTAGTTGAATTCTCAGCTGCAAATTGTTGTCCGTGACGCCTTGCATTGCTTTTAAAGTCCCATCTGCAATCTTCCTGCGGTTTCCCGGTATGATAGGAAAAAAATGGTTCAATCACACATTCCGTTTACTCATCAATCTCCGTTGGCTGCCCAGATGTTTTATACCTCTTATCTTCAATGTGGGTTCTAACCAGCCAAGGAAGTCAATCTCTAACGCATTTTAAGACAAATGTTTCCCAAAAAGCTTTATATGCTGTCTGTACCTTTACTGTCAACTTCGCACCACTAAAATTACATTACATTTCCCTTTAAAGTTCAATGTATTCCAACCTAATGTTTCGTTACTGTATAAAATGTTGGCCTTGACGTCTGAGGGACGAACGCACTTGCACTCAGAATATCTCTGTCACTGCATCACACTCAACAAAGAGGTTTTCTGACATTATGCATAGACTTAATGACCAGTACCGCTCAGTCAATTTTTAGGAGAATTTCCAGGGGTTTCGGCTGGCCTCTTTTTACCTGAGCTCCCTCACCAGACGAAATAAATATGTCTCAACATCCATTTCCACAAGTGTTTGACGGTCTTGCACAAATTGAAATATGTCCTCACTTGACCTCGATATGGAAGTAAATTATTGTCCATAATCTCGTGATGATTCTAATAAATTACAAACCATTATGGAGGCAACTCTTTACTTGCTGCATGTCTCTCACCTTTGTCTGTCTTTAATTGCCTTTTTCAGTTTCATCTTTTTGCGGTCAATGTCATGTTTGTCATTATCATTCTGCATTCAAATCTTTCTCTTGGCTTATTTGCCCTTGCATTTCTTCCTCTATTTGAATTGGTCTATCTCTCTAAGTTGTATCTACAGCCTCGAATCTCTATTTCAAACTATATGTTTCTGTTGCAACTGTATCGCAGCCAATTAAATGGATTCAGCCAGGAAATACCAAATTTCTGCGAAATTACATCAAATTCTAAATGTTGCGCTGTTCATTTAGAGATATCTGGTTTGTGCTCACCTACGGGTAATGTTAAGTCCACTGAATTCGCCAATGCCATTAAATTATATGTGATTTTTTTATAAAAACCGTCAGAATCCATCATGGGCAGCACGGCAGCATTGTGGTTAGCACAATTGCTTCACAGCTCCAGGGTCCCAGGTTCGATTCCCGGCTTGGGACACTGTCTGTGTGGAGTCTGCACGTTCTCCCCGTGTGTGCGTGGATTTCCTCCGGGTGCTTCGGCTTCCTCGCACAGTCCAAAGATGTGCGGGTTAGGTCGATAGGCCATCCTAAATTGCCCACGGTGTCCAAAATTGCCCTTAGTGTTGAGTGGTGTTACTGGGTAATGGGGATAGGTGGGGTTACTGGGTTATGCGGATAGGGTGGAGGTGTGGGATTGGGTAGGGTGCTCTTTCTAAGAGACAGTGCAGACTCGATGGGCCGAGTGGCCTCCTTCTGCACTGTAAATTCTATGATTCTATGATCTTCAAATAATACTGTGGAACATCTAACGTCATTTTGTGTGTCAACACATAAGACCTTAAGACATAGGAGCAGAAGTAGGCCACTCGGCCCATCGAGTCTTCTCCGCCATTCAATCATGGCTGATATTTTCTCATCTCCATTCTCCTGCCTTTTCCCCATAATCCCTGATCCCCTTATTAATCAAGAAACTATCTATCTATGTCTTAAAGGCATTCAATGAATTGGCCTCCTCAGCCTTCTGCGGCAAATTGTTGCACAGATTCACCACCCTCTCTCTGAACAAATTTGTTCTCATCTCTGCTTTACAGGATCGTCCCTTTAGTCTGACATGGTGTACTCTGGTTCTAGTTTTTCCTACAAGTGGAAACATCCTCCCCACGCCCACTCTATCCAGGCCTCGCAGTATCTTGTAACCTTCAATAAGACCCATCTCATCCTTCTAAACTCCAAAACTCCAACGAGTACAGACCCAGAGTCCCCGAACTTTCCTCGTAGGAATAGTTCTTCATTCCAGAGATCATTCTTGTGAACCTCCTCTGGGCCCTTCCCAAGGCGAGAACGTTATCTAAGGGGCCCAAAACTGCTCACAATACTCCAAATGGGGTCAGACCAGAGCTGTAAAATGACTTAGAAGTACATCCCTGGTCTTCTATTCCAACCCTCTTTCAATGAATGCCAACATTGCATTTGCCTTCTTAACTGCCGACTGAACCTGCACATTAACCTTAAGAACCCGTCATGTTTAGCTCACGGAAATTGTCATTTTTATGTTAATTCTACCATACAATCCACATGCTTAATTATTGTGGGTTCAGAGTTCCAACCAATGTTGAATGATTGCAAACCGCACAAGAGACTCTATTTAAAAAAATAATCCTGGTAGAGTACCCACTTTCTTATGATGCAGATGATGTTACGACGGGGTACATTCATCGGGCGGACTTTTCCATGGTAACATGTCCTTCAATTCAGAAAGTGCAACTGAACTGCTGTTGAATAAATTCCCATAGACTGCTGATGAAATGTGAAGACAGTGCTACAGTATTTCCTCAGTCATAAAACAAATATTAAACGCTATACCTTTACTCAATAAACACATTATATCTACACAAATAATCTCCAAATATAATGAACTTTACAGTGTAATAAATGCAGTGCGTGCACAATCACGGGCTGACCACCGCAGTCTAAAACCAAGAGACTGATGTCACCCAATTATATCTCAAGAAACTCTTGTAAGCTGCCTCGGACAATTAGCAGTGTATGAGTCTTTCAGTCTCACCGGAACTCTACAATTCACTCGCAGATTCCCAATCTCCGATTTCGATTGACAGACATTTGGAGCTTCTGTGAAATGATACTTCCCTAAGGATAACTTATTCGATAAACGACCTACAGTTTTGAAGTTGTCGCTCCCATTTTTTTCTTCTCTTTATCGTTTGGTGAATTCAAGCTTCGCCTTCATGCAACCACGGAAATAATCAGAGTGGCTGCATTACACTACTGATTTGCAGGCATATGGTAGTGAGTCTTGAACCTGTAGACTCATGTGTGCTTCTGGCGTTTTGGAAGTTCATATTATTCCGGCTCTGAAACGTGCAGCTCCGCCTTGGAGCCTCTGATAGTGATGCAAACACTTTACTAGCCCGAGCTACCAGCTTTGTTCGAATCAGTAACACCCAACTGTCTTGTCGCCATTTCATTTGTTTAGCTACCTTCTGAAATTAAATTTAAAAAGCGTCTACCTCCTTCTCATCAAACATTGGCAATGCTTGGTCATATTGAAATAGATCTCCACCAAGCCTTCGATTACGTTGTTCGTTCTCTTTATCCTCATCACTATCCGCCAACTGTACTTTTCACTTTACATTCGCCAATTTTATCTGATGTTTCATTTTATTTATGTTTCATGGCCATTTTCTGAAGTTCAAACTCTCTCTCTTTTTCCCTTTCCTCTCTATCTCTTTCTTCCTTTTTCCTTTTCCCCTCTATCTCTTTTTTTTCTTCGCTGAACTGTGTCTTCCTTTCTCTTTCTTGTTGTTCTACTAGGCCTATTCTTTCTTTTTCCCTCATTTCGCATTCAAGCTGCTTTTATTCATGTTTATGTTGTTTCATCTGTCACTGTATTTTTACCATTTCTACTGCGTCAGACGATCTCAGGGAATTTTCAATGCTGAGCTACCGCCGTAAGTATCTCTTCCTTTCGTATGCTGTCAGGTAATGTTAACTGCAATGTTTACGCCAAATCTAAATGCCTTTCTTTAGTCTCTGTTCATAAAATACTGTGTGTGGCAACACCCGCCCAAACGTCCTAGCCTCTGAATTAACCATTGTCAACAACACAATCCCTACTTAAACTGGAATACCACAATTGACAAGCAAACACAAATATGCTCACCCCCACTGTCTTTAAGTTCACACAGTCAAACCATTCAAGAAGGATATACTTTTACCCCACGACCATCCAATGTATTATGAACCAGCCTTTAGAGAGCACCAAAGTATATCATGGCGTTCACCTGACCCACAACTTTTAATAGGTTTTCGTTATGGGGAGCACAAGGGCCCACTTTATAGGTGCAACAGAGATCTGAAGTGTTTTTACACAAACAATGTTTATTCTATGAATCCAGTTCGCATTTTATCAACACACAGTACACATCTTATCAATTACTACACTGATACCCCCTTCCCAAAGATACAGTAGTCTATAACCCTGAGTACTTTTCCTTTTAACAACATCCATAATTCAAAGACCATTTCCAACAATGTTTGTAGGCTTGCACTCCTTACAGAAATAGATATTACTTTGAAATCATCAAATGAGCTGGAGTCATTCTTTAGCATGCAGATGGAGATGGTTTGAATGCAGATCTCCAACTGAAAACGAAACAAAAGCCCAGAGCCAAAAACAGCTTCCAGCTCAAAACGAAAGTGAAAAGCAGAGCCAGAGCCCAGCTTCACCGACAAACTGACAACACTGCAGCCACTTGAGAAGACAAACATTTCCGAAAGTTACATTCCCATGACAAAGCTAAATCATAGCTGATGACAAACATACCTCAGATACGATCGCACGTTGACTAAAACTATGTGTTTCTCTTACAGCTCCCTTCCGTCAATTTCCGAACTAAAATGTGTTATCATTCCAGGAAACATTCAAAACTACCATCTTGAAATTTTGGCGGACATCGCTGCAGTTGCTACCAAGATGGTGGAAGGGTGGGCTCCCAATACAGTTTGCAGACCATCTTATATGGCATTTCGTATTGTGATTTTTCAGAAGTTCTTGAAATATCTGCCCTGGCTTTTATCATCGCTAAACCTGAGGTGCAGACCCTGAATATTTGCAAGAGCCTCCCTAGCCCCTTTTAAAAAACACTTTGTTTCGTTAAAGGATCCGAAATATTGAACATTATGCGATTATTCTCGCACAACGCAATGTCTACCTTGTATTATACTTCACACACATATGATGCACCTCAGAATGCTAAACTGAGGAATTATTGCAGTATTGGGCAGATCCTGACGTCAGCCATTTTCAGTAACCCCAACTATCGTTTGCTATTCTAGTTATTACTCAAAACTTGGGAGATATTTAACCAAACGCAATTATATTCATTGTTGTTTGGATTACTAAGTGTAACACATACTCGCATTATTACTTAACCCGATGCCAGTCTCTACGAACTTACCTGAGACAATGTGTGTTTTTGTCAACTTTTCGAGCAACACTAAATCTACCTCGTCACGGCATCTGGACGGAACTGAAACTGAGTTCCATCATTTAGTTTGTTGCTGAATAATGTGTTTTAACTGAGGATCACTATTTTATGACGTGTTTTTCGAGGACGGTCGAACCAGTAATTCGCTGAGTGGTATCTGCTCATAATTGTTGCGCAAGATGACAGTAACAAAACAGCACGGGGTCATTGAATGGCAACAGTGTAGATAATTGTCTTTTTTTAGCATTAATAATTTTATTACCATCCATCCATAGCTGTACGTCTAATTACTTTAACATTCAGCCAGTCTCGTACAGGTCTCCACAGACATATACACACTTGCCCCTGAACGCACCTTTTTTTAATTTTGATATGTCTGCCGGACAAAATAAAATAAGCTGATCAGTTCTATAAAGTAGATACATATAAAAACAGACAAAAGCGCGATAACAGCAAACGCACATAATACATCAGATTTAGCCAATTTGTATCCATCTCAATTCAATGGAATGAGAAATTGCGGCCAAGTTATGAACATAAATAAAGCATGAAACGACAGAGGAGAAAGGGTACTGGTTCATATAAAACATAGAATTCCTGCAGTGCAGAAGGAGGCTATTCATCCCACCGTCTCTGCACTTACCATTCAAAGGAGCATCCTATCTCTGCCCACTCACACGGCCTATCACCATAAACCCACTTTACCTTTGAAAACTATGGAGCAAATAAGCCTACTCATCTTTGGACTGTGGGAGTAACGCAGAGCATCTGAGATGTGTTAATTCTCGCCTGAGATGTGTTAGTCCTCAGGTCAATTCATCAGAAGTCAACTCTGTCCCTCAAAGGTTAAACAGTTTATGAATTTCTGGTACGATGGTGACTTTACCTTCTGCAAATCAGGGTCTGCAAACTAATGGTTTGCAACGTTTCAACACTGGGCGAATGAACAACGTAATTTAACTAGAAGGTCATTAATAGTGATCATAACGCATGGTACGTCCCTGGGGAAAGCGGCAATATCAGTGGTACTGCGCTACACAGTTTTGGGGAAAACGAAAATAAGGACCCACTTACATTGCATGAACATTTGTGACTTCATCCTTATGTCAAGTGTGTTGATTCCTCGCAAATCTTATTTCTTCTTTTTCCTACGATTACACACTCCAGAATCACCAAGATACGTACGGGTTCTGTATCTGTCCTTACCATCTTCACGACGTTTAAGTTCTGCAGGGCACAATGAAATATATGATTCATTCTGAAAATTCCTGTACATGACACAGAAGGGAAATCTGACAAACTTCCGGGTCCTGAGTCAATAATATTCCGGTCGTAAATTGCGGGAGAGAAGTGTTTTACCTATTTTCCATTCCTGCGTATTCCAGTTCATAAATATAAACAGCAAAAACGTCTCCAATTCCTAATGCATGTTGAAAGTAAAAGTTGAAGGGAAAAAAACAACAACTGTTAGGGCGGCGTGTGGCGCAGTGGATAGCATTGGGACTGTGGCACTGAGGACCCAGGTTCAAATCCCGGCCCTGGGTCACTGTGTGGAGTTTGCACATTCTCCCCAAGGTTTGCGTGGGTTTCACCCCCACAACGCAAAGATATGCAGGTTAGGTAGGCTGTTGGGGCAGCACGGTAACACAGTGGATAGCATTGTGGATTCACAGTGCCAGGGTCCCAGGTTCGATTCCTCGCTGGGTCACTGTTTGTGTGGAGTCTGCACATTCTCCCCGTGTCTGCGTGGGTTTCCTCCGGCTGCTCCGGTTTCCTCCCACAGTCCAAAGACGTGCAGGTTAGGTGCATTGGCCTGCTAAATTGCCCTTAGTGTCCAAAAGGATTAGGAGGGATTATTGGGTTATAGGGATAGGGTGGAAGTGAGGGTTTAAGTGGGTCGGTGCAGAATCGATGGGCCGAATGGCCTCCTCCACACATAGAACTGTGTGTTCTATGTTCTAAAATCCGTAGCCAAGCCGTTTTTGAAAGAATGGCTCAATGTGGTTTCCCACAGATTCTCAAATTGTTTGGAACAGTCCGCAGTACATCAATCCAGGCTGCAAACAAAATACTTGAGATAACTACCGCGCAAAATAAGGAAGGAAGCACACACGTGCTAAAGGATGTAATGGGTTATGCAAGTCTTAAAACAGAGAATGCATCAAATCCCGGGTATGGTGCACAAAGCATATTTCATGTATCTGCCATTTTTCATTCGCGGGTTTTGTACATCGATTCTGGGACAGTACAAAATTCTCAAATCTAATGAAACGTGAGGCAATCTTATTGTTTGGTTATTTAAATACCATTAGGCTTCATGTTTAAGTTCAAAGGGAAATGATTACTCAACCGTCATGGCATTGTCTGACTCTTGATGTCGGATTGATTTCCGCAAGATGCATTCTGGACTACAGAAGCATTTGTTTCACATACACCTGCATAGGCTGTGCAAGATTCCTCTGTAACTGGTTCTACGGTCAGGCTTCCGGACCTCCGGTGACGGGGATGTACTGAACCGAGAAAGGAAAGTGACTGTCCTCCTGGAAATACGTATCTAGGCACTGTGACTCAAAATATCTCGTCAAATCCGAGAACAAAAATCAATCTCACCCTGCTCCAAGAACACCACGACGAAAGAGAAATTCCAAGCAGAAGCAACTTTTGGAGCCGAAGGTACGACCCAGGAGTGGAAACCCGAGGCGATGACAAACACTCCGGGCGACGAGGTCCCTGCTGGAACTGAGCGATAAGAACCGCCAGTTCACAAGCTGGGGCAAATCCCAATGAACGAAAGAAGGGGATTTCTAACGGAGGAAATTCAAGTGCAAAAGCATGCAATCAAATTAATAATTACGGCAATGGTCAAAGTTGCGGTCGCAGAGTCACTGGTCGTACTGCAAGCAGCGTTGAAAAACGCAGAAAGGTGGTTGGATCCGCAGTAAGCAACGATCAAGAACGGAAAAAGGCTACGACCGGTAAGAGCGGTCGAATTGCCTCATTGGAAAAAGAGGTGGTAACGCAAGGGGCACTAGGTGGAAGACAAGGACCAAGAAAGACGGTCCGGCCGCCAAAATATCCGCATTAGAGTTTACCATGGATGTCCGAGGTCAGTAACCCTCTGGATACGTGACCAGATGCAAAGCAAACTGGTTGGAAGTGAACGCTTCCTCACACCCCCAGACGTGGACAGCGGTCAAAGGTCACAACGGCTAAAGGTGAATGCCAGGGAACAGCCACGGACCACATTTCAACCTGCACCGGAACCAAGACCGGGACCAGATCCAAAACGGGGCAAGACATACAAGATCCTGTATTTAAGAGTGCCACATGATCCAGGTGCACCATGGCATTTAGGTCGACCTGGCCAAGCGACGGGCGGAACTTACCAAAGCCAAGGCGGCCTTTTCAAAAACAATGTGCACTCCGGAATGTTGAACCCGCCAAGCCTTCGGTACCTTTCCAGGGTAAGTTGTACTATTCCTTTGCACCGGCCGACACATATGTATGAGTTCACAAGCATGGCTGGAAATACAAAATAAACATGAATGCACCTGACACCTCAACGGACTGGTCAGCAAGACATCTATGTACGATTCGATGGAACCACCTCGTCTGCAATTCTGATGTTGAGTCTCAGAGCAGTAGAATATAGATGGGGTGATGGGAAAGAAGGGAGGAATAGGCACACATCGGTCGGTGGAGGTGGAATGGACCATACGGGCGTGTGACTTTGCACAAGGAATCATGGGTAAGACGGGGGCTAGACTTCTCCCGATGGGGGTAAGATGCATGGCGACAGGGGACAGAACACTGTAAGGGGGCGGGCGGATATGGTGAACGGAGAGGGTATAGCGGGAACAGGAAGCACAGGCGCGGGGACGGTGGGGTAGAGGGAGGAGAGGGAGAAGCAGAACCGGTAGAAATACAAAGGACGAGGGTGTGCGGCTCTTGGCTGTCTAAGACAAATCACATGTGGCGGCGCCGAACACAAATACCCTACGAACAGCTACTTAGGAGGGCCCACAACGCATGGTCACATCCACAAGGCGGACATATAAATCACGACCTCTTGGCTTGGCGATGGGGCTGGAGCTGGTGGTGGGGTGGGGGGGAGGGGGGCTAGCTGCGCACAAGAACCACAGACAGACGGATTAATCCCTGAATCCGGGGAAAAGTCACACATGGAAAAGGAGCTGGGCATGGTGATGGGACAGAAGGGGCAGTGGACCTTTGGGGGTCCACACACCAAGGGGACAACACGTTTTCTTCCTCTATTATGTTCAGATGGACTAGATCAGGGTTAACTGCTTTGTAGTTCGAAGAGACTGTGCTTTCATGGATAGGGGTGCGCAGAGTCTTCTGCAAACATAATCTCCGAATATTTTCCACGTGGAAGAGGTTGGAGATGGACAAGGCACAGCACATCCAATGAAGGCTGGACACTATCATCCTAGTCGATAAGGCATTCTGCGCATGGAAATCACAGGCCATAGATCGGTACGTTACCACCAATAGAATGAGGAGGTATCACCCTCCACGTTCTGGGAGGTGGTGAAGGCAGTGATAAGAGGGGATCTATTAAGAGGGAAGGAGAGGATGGCGAGGCAAGAATCCGGAAGCTGGTCGAATCCATACAGGGGGTGGACCGGTATTACTCAACATCCCTGATCATAAATCTACTGGTGGAGAAGAAAAAACAACAAATATACTATGCCCTGCTCTCCATGAAGAACGCAATGCAGTAGCTCCTGCAGTCGCGCAGGACCTTCTAGGAACACGGACACAACGCCTATCTCCAGCTGACACAGCAGTTGAGACATCAGGAAGCCACGAAGGAAATACATCAGGTTAGGAGCAGGAACAGCAGGTATGTTGCCACTCTGGAAAGGATCAAAGAAGCTTCACGACCCTCTACAAATGCCTGCCGACCTCAGAGCCCCGAAGTGGACTGGGTCATGAAGCAGTTCCTTGATGAAATGGACACACTGGTCGTGCGACAAGAGTGGCCAGAGGGCTTGGAAGCACCATCACAACTGAGGCAATTCATGGAGAGTATCAAGTCCATGCAGACCGGGAAAGCAATGGGGCCACATGGATTCCCGGCGGACCTCTAAAAAAAATATGCGTCAGCTCATGCCCCGCATTTGCAGGAGATACTCGCTAGTTATCTTCTTTCCAACTGCGCTGGCACGACCCTCAATATGTCTGATGAGCGAAACGAAGCATATCATAGTGAATGCGCGTCCTACAGAGTCATCTCGCTTTTGAATGTCGATGCAAAGATCCTGGCAAAAACCCTGGCAATACGGCTGGATAGTGTTGTGCTAAAGGTCGTCACGATACACCGGATGGGCTTTGATAAGGGCTGGCAGCCAACATCGAATATCAGTCGCCTGCTGAACGTGATAAAGACCTAATTCAGTGAGACAATTCTTGAAATGCTCACTCGCTGGATGCACAAATGATCGACACAGTCGAGCAGAAGTACCTCACAGTGGTACTGGACCGAGTTGGGTTGGGGCGAGATGTCATCTGCTGGGTGAAACAACGGTGCAGCTCTCCCATAGCGTACATATGTATCTGCTCCCGTGCTGTGTGCTCTGGAAATAGATACTTTTGTGATCGCCCGCAGAGTGCCGAAGGCCTGGACAGGCCTCCAGAGGCGGTTAGAGAGCATCGGGTTTCACTCTATGCTGATGATCTGATCCTCCACATCTCAAACCCCTGGTTCGGCATGCAAGGGATAATGCAACCCTTAAAGAAGTTTGGAGCTTAGTCGGGCTACAAACCTCATCTGAGCAAAAGTGAGATATTCCTGGGGATCCCCGGGGTGCGACGGACAGAGCTGGAAGGTCCTGACTACATTCCGCTACCTGGTGATCCGCGCAACTCACGATTGGACATGAATGCTCAAATGGAACCTGACGAGTCTGGTGGAAGAAGTCAAAAGGGACCTCGCAGATACAGTACTTAGAATATAGAATATACAGTGCAGAAGGAGGCCATTCGGGCCATCGAGTCTGCACCGACCCACTTAAGCCCTCACTTCCACCTTAGTCCCGTAACCTAATAACCTCTCCTAATCGTTTTGAAATGAAATGAAAAATGAAATGAAAATCGCTTACTGTCACAAGTAGGCTTCAAAAGAAGTTACTGTGAAAAGCCCCTAGTCGCCATATTCCGGCGCCTTTTCGTGGAGTGTGGTAGGGGAATTGAACCGTGCTGCTGGCTTGCCGTGGTCTGCTTTCAAAGCCAGCGATTTAATCCAGTGTGCTAAATACTCTAAGGCCAATTTAGCATGGCCAATCCACCTAACCTGTACGTCTTTGGACTGTGGGAGGAAATCGGAAACCCACACAGACACGGCGAGAACGTGGAGCCTCAGCACAGACAGTGACCCCACGGGGAATCAAACCTGGGACCCTGACGATGTGAAGCCACAGTGCTATCCACTTGGGGTATGTGCTACCCGAGAAACGAAGAAAATGAACGGACTGAGGAGGTTCCGCTTCCTGTCCAGATAATTCCAAATCTACCCCCAAAGGTGTTATAGAAGACGACATAAAATCTAATCATGACGTGCGTTTGTTTGCGTGTACTGCGCCAGGGGGCGGGGGGGGGCGGGGGGAGGGCGGGGAGCGAAGAAAAAGGCCGATAAAGGAAAATAAACATGAGAGACTTGGTCCTACCAAACCTACAGTGCTACCACTGGCCGGCCACAGCAGAATGAGTGAGGTAGGTGAAGAAACGTGATGCAGAATGGGCGAAGATCGAGGATAGTTCATGCATAGGGTCATCCCACAGAGCCCGAATCAGAACCCCTTGCCCTGCCAGACCAAGTACTCGACAAGCCCATGCTCCCGACGTGGTACCAAATGACACAACAGTTCGGACAATCCGAAATTTCCACTTTGTCCCCCATCTGAATTAACCTCCTGCAACAATGAACGCCATCTTCAAAATCTGGAGTCAGGACGAAGGGACACAGACGGCAAGGGACTAATAAACAGAGGGGAGAATACCTCTGGGACCTGTGGGACCTCACAAAGTGGTTCCGTTAATCAAAAGGAAACTAACGAAGACGCATACATGGCGAAATATTCCTCCATAAGGAAATGACAAATACCCGCCGATGCCAGGACATTCGGTAATTGAGGAACTGCTGATCGCGGGGAACATCTGGGTGGGAAACCATTTGGGCTGTGGGCACGACTATTGGAAGAGGTATTCTCCACCCCCAGGAGAAGACATGGGGGTGAGAACTAGGCATACAAGTAGGGGGAGGAATCTGGATCAAAGCACTTCACAGGGAGAACACCACCTGCCCAGGCACAGGGCTGAGCCTAACACAGCTAAACTTTGTGCATCGAACCAGAACACGTGTAAACTGATTGTTTTTTGAGTCGGACGATGAATGCGAATGGTGCCAGGGCGGCCCACCGAACCGCATCCACATGTCCTGGGCCAGCCAAGAGTCGTC
Source organism: Scyliorhinus torazame (assembly GCF_047496885.1). Lineage (NCBI taxonomy): Eukaryota > Metazoa > Chordata > Chondrichthyes > Carcharhiniformes > Scyliorhinidae > Scyliorhinus > Scyliorhinus torazame. The sequence continues at coordinate 115,809,110 of NC_092718.1, forward strand.
AGGTCCCGAACGACCGTCCTTGAGTATGTGTTCAGGGTTTTGGGAGTGATGCTGGAGCCATGCCCAAAAGTAGTGGTCTCCCGGCTATCATATGAGCCATACCTCTTTATGCACAGGACCAATACCATTGCCTCCCTGATCACTCGCAGGAGAACACTGCTCGGTTGGCGACCGGCAACACCAGCAAAGCTGCTGAGTTGCTGGTCGACCTGGCAGTACTGATCAGACTGGAGAGAATCCGTGGATCGGAAGAGGGATTTCACAGAACGTGGATTCCGTTCACCAACTTGTTCCAAAATCTCTTCATTCTCAGCAGCCAGTAGAGTAAGATGTAGGAGATGAGGTGGGTGGGGGAGGGGAGGGATGACACAAACGAGCAACGGGACAAAAATGGAAAGGAGAGAGCGGAGAAGGACGGGAAAGGGTGCGAAGAGAGCGAAGTCACGTAAAGAAAACGAGGGAGGCAACGAAGCAGCAGGGGACTGGTCTGAGGGCATGTTTAAGCCCAAATTCACCTGTGAATGGACAGTTTCAAATACGTTCTCTGACCACACCAGGTATTGTATTTGATATATGCCGACTATAGAAGGATCACGGCCACAGCGGGAGGGAGGAAAACTGCCTGTAAAAAATATATGCTGCTTGCTGTTTGCCATTTTTATTTTCCATTTTTACGCGGTTATGAAATCTGTAACGTCGCAATTGTGATATAAAAGATGTGAAAAAACTTGCAAAATAAATTTTAAAAATGTATATTGGTGGGCGAAATGGTGGCACATTGGTTAGCACTGTCGGCTCACGGATCCAGGGACCCGTGACTCAATATCGGCCTCGGGGAACCGTCCGTGAGGTGTTTGAACTTTCTCCATGTGTCTGCGTGGATTTCCTCCAGGTGCTCCGGTTTCCTCCCACAGTCTAAAAGTGTGCAGGTTAAGAGGATTGACCAGGCTACATTGCGCCTTCGTGTCAAAAAAGGTTAACTGGGGTTACTATGTGAGTGGGATAGGGTGGAGGTGCAGGCTTCAGTTGAGAGCTCTTTACAAGAGTCGATACAGAATCGACCAGCTGAATTGCCCCATTCTGCATTGTAGGGATTCCAAGATTCTATTCCATATGAACAAACAGCAGGTTTATTTTAATTTCGTTACATACTCAGTAGATTTCTGTTATTAAAATAACTTAAAAATGTGTGTTTGGCATCGCTGCAGAGACTGCATTCACAGGTTATAAACGATTTATAGATCACACGAATTCATGAATAAGATCAAATGTCAATAAATTAATTATCAGCAGCAGTAGAAAATTGGGCCTCTCGATTCTTCACCCAAATGTAATAAAATGTTGCACATAATTTTCGTTGTCTGATCTCCACATATGTATTTTTGATCCCCACAGACTCACAAGAATGCGACCATTTAATTTTAAACTGTTTAAATCTGGCTTCAGCATATTCAGCATAAGAGGGTCCATTGCCGTCTCGCTGGACAAGTCCAAGGATTAATGTTCCACATACAGTGAAAGTTTAACCTATGTTTGAGACAATCTTTACTCTGAATGTGTGTCTCCTGGTTCATAACTTCTCCACGATCGGTGTTATCAACAGCTAGCATTCCAAGCGTCTCAGCATCTTATCCACTTCAATTCGACGATTTATTACTTGCATTAAAAAACACAGAACCTCTACCCTATTCGCGCAATTTTCCTGTCCAAGCCATCTTATATACTCCAGGAATCAAACAAGAGAACGTTTGATGAGCAGGATACAACAATGTATCCAGCTTTAATGATGAGACCAACATAATATGTAGCATTGTAAGCGTGGTTTCATGAACGGCCTATGTGTTCGTATGAATAATTCTAAACTGTATTACCTTATCAACAGACGAACATCCCAATTGTGTTTTTCATTATTTGCTCTGTCCTGATGTTCGCTTTGTTTGTCCTTCATACTCGAATACACCTAAATTCCAATTTGTTGCCAAGACCTGATGATGATAACAATAATACTAATACTCTTTATTGTCACAATAGGATTACATTAACGCTGCAATGAGGTTTGTATGAAAAAAACCCAGTCGCCACATTCCAGCGCCCATTCTGGGACACAGAAGGAAAGTTTAGAATGTCCAAGTTACCAAACAGCACGTCTTGTGTGACATGTGAGAGGAAACTGGAGCACCCTGAGGAAACCCACGCATAGACAATGAGAACGTGCAGGCACTGCACAGACAGCGACCCAAGCCAGGAATCGAACCTGTGATCCAGACCCACTAACACAGCAGTGCTAACCAGTTCTATACTTGCTCCCCGTTTTTTTATGGGCATGTTTTATGATTGCATTCTTCTTACAAAACGTAACATTTGCAAGGAACCATTGTCCCATTGTATCAGTTTTCCCCAGAACATCTTGCTGAAGTTAATTGCATGGGCGGGAGGGTGTCGCATTGGTTAGCCATGTTGCCTCACGGCGCCGAGGACCCAGGTGAGATCCCACCTTCCGGTCACTGTCCGTGTGAACTTTGCACATGCTCCCCATGTCTGCGTGAGTCACACCCCTACCACCCAAAGATGCCGGATCGGTGGATTGTCCAATGCTAAATTGTCCCTTAATTTAAAAATAAAAGAATTGGGTATTCAAAATGTAGAACACCAAAAAAAGAATACGTGCAGGTTTTCTGCTGAGTCAGAAGGGCGGCAATTGAAAAATGAATGCAATTTTCACTGTCTCATAATTTGAAGATTATTCTGCTGAAAGACTTGGAAAAACAGCCATGCCATGTCTAACGAAACAGTTTGCCTCATATGAGCTCATTAACTCTATGGCAAACAGGCAATTTTATCAAAGTGCTCCAAAGAATCAACATATCATCTCTGAACTTCAGGCACAGTGAACTGAATCATATTCAAATACCTTGCCTGGAATACAAATACCTCTTTCAATCCATTAGTTAACACGCAAGTTTGATCTGCCGGACCTTTACCAGCATTTTTCCAACCACTTATCCTTGTATCACTTTAGTTTCTTAAACGTTTTATTCTCATTCTGGTTCTGAATATTGTTGACCAGAATTGTATGCAAACCTTCATGAATAGCATGATCGTTAGATACAAGTAAAAACGACAGTGTGAATTATATTTTAGTTTCACAGTGATGTAAGCATCATTAAACGATCCACTTTTCCTTCTCCATTAAGCAACACATCGGAGATGAAGCATCGTCTCCATGTAACTAAAACATTTTCACATCAGTATCCAACTAATTACCATGCAAACCCAACCAATGTTTCAAAACGCAAATGGACATCCGGGATTCTGAGGGCTGAGTGCTTGTTTTGGTGTCGAGGGTGGCGGGGTGGGCTGGGGAATGGGTGTTAGGGAGTGCAAGTAAAATTAGTGCATTACACATTCAAAGAGATGGCGCCAACACTATAGGGTGCTGTAGAATACTGCCATTATATCATAACGGCTATTTATCTCTCTCCATTCAGAAGGACAATGGCGCACATGTGTGGGTTTCAAATGTCTTCTTTATGGCTACTACAAATAGCTGATACTGAAGTACTGGTGTCAAAGATTTGCGTAAACATTTGGCCTTATATCTCAACCTATAGACAATGATTGCGTTTGTTTGTTTTGTTTACTGCCCTGATCGAATCCGTTTCTGCTCCCCGTGTTCAAATTTATGTCAGGTTCTCATATATTTTCATAAGACAAATAAATTTAATTGTGCCATTATAACATTTGCATTAAATCTTGATTATTTGCTTTACAGCACTATTTTTTCTTGTGAAGATATTTTCAGGCGAATACGTTTGCTCAGATTTTGAGTGGCCCGATTAAATCTTCCATTCACATACCTTCACAATAATAAATTCAAGTCCTTCTAGTTTTTATCACATCGTATGTGGTAGCATTTCAAAAATACCAACCAGTAGTGTTTGCGCTGCATTTACCTCCTTGCTGAAATGAAGTTCCCAGAAATCGCCAGCATATTGTGCCATCAGCGTTTGAGTGCAATGTAGATTATGTAGAATGAGCACATTAACAGGGTAATGTTAGGTACAGAGACAGCATCGAGGCAACACCTCTGTGGCTGATCTGTTCTATTTTTTTTTGTTAGATTGTACCAAACACGAGCATTAGTCCAACTGCATTCTCACAGGAATCTTTTTCACAGAAGCATGCCGAAGAAGCAAATCATTATTAGAGAACTGTTATATATATCATGTCCAGAAAACATCATTTGTTTTGTTTTACTTCTCAGCAGTTTAAATTCGCATTTTACCATTGGATATGGTAAATTACAACCCCGTTAGTGAAATCCCCACGATGACTATTGTAGTGTATTCTCCCACATAGTAGAGTGCCGACGGATCCGAGATTATTCTCCTTCACACAGAGCGTTCAGTTGTATGATTAAGAGAGATGGTTAAGTTTATACAAAAGTAACAATTTATTCAGGAGAAATTAAATCAAAACCTATTTAAAAGTTACATAAGAGGCAATGTTGGTCGAAGAAACAATGCCCGAGATCTTATGATTCCACCAGAGTTTATCATCAACAGCAATACAGATCACAGAATAATTTTGCCTCGAAGGTAAAATGCCAAGGGGAGATACAGAATAGAAAAGTAATGGGAGATTAATTTTTCTTACCTTCCTCTGTTTGATTGCGATTATCGTAACAAGAAAACACATAAAAATTAAACTTACTCCGGATAGATCATCAAGATATATTGTTCATTCTTGCCGACACAAGAACTGCTTCCTTTTTCAAAAACAGCTTTAAATTGTTTTTGAGCTCTTATATACTTTGCATGAATGGGGTTCCATAATTTAATGCAAACCGTATCTTCACGTCATTCTTATTCGAATTTTACAAGTTTAACACTAGAACAGTTTACCTTATAGAGCACATCATATTTACAATGGATGATGTTTTTTTATGCACACAGTTTACACACACGCCTTCTATCGGCCCTCCCTCCTCCCTGCTCCCCCGCCCCCTCCTCCCCCGTTGAGTATGGTACTATTTCATGGTACCCCGACAGACCCTGGGTGGAGTACTGTTGTAATTTGCTCTTTTCATTTGCAGTGCCGTTTGTTGCCTTTGTTGGTTCGATGGGTGTCGGGTTTCCCCTGCCTCTCCCCTTATCTCTCTTTTTCCTATGCCTATCTCTGTTACTCCCCGTGTGTCCTTCCTTGCCCCGCCTCTGCTCCTTTCTGTTTTGTCTGCTCCTCTCTGCTCTCCTCGGTCCCCACCCCTACCCCCTTGCGTCAGAATCACTATTGGCTTTGAGCAATTTTTGGAACAGGCTGATGAATAGCACCCGCGCTTCGTGGAAGGTCTCTTCCGACTCTCGGATGGTACAGTTGATCTTCTCCATGTGGCGAAATTCCATTGGTCTGCCAGCCAACCTGCAGCTGTCGGTGGTGCTGCTGATCGTCAGCCAAGCAGATTCTCCGACGTGCGAATAAGGAAGCAAATATCAGAGCATCGTCTCTCTTCCCTATATGTAACAAAATTACTCAGTTAATTCAACATGTTACTTGCATGTTCACAAAAAACGTTTTACATTGTGGATCAACAATACATTTCTTTCCAGATGCAGCAATAAAGCATACTTTACATTGCGATCTTTTTTGTGCTAGATTTGAAAGGCATTGAGGTGTTCCATGTTTCTCAGGGCCGGTGATTCCAAACATGTGTGGAATAAAGAGTGCATCCTTCGTCTCACCTTTTAGATTTAAAATATCTTTACATCCACTTGTTCCTGTATTATTATAGTAAGAATTACTCAAATAGAACATTAAACAACGTTTAACTGAACTGCATTATAACTACCCTTCACATAATGACATCGAGATTGCGCTGCAACATTATTACCTTGAAAAACTAGCAGTCATCTCAAACTTACATTTCCCAAAGACGTGGTTCAGAAATTAAGCTATTGTTGAATAGTTTGGTTTGATGAGTGATACAATGCCATGAGTTTCATGGCGACAATTATTACAGAGTAACTTAAATGACAATAATATTCCGTACATAGATGTGTGTTTGTGAATTTGCATTTCTATTGTACCGACGTGGATTTTCGTTTTGGCTTTTATCTTTCGATAACTTTGTTTTGCATCAAATTGGCAGCTTCAACTCTGTTGTGATTACATTACTGGGGAAGGCAGTGGACTATTATTCCAGACACCAAGGGTAATGCTCTGCGGACCTGGATTTGAATCCCAACACGGCATGTCGTGAAATTTGAATTCAAGAAAAAAAAAAGAAATTAAAAGTGTAATGATGACCATGAAACCGTTGTCGATTATTGTAAAATCCCATCTCGTACACTAATATCCTTTAGGGAAGGAATATGCCTACATGTGACTCCAGACCAGAGCAATGGGGTTGACTATTAAATGGTCACTCAGTTTGAGGGCCATTAGGGACGGGCAACAACTACTGGCTTTGACTGCGCGCACATCCCAAGGCCAAATAATGAAAAAAATGTCAATTAATTCTGTCTTTGATACAAGTGGAGTCAGCATTTTTCCTCACCAAATTGTGAAGCCGAGTGTAACTAATTGCATTCTCATTCTGCACGTTTGCTTCCCTGCTTCACAAGTTTCAAAAAAAATAGTTTTTTTTTCAGAAATATTCCTATTGGGAGGAATTTATATTACATCATTCTTCTAGTGTCCAAATAATGTGACAATTTAATCAAACAACAGCGATATTGCTCGGTCCAATTAATTTCATATGTTTTCTGTTAGTGCTCCCAGGAACATCGCCATTTACACATCTCAGTTATCAATAGTTTGCAGCACACTGGTTGCTTTTTACCAGTGCCACACAGGATGCAGAACAAAGGGGCAGCACGGCCGCGCAGTGGGGTGGCCCTACTGCCTCACGGCGCCGAGGCCCCTGGTTCGATCCTGGCTCTGGGACAATGTTCGTGTTGAGTTTGCACATTCTCCCGTGTCTGTGTGGGTTTCGCCCCCACATCCTAAAGATGTGCAGAGTAGGTAGATTGGCCATGCTAAATTGCCCCTTAATTGGAAAAAATGAATTGGGTACTCTAAACTCATGTTAAAGAATAATCAGAGCAAATAAATGCCCAGCTAAAAAGAGAAGGTTATACGACCTCCATATGATTAGCTCCAAATGTTAATATGGACGTTTGAAATTTCTAATGGTGGTAGATAGGCCTCATCTGCAGTGAGGCCACAGGAACGGTGAGATTTAAGCTTTAAACTCGGAAATTTGAAGCAGAATGGAGATTGAATTGGCAAGTCTATTCCTTTTCCACAAGTTTAGTTGTCTAGTTTAAGGTTAATAAGGGTTAACAAAGAGCTGCCCCTACAGAACAGGAATACCGTTTTTGATATTGTCTCGGGGGTGAGCTCTCAGGGGAAAATAGCAACAGCCAATTTCGTTGGACCACGGATAGTTCTTCTGATGTCTGGAGGAGTAAAATGTGTGCGTGTTCAATAGTTGTAGGGGATTCGATTGCAAGGGGAATAGATTGGCATTTATGTTGCCGCAAACGACAAGCCAGGATGATATGTTGCCTTCCTGGTACCAGGATGTAGGATGTCTCGGAGTGGTTACAGGATATTCTGGAGAGGAAGGATGAACAATCAGCGGTTGTGGTGCTCATTGGGACCAACAACATAGGTGTAAAATGTTGAAAACCTGAATGCAGAACATAGGGAGTTAGGAAGAAAGTTGAGAAGTCGAACGTCAAATGCAGTGATCTCAGGATTATTATTAGTGCCATATGGTCGTCAGAGTAGAAATAGTATGATGTTTCATACGGATATGTGTTGACGATATGTTGTGAGGGGCAGGGTTTCAGATCCCTGGGTCAATGGGACAGGTTCTGGGGAAGTTGGGACCTGTACAAATTAGTCGGGCTACACTTGGGCAGGACAGGGACTGATGTCCTTGGGAGGGGGGAGGTTACTTGCCCGAGCGGTTGGGGAAGGTTTACACTTAAATGTAAGGGAGTGGGAACCAATGTATGGATTCAGTGCAGGGAAGTCAAGAACAAGAGAAAAAGACAGAAAGGAGAATTTAAAAAAGTGATCGGTTGAGAAATCAAGGGAATGTATCAGGTAACAATAATGGAAACAATAGTAGGGACCCGGCAAGTTACGTCAAAATGACTCGTATTAACGTTATGTAGAGCATTCGAAATAAAATAAATCAATTCGTTGCTCAGCCAGATGTAAAATGATATGATATAGTTAGGATTACGGCAACATGGTTACAATTGACCAAGTGTGGAATCTAAACATTGAGGATATTCAGTTTTGAGGAAGAACAGGCTGGAGGAAACGGTGGTGGAGTTGCATTGTTGATTAAAGAAGACACCGATACAATACTCACGAGTCACGTTACTACTGGTACAGGTGATGTAGAATCTGTCTGGGTGGAGTTCCGCAACATCAACGAGCAAACGACATTCGTAGAGTTGGTCCACAGATCAACGGACTCCAGTGGTAATGTTGGGAATAGCATTGTACAGGAAATCAGTGATGCATGTAATTCAGAAACATCTGTGAGTACGGCTGGCATTAATCTGAACATAGATTGCATGACTCCAATCAATCACAGTACAATGTAGGAGGAATTTCAGGATCCTAGAGGGGACGGTTTTCTGTACACGTCTGTTGAGGAACCAGCAAGGGAATTAGCCATGTCTTGGTCGGGGGGTTGTGCAATGAGATATTATTAGTTGACAATTTAACTGAGAGAACCCTTGGCGATGTTCGACTATAATATGGTTCATTATTTATCAAGGTGTATAATGAGTTAGCATCTTCTAGCACCAAGATCTTGAAACCCAATGTAGGTACTTTTGATGATATGTTGTTTGAGCTGGCTATGACGGACTGGGAAATATGACTCAACGGAAGTATGGCGCGCATAACAGGGGCTGTTTAGCACAGGGCTAAATCGCTGGCTTTAAAAGCAGACCAAGGCAGGCCAGCAGCACGGATTGATTCCCGTAACAGCTTTCCCGAACAGGCGCCGGAATTTGGCGACTAGGGGCTTTTCACAGTAATTTGAAGCGTACTTGTGACAATAAACGATTTTCATTTCATAAGGAGCTGGCATTCAAAGATATAATAGGTGAATTACAAAAGTTGTTTTTCGTTGTTGGTGTAAGAGTAGGAAGGGAACTATGACCAATCAATGGTGACCAGGGAAATTTGAGACAGTATTAGATTAAAAGAACAGGCACACAAATTAGCAAGAAAAATCAATATATCCGAGCTTTCGGAACACTTTAAAATGCAGCAAAGGCAGACGACCGGAGTGAGTAAAATGGGAGAAATACACTGTGAAAGTAAATTAGCGGGGAACATAAAAACTGATTGCAAACGTTTCCATAAGTGTGTAAATAGCAAAAAATAAATACAAAGTAATGCCGGCCCCTAACAGTCAGAAACCGGGGTATTCATAAAAGCTAACAAAGAAATGGCGGGTAACTAAATTTGTACTTGGTTCTGCCTTTACAAAGGCAGACATGAATAATATGCTGGGAGATTTGAGAAGCCCAAGTTTTAGTGAGGCGCTGACGGAAATTAGTAGCAGCAGGCAAATGGTTTGGGGAAATTAATGGGATGGAAAGCAGGGAAATCTCCAGGGCACGACAATCTTCATCCCAGATTATTCAACGAAGTGGCCCGAGAAATTGTAGATCTACTGGTGGTCATTTGTCAAATTCTTTGCACTCTGGAATGCTCCTACATATTGGAGGGTAGCGAATGTAATCCAGTTCTTGAAAAAGGGAGATAGAGGGAAAACTGAGATCTCTCGACCAGTGAACTTTACTTGGGGAGTAAGGAACTTGCTGCAGTCCTTTACAAAGGGTGTCATAGCATAACATTTGGAAAGCAGCGGTGTAATCAGACAGAGTCAGCATGGATTTACGAAAGGAAACTCGCTCTTGACAAATCTACCAGAACTCATTGAAGATATAACTGGTAGAGTTCGCCTTGGAGAACCAGTGGCTATGAAATATTTACACTCTCAGAATGCTTTCGTCAAGTTTTCACACAGCAGATTAATATGCAATGTTAAAGCGCATGGGATGATGGGTAGTGTCTTGAATTGGAGAGAAAGGCGGTTAGCAGACAGAAATCAAAACGTTGGAACAAATGGGTAGTTTTCGGATTGGCAGGCAGTAACTGAAGGGATACCGCAGGGAATCGTGCCAGGACCCCAATTGTTCACATTATGTGCGAACGATTTGGACGAGGGAAATAAATAATATTAATGTGTATAAATGTAATCTAAATGTATTATATCCAATTATTCAGCTGATACAATGTTGGGTGGCAGTGTGAGCTGTCGGGACTGTGCAAAGATGCATCAGTGGCATTTGGACAGGCTGAGCGAGTGGGTACATACATGGCAGATGCAGTATTATGTCAATAAATGTAAAGTGTGTTGTCCGCTTTTGGTAGAAAAATAGGAAGGCAGTTTATTGTTTGAATGGGTGTAAATTAAAATGGCATGGGTACTCAGTGGTGTCCTCGTGCATTAGTTATTGAAAGTAAGCGCGCATATACAGCAGGCAGTAAATAAGGCAAATCAAGGGGATTTAGTACAGGAATAGAGATATTTCAGTGCAATTTTCCGGGGCACTGAGGAGAGCGTACCTGGAGGATTATAAGACTATAAGACATAGGAGCGGAAGTAAGGTCATTCGGCCCATCGAGTCCACTCCACCATTCAATCATGGCTGATTTATGTGCTGTGTTGGTGTCATTATCTGAGGATGGATGTGTTTGCTATGGAGGGGATGCAGCAAAGGTTTACCAGGCTGTTTCCTGGGATGCCGGGACTGTTATATGAGGACAATCTCAATTGGTCTGGATTATATTCAGCGGAGTTCAGAAGAGTGAGAGGAGATCTCATAAAATCTTACAAAATTCGAACAGGATTATAGAGGATAGATTTTTAAAAATGTTCCGGATGGCGGTGGGAGTCCAGAACTAGCGGTCATTGTTTGAGGATAAGGGGTAAACATTTTTGGACAGCTGTCAGGATGAATGTCTTCATCTAGGGAGTGACGAATCTGTGGAGGTCGCTACCCACAGAAAGTAGTTAAGGCCAAAACGTTGAGTAATTTCAAGGAGGAATTAGATATTGCTCTTGGGGCGAAATGAATCAAGGGATATGAGGATAAGGTGGGATCAAGGTATTGAACGTGATGGTCAGCCATGACCATGATGAATGGCGAAGCAGGATCAAAGAGCCGAACGGCCTCCGCCTGCTTCCATTTTCTATATTTCTATGTTTCTAATAAAGTGACGATTAATTTTGTTGCAACTGATCAGATATTTGCTTGCATCTTAACCTGGTACAGCAGAAGAAAAGAAAATTTCACACCAACTGAATGATGTATGTTGCATCGACTGCTTGTTTGCCTTGTGAATTTGAGAATGTGGAGAACAGGGAGGCGCTTAGCTTTTCTCTTCTTTTACGTTCAATTTAAGCATGAATAAATAAAACGTTTCAATCACATTTAAAGGCTGCGATAGAAATGATTTCACTGGACAAAAAAAAATGATATTTTACGACAATGAAGTGGAAGTGAAAGTGATTTCCTCTGCAAGTGAATTGGATTGGGAATAATTGAAAAGCTGTTCCAAATATCCGTTGCAGATACAACGGGAAGGATCGCATTTAAAGTAGGACAGGTTAAACACGATGCTATCAGACAGCTGCTCTCAATTTTTTGCTGCGCTTTCTATTTTTAAAAAATGGTCCATACCATAATAGTTCCCACTGTGATACTGCAACTATTGAATTCCGAAATTTAAATATATCCTCAAAAATGTCATATATACCATGAATTGTAAAACCATGGACAGAAACGTTTGCAGGCTCAGTAGTTGAATGACAAATGTAGCATGCTCTCTCGTTAAAATACCAAGCTCAAATACGTGCATTAATTTGCTCAGCTGTGCCAGTGATGCACAATACCGACTAGCTTAGTTGTTTTTGTTCCATTTCTCGTCCATGGGTAAATTACGTCCCATCATAAAAGATTACGCAAATGTATCAGTGAAAGAAGGAATAAGTTTCCTCACCTTTTCCTTTTAGGAGTTTTTCACAAAGCGCCAGTGCTGCATTTTCAAGCCAACAAGATGATAAAAGCTTATTGTCACAAGTAGGCTTAAATTAAGTTCCTGTGAAAAGCCCCTATTCGTCACATTCCGGCGCATGCTTGAGGAGACCGGTTTTGGAATAGGACCCGCGCTGCTGACCTTATTCTGCATTCCAAGCCAGGTGTTTAGTGCACTGTGCTAGATGCATGGTACGGCAAAATTAATCCACCTCATCGCCCATGTATTCCCATCGAGCTGCAATCATGTGCACAATTATTATAATGTTGTCACTTTGGTTGAGAGGCATATAATTCTGTGCGAAACAGCAAATAATTATGCAGACAAACAGAAAAATAAAGCATGGAGGATATACAGGAAAATGACATATTATGTTGGTCATCGAGAATGTGTCTCTGGGCAATTCAAAATTAAAAGTAGGGCAACGCACGAGCTGCAAAGTTATATTCGTGCGTCACTCCTTGCTGTTGTACACTGGTATTGGAAAACAGTGAAACTTTAAAATTAAAACGACAACGGATCTGAGGAACTGGAAAAAATCTCCGCAACAAGCAAAAAGTTCCAATGCAAACAGTGCGATAAAGGTTGACAAATACACAGGACAAGCTGATTAACCTCCCTGGGTCTGAAGGAAAGACGCGACGACCGATGGTGGGCCTAATGCTCACACTATTCAACAATGCCTTGGATCCAAAACGTATATACGTGGCCAACACGACAGCTTCCTTTAGTAAGTGAGAAAAAGAGAATAGGAAGCGACATGCCTGCGAGGCAACCATCCATCATAGGAGAATTTCTAGAACCCAGGGACGCGGAGGGTATAACACCACACATCGAAGTTTAAATATGATAAGGAAGGGCCAACATGAGCTTTTGAAAGAAATTTCCTGATTCGCCATATGATTTTTTCCATGGGTAAGTGCCGTGCAAGCTGTATCAGTGGAATTGTGTAGATTGGGTGTTCCTGGATGTTCCGAAGCCATCTGATAGCTGGCACAACAACTGTTGCTACACACGATTAAATTAAACGGCTTGGCTAAGACAATATTTCCCTTGTAAAGGACTGGTGAGGTAACATGAGCAGGACATAAGAATAAACGGATCTATCCGGAGTTGGCTACTTGCATCAGCGGGTAAGCATTTTGATCGGTGCTTATTCTTTGCATATCTGTCAAGTATTGAATATGTAATGCAAATGTGGATGAAGGAAATCTTCACGATAGCTACACGAACACAAACATGGGTAGGAAAACAGTTTTTCAAGCAGAATAAGAAGTCAATAGATTGGCCTTTCATGCTATCCGTGACACAATTGGCACATTGACATTGTATGATCTTGTACGCCAACTGTGGTTCTAGCCCATCCACTTGAATTGTGTTTATCCAATTGAAGATGAACTTTTGGACATATCACAAGGAGCAGAAGTGGGCCATTTGGACCTCGGGTAGATATGCCATTTCATAACATATTTGTTGATCTGATTTCTGCACACTGCCTCCCACCTATAACATGTCAGCTCCTTGTATACAAAGAGGACGATAACGGATTAGGGGTAGGAGGATGCAAATGTGAATTTTGTTTTTGTACGCCCATTCATCTGCCTTCAGAAGACAAATATATCGATGAGAATAGTTGACGAGACATGGCAGATAGGATAAAGTACGATATATTGCGGACTACTCTCTATTGGCAGGAAGGATCGAAAAACGCAAATTATTTTAATTTTGAGAGAATACAAAGTCAACGGTGGAGTTTGGTCTGAAAGCTGTGGCACATCGGTCACAGAAAGCTCATGCAGGTACAACAAATGATTAATGCAGCACATGACATGCTCTTGAGTTACAAAACGTATTGCATATAAAAATCGAAACGGCATCCACCTGGGGATTTGATGAGAATACATGTGGAATATTTTGAACAGAGTGGACTCCACGTTTTTAGTAAGCTATATTAAAAATTTTTGTTCTGGAAGATGAACAGATAAGTTTCACTCAATTCATACTAGGAATGAGCAGCTTCACTATTGAAAAAAAAACGGTTGAACAGTTGGGCCTACTCCCATTGGTGTTTTGACGCCGGGGGCTAAACTTTGTTGACATATCCGTGAAGCGGAGTCGATTTGGTACGTCGATAATGGAACGGCGATTGGATTTGTGGAGGAGACTATAACTGGTGGGCATTGTCAATGTTTATCAGGTCAACGTTTAAGACAGTGGTGAATAGTTTGTATTAATTTGATGGGGCAGTATACACGTCAAATTAAGTACTTTATCAAGTTATTTTTCTGCTCTACAAAACGGAAAGTCACACAACTGACAGGCACCACCTGGTTGTATGCAGGCTTTCGGGTCTCATATGCGTTTAAAAGTTAACTAAATCTCAGCCAAAGTTTCTGTTCATGGATTCTGCTATGTCGCGCGTCCCGAAGGTTACCTTGGAGAACGCTTACCCAAAGGATCAGACGAGGAAGAGCCTAACAGACATCTACTGACACTGAAAAATGCCCTCGTACGAACGGGATATAGCGCTCGACTCGCCGATCGACAGTTCCAATTCGCCACAGCAAACAACCACACCGAGCTCCTCAGAAGACAAACACGGGACACAACAGACAGAGTACGCTTCGTCGTCCCGTACTTCCCTGGAGCGGAGAAACAATGACATGTTCCTGGCAGCCTTCAACACGCCAGCGATGAAGACAAACATCTTGCCAAGATCATCCCCACACGCCCACTACTTGTCTGCAAACAACCGCACAACCTCAAACAAACCATTGTTTGCAGCAAACTACCCAGCCTACAGGACAGCGACGACGACACCACACGACCATGCCATGGCAATCTCTGCAACACGTTACAGATCATCGACATGGGTGCCATCATTACACGTGAGAACACTGCCCACCAGGTACACGGTACATACCCGTGCGACTTGGCCAACGTTGCCCACCTCATCTGCTGCACGAAAGGATGTCCCGAAGCATGATAGGTTGGCGAGACCATGCGGGCGCTGCGACAATAGATGAACGGACATCATGCCACAATCGCCAGGCAGGCATGTTCCCTTCCAGTTGGGGAACGCTTCAGCAGAAAAGGGCATCAGTCTCTGATTTTCGGGAAAGCGTTCTCCAAGGCAGCCTTCAGGAAGCGGGACAAGGCAGAATAGCCGAATAGAAACTTACAGCAAACTTCTCCACACATGATTATGGCCTCAACGGAGATCTTGGACTCATGTCACATTACATTGACTCCCACCGTCTGGCCATGGCTTGCGAAATCCTACCAACTGTCCTGGTTTGAGACAATTCGCACCTCTTTAACCCGGGATTACCCCTCTCTCTGGATCTGTAAAGACTTAATTACCTGTAAATTCTCGCATTCAAAGTATCGTCTTGTATCTCTGACTTTGTCTATACATATGTTCTGGAACATACCTCTTTATTCACCTGAGGAAAGAGCAGTGCTCCGTAAGCTAGAGAGTTCACTTGGTGTTGTAAGACTTATTACTTTGCTCACCCCAGTCACACGCCGACATCTCCACTTCATCTTTTTAAATTACTGACTGTACAGACTTTTGACCTTATTGATCCGGTGTTTGACGTCTGGCGAGAACACGTATTCACAGCCACAAACAGTTCTGTCCACCATCAAACAGTTGGCAGATTATAGAATCTTGCCCCTCAACGCACTAAAAAATGCAGGACAGTTGAGAATCATGCCTCCAGCATGAACCAAATCCTGTGACTACTACCTTTGTGGAAGACTGGTTTCTGGCTGATGATATGCCAATTTTCCTTGAAAAGGGCACTTCTATTAGCCATTTGATTTCGGACTCAGTCCACTGAAAACGCTACACGGATTTAACCGTGGCTGTGTCCTGAACAGGAGTTCTTTAATTTCTCTCTCGTTTGTGTTGTTGCCTTGTGTGTGTGTATTTTTCTGTTTATTGTGCAGTCTTGTCTGTTTTTGAACGTGCCTGTGTTAAATATTAACCAACCAGTTACATTTTATCTTACTTCGGGGTTGTGATGCAAGTAGTTCACAGAGGACAGGAACACTTCAAATTAAAGTGTTCAGGGGGAAAAGCCAATATTCAGAAAGGGGGAAATCCGAATTATCTGTATATATTTAAGTTTATGGATGGATAGTGAGCGGAGAAATCCTGGTAGTTCAATGTATACTCCCTCCTGTCCATGGCATCAATGTTGGAGATTGTTGATAGGTTAGCTTTATAGCGATTAAGGATTTATATTGAATTGTGATTTTTCTGATTCCTCCCTGTTGACGGTATCACCATGAGCGAAACTGTCAGTAATATGCGGCAGCGCGCCGGAGGGAGTAGATGGGCCCTCATGTCTCTCCTGCGAGCTCATCAATCTCCGGTCAAAAAAACGAATGGAAGCTCAATCTCGAAACTTTCCATGTAACAACTCTGATGGCTAATGAGCAAGGCATTCAACTGGAACAGAGAACTGCCCTTGTCGCCAGTAAACTAAGGAACTTCAATATCGACATCGCTTCCCTTCAAGAGGTCCAAAATGCAGACCGAGGCCGAATGGCATTAAGGGAAAAAGGCAGTGGTTATACCTTATGCTGCAGATGGAAACCCGAGGATCAGCTCCGAACACATGCAATTGGATTCGCCACAATGAACCAACTGGACAACCGACTCTGGGCGCTCCCTATCCTCATCAACGAACGTTTCATGTCACTCTATCTGCAATTTGCAAAGAGCCACCAGGCAACGGTCTTGAAGTCCTGCACCCAAATTCTTGATGCCAGTGACGTCGGAAGAAGGCTTCAACTCTATCCTGAACACCATACTCACGTATATTACTGAGGAAGATAAGACCATCCGCCTTGGGGACTTCAACGACAGGTTCATAAAGGTTTTCCAGTTCGGAACGAATTCATTGGAAATGAAGGTATTGAGATGTGCAGCACCAATAGGGTGCACGTGCTCGGAAGATTCCTGGGGAACCAGCTTGTCACCATTAAACATTGTTCCACCAAAATAGAGAGCTGTAATACTGCCTCAAGACATCCATGATCAAAGCTCCGGCACATGATTAATTCAGTCGTCATCCGATCCCCAGAACAAAAAATGTTGATTAACAAATAGCTGAAAAGCATTGTTTCCCAGCCTGCTGCTTTAACCGCTTGTCTCCATCCACCATCTTCCTTGAGCAGCAGCGGGACATGAAGAAACAGTTCAGGAATAAATTATCAACGTTGAGTGCATCAGGAGCGAACCACGCTTCGGATTATCGAACAAGGTCTTCACGAAAATATCCAAGCGTTCAATTTTATGGAATAGGATGTCACTGGAAAGGGCTGCAGATAGACAACATCTCAAACTGTGAGGAAACAATCGGTAACAAACCCAGGAGAAGTGCCTTCGTCAGGAACGATCACATCCTGGAAGACCTCATTGGCAAAAAGACGAAATGACTCCCCCTCAAGAAAACCAATAATACCGTGAGGCAAAGAGGAGAATGCATCAACTAACGAAGGTTTTGATACAAACAGGAAACAAAGCAATTGGTAAAGTTCGCTGAGAAAGCTAAAGAGCTGCAAATCTTTGCCAGAAAGCACGGCATCCGGGGGGGTTTCAGTGCCACAAAACGATTTATTGGTCTAACACCTTAGCCTGAACCCTCTGAAGAGAAAGCGTGCAACCATGTTGAGTCGGACTGTAAGCATCAGCCTTCCATTGTGGGAAAACATCAAAGACCTTCTAAAACTTAAGAAATTCGTGGATGAGGACAGCGAATCATGGAATTTACAGTACAGAAGAGACAATTCTGCACGGTGAATTGCAGCGGCTCTTGGAAAGAGCACCGCACACAAGCCCGCACCTCCATCTTATCCCCGTAACCCAGTGGCCCCACCCAACCACCTTGGACATAAAGGGAAATTTAGCATAGCCAATCAACCGAACCTGCACATCTTTGGACTGTGGGAAGAAACTGGAGAACCCGCAGGAAACCCACGCAGACACAGGAAGAACGTGCAGACTCCCCACAGACAGTGACCCAATCCTGGAATCGAACCTAGGCCACTGGAGCTGTGAATAAACTGTGCTAACCACTGTGCCACCGTGCCGCCCTCGACATGGACCAGAAAATCCACCAACTCCCTAACAACGATGATCATGAGATCCCAGCAAAACCAGGATGATGTTGAAGCCGACGTTAAATAAATGAAGAATGGAAGAGCCGCAGATGTGTCCGGTGAGATTCAGCAACAGCTTCAGCCTCCGCATGATAAGATGTCTGAGACAGCCCTAATCAACATTAAATGTATGTAAATTCTATGATCAAATGTAACAGAAGAATTCAATGTCAAAACTAGAATCGAGCAGTGAAATTTCACCGCCCACCCACCTGCATTTTAAGCATCGTTCAAACTTTAGTGGAGAGGAAATCATCTCACCTCATCCACTTAGAATACAAGAGGACAACGACACTGAGAATGCCATTGACAACCGAAATATGCTGATAAAAACGCAATTTCCAGTCGCTTAGAGGCGAACCTCTGAGCCTTACTTCATGCATTGGCTCATCCCTCACATCAATAATACTCAATTACTTTTTCGAGAACAGCAGCTCCTCCTGCACCCAGTCCTTGTCCTCCACCGCGCAAGATCATGTCTCTCCACCCAAACGTGGAATATTCCACCCACCTGTCGAGCCACCTCTTATCTAACGCTGAAAGTCGGCACGGTGTAACAGTGGTTAGCACAATTGCTTGACAGCTCCAGGGTCCCAGGTTCCATTCCCGGCTTGGGTCACTGTCTGTGCGGAGTCTGCACGTTCTCCCAGTGTCTGCGTGGGTTTCCTCCTGGTGCTCCGGTTTCCTCCCACAGTCCCAGGATGTGCTTGGCCATGATAAATTGCTCCTAGTGTCCAAAATTGCCCTTAGTGTTGGGTTATGGGGATGGGGTAGAGGTGTGGGTTTGGGTGGGGTGGTCTTTCCAAGAGCCGGTTCAGGCTCGATGTGCTGAGTGGCCTCCTTCTGCACTGTATATTCTATGATTCTATGACATCATCTATGAGATCCAACATCGCATTCACGTGACCGATCCCCACCTCCCTTCGGTAAGCGATGCTGATAATAAGATCCTGTCAACTCTTCTATAAGGCACAGAAATTTGGACAACGTAAGAATTCCAACATTGTCTGAGAGTGATTCTCCACAACCGCTGGAATGACAACTGTACCAACCGTGCTGTTCTTGATGGACCAAAGCACCGCCATCGATTCCATGATGAGGCTTCACCACCTCCGTTGCCCTGGCAATGTATTTAAAATGCCAGGCTTAGGAAAATATTTGTTTGCCAAGCATACACAAGGCATGGGTACAAGAGGGGGAAATACACAATTTGTAAAAGGAGATCAGGAAAATTAGCCAGAGAATGCAATGTCAGCGACCTTGGATCCATCCGAGAATTAATTGCACATTCCATAATTAGTTGGCATGTGAACGTCGGACAGGTAGACTGGAGCATACTTAGCAGCCACACAAGGATTAATAGAATCCTGTGGCAATTATGCGGTGATTTTTATATGTGCAATCATTCTCGTTAGCGATCTCAAAAGTAGATTCGAGGCAGTACAAGAAATGTGCGGTGGGCACTGATGGTATTTGGAGAAGCCGTTGCAGCCGATGGCAAAGTTGGTTTTAGATGACAAAAACAGAGCCCATGAAATATTTGAACGGCGGACCAGTCTGTCCGGCTACTGAATTGCCACCTCATGCTCGTTTAGCCTGTCCTCCGCTGTAACCACGTTTGAACCCATCATCGTGTACTTTCCACATTACATTTTTGAGTGCTTCAATTTGGGGGGGGGGGATTCTCACGCATTTAATCTTATATGACTTAAATTAAACCTACTTTTCCACTGTGTGTTTCATTGAGTTTGGTATATGAATTCATCAGACGATCCATTTAATTCTATAGAGTGGTCGTCGAAGGGTTTGGGACCCGAAAAAATACCTTCAGTGCTCCAATTGTGACTATTTTGAGTTTACCTCTTTTCGTCAGTGCACTGCTCGTCACTGCACATTCGTTTTCAATGTCTCGGAATTTTAAATGATCTACTACAATAGCAACTGCAGCAGAACATTCTATGCTTTTATAAGAATGTGTTAAAAGCCTCAATTATTTTTTTGGCCGCTGGCCCTCATATTTCTTTTCAGGGTCTGTTTACAAAACTCTTTGATCACCTCTCCTCTGAATTACTTTAGCTCATTTGACTCTGTTGATTCTCTATATAAATCTAACAGGTACGAACGTTTGTGTACCGTACATGTGTTTGCTGAGGCATAGGGGCACTGCATATCAAATAATACAAGGCAGATTCAAATGGTTTAAGAGCTCGTGTAATTCGGGTGCAATAACCAATGTAAACACGTACCTTCCTCTGCAATTTTGGAAGGGAAGATTGTGGGAAAAAAATTATTGCACGCTGGAAATATCTAAATAATCTAAACAATGATGACATGAAGATGCATATCTCGTAATTTTAATTGGTGTAATTTTGCTTTGAATTATGTTAGAAACGCTGATAAGAAATCCACTAGCTATTAAAATTGCGAAAACGTATACACTATTAAATAAACTTGTTGACAGTTTGATTCACGTCTTGCAGCAACGCCTTTTTATTACAAAATAGTAGAAACAATCCGTTGAACATCTGTGGTACAACACAATCAATAAAATGTTAATTTGCAGTCCGTAATTAGAAGTTCACCATAGTTTCAAAATAATCACAATTAACAATCTTTAATATTCCAACGCAATGTGCAGGTCAATATTCGGTTGCGATGGATGCAGAAAAAACATTGTTCCTGGGATTTATTTCCGAGACAAAGGAGTTAATATGTGCCTCAAAGTGGCTGTATTTTGCAATATTTATTCTCAGCCGAGGCCCTTCTGCAATGTCTGGTATTTTCACGGGCGTTTTGTGCTTTCAGAAGATTCTGCTCCATATGACTTTATATTAACAGAGAAACATACACATTTTACAATGGAGAATTAAATAATGGATTCTGCATCGACCCTCCGAATTATCACCCTACATAGGCCCAAGCCCAGCCACCCCCCTGCTCCCCGCCCCTAAACCCCGCTTAAACCCCACCTAATGTACCGGAATCGCGGGACAATTTAGTATGGCCAATTTATTTAACGTGATCACGTTTGGACGATTGGAGGTAACTGCAGTACTCGCGGCAAACACAGGCAGACGCGAGGAGGCAGTTCAACCTCCACACATACAGACACGCAAGGCCGCAATTGAATCCGGCTCCCTTGCGCTATGACGCAGCAGTGTTCAGCATTATGCCAGCGTACCATCCCCATCTTATTTATTTTCTCCCACAGAGTATGAATGCACTGAATTATAATTATTAATACCACCATTCTCATCCGCTTCTTCTTTTCAACAAGATGTCTGATGACACCAGGTTAAAGTCTAACAGATTTGTTTCGAATCACTATCTTTCGGATCGCAGCTTCTTTATCAGGTGAGTGATAATATAGCTTACTAATATGATTATTATATATGCTGTTGTAATTGTTATTAATCTCATTATTATAATAATTATTAATTTCTTGACTAAATATTTACTGTTACGCTGCTTTCACGTTGTTGCAGTATAACCAGAAGAAACATTAAGTGGATACACACAGAGACAATTTTAAAAGCGTATTCCCATTTTCGTTTGACATCTCTGCATTTGATATCTCTGCACGGAATATCACGGCTGCGTAATCGAACATAAAAACGTGGAAATATAGAAAAGGAAGCAGGAGGACTCCATTGTGGCCATGGAGCCTGCTCCGGCATTCCTTATGATCATGACTGATCATCAATTTCAACACCCTAATCCCCCCCGCCCCCCACCCCCTCCCCCCCCCCCCCCCCCGCAGAAATTGATCCTCAGCTCAGGACAAAAATGTTTACTCCTTATCCTCAAACCATGGCACCTAGTTCTGAACTCCACAATGTTGGGAACCTTTCTTCTGAAGCTACTCTGAATAATCCTGCTTCAACTTTGTAAGATTCAAAGAGATCTCTCTGCCTTTTCTAAACTCGAACAAATATAATCGTAACCGACGTGGTCTCTACTCAAATTGGCAGCTCTAACAACCGAGGAATCAACCTGGTAAACCTTTGATGTACTCTCTCCATAGCAAGACTATCCTTCCTTAGACAAAGACAACAGAACTGCACACAATACTCTCGGTGTGGCCTCATCAATTCCCGATACAATTGCACTAAAACATAGCTGTTCCAGCACTCAAACGGCCTCTCTATGAAGGCCAGCATACCATTTACTTTCTTTACTGCCTGCTGTACCTGTGTGCTTACTTTCAACGACTGTAGCACTAGGAAACCGAGGTCTCGCCGCTTCTCCACCTCTATCAATTTGCAGACATTCAGGTTGCCTTCCTATTGTTGTTGCTGCTGAAGCGGATTCCTCACATCTATCCACAATATGCAGCATCTGCCTTGTATGTGCCGTCTCACTCAGCCTGTCGAAATCCCGATGAAGTATTTGCGCATCCTCCTCACAGTTCAGCATCCCTCCAAACATTTTAACCCTCTGCTAATTTGGAGATAATACACTTAGTTCCATCATACAATTCATTCATATACAATGTGAATAGTTTGGATACGAGCATTGATGCCTGTGGTACGCCACGAGTCACTGCTTGCCAATCACAAAAAGGCAAAATGTATTGCAAATGTTTGCTTCCTGTCTTCCTACCAGCTCTCTATCCATCTCAAGACGCTATCCGAAATCCATCACGTTGTAACTTTACATATTAATCTGTTGTGTGAGATATTATCGAAAACATTCTGAAAATCTAATTTAACCTCCTCCGCCTGTTCTCCCTGGTCAACGAAACCAGTTACAACTTCAAAGAATTCTAGTAGTATTCTCAAGCTTGATTTTCCTTTCGTAAACCCATGCTAGCATTGTCTGAATACCCCACTGTTTTGTCATGCTACTAAATCCTTGATACTGGACTCCAGCAGCTCCCCTCCTACTGAAGTTGGGCTCACTGGTCTATGGTTCCCTTTATTCGCTCTATCTCCAATGTTGTATATTCGGGTTCCATTCTCTATTCTCCAATCTGTAGAAATAATTGCAGAGTCCAAAGAATTTTAGAAAATTACTACATATGTATCGACTATTTGTCCAGTCACTTCCTTAAATTCGCCTTGAATGCGATGAATTTCCCCAAACCATTTCTTGACAAAAGCTAATTTCCTCCAGTTCCTCACTAAATTGATTCTCAGAACAACAGTTACATTATTATTGTCTCCCTTTTGAAAACAGAAGCGAAGTACGAACTTGTTTCCTCAGTTATTTTGTTCTTTCTGACTGTTAATGTTTATTAACCTTTCTCTTCACATAACTATAGAAACATTTACAGTCAGTTTTCATGTCCTCCACTGGCATACTTTAAAATGGTATGTTCCCCTTCTTAATAAATCCCTTGGTCTGCGTTTTCTGAATTTAAAACTGTTCCCAGTCCTCAGGTATATTGCTTTTTCTTGTTGGCATGGACGCCTCTTTGAATCTCTTATCTGATCATGGTTTGACCACAGTTCCCTTCCGACTTTTGCATCAAAACGCTGTAATCGAGCGGCAAGATGGCGCCGAGGGTTAGCCTTGATGCCTCACGGCGCCGAGGTCCCAGGTTCGATCCCGGCACTGGGTCACTGTCCGTGTGGAGTTTGCACATTCTCCCCGTGTTTGCGTGGGTTTCGCCCCCACAACCCTAAGATGTGCAGGGTAGGTTGATTGGCCACGCTAAGTTGCCCCTTAATTGGAAGAATTATTTGGGTGATCTAAATTTATTTTTTAAAAAGCAGTCACCAACTTTTGAACTCCACCTGTTCATTACATGAATGCCTGTCATTGCCTGTCCACTGTCTTTCCTTTCAGTCATGTTTCTCCATCCGTCATACCTAGCTCAGCCGCGTAACATCATAGTTACCTTAATACGGTTCAGGACCTTGGTCTGCGAAGCAAATACCTTACTGGTCACCTTGATGAAGACCTCTATGTTATCATTGTCATCGAGCCCTCACATCTAGATTGCCAATGAATTATTTTTCGTTGTATAAAATCCAGTCCAAAGATTATATATTATCTCACCTTTTCCGTGTAAATCTTTCTGACAGCTGGCAAGATCTGAATTTTACATGGGTTCGAATTACAGATATAAATATCATTTTTTTAAATGCAGTATATTTTTCGATATTAAAATGTCTTATTTTTACAGGTGAAAATGTGACCTGCGTTTTTCCTCAATAGCACGCATATTCGCGACGTTAACGAAACAAGGTGAATGGGATTGTTTTTGCGAAAATCCATTCACATATGTTAATTGTTAAATGTATTGCAGAACCTATAATCATCTCAAAGATAATACTTTAGCAGACCCGTGCACACGTTGTTGTGTTATGTTCTGCTTCACTTTGTAACCTTGTTCATCAGCCTTACACAGTATCTGACTGAGCCATTAAACCTGCCATTTGAAGGTGTGTCGTTGAACACAAGGCGTCATTCCTGGAAAGGTTTGGCACAACTCGAATTATTTTCTCACTTTCAACACTTTCAACACTTGAAAATGTATTACTCGCATAAAAAAAGCACGCTGCTCGCAGAGATATTTGCCCGTCTCTGTGTCAGTTGGGAGATTTTGTTTGTCCATTCTAATCCATAATCGCCATCGTTGGCGTTGTGTGTCAGAGGGACCACATTAAGTTCAAAGTGGATGGAATTGTGTCAGAGGAGCTGATACAATAATCCAAATGGGACGGGTAAATATACAGGACACAATCTTTTTTCAATGCGTTCCTCACTTCTGGCTTCATCGTTCTTCACACCATGACTGTTCCGTAATCTTGCCAAAGATATCCAAGTATTGCTGTGCGTGATGCGTTCACAAAGGCCCAGCAGCTCTAATAGTCATTACATTTTCCTGTAAAAAGTTTGTTCGAAATTGCATCATGTACTTGGCCACTCTTACGGAAGCTCACTGAACACATTGCATTGAAACAGAAATCATCTCCGTGTATTTCGATAACTGCTAATGGAAATAATGCTGTGACACCTTTAGAAACATATTTCCCTGATCAAATGGAAACACTGGGATCAGTCTGTACTCATCACCTACTTTGTCGAACATTTAATTAAAAGCCGAACCGTCCGGTGCATTAATGAACTTGCTGAGCTTCCAGTCAAATCAAAAAAGATACAAGGGCCAATATCCATATCTATGCATTTTTTCTCGGATACTGCTTCAAATAGCCGGCACCATATCTGCCATGAGGTCACAGTACAGAGGACCATATCTGTTCTCATGCAGCCCACAGCATGTAAATCAGATATTGGAACAGGACTGGTAGAGCTCGTCAGAGCCAATAACATACATTCCTGCACCGTGTGCAATGTTCACGTATTCTTAGTGGCGGTAGTGGTGGGGTGGGGGGGGGGGGGGGGGTACAAATGTTCAATTAACTGGAACTTCACCTACACCCAAAGACATCAGGGATTGCCAGGTTCTTTAGAATTATTGGTGTTTCCCAATTTCCACTTCTGTTACCATTATCACTATTCATTCACACCCGACTTTCAAGATCAGAGTTTCTGAACATGTGCCAAATAATTTTGATCTAACGTTTCATGATTTTGGTCATCACACATAGTCTTCATTCGTGGTATGGCATGCACACGATATATTCAGTATTTGTCTCAAAAATAGAAACATAAAATCTGCAGGTCCATCTTACTGCATTGTTTGGCCGATTATCGAACACTCGGGCCCAGATTACGGCATTGGACAGCTACAGCATGATAAGAGTCCCGTTTTGTTTCCACTGTTTATTTTGAGTTGCTCATATTCTTTGATTTACTTTAGCACTAAATCCTTCCCAATTCTATTCTTCACCCAATATTTAAGTCGCACATTCAGTCCATTTGAGCACACGTCCAAGGAACAATTCACCTCGGAACTGCATTTGCTTCATACCTGACTCGTCAGCTGTCGACCTCGATGCAAACAGATGCTGCTTTAAGCATTATTATTAAGTCTTTTCTGAAAACCATGCCGGCATCATAGATGCCCCTTGTAAAACTCTTTAATCCACAGTTATTCCAAGCTTCCTTGAGTTCTCAAGCTCCCTTTCTATTCATATTCCTTGATCTTGTTTTCACTCAGATAACTAAAATGAAACAAAACATAAAATAAAATATGTTCGATGTTTTAATAAGTTTTTTTCTCCGTGAAGTCGATGTGTGAACTCGTGTAGCCTAATCGTTGCCTCAACAACGAAATAAGTCTTTCTAAATTCGTAAGTGACATCTTTCCTATTTGTGACAAGGAAAGCCACATTCCATTGTACTCAGAACTTGTCTGCACATAAAATATCGACGAAGATAAACTAAATCCAACTTATCCTCATCATTTTGCAACTGGACCGTGATTCTGCTCCCTACATTGTTATTTATAGAATCATAGAATTTACAGTGCAAAAGGAGGCCATTCGACCCATCGAGTTTGCACCGACCCTTGGAAAGTACAACCCACTTAAGCACATGCCTCCACCCTATCCCCGTGATCCAGTAACCACACCAAACCTTTTGAATATGAAGGGCAATTTATCATGGCCAACCCACCTAATCAGCACATCTTTGGGCAGTGGGAGAAAACCGGGGCACCCGGAGAAATCCCACGCAACGCGTGGAGAACGTGCAGTCTCCGCACAGACAGTGACCCTAGCCAGGAATCACTCAGCCATGAGCCAGATTCAATATTAAGCATGGTTATCATCAGATATCGTCGATGCCCTCATTCTGTGAACGAAATTCAAGGAAGGGTTAGGACTTTCCATCTACGTAAAATTCTCTGAGGAAATTTGCAACTCTCCAGAACTTGTATTGTACTTGGCAGGATACCGTTTCCAGGATCAACTCTGCGATTATATACACTGGTCCACTGCCCCTCGACAAGAAACCCACAGACCTGTGCGCTTACCGGACTGGCTTCGCAAATGATCTGAGGGGAGAAGCAGAAAACAAGTAAAGATACCTTCCAAGTGCCTTACGAAATTCGAGCACACCGTAAAGACAGCGAACACGAAATCATAATTCGCTTAAAATGATAGAATTTGCGAGTCGAATGCTTCAGAAATACAAATCCATTTTCACTCACTCTCCGTCCCTTTCGCTCGCTCTCTCTCTCTCTCTCACCTCCTAGTTCCCCAGGTGTTTCTTCAGAATGAAGTATGGTACATCTTCACTGCGTCAATAATTGTTTGCGTCGTTCTCTAGCTTTCTCCGTGGCTGTGACTTTAACATTTGATTTATGGTTAAGAATGATAGTAAAACTGTCAAGCTTATATTTTTGAACAATATATTTAGACGAAGATCATTTGATTTTTGCTCACAGTTAAATAAATGGCAATGGAGACGATTATTCGCATCACCTTTATTCTTATCGCATTATAGAATTTAATAAAGGAATTAAACACTTTTGAAACAGCTCTTACCGCGTATCTCTTTCTTCAGGTCTGAGGGATGGAAGAATACATTAATAAAAATTCTATACACACCTGCAATCGGGTCGCACTCGACATGATTGTTCACTGAAGTGTTACATTGAACCGCCGACTCATTAAGATCCAAATGGATTGAAGGTGCATTGTGCAAAATACCTAGTCGCTTAATGGAAAAAGAGAGGCGTTAATAATTCGAATCGAAGTAGAAAAGTGATAACCTGGACATTTTTCGGAATTTGTAGAAATTTCAGCACAGGTTTTCTTTTCAGCTTCTGGCAGATGTTTCCTGTGTTGGCACCAAAATGTTTAATCAGGCATATAAAACAAAACACATGACTAGTTTACAATCGAAGTGGGTAAGCACTTCACGGAATTTCAGGAAAGCTTGTTTGAACGGAATATGAAAAGCATCCGTACTACGTCAAGAGACTGACGTTGGTGATAAATTCGTTTCCTTGCACAAATCTGTCGCAATAAAAATAATGTGGCCCAGAAGGTTACATGCTTGTGATTCGCAAATCAAGAACCGAGTCCCGGAGACCGAAGGCGTTTTTGCGATTATTGGAGCATCAATGGTCCGAATGGGACAGAAGTGCATTCAGCATATATGTTTTCTTGTTTGTGTACAAGGACACAAGGGGCGTCCTGTACGGCAAATTTCTGCGTTCTCCCGTCAATATAAATATGCCTTTGAATTTCAATTATGTCTGCCCACGTGGTGATATCAGATTTTCCACAAATTACGCCAAAAGTAAGGGTTTCTGCAACTCGTTATATTTATCTCCTTTGTAAAATTGTTTGTATCCTGGTTCCAACTCAATTTTCTGCATTCCTGCATATGGTCAGTAAAGTTATCTGCAGATTTAAAGTGCCTTGGTTACATCTTGTTAACCTGAAAATGATCATTTTTTTTTCCAACATCTGTTACTTATTAGTGAACAAGTTCTCCATCTAAGCTAATGTACTATAATAGATTGGATTAGTTTCCATCTTTTCTGATAGCCTCACATGTTATGAGGAGTAACCCACCATCTATTTCGTTACCCAGATCAACATATTTGGTATTCGTATGGCACTTCCTTGAGTAAAGTTTCCCCTTTCCAACGCTATCCTTTTGGCAGAACTGATCAATATTCCATTGTCTATTTGTTATGAGTTTATGTATTACTTCCTCAATCCTTCCTGTTATGTACTGCAACAATTCAATTAAATTGCAAACATAATTTATATTTTGCAACAGCATATTAACACTGTCTGCCTGCATTAATTCGCAGAGGGTCCATTAATTGTGGATTTTAACATAATCATAACATACACCTGGTAGATAAATGGACAAATATCTTTCCGAATGCTGCTTACCACCTTGATTTAAATTGTGTAGCATATGTTTCTCAATGTTATTGTATTTTCCAGACCACTGCGACAATTCCAGAATACATGGGGCAATTGCAATATTTAAGGTAATACATCCAAGATAGCTGCAAGCACTTTTATCAGATTATGAGATATAAATCAGCAGAACTGCCAATTTTAAACCCTATTACTTGCTTTTGATTGTTTCTGCTTGCAGCGTAGTAAATTTTAAATATATTTCGGATTCGAGTTTTCCCGGTTCCCCTGTGTATGTGGAAACTTAATTTAAGTTTCCACATACACAGACTGAAAGACAACAGTCAATTGTTGAAAACGTTTAAAATGATCGCGGGTGCCATATTTGGTATTATTATATCACTTCTTAGAGACAAGAACATCTTTTCCCAACTCTATCCTTTTGGCAAAACTGGTTAAAATTCCATTGTCTACTTGTTATATATTTCTGCACCACTTCCTCAATATAATGCATTTCCCCCTATTTTATATCCGTTTGTTGGTTTCTGAAGGTTACCAATTTTCTTCACTTTCACAGCTTTTCAGAACTTTGCAGAGGGCAGTAGAGCGGGGCTGCTGATTGGCACCTAAAGCCCTTTCCCCTTACCAGCCCAAATTTCTCCTCCAAGCCCCTCAAACTCGCAGAGCTCCCCGCCAGGAACATATCGCCCACCCTCCCCACCCCCGCCAGTCGCCAGGTTCGAAACCCTCCATCCATGTTCCCGGGGGCGAATCGACGGTTGTAACATATTGGAGCACAGACAGACGCACAACCCGCCCCACATTCCTCCTCCACTGGCCCCATATCCGCATGGCCGCCCCCACTACCGGGCTGCTGGAGTACCTGGCCGGCGACAGCAGTAGGGGAGCCGTGACCAGGGCTGCCAATCTGGTGCCCCTGCACGAAGCCGCATCTACTCGCTCCCAGATAGCTCCACTTCCTGATGATGGCTAAGTTTAGCCGACCAGTAGTAGTTGATCTGACACGGCAATGCCAGTCCCCCCTCGCTGCGGCTCCTTTCAAGCACCACCTTCTTGAGGTAGTAGGGGCTGAGGTTAGAAACAGGAAAGGAGAGGTCACCTTGTTAGGGGTTTTCTATAGGCCTCCGAAAAGTTCCAGAGATGTAGAGGAAAGGATTGCAAAGATGATTCTGGATAGGAGCGAAAGCAACAGGGTAGTTGTTATGGGGGACTTTAACTTTCCAAATATTGACAGGAAACGCTATAGTTCGAGGACTTTCGATGGTCCCGTTTTTGTCCAATGTGTGCAGGAGGGTTTCCGTACACAGTATGTAGACAGGCCAGAGAGGCGAGGCCATATTGGGTTTGGTACTGGGTAATGAACCAGAATAGTTGTTATATTTGGAGGTAGATGCGAACTTTGGTGATAGTGACCACAATTCGATTACGTTAACTTTAGTGATGGAAAAGGATAGGTATATACCGCAGGGCAAGAGTTATATCTGGGGGATAGGCAATTATGATGCGATGAGGCAAGGCCTAGGATGCATCGGATGGAGAGGAAAACTGCAGGGGATGGGCACAATGGAAATGTGGAGCTTGTTCAAGGAACAGCTACTGCGTGTCCTTGATAAGTATGTACCTGTCAGGCAGGGAGAACGTGGTCGAGTGAGGGAACCGTGGTTTACTAAAGCAGTCGAAACACTTGTCAAGAGGAAGAAGAATACTTATGTAAAGATGAGAAATGAAGGTTCAGTTAGTGCGCTCAAGAGTTACAATTTAGCTAGGAAGGACCTGAAGAGAGAGAGCTGAGATGAGCCAGGAGGGGGCATGAGAAGTCTTTGGCAGGTAGGCTCAAGGATAACCCTAAAGCTTTCTGTAGATACATCAGGAATAAATGAATGACTAGGGTAAGAGTAGGGCCTGTCTTCATTTCATTTCAAGTGGGAAGTTGTGCTTGGAATCCGAGGAGATATGAGAGGTGCTAAATGAATATTTTTCGTCAGTATTCACACAGGGAAAACGTTGTCGAGGAGAATACTGAGATTCAGGCTACTAGACTAGAAGGGCTTGAAGTTCATAAGGAGGAGGTGTTAGCAATTCTGGAAAGTGTGAAAATAGATAGGTCCCCTGGGCCGGATAGGATTTATCCTAGGATTCTCTGGGAAGCTAGGGAGGAGATTGCTGAGCGTTTGGCTTTGATCTTTAAGCCATCTTTGTATACAGGAATCGTGCCAGAAGACTGGAGGATAGCAAATGTTGTCCCCTTGTTCAAGAAGGGGAGTAGACACAACCCCGGTAACTATAGACCAGTGAGCCTTACTTCTGTTGTGGGCAAAATCTTGGAAAGGTTTATCAGAGATAGGATGTACAATCATCTGGAAAGGAATAATTTGATTAGAGATAGTCAACACGGTTTTGTGAAGGGTAGGTCGTGCCTCAAAAACATTATTGAGTTATTTTAAAAGGTGACCAAACAAATGGATGAGGATAAAGCAGTTAATGTTCCCCACGGTAGGCTACTACAGGGAATACGGAGGCATGGGATTCAGGGTGATTTAGCAGTTTTAATCAGAATTTGGCTAGCTGGAAGAAGACAAAGGTGGTGGTTGATGGGAAATGTTCAGATTGGAGTCCAGTTACGAGTGGTGTACCACAAGGATCTGTTTTGGGGCCACTGCTGCTTGTCATTTTTATAAATGACCTGGAGGAGGGCGTAGAAGGATGGGTGAGTAAATTTGCAGGTGACAGTACAGTCGGTAGAGTTGTGCACAGTGCAGAAGGATGTTACAAGTTACAGAGGGACATAGATAAGCTGCAGAGCGGGGCTGAGAGGTGACAAATGGAGTTCAATGCAGAAAAGTGTGAGGTGATTCATTTTTGAAGGAATAACAAGAAGACATTGTAGTGGGCCAATGGTAATATTCTTGTTCGTGTGGATGAGCAGAGAGATCTCGGTGTCCATGTACATAGATCCCTGAAAGTTGCCACCCAGGTTGAGAGCGCTGTTAAGGAGGCGTACAGTATGTTAGCTTTTATTAGTAGAGGGATTGAGTTTCGGAGCCATGAGATCATGTTGTAGCTGTACTAAACTTTGGTGCGGTCGCATTTGGAGTATTGCGTGCAATTCTGGTTGCCGCATTGTAGAAAGGATGTGGAAGCCTTGGAAAGGGTGCAGAGGAGATTTACCAGAATGTTGCCTGGTATGGAGGGAAGATCTTATGAGGGAAGGCTGAGGGACTTCAGGCTGTTTTCGTTAGAGAGAAGAAGTTTAAGAGGTGTCTTAATTGAGGCATACAAGATGATCACAGGATTAGATAGGGTGGACAGTGAGAGCCTTTTTCCTCAGATGGTGATGTCTAGCACGAGGGGACATAGCTTTAAATTGAGGGGAGATGGATACAGGACAGATGTCAGAGGTAGGTTCTTTCCTCAGAGACGAGCAAGGTCGTGGAATGCCCTGACTGCAACAGTAATGGATTCGCCAGCATTAAGGACATTCAAATGGTCATTGGATAGACATATGGACGATAAGGGAATAATGTATATGGGATTTTCAGTGGTTTCACAGGTCGGCGCAACATCGAGGGCGTAAGGGCCTGTACTGCGCTGTAATGTTCTATGTTCTAAGACCAAAGCTTATATATTTAAACCTGAAAAATTCTGGAATCAGCGAAAATGCGAGAAAGCAAAGGTCTGCAAGAAAGGCAGGGGTCGGAAACTGCATGGACGTTTCATCACAAGAAAAATCAGAGTCTGGTGGAGAGATAATGGCTATAACATGGATAGTTATTTTCCTTATAATGAATTGAGCCATGCGAACCAGTAATCTGCCGCATCTGTGCAACACCAGTTGAGGTTACAAATCTTTCAACAGGAACTGTGAAAATAGAGGCAGGAGAAAAGGAGACGCAAAAAAGCTTTGCACACAGAGTAAGGGAAAAATATTTCGAAAGTAATACGGCACATAGTCATTGAATCGTACAGAATATAAAAGATCCTTCTGCTCACCGTGTGTTCTGCGGTCAGAAGCAGCCACCGAGCCATACGAATCTCCATTTCCAGCAACTTTGCCAATAGCTCGTATGCCCGAAGATCGAAAGTGCACATCGAAACGCTTCAATGTTACGAGGGTCTTTCCTTCCACCACCGCTTTAGCCTGTGAATTTCAAACGTCCACAACCCTCTGGGTAAACAACTTATTTTTTCTCACATGCCCTTTAAAGGTCCTGCCTCTTACCTTATTGCTATGCCCATGGTCATTGACCATCGAATACCAAAGCGCAACGTTTGTTCGTGTCCACTCTATCTATGCCATCATGATTTTACACATCTCAATCATGTGCCCGCTGAGTCTGCTCTGCTCCATTGAAAAAAAATCCAAGCCTATTGAATCTCTCGTCATAACTAACACCCTCCAGCCGAGAAAACATCCTGGTAAATATCCCCTGCACGCATTCTCGTGAGATCGCACCCCTCTTCTAATGTGGATTCCAGAACTGCGAACGATACTCGAGCTGTGACCTAACCATCGTGTTCTACAATTCCAACATAACCTCCCTCCTGTTAAACGCGAGACATCGGCGAATAAGGGCAGGCATATCATATGTGTTCTAAATCACAGTATCGACATCCTCTTCTCCCTTAAGGGATCTGTGAAAATGCACCAAAATATTCCTCTGATCCTAAGTGCTTCCCAGGGTCCTGCGCTTTATCATGAATTCATTTAGCGTGTTTTTCCTGGCCATGTGCATCATCTCACACTTATCAGGATTGAATTTCATTTGTCCAACCCTCTGACCTGCCCATCTATATCCTGCTCTCTATCGAAGGCTGTCCTCCTTACTATTTAACACCCCACCAGGTTCCGTATAATTTGCAAACTTACTGATCAACCTCCCTACATTCATCTCAAATCATGTGTATGAAGTATTAACAGCAAGGGCCCCAACACTCATCCATGTACAAAATCATTGGCCACAGGCATCCACTCACAAAAACACCCCTCGGCCATTACACTCTGCTTCCTGCAACACAGCCAATTATGGATCCAATTTTCCAAAGTTCTTTGGAAATCATGGGTTCTAACCTTCTCTATCAGTCCCCCTTGTGGGACGTTATCAATACTCTTGCTGAAGTCCAGATAGAATGTGCTAATTGCATTTTCCGGCATCTGCACAACTGGCCACCTCTTCTAAAATATATTGCCATTGCCTCTGATATGTCCTCCTTACCTCACTCAGCAGACTGAGACACATTTCATCCGGCAAGGAGACTTGTTCACCTTTAAGCCTGCCAGACCCCTCAGACCTTCGCTCTGTCAATGTGAAGCCCTTCAATTTTATTTGAAACCTCCCTGATTTCTTAATCCACACTGTACCCCTCTTTAATGAACACTGACACTAAGTATTCTATTAGAACCCGGCCGAAATCCTCCCGCTCCACACAGAAATTACCACCGTGATCCTTATTGTGTTCTATTCTTTCGAAAGTCATCCTATTACTCTTAATGTACTTGCAGAACAACAACGTATTTTACGTTGTTTTATCCACCAGTATCTTTCGGCATCTCCTTTTTCCTCTCCTAATTTCCTTTATAAGTTGAAATTCGTACATTTTATATGCGTCGGACTTCTGCTCCATTGAGTCCACTACATCTGCATTAAACTTTGACTTTACGGGCAGCACGGTGGCGCAGTGGTTGCACTGCAGTCTCACGGCGCCGAAGTCCCAGGTTCGCTCCCGGCTCTGAGCCACTGTCCGTGTGGAATATGCACATTCTCCCCGGGTTTGCGTGGGTTTCGCTCCCACAACCCAAAGATGTACAAAGTAGGTGGATTGAACACGCTAAATTGCCCTTTAATTGGGCAAAATGAATTGGGTACACTAAAGTTATGAAAAAAAAACTTGGAATTTCTCCTGATCCAGTGCTGCATATCGCCGGCAATCCATTGTTCCCTGGGAGTGTTGGTGCCACTATATTTCCTGTTTGGAACACGTTCGTCCTGCACTCTCCTATTTACATTTTGAACGTGTCCCACTGTACTGTCACAGATTTACATGTACGTGCCCGCTGCCAGTCCATTCTGGCAAAGTAATATTGGATGTTACTAGAATCGTCCTTCCACTCAGGCCCGTCGTTGTCGTTTCCCATACCAATCTTGAATAGAATTCATTTATGATTACTGTCCACAAAATATTCCCCCACTAACACTTCATCCACCTGCGCAGCTACATTATTGAGAAGTAATTCCAGGACCTCGCATAGGTATTTATAGCTATTGAATTAAAACGTTGCTCTGCATGCAACTTGAGAATGCCGCTTCATCTAAACCTTTCAAAATCGGGCTCTCCAGTTAATTGAAACGTTCAAACCCCCCCAAAATCACGCATCTATCGTATTTATACTTCCCTGAACTTTGAATGCACATCTGATTTTCTGTTGCTCTCTGACCAGCTGGGGCCTATTTAACACTCCTATCAATTTTATTGCTTTTTTCTTTGCCTTTTGTCTTCTCCCGATATGGGGGACGTGGTTGAGCAGCCTTCTGAGATGCAATTCGTCCTTACTGCTGTAATTGATTCCATGAACAAAATTGCGACACACCTTCTTTTTACCTCCTCCCACCTTTCCTATCTCGAAGGAAGATTCTGAATCCTGGAACATTGAGCTGCCTAAATCTGCCCCTATCTCAACCATGTCTCAATGACATCCCATCCCCAAATTTTAATTTCTGCCTTCAATTAATCTGCTGTGTTTGTTCGACATTCCACTTTAAGTAAATGCAAAGCAATACTGGCAAACTCATTGGTGCCTGATCTATTCTACACGCTCCGAGCCTTCCTGACTCATTTGATTATGCCTCTAATTTTAGATGTGCATCTATTCCCAATGCATCATCTCTCAGGATCCCAGCTCCTTGCCAAGTTAACACTCCCCAACAACGCGAGCAAATCTCCCTGAAGGGACACGAGTCCCATTTAGGTTCAATCACAGCCCGTCCATCTTATACAGTTCCCACCATGCACAACACGGTTCAAGAAATCGAAATCCCTCCCTTCTAAACGAACTCTCCAGCCACACGTTTATTTGGACAAACGACCTATTTTATACTCACGAGCACGTGGCAGTGGAAGTAATCTAAAGATCGCTACCTTCTGGGTCCTGTTGTTTCATCTACTTCCTAGCTCCCTGCTTTCAGGACCTCATCCATTGTTCTGCCTGTTTCGTTGATTTCAATATGTACCACAATATATGTCTGTTTTCCCTCTCCCTTCGTCGGCCCTGCAGCTGTTCAGTGGATCCCCTGACCCTGGCACCAGGGAGGCAACATACCATCCTGCAGTCCCTGTTGCGGACGCAGAAAATCCTGTCTCTTCCCTTACAATTGAACACCCTGCTACTATAGCCCCGAAATTCCTCCTCCTCCAGTATTGTGGAGCAGAATTATCGATCGTGCTATGAAGGATGTTGCCACTGCTTTCCCAAACACAGTAACCTCCCTCAACAGTACTCAAAACGGTATATCTGTCAGAAAGGTGAATGGCGGGCAGCACTGTGGTGCAGTGTTTATCATTGCTGCCTCACGGCGTCGAGGTCCCAAGTTCGATCACGGCTCTCGGTCACTGTCCGTGTGGAGTTTGCACATTCTCCCCGTGTTTGCTTGGGTTTCACCCCCACAACCGAAAGTTGTGCAGGGTAGGTTAATTGGCGTCGCTATATTACCCCTTAATTGGAAACAAAGAACTGGGTACTCTTAAGTTATAAAAAGGAAAAAAAAACAAAGGCGAATGGCTCCAGAAGAGTCCTGGGCTACTTGCAGTCCTCTGATCGACCTTCCTGCCTGATCTCAGTTTCTGCCCTTATAATTCATACCTGCGGTGTGGCCACCTCACTGAATTTGCGATGCAGGGCCTGCTCAGCATTGTGGATTCTCCCCACAGAATCCACCTTCAGCTCCAGTTTGGAACACAGTTAACCGGGAGCATTCAGTATGACACGCTTCCTGCACACAAGGTCACCAAAGACAACTGAAGCTTCTCCGACTTGACACAGTAGAAGCATATTACGGGGGAAATCTGTCCATTTATCACTCTCCTTAAGTCCATGATTACTGCATCTTCGCAAACATTAAGCGAAATTAGGATACTATGTACCTACCTTCCTCGGGTTAAATTTACACCTCGTGCCCTATTGTGTTTACTGATGTTAGTTTTTCACAATGACCCCAGGCTTATATTTATTTGTGCTGATTCCCAGTTATTTCCCTGAATCCATTCAACGCCAGTGGGACCATGTAATCCTAGCACCGAGAGCAATTGGAGAATCTAATATTTTGGCGTCAATGTAAAGTATTTCCACGTGTACAGGATATAATGGGATATGTTCTTAAAAACTGTTATCAGATATAGGCGCGAATCAATTCCTTACGTTGTGATATAAACGCAGTGTTCTCCATGATAGATATCAAGGTACTGGTCAGCAATATTCTCGGTGAAAATAGAGATATTCCTTTCGTAAAATAACTTTACAGAATCGGTTGAAGCAAGTAGTAGGGATTCAAGAATACTGCCCATTTCAGGAATTCAATTCATTCTCTGGACTGTTAATGCAGCATCTCAGACGGCAGTGTAGCCGGGTGCAGTCGAACAACCAATAGAGAATGCCGGCAAAGGTACATTACAAACATATCAGACTTTCATATTTCTGATGTTGAGATGCCGGCGTTGGACTGGAGTGAGCACAGTACGAAGTCTTACAACACCAGGTTAAAGTCCAACAGGTTTGTTTCGATGTCACGAGCTTTCGGAGCGCTGCTCCTTCCTCAGGTGAATGAAGAAGTCTGTTCCAGAAACACATATATAGACAAATTCAAAGATGCCAAACAATGCTAGGAATGCGAGCATTAGCAGGTGATTTAATCTTTACAGATCCAGAGATGGGGTAACCCCACGTTAAAGAGGTGTGAATTGTATCAAGCCAGGACAGTTGGTAGGATTTCGCAGGCCAGATGGTGGGGGATGAATGTGATGTGACATGAATCCCAGGTCCCGGTTGAGGCCGCACTCATGTGTGCGGAACTTGGCTATAGGTTTCTGCTCGGCGATTCTGCTTGTCGCGGGTCCTGAAAGCCGCCTTGGAGAACGCTTACCCGGAGATCAGAGGCTGAATGCCCTTGACTGCTGAAGTGTTCCCCAACTGGAAGGGAACATTCCTGCCTGGTGATTGTTGCGCGATGTCCGTTCATTCGTTGTCGCAGCGTCTGCATGGTCTCGCCAATGTACCACGCTTCGGGACATCCTTTCCTGCAGCGTATGAGGTAGACAACGTTGGCCGAGTCGCACGAGTATGTACCGCGTACCTGGTGGGTGGTGTTCTCACGTGTAATAGTGGTATCCATGTCGATGATCTGGCACGTCTTGCAG
This sequence comes from Scyliorhinus torazame, assembly GCF_047496885.1. NCBI lineage: Eukaryota > Metazoa > Chordata > Chondrichthyes > Carcharhiniformes > Scyliorhinidae > Scyliorhinus > Scyliorhinus torazame. The sequence goes on from NC_092718.1 coordinate 115,847,590, forward strand.
AGATTGCCATGACAGGGTTGTGTGGTGTCGTGGTCACTGTTCTGAAGACTGGGTAGTTTGCTGCAAACAATGGTTCGTTTGAGGTTGCGCGGTTGTTTGAAGGCAAGTAGTGGGGGTGTGGGGATGACCTTGGCAAGATGTTCATCGTCATCAATGACGTGTTGAAGGCTGTGAAGAAGATGACGTAGTTTCTCCCCTCCGGGCAAGTACTGGACGACGAAGGGTATTCTGTCGGTTGTGTCCCATGTTTGTCTTCTGAGGAGGTCGGTCCGGTTTTTCGCTGTGGCGCGTTGGAACTGTCGATCGATGAGTCGAGACCCATATCCCGTTCGTACGAGGGCATCTTTCAACGTCAGTAGATGTCTGTTACGCTCCTCCTCGTCTGAGCAGATCCTGTGTATACGGAGCGCTTGTCCATAGGGGATGACTTCTTTAATGTGTTTAGGGTGGAAGCTGGAGAAGTGGAGCCTCATGAGGTTATCCGTGGGTTTGCGGTAAAGCGAAGTGCTGAGGTGACCGTCCTTGATGGAGACGAGTGTGTCCAAGAATGCAACTGATTTTGGAGAGTAGTCCATGGTGAGTCTGATGGTTGGATGGAACTTATTAATGTCATCGTGTAGTCGTTTCAGTGATTCTTCTCCGTGGGTCCAAAGGAAAACAATGTCATCGATGTATCTGGTGTATAACCTCGGTAGAAGGTCCTGTGCGGTGAGTAGGTCCTGTTCAAACTTGTGCATGAAGATGTTGGCGTATTGGGGTGCAAACTTGGTCCCCATGGCTGTTCCGTGCGTCTGGATGAAGAACTTGTTGTCGAAGGTGAAGACGTTGTGATCCAGAATGAAGCGGATGAGTTGCAGAATTGCGTCTGGAGATTGGCAGTTGTCGGTGTTTAATACTGAGGCTGTTGCAGCAATGCCGTCGTCATGGGGGATGCTGGTGTAGAGTGCTGAGACGTCCATTGTGACGAGCAATGTTCCTGGTTCAACTGGTCCATGGGTGCTGAGTTTCTGTAGGAAGCCCGTCGTGTCGCGACAGAAGCTTGGTGTACCTTGCACGATGGGTTTCAAGATGCCCTCGATGTAGCCAGAGAGGTTCTCACACAGGGTCCCATTGCCTGAAACGATAGGGCGGCCTGGTGTGTTAGCCTTATGTATTTTCGGGAGGCAGTGGAGATCTCCAATGCGGGGAGTACGTGGGATGAGAGCACGTAGGGTGCTCTGAAGATCTGGATCCAAGGTCTTGATCAGTCTGTTAAGTTGGCGGATGTGTTCCTTGGTCGGATCTGTGGGTAACTGTCTGTAGTGTTCTTGGTTGTTCAGTTGTCGGTATACTTCTTTGCAGTAGTCCGTTCTGTTCAGTACGACAGTGCCCCCCCCCCTTTGTCTGCTGGTTTGATGACGATGCTGCGGTTGGTCTTGAGAGCGCGGATGGCATTGCGTTGTGCTTGGGTGACGTTCGCGGCTGTCTTGGGAATGCGACTGATGAATCTGGCATTGACGCGACTCCTGACGGCTTGAGCATACATGACGAGTCTAAGGCAGCGGCCTTCCGGAGGGGTCCAATTCGACTCTTTCCTCTTCGGTTGCCGCACCGCAGATCTCTCGGTCTGCTGTTCCGGTTCATTGGTAGTCTGCTTGGGTTCGCTGTTGGCCTCTTGGGGTCTGTGGAAGAATTCCCGGAGCCTTATTCGCCTGATGAATTCCTCCGTGTCTGCCGCGAGACTGATGGAGTCCATTTTGGTGGTGGTGCAGAAATTGAGCCCTCTGCTGAGGACTTCGATTTCGTCTAGTTGAAGGGTGTAGTCTGACAAGTTGACAATAGATTTCCCTGTATTGTTTTCTACTGAGACACCGGGGGTGGGTTGGTTGCTGCCGGTGGTGATGCCAAGTTTCTCAAGCTTTCTTTTCTTGGTATGCATATAGGTGGCATAGTATTGTTGTCTCATCTGTTTGGCGGTGTTCCGCAGCTGGTCTGCTGCATCCTGAGCGCAAGTTGAGAATATGGCCTCTATCTTGGTTTCCAGGTTGCGTCGTCAGCTGTAGAGCTGGCGTACGAGGTGGTTGATATTTCTGGGTTGCAGGGTGTCACATTCAGAGGCGAATAAGGTAAGACAGAAGAGAGAACCTTTGCAAATCCAGGATGAGTGGGATTCTATCTTTAGCCAGCTAAATGAGAATAAGGCACAGATCAGTTTATCCACAACAAATCTTTCACACGCTAAATCAGAATCAGAGAGAGACAGAGAACGACATAAATGTGTTCAATTCAAACAGCAGAAATTAATTGCAGGACAGTGCCTCAATAGTAAACCATCCAAAGTCAGGCCAATTCTAGAGAAAGGGCATGCTTATAAGAAGGCCAACACTCAAAGATTTACTTTCTACGTGAGAATACTTCTATTGATCACTGTGTCGGGAAAATCCTTTGAAGCTAGTAAATGGATAGTGTAACGAGGTAAAATATCTTGTACGTACGCCGGAAAAACAAAAATTATGAACATTGTGCCGTTAAAGGTGTGGAAGAAATGTTGGATGAGAAGCACATGACAACAGGCATGAGCTCGTCTTACATAAGAACACAAGAACTAGGAGCAGGAGGAGGCCAACTGGTACTTTGAGCCTGCTCCGCCTTTCAATGAGATCATGAGTGATCTTTTGTGGACCCAGCTCCACTTTACCGCCCGAACACGACAACCCTTTATCTTTTATTCTTCAAAAAACCAACTATCTTTATCTTGAAAACATTTAAGGAAGGAGCCTCAACTGCTTCACTGGGCAGAGAATTCAATTCATTCACAAACAGCTGGGTGAAGAACTTCCTCCAAAGCTCAGTGCTAACTATACTTCCCCTTATTTTAAGGCTATGCCCCCTCCCCAGTTCTACTTTCACCTGCCAGTGTAAATAACCTGCCCTCATCTATCCTATCTAATCGCTTCATAATTCTTTAGAAGATTCCCCCGCATCCTTCTGAATTCCAACTAGTACAGTCCCAGTCAACTGAACCTCTCCTCGTGATCCAGCCCGTAAACTCTGGAATTTACCTCGTGAATCTCCTCCACACACCCTCCAGTGGCAGTACGTCCTTCCTCAGGTAATAAGACCAAAACTGAACACAAACCCCAGGTGTAGCCTCACTAACACCGTATACAGTTGCAGCATGAAATCCCTTGTCTTAAATTCCATTCCTCGAGCAATTATGGACAAAACTCCATTCGCCATGTTAATCACCTGTTGCACCTTATACCAACATTTTGCGACTCATGCACTTGGACACCCAGGTCCCTCTGCACATCAGCATGTTTTCATATTTTATCATTTCAATCATGAATTCTTTTTCTGTTATTCCTATCAAAATGAATAACATCACATATGTCAAATTTGTATTTCAGCAGTCAGACCCTTGCCCATTAACTCAAACTATCCAAATCCCTCTGCCGACTTCCAGTATTCTCTGCATCTTTTGCTATACCACTCATCTTAGTATCGTCTGCAAACTTGGAATCATTGCACATGGTATCCAACTCCAAATCATCTATGTAAATTGTGAACAATTGTGGACCGAACACTGATCCTTGAGGGACATCATTAGCTACTGATTGCCAAGCAGAGCTACACCCATTAATCCCCACTGCTGCTTGCTATTATTTAACCAATCCTCTATCCATGCTATTCCTTTACCCTTAACACCATGCAACTTTATCTGATGCAGCAACCTTTTGTGTGGCACCTTTTCAAAAGCTTTCTGGAAATCCAAATATACCACATCCATTGGGTACCCGTTGTCTACCCCACTAGTAATACCTTAAAACATTTCCACTAAATTAGTTAGACACGACCTGCCCTTAACGAACCCTTGCCGTGTCTCAATGGGAAAATTCCCATCGAGATGCCTCGCTATTTCTTCTTTGATGATAGATTTCTACTACCGAAGTTAAGCTAGTTGGCCACTAATTACTCGCTTTCTGCCTGCCTTCTTTTTTAAATAGTGCTATCACGTTTGCTAATTTCCATTCGGCATGGACCATCTCGGAGTCTTGTGAATTTTGGTATATAACCACTAGTGCATGTACAATTTCCCTCGCCATCACTTTTAGCACACTGGAATGCATTCCAGCAGGGCCAGGAGACTTGTGTACCTTTAGCCGCATTAGCCTGCCCATCACTCAGGAGGTAGTGACCTCCTGAGTGATAACAGTCGTCTCAAGGCCCTCACTTGTCATAGCCTCATTTCCATCAGTCACTGGCATGTTATTTGTGTCTTCAACAGAGAAGGCCAACCCAAAAAACCGGTTCGGTTCCACAACTACGTCCTCATTTCCCATTATTAAATCTCTCTTAACATCCGCTAAAAGACCAATATTTACCTTACCCACTCTTTTTTGTTTTATATATTTGCAGAAACATTTACTATCTGTTTTCATATTCTAAGCAAGTTTAATGTCATAATCTCTCTTACTCTTCTTTAAAGCTTTTTAATAGCTTTATGTTGCCGGCTAACGATTATCCAATCCTCTAGTTTCCTAGAAATCTTTGTCACTTTGTATACGTTTTCCTTCAATTTTATACTCTCCATTATTCCTTCGACATCCACGGCCGATTATGCTTCTTTCTACCGTCCTTCCTATTTGTTGGTATAACCATTTGCTGAGCACTGTCAAAAGTCCCTTGGAGGGTACCCCACTGTTCCTCAACTGTTTCACCATAAGTCGTTGCTCCCAGTCTACGTTAGCCAGCCCTTCTCTCATCCCAGTGTAATCTCCTTTGTTTAAGCACAAAACACGAATGTTTGATTTTAACTTATCACTCTCCACCTGTGTTTTAAATTCCACCATATTGAGTTCGCTCCTTCCGAGAGCATCCCTAATTTGACAGCATTAAACACTCCTGTCTCATTAAACAGGACCAGATCTAGGACCGCGTGTTCCCTCGTAGATTCCTTTACATGCTTTTCAGGGACACTGTAGCAGATATATTCTATAAACTCCTCCTCAAGGCTGCCTTGATCCACCTGGTTAAAGCAATCGGCATGTAGATTAAAATCCTTCATCGTAACTGCTGCACCATTTCTACATGCAACAGTTATATATTTGTTTACTGCCCGCTCCACCATAATGTTACTATTTGGTGGCCTATGGACTACTCCAATCAGCGACTTTTATTCCTGCCTTAATATTCCTGATTTCCACCCAAAGGGATTCAACCTTATCCTCCCTTGCACCGATGTCATCCCTGGCTACTTTCCGGCTGTCATCCTTAAATAACAGTGCTACACCACCTTCCTTGCCATCCACTCTGTCCTTCCGAATAGTTTGATTCCCTTGGATATTTAACTACCAGCCGTGACCATCCTTTAACCCTTTTCAGTAATGGCAACTAAATCATAGTCATTTGTGATGATTTGCGCCATCACTCATTTACCTTATTCCGAATATTACGAGTATTCAGGTAAAGTACCCTTATGTCGGCTTTTATACCACCGGTTTGAATCTTAACTCCACTAGCAGTAATCTCTCCTAAGTTATTTTTCCTTTTAGCTTTCTCCTTATTTTCCCTATCATAGAACCCATATCTTCATGTAATAACCTGCTGTGTCGCTTTCCATTTATGCACTTACTTCCCGTTGTATTCCTTTTAGTAATACTGGGCCTATTCACTGAGCTCTCCTCAGTCACTGTACCATCTACCATGACCCTTTTTGATTTTTGGCTATGGCTTCTCTACCTTATATGTTCCCCCTTACTGCCTTTCGTTTCTGTCCCCGTTTTACTTCCCTCCGACTTCCTGCATAGGTTACGATTCCCTGGCGACATTAGTTTTGACACTCCGCAACAACAGGAGCATACACCACAACAGCCCCCCCCCCCCCACCCCTCCCCCCACCACGCCCCCCCCCCCCCCCCCGCTCCAGGACATCGTTTCAGTTCCTGCCCAGGTGCAGACCGTCCAGTTTGTACTGTTACCACGTCCCACAGCACCGGTTCCAATGCCCCAGGAAATTGAGTCCCTCCTCCTTGCACCATCTCTCGAGCCGCTCATTCACCCTAGCCATCCTGTCATTCCTACTCTGACTATCTCGTGGCAACGGGAGCAATTCTGAGATTATTACCTTTGAAGTACTACTTTTTAGTTTCAATCCTAACTCCCTGAATGTATTTGTTAGGACCACATCCCGTTTTATTTGCCTATGTCGTTGGTGTCTATAAGCATCACGACAGCTGGTTGTTCACCCTCCACCTCCGAGAATGTCTTGCAGCCGCTCGGAGACATCCTTAACCCTTTTACCACCGAGGGAACATACCATCCTGGAGTCTCGATTGCGTCTGCAGAGCCGCCTTTCTAGTTTCTTTATGATTGAATCCCCTATCTTAATAGCCCGACCATTCTTCTTCTTGTCCTTCCGCGCTGTAGGGCCGGACACTGTGCCATGAAACTGGCTGCGGATGCCTTCCCCTGGTGAGCCACCTGCCTCAACAGTATCCAAATCGGAACATCTGTATTTCACTGCATTCATACTCGTCTCTGTCTTTTGACCACAACTTTTGTATGACCCTCAGTTATTTTCACCAGCGGCGTGATGTGCCATCTACGACGACCTCAGCATCGCAGATGCTCCAAAGTGAGTCTACCCACAGCTCCAGAGCCGTCAAGCAGTCTAACAGGAGCTGCAGCTAGACACTCTTCTTGCATGCGAAGGAACCAGGTTCAGTGGACGTGCCCGTCAGCTCCCAAATCGCACACGAGCAGCATGACACGGGTCTGAGATCTCCTGTATTGTCTTAAACCTTCGGCTAACTTAGGCCTTTTGGCAAAGACAATGCCAAAAATCAAAATAAAATTTTAAAAATAGACCAATTTAAAGAAAAACGACTTACCAGACACTTACCAGGATAAAAACCACCTCCTCCCCACTCAGCTTCGAATTCCCACCTAGCTTCAAAGTCCGAAACTCACGCTTCGATTTGCGTCACTCTGGCTGTGCTTTCTCTTGCTCACCGGGAGAACTCACTGGCAGTGAGATTCAAATTGCTCTTTTAAATTGGCCTGACATCATTCCCCCCACCTGCTAATTTTAGATCAAAGTAACTCTAATCGGTGCCAATGGTGACTGACAGTTAACTGCCAATCAGCTCTGTGAGTGGGAGGGACAGCCGACTATTAATCTACACTGCACAATTTCTAGATTAATTTAAATTACATTCCGGAAATTTTAAAAGGATGTGTTACCAGTTGAATTCCCAGCTAGCTTCAAATTTCCAAACTCACTCTGCGATATGCGTCACTCTCGCTGTGCCTTCTCTGGCTCACTGGGAGAACTCACTGCGAGTGAGTTACAACTTGCTCTTTCACATTGGCCTGAGAACGAAGCAACAAAGCAGGAGGAAGAGCAGGAGTCAAATTGTGGCAAAGAATTTCCAAAAAGCATACAGACAAAAAGGAAGTCCCGGAAACATAAATTAGTGGTAAACACAACTCCCAGGTATGAGGAGAGGCATAATGATAGAAAGACAGCAGTTTTGGTTTAAACTGTATTTGCGGGAATAAAGGGGGTAAAACGTGGTTCGTGTTACATGATGTCGACGTGGGCACCATCGCTTCAATTAATAAAATAAAGGTTGACTCTAGTTATGTTATCGCGGATACAGGAATAAATTGAGTACCTGCTTCCGAATCACATTAGTGAACTGATTTTTTCAAAATACATTTAGAGTACCAAATTCATTTTTTCCTACTAAGGGTCAATTTACCGTGGCCAAACCACCTATCTTACACATTCTTGAGTTGTGGGGGCGAAACCAAGCAAATACGGGGAGAATGGGCAAGCTCCACATGGACACTGAACCGGGGCCGGGATCGAACTTGTGACCCCGGCGCCCTGAGGCAGCCGTGCTAAACACTGCGCCACCGTGATGTCCTTATTGAATTGAGTTGTGGTAATTGGAGTTCCCTATCGTTATGCTGCACAAAGCACATGGAATCAAGAGAGTGTGTACGCACTGAAGATGTGTAAATGTATCAGCCAAGAAAGAGTCGTTTCCTACTCCACGTTCCGAATACGATATCTTAAGTGTTGGACGATCGAAATTCATCGCCAACATAGGTTTGCTGAAGTACCGTTGGCAACCTCCTTTTCGAAATCATTGACACACAGATGCATTATTGTCAGAAGGCACACTTGACCTTGAAAACCCGGTGGGATATCCAGCAATGAAGTTTAATCGGCACAAGAAGAACTATTTGCCCAGTGAGAAACATACATTACACTTCGTTATGACATGGCAACATTTCCAGGTTCATTTTTCCATCAACATGGCAGAGACAATCATCTATATGGAAAACCAAACATTGAATTTAGTGGTCGGATTTCATGATAAACACAGTTGATTATTACGACGAAATGCTATTGCGCAATTTAACTTTAAAATCTCGCACATGGCCGGGAGAGAAAACGTCATTATGGACACTTTATTCGTAGTTTACAAGACACTTTTCGGAACACTGGGAAATGTTGTGGGGCATATTCACTGATAATGCAGGTGCCTGAATTTTGTAAACGTTGATAAGATGGAACTAATTACAGAGTGTTGAGAAATTATATGGCTTTGAAATAATGGCATTTGATTGTTAAAAAAATAATGTTGTGTGTCATGGATTTCCGTAATAATAGCATGAACACTAATTTATCAAATCAAAGTAGGATACAATATTCTCAAAAATGAGTAGAAATCTGTCGAGGATCATCAACAGACAGTGTACAAATACAGGGTGAGGAGCGTTTTTGCAAGTTTCGAGATTGGCAACTAAATTTAAATCTGCATCCCCAAGTAATAGAATCACCACAAGTCATCTATTTGTAGATCGGTCAGGCCTGCTCATACTAATTCCGAGAGTCAAATAATTTAATGCGGGAAGACACCAAATCCTCCTAACGCAGAGCTAATGGCAAACAATGGTATAATCTCCAGTACTCTCAGAACAAGAAAGGCCAGTTGATGGAGAGCAGCGTCAGATGCAGACAAAGCAATTCATCTCCGACTTCCTGCAAACCAGTTTACATCTAGCAGTCTTAGCTATGTTTCACATCCAACAGTCTCGATGTCTGCGAGCGGAGGCAGTGCAAGGGGAATTCATACGTCTAATCGAGGCCAGAGAAGTACGTTTCACAGACGTGTCCATATCCCTGTATTGTGCGTAAATGTTAAACTGGATTTACATAACATATATATATATATATTTAATTTGGATTTTTTTCTGAGGACTTCCGGGATATGTGGATCGCGCTGGAACAAGGTGTACGTTGTACGTAAGGGGGTGTACGTGTTAACTGGTTGCTGTACGTAATTGTCTTCGCTGAGTTTAGTCCTGTTTGTGCTAATTTGTCTTTTCATTACTTTTATATATTGACGTTGATATTTTTAACAAGACGACAAGACTGGATACCTGCACTGGGATTCCACTTTACCCTTCACAGCATTCCAAAAACAAAACCGCACTCTTCCAGTGTGGCCACCTGGGTTGACCACTTCCCGACTTAAAATGGAGGTCCGCAAAAAATGCAGGGAAATTCTGTCAAGCCAGTCAAAACTAGCAGGTGCAAAGGTTCCTGTGTATTAGAACTTGCAAAAACCCAGACAGCACTGAAACCAACAGCCATCTGCATATTAATGACCGATCCCCGGGAACAATTGAAACATTTAAGGTGAATAAGACCAGGCCAGACTCCTCGGCGCCAGCAGGAGCCAAGACAAAGCAAGCCAACCGACAGTCAGGAACCGACCAGCGATCAGGGAACGACTCCAGTATTGCAGAAATCGATCCAAGTGATCGGAACATAGTCCAATCACTTGGAACCAGATAGGGGCTCCTCCACAAACGGCGCGAAGCCCCTGGGGACTATAAAGTAGAGTCCCCAAATTCAATTCGTCCTTCCTGGCAGGGTCACTCAGCAGCTCGAAACAACCCTTGACAGTGACCTGACTAGCTGCAGCATCACCCAAATAAGCCTCCAGCCAATGCACGCTACGAGATAGGCGCACCTAGCTACCAGTACCATACCAGCTTTGAAACCTGCAGACTCAGAATCGAACGAAAGGCCATTTGTCCCTCTGACCTGGTGAGCCAGTCCCAAAGTTAAGTATAGGCATTTTGGTGTTAGACATCGTCGAGTACGAAGTCTTACAATACCAGGTTAAAGTCCAACAGGTTTGTTTCGATGTCACTAGCTTTCGGAGCGCTGCTCCTTCCTCAGGTAAATAAAGAGGTATGTTCCAGAAACATACATATAAACAAATTCAAAGATGCCAAACAATGCTTGGAATGCGACCATTAGCAGGTGATTACATCTTTACAGATCCAGAGATGGTGTAACCCTGGGTTAAAGAGGTGTGAATTGTATCAAGCCAGGACAGTTGCTAGGATTTCGCAGGGCAGATGGTGGGGGATGAATGTAATGCGACATGCATCCCAGGTCCCGGTTGAGGCCGCACTCATGTGTGCGGGACGTGGCTATAAGTTTCTTCTCGGCGATTCTGCGTTGCCGTGCGCCATGAAGGCCGCCTAGGAGAACGCTTACCCGGAGATCAGAGGCTGAATGCCCTTAACTGCTGAAGTGTTCCCTGACTGGAAGGGAAAATTCCTGCCTGGTGATTGTTTCACGATGTCCGTTCATTCATTGTCGCAGCGGCTGCATGGTCTCGCCAATGTACCACGCTTCGGGACATCCTTTCCTGCAGCGTATGAGGTAGACAACGTTGGCCGAGTTGCACGAGTATGTACCCTGTACCTGGTGGGTGGTGTTCTCACGTGTAATAGTGGTATCAAAGTCGATGATCTGGCACGTCTTGCAGAGATTGCCATGGCAGGGTCGTGTGGTGTCATGGTCACTGTTCTGAAGACTGGGTAGTTTGCGGCAAACAATGGTTTGTTTGAGGTTGCGCGGTTGTTTGAAGGCAAGTCGTCGGGGTGTGAGGATGACCTTGGCAAGATGTTTATCGTCATCAATGACGTGTTGAAGGCTGTGAAGAAGATGACGTAGTTTCTCTGCTCCGGGGAAGTACTGGACGACGAAGGGTATTCTGCCGGTTGTGTCCCATGTTTGTCTTCTGAGGAGGTTGGTGCGGTTTCTCGCTGTGGCGTGTTGGAACTGTCGATCGATGAGTCGAGTCCCATATCCTGTTCGTGCTATGGCATCTTTCTACGTCTGTAGATGTCTGTTACGCTCCTCCTCGTCTGAGTAGATTCTGTGTATACGGAGAGCTTGTGCATAGGGGATGGCTTATTTAATGTGTTTAGGGTGGAAGCTGGAGAAGTGGAGCATGGTGAGGTTATCCGTGGGTTTGCGTTAAAGCGAAGTGCTGAGGTGACCGTCCTTGATAGAGACGATTGTGTCCAAGAATGCAACTGATTTTGGAGACTAGCCCATGGTGAGTCTGATGGTTGGATGGAACTTATTAATGTCATCGTGTAGTCGTTTCAGTGATTCTTCGCCGTGGGTCCAAAGGAAAAAAATGTCATCGATGTATCTGGTGTATAACGGCGGCTGAAGGTCCTGTGCGGTGAGTAGGTCCTGTTCAAACTTGTGCATGAAGATGTTGGCATATTGGGGTGCGAATGTGGTCCCCATGGCTGTTCCGTGCGTCAGGATGAAGAACTTGTTGTCGAAGGTGAAGACGTTGTGATCCCGAATGAAGCGGATGTGTTGCATTATTAAGTCAGGAGATTGGCAGTCGTCGGTTTTTAGTACTGAGGCTGTTGCAGCAATGCCTTCGTCATGGGGGATGCTGGTGTAGAGTGTCGAGACGTCCATTGTGACGAGGAATGTTCCTGGTTCAACTGGTCCATGGTTGCTGAGTTTCTGTATGAAGTACGCTGTGTCGCGACAGAAGCTGGGCGTACCTTGTGCGATGGGTTTCAAGATGCCCTCGATGTAGCCAGAGATGTTCTCACATAAGGTCCCATTGCCTTAAACGATAGGGCGTCGTGGTGTGTTGGCCTTATGTATTTTCGGGAGGCATTAGAGATCTCCAATGCGGGGAGTACGTGGGATGAGAGCACGTAGGGTGCTCTGAAGATCTGGATCCAAGGTCTTGATCAGTCTGTTAAGTTGGCGGATGTGTTCCTTGGTCGGATCTGCGGGTCACTGTCTGTAGTGTTCTTGGTTGTTCAGTTGTCGGTATAGTTCTTTGCAGTAGTCCGTTCTGTTCAGTACGACAGTGGCCCCTCCTTTGTCTGCTGGTTTGATGACGATGCTGCGGTTGGTCTTGAGAGCGCGGATGGCATTGCATTGTGCTTGGGTGACGTTCGGGGCTGTATTGTGAATGCGACTGATGAATCTGGCATTGACGCGACTCTGATGGCTTGAGCATACATGTCGAGTCTAAGGCAGCGGCCTTCCGGAGGGGTCCAATTCGACTCGTCTTCCTCCTAGCGATCGTCTAGTAAGTAGAGGTTTATGCATGAGTAGTGCTTGACTGTGTATAATAAATGTGTTTTGAATTGAATCTTACTAATTGGTGTGTCCAGTTATTGATCAGTACTTGAACTTGAACCTCGTGGCGGTATCATAAATATACCTGGCGAGTCTAGAGCAAAGGTTATAGGAACAGAGCAAATTAAGTAAAGACACAACGAGAAACAAATTAAGAGCCAACCAAAGTTAGCAATATTTACTGGCGACTCTGGTGGGACCCGACTTGGAAGTGACTGAACCACTCCCAGAGAACCCAAAATTTGAATTGAGAATAGAATTGGGAACAGAAAAACCACAAGTGTTCAAGCAGTTCTGATAAATCCTCATAATTCGGAAGTGTGTGAATGCATGCAAAACTAAAAGGGCTTTAAGGTAAAACTGATAGATTTTTTGTTGCGAAAAACTGTCGGGAGTTTGTATTCCGGAATCTAGCGAACGCCGTACACGTGTTTACAGCACCGCCTTCGTACACCTCGTTCAAAATATTAAAAGAGCATTCAGATAGAGAAAATGGCAATGAAGGCAATGGAACGCCTTATGAACCCCCAGGAATTCGATGTCGCAGTGGCCGGCAATAGAGTAGGACAGTGTCCCGTTTGGGAAGAAGAGAACAAAAAATATCTCAAAGGGAAAGGATGGCCCCTTGGGAGTGAATTCTGTGATAATGGGGGAACAAGACTCGGGAGTATAGGACATACTTGGTGGGAGAACCTGTCAGAGATCCATAATAAAAGCTTGGGAAAAGCTCGCAAGCTGATGGCAATCGTGTGCTGTCTGGCACAATTGCGAGGCACAGAGGAGGTCGTTCGGATGCTCCGCAAAGAGATAGAAGAGGGACATTGAATAAGCAAGGTCGATGTTAGTGAGATCGAGAGAGAGAATATAGATTTAAAAAGGAAGTTGGCAGCAAAGGACGGAGAGGTGGATGTGCCAAGTGGGCACACCAGTCTTGTCTAGTGCATCTGTGTAACTTCCAAACGCAATATGAGAAGGCCTACCAGGACACGCAACGTTCAGTCCTGGTAAGAGAAGAGACAGAGAAACAGGTAGAGGCATTGCAAAGGCAGTGCAGCGATCTAAAAGCAGCGTTATGAGCAGTCCATGCTGCCAGCATGAAGCACAGGCAATACTCAGTGGATCGTTCAAAATGCAGGAGGCAGATTGTCGAACTGCAGTCTTCGCTTTCAGTGACAAATGGGTTTCAGAGCACCTTTGGATCCCAATTTGATGAAGAAGACAGCCCTGTTTGGCAAGAACTAAACGAAACCGTGCAGAAACATGAAACATGTTCAGGGAACATGTGCGCAAGGAAAGCCCCAAAAGAGAAAAGCACCGCAACCCCGCACAGAGCAGATAGACCAGGCACCCATGAATCCAGTCACTACCCACCGCACAGTCATATCGGAAGGAGAAGCGGAATTCCTTTACACCACCAATTACCTTGACCCAATTGCGGGACGCGTGCAGCAATGAAGCTCACAGTTTTGAACTTAAACCCGTCGGTTGTAGCAGCCTTTCCCGACCCACAGACACCTTTGCAGAGATGTACACGGAGATCCTAGATGCGATCGCTTATAACAGATGTGGCCCAGTAGAAGGCCTGAATAAGTGCAGGCAGAAGAAAACCGAACACCCCACAGCGTTTGCTGGACGCCTGTGGATTCATTTTGCAGCCATTTTAGGAAAATTAGACCGCGCCCATTTGTCCGCAGACAACATGGCCAAATGGACCCGCATCCTTACCGCCCATGCCACAGCGGCAGGACAAAAAGCTTGTACCAATTATGTCCCCTCGGAAGAAGCGCACAACGAAAAGTGGGTTTTAACAAGGTCGTCCCGCTCCTGGGAGCAATCTGTCCACAACAAACCCGCGATTAGAAAACCCGAAGAACAGAAGGCAGAGGCAGATATCCAAGCAGTTAAAACGCATCAGAACCCCGCATGGGTGAACAAAGGCATGCAAAGCCCCCCACAGAAACTACATGAGTGTTACAACTGTGGACGAGAGTGCAATGCCCCACGAAGGCTACAGAGAGCCCAGCAGACAGGCACTCTGAATAGAAACAGGACAGAGCCCATACACAGTGTAAGCACCCGTTCAGACCAGACAGACATGAACGGAACTGACTGACGGTGTTCGCGCTTCCCTACTTGGGTCTGCGACACCCTTTCGGATAGGTACGGCCGACCAGTCGTTGCAGCGAAAATACGGGACAGCCCATCGAATTTCTCTGGGACACAGGAGGGTCCCGCACCACCATTAATTCCTCCACCATGTTCCAAAAAGACACGTGGCCCACTACAGCCACCATCACCCTCAGCGGCTTCACAGGCCACTCACAACAGGGATACATCACAGCCCCTGTACCCATTCAAATTGGCAATATTACAACGAAACACCCCATAGTTTTGGTCGATCTGGCCCACACACAGAACACATATTGGGCATCGATTTCATGAACTCCCACAACTTTCATTTGGCCCTGTAAATCGATGTGTCTAGAAAATGAAAAAGTCAGCAAGAGCCCCTGCAGCGCTCACAGTAGGTGAGTATGCAAACAAGATTAGCGCAGTCGGCGATTTTTGGTTTAACCCGACCACGATTAGAGCAGACAAACAGGTTAGGGCAGATCTTCAGAAGAACAGGACCGCATTTGCAAGTCATAAACATGACTGCGGCAAAATGGCTGGTTAGGTTCAAATAATAGGACCTGACCCTAAACCCCAGAAGCAATACGGATTTCCCCAAGAGGCAGAGGGAGAAATTTCAAAGGTTATTGACAGCTTTTTAGAACAAGGCGTACTTAGATCGGTAGCCTCTACTATTAATGCCCCGATTTGGCCAGTGAGAAAGCCCGATGGATCATGGAGACTGACCATCGATTACCGGGAACTCAACGAAGTCACCCCGCAGCAGCACCCAGGGTAGCCACTAGACCCGAGACCATGCTCAAACAGGGACTCAACTCACGATATTTTAAGGTTTTGGACGTCAGGAACGGATTCTGGTCCATTCCATTGGCAAAAGCATGTCACTATAAATTTGCCTTCACTTTTTAAGGTCAGCAGGACACGTGGACGTGCCTTCCACAAGGATTCTGCAGCTCCCGCTCCATTTTCCACCGGCAGCTGGCAAATGGTTTATCAAATGTTTCTCGCCCCGAATGCCTGGTCCAGTATGTGGACGACCTATTACTGCAGACAGACAGCAAGGCAGAGCACATCGAGCTTCTGGCCGAAGTCCTGGAACTCCTACAGCAAATTGGATGCAAAGTGAACCCCAAGAAAGCCCAAATTTTGGAAAAGAAAGTGGTATATTTGGGAACGATTATCACGCATGGTAAACGGGAGTTCGAGCATAAAATAATTGACTCGATTGTCAAATTGCCCCTTCCCCAGAATGTTTCAGCCCTCCGGTCGTTTTTAGAACGGGTTGGCGACTGCCGAAACCATATTGACGGTTTCGCCACCAAAGCAGCACCCCTGTCGGAACTCCTAAAGAACGGAGCGCCTTGGGAATGGCTTCCGCAGCACACGGATGCTGTAGATGCTTTAAAGTGCGTACTCATTGGAGTGAATACTAGCGGTTCCAGACCTGCTTTCCCCCTATGCTATAGAGATAGCTAGCACAGACCGTACTCTTTCGGCCGTGCTCCTCCAGGAACGGCACGAACAGTTAAGACCCGTGGCTCACACCTCCAGAGCTTTAGATCCTGTGTAGCAGGTATTCTCAGCCTGTGAAAGGCACCTGCTCGCAGTTTTCTGGGCAGTTCAATACTTTTCATACATCACCGGACTAAACCCCATCACAATCCTCACGGAGCACACACCCACACAACTTTTAGTAGAAGGACGACTTAAGGACGTTACAGTACGCCAGATCAGAGCAGCCAGATGGACCCTTCTTTTACAGGGATGGGACATCACTGTTAAAAGAACAAATACCAACACTTTCCTAGCCAACAACCTTCAGTACCCAGGCAACCACCCCCCCCCCCCCCCCCCCGCCCACGAATGTGAAATCATCTCACCGCACCACAACACAGGCCCTTTATTGCAAAAATACCCCCATAAAAGATAGGTCGCTCACCCCAGTGCCTCCAGCACACAGACACGTGCGTACCTATGAGAATAGATATGGATGGTTCTTTCACTGTATTAAACGGGAAGCGCATGACAGGTTACAGCATCTATGTTGAGAACGTACCGGGGCGCGCCCTAGAAGAAATCTCCTTCATACTGCCAGGAGACTTAGGCATGCAGGCGGCAGAACAAGCAGCCATTGCATACATTATAGATCACCCAGATTCCTTCCCCAGCCCAGCAGACATATGCTCGGTCAGCCTCTATGTCTGTAACAGCCTCACAGTATTCTTACCCCTGTGGAAAACAAGACGGTTTGTTTCTGAGGACGGGAAACCCCTCCCTTCAGCCCCGTTGCTCCGGCACTTTTTGGACAAAGCACAGGACAGGATGTTTGGTTTCATTAAAGTCCGAAGTCACCACCGTTCCTCCCCACCTGGAAACGTAAAAGCCGACGCACTGGCTAAAGCAGGTTCCAGACATGGGCGTTTTTGGAACCCACCCCCCCCCCCCCCTCCGCCGGTCAGCGCCCCAGTGAATGCAGTTCAGGTCTCACAGACTAATATCGAGGATTTAGTGCAGGCCCAGAAGCAAGATAGTAATCTGAGGGAGATTTTAAAAGACACTTTCCAGCCCCATACGGTAGGTTTAAAAATGCACTGACAACAGTGTCACACGGGAGAGTTTAAACTAGTATGGCAGGGGGGTGGGCACGGGAGCAATAGGTCAGAAGGTGAGAGCATTGAGGGAGAACTAGGGAATAGGAACAGTGTGGCTCTGAGGCGGAGCAGACAGGGAGAAGTTGCTGAACACAGCGGGTCTGGTGGCCTGAAGTGCATATGTTTTAATGCAAGAAGTATTACGGGTAAGGCAGATGAACTTAGAGCTTGGATTAGTACTTGGAACTATGATGTTGTTGCCATTACAGAGACCTGGTTGAGGGAAGGGCAGGATTGGCAGCTAAACGTTCCAGGATTTAGATGTTTCAGGCGGGATAGAGGGGGATGTAAAAGGGGAGGCGGAGTTGCGCTACTGGTTCGGGAGAATATCACAGCTCGGATGAATGTGCTAAATTGGGGGAAGGATAATTATAACAATATTAGGCGGGAACTGAAGAATATAGATTGGGGGCGGATGTTTGAGGGCAAATCAACATCTGACATGTGGGAGGCTTTCAAGTGGCAGTTGAAAGGAATTCAGGACTGGCATGTTCCTGTGAGGAAGAAGTATAAATACGGCAATTTTCGGGAACTTTGGATGACGAGAGATAGTGTCGGCCTCGTCAAAAAGAAAAAGGAGGCATTTGTCAGGGCTAAAAGGCTGGGAACAGACGAAGCCTGCGTGGAATATAAGGAAAGTAGGAAGGAGCTTAAGAAAGGAGTCAGTAGGGCTAGAAGGGGTCACGAAAAGTCATTGGCAAATAGGGTTAAGGAAAATCCCAAGGTTTTTTACACGTACATAAAAAGCAAGAGGGTAGCCAGGGAAAGGGTTGGCCCACTGAAGGATAGGCAAGGGAATCTATGTGTAGAGCCAGAAGAAATGGGCGAGGTACTAAATGAATACTTTGCATCAGTATTCACCAAAGAGAAGAAATTGGTAGATGTTGAGTCTGGAGAAGGGTGTGTAGATAGCCTGGGTCACATTAAGATCCAAAAAGACGAGGTGTTGGGTGTCTTAAAAAATATTAAGGTAGATAAGTCCCCAGGGCCTGATGGGATCTACCCCAGATTACTGAAGGAGGCTGGAGAGGAAATTGCTGAGGCCTTGACAGAAATCTTTGGATCCTCGCTGTCTTCAGGGGATGTCTAAGAGGACTGGAGAATAGCCAATGTTGTTCCTCTGTTTAAGAAGGGTAGCAAGGATAATCCCGGGAACTACAGGCCAGTGAGCCTTACTTCAGTGGGAGGGAAATTTCTGGAGAGAATTCTTCGATACAGGATCTACTCCCATTTGGAAGCAAATGGACGGATTAGTGAGAGGCAGCACGGTTTTGTGAAGGGAAGGTCGTGTCTCACTAACTTGATAGAGTTTTTCGAGGAGGTCACTAAGATGATTGATGCAGGTAGGGCAGTGGATGTTGTCTATATGGACTTCAGTAAGGCCTTTGACAAGGTCCCTCATGGTAGACTAGTACAAAAGGTGAAGTCACACGGGATCAGGGGTGAGCTGGCAAAGTGGATACAGAACTGGCTAGGCCATAGAAGGCAGAGAGTAGCAATGGAAGGATGCTTTTGTAATTGGAGGACTGTGACCAGTTGTGTTCCACAGGGATCAGTGCTGGGACCTTTGCTTTTTGTAGTATATATAAATGATTTGGAGGAAAATGTAACTCGTCTGATTAGTAAGTTTGCAGACAACACAAAGGTTGGTGGAATTGCGGATAGCGATGAGGACTGTCGGAGGATACAGCAGGATTTAGATTGTTTGGAGATTTGGGCGGAGAGATGGCAGATGGAGTTTAATCCGGACAAATGTGAGGTAATGCATTTTGGAAGGTCTAATGCAGGTAGGGAATATACAGTGAATGGTAGAACCCTCAAGAGTATTGAAAGTCAAAGAGATCTAGGAGTACAGGTCCACAGGTAATTGAAAGGGGCAACACAGGTGGAGAAGGTAGTCAAGAAGGCATACGGCATGCTTGCCTTCATTGGCCGGGGCATTGAGTATACGAATTGGCTAGTCATGTTGCAGCTGTATAGAACCTTAGTTAGGCCACACTTGGAGTATAGTGTTCAATTCTGGTCGCCACACTACCAGAAGGATGTGGAGGCTTTAGAGAGGGTGCAGAAGAGATTTACCAGAATGTTGCCTGGTATGGAGGGCATTAGCTATGAGGAGCGGTTGAATAAACTCGGTTTGTTCTCACTGGAACGAAGGAGGTTGAGTGGAGACCTGAGAGAGGTCTACAAAATTATGAGGGGCATAGACAGAGTGGATAGTCTGAGGTTTTTCCCCAGGGTAGAGGGGTCAATTACTAGGGGGCATAGGTTTAAGGTGAGACGGGCAAGGTTTAGAGTAGATGTACGAGGCAAGTTTTTTACGCAGAGGGTAGTGGGTGCCTGGAACTCGCTACCGGAGGAGGTGGTGGAAGGAGGGACGATAGTGACATTTAAGGGGCATCTTGACAAATACATGAATAGGATGGGAATAGAAGGATACGGACCCAGGAAGTGTAGAAGATTGTAGTTTCGTCGGGCAGCATGGTCGGCACGGGCTTGGAGGGCCGAAGGGCCTGTTCCTGTGCTGTACATTTCTTTGTTCTTTGTTCACACATGACAGTATGATCCGAAAAAACACCCTTTATGTGGTTCCTGAACAGGACAGGAATCAGCTTATTTGTTTGTTCCATGATAGAGATGGGCATCAGGGAATTAACCCCACTACAGCCCTCCTCAGGCAGCTCTGTTGGTGGCCGAATTTAAAGGAAGACGTCAGGCACTATGTTGAAAATTGCCTTATCCGTGCCCAAAACAATCCAGACAGATATGCAAAGAAAGCTCAGCTTAGCCACACCCTCCCCGTTAATGGCTCCTGGAATAACCTCCAGATTGACTTTATAGGCCCACTGCCCCCTAGCAGGGTTGGTCACAAGTATGTGTTAGTTGTGATAGGCACGTTTACGAAATGGGAAGAAGCATTCCCATCTAGAACAAACACGGCAAAGACTACCGCTAAGATTTTAACCAACCACATCTTTACGAGATGTGGACTCCTCCGCAGCAATGAATCCGACCAAGGTTCCCATTTTACGGGACGTGTCATGGAGAACGCCCTCACGATATTTGGTATTACCCATGAATTCCACATCGCTTACCATCCCCAGTCAAGTGGTATCGTTGGAGCGAAAGAATCGGACCATACATGCAACCCTCAGAAAAATGGTTTAACAAAACAGCACCACTTGGGATTCAGTCCTCCCTTTTGCACTAATGTTTTTGCGTAACACTGTTTCGACATCCACAGGATCCATCCCACACACTCTCATGACGGGACGCCCCATGAAAGGCAATGGGAATTTGTATTGGGACTTGACTTGACCAGCCCCAAAGTGACGGCCCTCACACACGAGAACGCAGTGAAACAACCAGCTGAGAATGTAAAAACTGCTCAGCTAGCAGCCGCAGTAAAATTAGGCACCAGAAAGAAACAGCAAGGCCTGTTTCGACAAAGGCAGTGCATGCGACTGAATTTGATGTAGGACAGCAGGTCATGCACTCCATTTAAAATCCCAGCACGTTCCTGTCACCCAAGTATTCGGGTTCGTACTCCATTGCGGACAACGTAAGCATCTCCGTTTATAAAATTAAGTACCCCAACGGGAAGACCACGTGGTTTCATATTAACCATCTCAAGGCAGATGGCTCGCTGTCTAACCACGCACACCACGCCATGCTCGACGCAGCAGACCACGCCCGCCCACAGCCAACGTATCCCTACCCTACCCCAACACGTCCACCCCATCCGCGGACTCGACCTCGACTCCACCCACGAACTCTCGACTCCGCCCCGGAATGCCCACAGACAGCAGCAGCAACGACAGCGACTGTGACACAGGCAATAGCTACAACACGCCTCCCTCATATCCCCATGCAACAGGACCCACACTCAGCGAATATGAACACAATTCAAGTGAACCCTTCCTGTTGACATTCCTTACCAAACCTCACCAAAGACCACCGCCCTACGATGACGACCCCGACTCCGTCCCCACAGAATTACACACCACTAACTGGCACCGTGAAAATTCATACGGGCTCGTCCGAAACGACGAGATGGACCCTAAGTCACACCATGCAGCTTTGGCAACCCTCATCCATTCACGAGTATGGCTCCGGGAGAAGATGATGACATTGAGTCTGACTCCGAGAACGAGAACCCCTTTGCGACACTGTTCGCAACTGATAACTGAAGTGTCCAGATGATGTTTTAAAAAGGAACGGCTTGGCAGAAACGGTGGCCTTTCTGATGGAACCTGCAGCATGTTTGTTAGTGTTTTTGTTATGTGTTGTACGTAAAATCGGAAAATATTTCACCGCCCCACGTCACCACACCCTTTGACGGCCAATGGCTGTTAATGGATATACTTTGTCTCGGACAATAGTTCAGAGGAACTAGCCTGTTGGCAGGCAACAATCATAACTACTCTCCTGATTCGAAGGTAATCACGAGAGGCAGCCCCCACGACGACTACATTCTTACCCGTTCTTGCCGGTTGCTCAGGCAGTGGCGAAACGGCATTGGTCTCCGCCATGCCTGAGGACTCCCCCCCCCCCGGTCAGCTACGCTCGGGTAGAGCACATACGGCATTGAGCACCGTCCTACCCGGGGATTGCATCCAAATTTTACCCACCGCGGCCCATACGCATCCCATTTCGGCTCAATCACGTTCAAAATTATTTCGGTTGGTTTAGGATTCCTTCCCGATGCTATTTACATCCTAAAACACTAGGATGGTAAAGCACACAGGCTGTGAGACGGCTCGCAGCACAGAAGTATTCTCTTAGATGTCTCGTCCAAATATATGGGTTTTTTTTTAAATGAGGGAGTCATACATGGTGACCAATTATAAAGGGAAATTGGCACTAAAAGACAGACATGCTAACGTTCAAGATATTAAACAAGATAGTAACAGAAACTATGCTTGATTTACACAATTCCAGAAGCTCCAGGAAAAGAGAAGAGACAAAAAGGAAGAGAAGAAAGGAAAAGAAGAGAACAATGACGACGGCATACCTGTTTTTCGTTATAATGTATGTGCGGTTATGCGCGAAAGCAAACCCCATGACCCCAAACTCCCCACCGTTAATGATTCACTTCCCCATAGCACCCGGAGCCCAGTGACAAGTAACAACGCACCATTATGGTGTGATAGGTTTATAACATGGTACTCACTCTCATCTGTCATTGAATCTCTTTTAGCACTGACGATATTCTGCAGCACCCCGGTATACAGAATGAGATCCCCAATCTTCGGTTTTCACCAGGCCCCCGAACCCCTTGATCTACAATAAATGACATTCGTTCAATATCATTTTGTGAATAAAGACAACTGAGAGATTGTACAACTCTGTGTTTGACCTCCAAGCCAGAGGAAAATGTGAATGTTGCACTTGTTTTTGTATTGTTAGGAAGTTAGCATGATTAAATGTTTAAGTGAGTGCAGTTTATCGAAGATAGTTAGAGTTACCGTTATTTTTATATGTTGCAATGCATGTCCCTGTTGTGACATAGCGCAACTTAGAATTGCCAGTTAAAAATGTATTAAATAGTTATGGTTGTCGAGGCCATGGAAGAGTGCTCGCTGGGTCAGGGAGTGAAGACAACGCAGTTGTGGGATCCTTCATGCATCGCGTTAGGGATCACATGGAGGGAGTGTAGCCACCTGGGTTGGCCACTTCCAGAATTAAAACGGAGGTCCGCAAAGAATGCTGGGGAATTCAGTCAAGGCCGGAAATACTAGCAGGTGCAAAGCTTCCTGTGTATTAGAACTTGCAGAAACACAGACACCACTGAAACCAACAGCCATCAGCATATTAATGAGTGATCCCCGGGAAAAATTGAAACACAGCCATCAGCATATTAATGAGTGATCCCCGGGAAAAGTTGAAACACATAATGTGAATAAGGCCAAGCCAGACTCCTCGGCGCCAGCAGGAGCCAAGACAAAGGAAAGCCAACGGACACGCAGGAACCGCCCAACGATCAGGGAACGGCTCCAGTATTGGAGAAATCGATCCAAGTGATCGGAACATAGTCCAATCACTTGGAACCAGATACGGGCTCCGCCCCGAACGGCGTAAAGCCCCTGGGGACTATAAAGTAGAGTCCCCAAGTTCAATTCGTCCATCTTGGCAGGGTCACTCAGCAGCTGGAAACAACCCATGACAGTGACCTGCCCAGCTGCCGCATCAACCAAGTAATTCTCCAGCCAACACACGCTACGAGATAGGCGCTCCGAGCTACCAGTCCATACCAGCTTTGAATCCGGCAGACTCAGTATCGAACGAAAGGCCATTTGTTCCACTGACCTGGTGGGCCAGACCCAAATCTAAGTATAGGCCTTTTAGTGTTAGAGATAGTCTAGTAAGTAGATTTTATGCATGAGTAGTGATTGACTGTGTATAATGAATGTGTTTGAATCTTACGAATTAGTGTGTCGAGTTATTGATCAGTACTTGAACTTGAACCTCGTGGCGGTATCATAAAGATACCTGGCGACTCTAGAGCAAAGTTTAAAGAAACTGAGCAAATTAAGGAAAGACACATCGAGCAACAAAATAAAAGCCAACCAAAGTGAGCAACACCACGAACCGGTGTTCCAAGTAGGGATACCCTCGTGGATAATTTTCCTATTATTCCTGACATTGTGGAAGATAACGCCTCCTCGCTCAAAAATCCGAATCAATTGCGAGGCTTTGAGGAGGTAAGAGACTTGGAAAGCCTGTTTACAACTCTATAAACGTTGCAGGAAATGGGGCGTAGGTGGTCAACAAAGCACATGGATTGTGTATCGATTCCTTTGTTATTGAATACAAATGCATCAATTCATTGAGGGAACTGTTAATTCAGCCAGGCGTGCAATTTTTGACGCACGTCATGTCACCACATTCGACGATGCACATCACTATTCTGAACAGAATGCGAAGGTGAGTTCCAATATTTTACTCAGTCTTCAGATTTGGAACATTAAGAGGAGGTTCAAAAAGTTAGAATTGATTTCATTAGAACTCGAAAATTACTGAAAGGTGAACATAATCAACGTGGCACAGTTTCATCAGAAAAAACAACTACCATGCCCTTACCTTATCCAGTTCCTGCAGTGAGGCACCTACGTCACTCGCAGCCAACAAATGATTCTTGCCGGTCAGTGCTTTTGACACATTTTCGCCAGTTTTAAAAAAAAGTTATTTGTGACTCGCGTAAAGGACAGGCCAGGCCTCTCAAGACTAACAATGCCGGACCTGGAGATCAGCCCACGTGTTCGGTCAGGAAAAGGTGGTCACTAAATCAATAACGCCAGTTTTACCACATGACTTAAGATGTCCGTCTTTTCCCCGTACATGTCTTGGTTTCCAGCCCTAACGACAGCTGATCGTCCATTCTTCTTGAAAAAAACAGTTACTTACAGGACCGTTTCAGTAATAACGAGCGCAAATGATAAATTAAGTTGTTTTTTTCATAGTTGCTGTTCATTGCAGTGAATAACGAAGAAAGGAAAATAGGAACATTAGTAGTTCATCCGATCCATCGAAACTGCTGCACCATTCAAAATGCATGGCCCACCTGTTTGTTTCTTATTTCGCATTTGACTCTATTCTCGATAACCTTTGATTTCTGAGACCAGCAAGAATCTATCTATATCAACATTACACATGTGCAACGAACACGCTTCCACTCCCGTCTCGTTCTGAGTTCTGAGGATCTTAATTACACAAGACAAAAACAAAGAACAATACAGCACAGCCACCGATCCTTCGGCACTCCATGATCCCTGCCTAAACTAAACCATATGCGCTTACAGAGTTCGTATCCTCCCCCCCCCCCGCCCCCCCCCCCCCCCCCCCCGCCACACATTCATATATTTGTCTGGATGCCTCTTAAATGCCGCCAGCGTGCCTGAACACAACACTTCGCCAGATACCGCGTTTCATATATTTACCATCCTCTGTGTACAAAACGTGCCTCGCATATCAGTTCTAAACTTTTCCCTGCGCAATTTAAACCTTTGTCGCCCAGTACACGACTCTCTTACCCGATGAAAGGGCATCTGACTTTCCAATTACATCAAGAATGTTAAAAAAAAAATTGTTGTTTTCATAAATTTCATGTACACAATTATTTTTTTCCCAATGAAGGGGCAATTTAGCATGTGCAGTGCACCTATCCTGCACATCTTTGGATTTTGGGGGCGAAACCCACGCAAACACGGGGAGAATGTGCAAACTCCACACGAACCAGAGCCGGGATCGAAACTGGGACCACGGCGCAGTAAGGCAGCAGGCTAATACACTGCGCCACTGTGCTGCCCTAAGAATGTCAGTTCTAAATCATCTGAACGCCAGTTCAATGAAATCCAGCCTGAACGACATAGAAACATAAGCTAAATCCATAATGCCGGCAAGAATCTGTGAAAATCAATTCAGTGAGCAGTTTCCACCACATACTGTAAGAAAGGAGGCCCACGTAGTGCAATACATTTTAGAAGTGTTCACAGAAGTTCGCCATCTCACCACATATTTAGCAAAAATACCTCCATCTCCCCATTTAAGTTAGTGACGAAATTTCTAAATTTTGAGGCCCAAGCATTGCAGAATTAAATTCAGCTCGAGACATCAAAAAACCAATAACGCGTGTATTTTGTTTCCTGAAAGTTAACCAAACAACTATTCAGGGGAATATGTTGCACCTGAAGCAGGAGCTTGGCTTTTCCTCATTCGACTAAATTCTGTCTGGCATACGACCAACAGTAATTCCTCTAACTGCCCTTAATCGGCACAACATTGCACACATGGAATAAACTATATAAAGGATGGTAAACATGACCTTACTGGCTGACTCTGCTTAAAATCCTTGAGATTGCCAAGAACCTTTTTCGAAACTCTGCAATGATCGAACATATTAGCTGCGCACTCAAACAATGTGGATATGTTGAGAAGAGTTGAGTATCTCAGAGACCTTTGAGTGCATGCCGACATGTCTTTATATGTCTTTATAAGAAAACAAAACAAAAGATTCATTTATTGTGCGTGTTACTGAAATGTTCGATTTGCTCTAATATATTAACCGGACTTGCCGATTTTCCCTTTTTTGACTTCCAGTTAATTCAACGATCCCAGAATCTGTGAACTTTGTAAACTTAAAACGAAAGTAACCAGTCCCAACTTGAAAGTTCAAACGGGGGAATTCATAACAGTAAACAAACAAATGCCTCAGGGACTAAATCTGGGCTTTCCTATTGTGTTTACAAATGAAGACATGAATGATACACAGGGAAGTCTGATAAGCACAACTTTTAGTGAGGACGTGAAGGAAATTGGTAGTCGTAAATAAATGGTTTCACAGAAATTCATGGGATTAATGAGTGAGTGGGCACAGATAATGTGGATACATGTGAGGTTATACGCTTCTGACGCGCAAATTGGAAGGAAGATTATTGTTTGATTACAAAATTCGAACAAGATTAGGCAGAGTCGATTCATAAAGAACTTTCCCGATGGTGGGGGTGTCCAGAGTTTTAGGATAAGAGGAAAACCTTTTAGGGTTGAGGTGAGGAACAATCTCTTCACCCAGAAAATGTGAATCTGCGAAATTCGTTACAACAGTGTGTACTTGAGGCAAAAATGTGTAATTTCAAACTGGAAGGAAATATTGCCCTTGGGCTAAAGGGATCAACGGATATGGTGGAAGGCGGGTTAAGGGAATTGAAATTAATTAATTGCACTGATCATAATGAATGGCGGAGCAGACTCAGGGGGCTGAATCAACTCCTGCTTATATTTTAGATGTGTCTATGATTCTATGTCACTTCTGCTGAGCCACTTCAATTAAATAAAGTTATACATGGATGCTGGTCAGTGTGCAGGCCACAGAGCTCTCAGTGCCTCGTCACGGAACAAGGTAGATGAGCTTGTGGCCAGATTGTGACTGGCAGGTATGACGTGGTAGTCATCACAGAGACATGGCTGCAGGGGGTTCAGGACTGGCATTTAAACATCCAGCGATTCACAACCTACCGAAAAGACAGAGAGGTGGGCAGAGGGGGCGGGGTTGCCTTGTTAATTAGGAATGAAATTAAATCAACAGCACTAAACCACATGGGGTTGGATGATGTGGAGTCTGTATGGGTAGAGTTGAGGAACCACAAAGGCAAAAAAACCATAATGGGAGTTATGTACAGGCCTCCTAACAGTGGCCAGGACCAGGGGCACAAGATGCAACACGAAATAGAAAGTGCATGCCAGAAAGGCAAGGTCACAGTGATCATGGGGGACTTTAATATGCAGGTGGACTGGATAAATAATACTGCCTGTGGACCCAAGGAAAGGGAATTCATTGAATGTTTACAGGGGAGCTTTTTGGAACAGCTTGTGATGGAGCCCACGAGGGAACAGGCCATTCTGGACTTAGTGTTATGTAATGAGCCAGACTTGATTAAAGATCTTAAAGTAAGGGAGCACTTAGGAGGCAGTGATCATAATATGGTCGAATTCAATCTCCAATTTGAAAGAAAGAAGATAGAATCAGATGTAAAGGTGTTACAGTTAAATAAAGGTAACGACAGCGGCATGAGGGAGGAACGGACGAAAATCGACTGGGAGCAGAGCCTAGTGGGAAAGACAGTAGAACAGCAATGACAGGAGTTTCTGGGAGTAATTGAGGACACAGTACAGAGTTTCATCCCAAAGAAAAAAAAGGTTATCAGAGGGGGGGAGGGGGATTAGGCAGTCATGGCTGGCAAAGAAAGTTAGGGAATGCATCAAAGCAAAAGAGAAAGCCTATAATGTGGCAAAGAGTAGTGGAAAGTCTGAAGATTGTGAAGGCTACAAAAACAAATTCATTATGCTGAAGTGCAAAGGGACTTGGGAGTCCTAGTCCAGGATTCTCTAAAGGTAAACTTGCAGGTTGAGTCCGTAATTAAGAAAGCAAATGCAATGTTGTCATTCATCTCAAGAGGCTTGGAATATAAAAGCAGGGATGTACTTCTGGAGCTTTATAAAGCATTAGTTAGGCCCCATTTAGAATACTGTGAGCAATTTTGTGCCCCACACCTCAGGAAGTACATACTGGCACTGGAGCGGGTCCAACGGAGATTCACACGGATGATCCCAGGAATGGTAGGCCTAACACACGATGAACGCCTGAGGATCCTGGGATTATATTCATTGGAGTTTCGGAGGTTGAGGGGAGATCTAATTGAAACTTACAAGATAATGAATGGCTTAGATAGGGTGGATGTAGGGACGTTGTTTCCATTAACAGGGGAGACTCGGACCCGGGGGCACAGCCTTAGAATAAAAGGGAGTCACTTTAGAACAGAGATGAGGAGAAATTGCTTCAGCCAGAGAGTGGTGGGTCCGTGGAATTCATTGCCACAGAGGGCGGTGGAGGCCGGGACGTTGAGTGTCTTTAAGACAGAAGTTGATAAATTCTTGATTTCTCGAGGAATTAAGGGCTATGGAGAGAGAGAGCGGGTAAATGGAGTTGAAATCAGCCATGATTGAATGGTGGAGTGGATTCGATTGGCCGAATGGCCTTACTTCCACTCCTATGTCTTATGGTCTTATGGTATTATGGTCACTTGTAATTATTATTCGACACATTTCGACTTCCTGCTCCTTGTCCTGAATCAAATATATTTTTTGACTGTTTTGTGTAAAATCTACAGTGAAATTTGGTGTCAAATGTTGGTCAATTTACTCCATGTTTTTCGTTTTACCTGCGACTATCACGACTGTCATATATACTGATGAACATATCAAATTTGAACTTCTCCAACTATTTACAGCCTCCTTACCAGCCTGTTGTCGGACAGTGTGTCAGCCGGTGAACTTTCGGACGGATACATTTGGGCGTTCAAAGCTGTACATCTGTCCCCGTGACTGTGATTACATAGAATTACATAGAACATACAGTGCAGAAGGAGGCCATTCGGCCCATCGAGTCTGCACCGACCCACATTAATCCCTCACTTCCACCTTATCCCCGCAACCCAATAACCCCTCCCAACCCTAATGGACACTACGGGTAATTTAGCATGGCCAATCCACCTAACCTGCACGTCTTTGGACTGTGGGAGGAAACCGGAGCACCCGGAGGAAACCCACGCGGACACGGGGAGAACGTGCAAACTCCGCACAGACAGTGACCCAGCGGGGAATCGAACCTGGGACCCTGGCGCTGTGAAGCCACAGTGCTAATCACTTGTGCTACCGTGCTGCCCCCATGATCATGAGTTGATGTTAAACAACTCATGATCATGGCTTTGATGTTTGACGTATCTGCTTATCTAGCCAATTTTCCATGCAACCTTTCTGTTCAGGCTTTCCCGTACAGTTTTATCTGTTTCTCACAGCTAAATATAGATTTTTCGCTGCATCCTTTCGCTTATTGTTACAAGTAGGCTTCAAATGAAGTTACTGTGAAAAGCCCATAGTCGCCACATTCCTGCGCCTGTTCGGGGAGGCTGGCACTGGAATTGAACACTGCTGTTGGCCTGTCTTAGTCTGTTTTCAAAGCCAGCGATTTAGTCCGGTGCTAAACAACCCCGGGCTGTTGTCTTTCGAATTGTGCAGGTCTCTACACCGTGCAGACGTCGTGTGTATTCACGCCCCACCCCATCCATCATAGACTTATGATTGTATCTATATCCGCCAGAGACTCAAATTCAATTACGGACCCGGGTGGTTGTCTGCGTATGATTGAGAAAGGTATGATTGAGGAAGGTCTGAAAGCACATAACGGACCTTGAAGCCACATAGCGCTAAGATAGAAATAGGCTGTCGCAATGGGTTTGCATAATATAATTGTGAATTTATCAAACTACTGAAATGGGTGCAGTAAGGGGAATAAACGTATGAAATAAACATCCTCATACTTTAGCATCTTTATCACATTACAAATTCTTTAAAAAGCAGTGATTCTGTGATTGCGTCAGAAACAAGACCTGTGAAGATCATATCATTGATTGCCGAATGCGTCATGGGTGCTAAGGAACGCTGAACGCCTTGCCTTTATGCCCTTTCCAATCCTCGATGTCTTACATATTGTACAACGCTATCATCTGTACCTTCATATACCTGTGCTTTGCCAATTCTGCTCAAACAATGTGTAGTTTCGAAATCACAAGATCTACCTGGGAGTGGAACTCCATGCATGTTTCCTTATCTAGCTCTGTTGAAGAAGGCATGAAGGTGACACTGAATTTCGAACTCAGCACTCGCCTTTCCTCTGTGGGCTTGCGACTTTCTGTCTCGCTACACTCGTTTTCGGTTTGATCAGATTATATATATATCTGTAGATAATTATATATATATATATATTAATGTCTTTCAGATATTTGACCGCGCTGCGCTTGAATGTGACATACGTCAAAGAGCATTATAATACTCCAGCAACGGACATGAAAAATAACCGCGTCTTTCCAGTTATACGTCACCATATCATGGACTGTCTTGTTTCAAAATAAAATAGTCCACAAAAGCTGTGTTTTTCCCATCCGTTTAATAAGTAACACTGGGCCACTTCGTTCTTTCCCTCCCAATTGAATTTAGAAATAATAAAATAAAAGATGTATTGGCTGCATACCATCTTTGACCTTTGTAATTTCTGTGTGCAATGAAAAAAATTAGATAAGCACATGAAAAACATCAAAAACTTGCACTTTCATGTTACATCTCTTCTCATATCAAGTGGATTATGCGGGATACAGCTTGGGACGTTCACGCCGAAGCTTAAGATGTCCCGATGCAAACCCCCCATATTTTCTTCATTCTGTGAAAGCATTTTGCACTTCTGAATTGGACGAGTACGAAATAACCTATTGGACAAAATGACTGCCAATAACCATCTGAAGATTTTCTCAATTCACAACAGTAATTTGCACTCCCATATGTCAATATTTTGATAACTTTCACACTCAAAAAAACGTTTTAATTTGGGTAAAGTGCCGCAATAATTTATAACAATTGCGGAATAAATGTGTATCAAATTACATGTTACTCGTCAAATTTTTGGATGATAATTCTCCATCCATTATTATGGGGTAAAAAAGAACTGGCAGGTTGTTTCGTGAGACGTTCATGCGTTTGTTTAAAACGATAGATTTTAGCATGGTGAATGTGGAACTGAGAAAAGATGTGCAGATGTTTTGAGAGTTTTACTTTTCAGAGATTAGCACCAGGGATTAACATTCCAGGGCTCCAAATCTGTGCCAAGCATGTTCAGCTTCATGTCTATAGTTCTCTGTTGCAACAGGGAAATAAGGCAACCACAGTAGCATCGGTTCATTGGTAAATTGGTTTGCTCTATTGGTTCTGTATATTTCCTGACATTTTAATGACCTCCAAATGGATCAACAACTTGATTTTGAATTTCACGATAATTGAAGGATTTCTTACAATGACGCTGAGTTCAAATATTTGATTGCCGTGTAACTCATGGAAGATGAAGAATGTTTAAAGTTTTGCGTTCATGCATTTATCTGCCTACAATGCACCTATGAATTGCATACCCGTTACGTATATTTCTCTATGTACCTGCAGTTAGGCACCTCTGTTCAGGAATGGTACTGTTTCGAAATCTTGGGATTCATGTGGTCGCTATTCTTTTTGCATGTTTCCTCGTGTATCTGTAATGTAGAACTCATGCCCGTGGCTCTGATGTTCGGACTCAGTAAACGTTTTTTCCCTTTTGCACAGGAGGGACATTCTGACTCCGAATCCTTGTCTTTCTGTTAGTGCAAGCTAAATGCTTTAAATTTTCTAAACCTTCACATTCTAGGCCTCTGTTCCTACTGTCTGACGACTCGTGTCTTGCCTGCTACGCCATCTATCAGTACCGTTGCATATATATTGAAACAACCTGGATATTGCGTCAGCAACTATCGTTGATTTTTGTCAATTCTTCTGTGAAATTAAAACACGCCACTGAATATTTTTGCCAGCTTTCCATTTTCCAATGAATATCAATAAGAAACCAACGAAAGACAATCTAACTTCAAAGCTGAACGCTGACGAAACATGCGAAAACATTTGACAAATCATGAAGTCAGGTGCTGAATTTGTTTTTGGATTTAAGAAGACTGATGTTTTTTCATTGAACAAAGAATACTCGTTACAATTGCTCAGTTTCTCCCAATTTCCAGCAGCTACATATAAAGTAATTTATTGCTTTCCTACCATCGTTGGCTTTTGTAAGATCTGTTGGTAATACGTTAATAGGTGTGAACAATATCTCCAGTTTCCGTGTTGTGAAGATCAACACACAGAGCCCAGAAGGCTGCAAATTTATACTCTAAACCGAACTTTAACAAAGGCTCGGAAAGTACCTGAAACATATTCAAAACCATGTTGCAAAAGTAAGATGAATCGAACTCTTTGCATTTACATACTTTATTTAAATGATGGAGGAAAACGTTAAAGGACAGTATGTTGCCTCCCTGGTGCCAGGGTCCAGGATGTCTCCGAACGGGTAGAGGGAATCCTGAAGGGGGATGGCAAACAGGCAGAGGTCGTTGTACATATTGGTACTAACGACATAGGCAGGAAGGGGCATGAGGTCCTGCAGCAGGAGTTCAGGGAGCTAGGCAGAAAGTTAAAAGACAGGACCTCGAGGGTTGTAATCTCGGGATTTCTCCCTGTGCCACGTGCCAGTGAGGCTAGAAATAGGAAGATAGAGCAGACAAACACGTGGCTAAACAGCTGGTGTAGGAGGGAGGGTTTCCGTTATCTGGACCACTGGGAGCTCTTCCGGGGCAGGTGTGACCTGTATAAGATGGACGGGTTGCATCTAAACCGGAGAGGCATAAATATCCTGGCCGCGAGGTTTACTAGTGTCACACGGGAGGGTTTAAACTAGTATGGCAGGGGGGTGGGCACGGGAGCAATAGGTCAGAAGGTGAGAGCATTGAGGGAGAACTAGGGAATAGGGACAGTGTGGCTCTGAGGCAGAGCAGACGGGGAGAAGTTGCTGAACACAGCGGGTCTGGTGGCCTGAAGTGCATATGTTTTAATGCAAGGAGCATTACGGGTAAGGCAGATGAACTTAGAGCTTGGATTACTACTTGGAACTATGATGTTGTTGCCATTACAGAGACCTGGTTGAGGGAAGGGCAGGATTGGCAGCTAAACGTTCCAGGGTTTAGATGTTTCAGGCGGGATAGAGGGGGATGTAAAAGGGGAGGCGGAGTTGCGCTACTTGTTCGGGAGAATATCACAGCCATACTGCGAGAGGACACCTCAGAGGGCAGTGAGGCTATATGGGTAGAGATCAGGAATAAGAAGGGTGCAGTCACAATGTTGGGGGTATACTACAGGCCTCCCAACAGCCAGCGGGAGATAGAGGAGCAGATAGGTAGACAGATTTTGGAAAAGAGTAAAAACAACAGGGTTGTGGTGATGGGAGACTTCAACTTCCCCAATATTGACTGGGACTCACTTAGTGCCAGGGGCTTAGACGGGGCGGAGTTTGTAAGGAGCATCCAGGAGGGCTTCTTAAAACAATATGTAAACAGTCCAACTAGGGAAGGGGCGGTACTGGACCTGGTATTGGGGAATGAGCCCGGCCAGGTGGTAGATGTTTCAGTAGGGGAGCATTTCGGTAACAGTGACCACAATTCAGTAAGTTTTAAAGTACTGGTGGACAAGGATAAGAGTGGTCCGAGGATGAATGTGCTAAATTGGGGGAAGGCTAATTATAACAATATTAGGCGGGAACTGAAGAACATAGATTGGGGTCGGATGTTTGAGGGCAAATCAACATCTGACATGTGGGAGGCTTTCAAGTGTCAATTGAAAGGAATACAGGACAGGCATGTTCCTGTGAGGAAGAAAGATAAATACGGCAATTTTCGGGAACCTTGGATGACGAGTGATATTGTAGGCCTCGTCAAAAAGAAAAAGGAGGCATTTGTCAGGGCTAAAAGGCTGGGAACAGACGAAGCCTGTGTGGCATATAAGGAAAGTAGGAAGGAACTTAAGCAAGGAGTCAGGAGGGCTAGAAGGGGTCATGAAAAGTCATTGGCAAATAGGGTTAAGGAAAATCCCAAGGCTTTTTACACGTACATAAAAAGCAAGAGGGTAGCCAGGGAAAGGGTTGGCCCACTGAAGGATAGGCAAGGGAATCTATGTGTAGAGCCAGATAAAATGGGCGAGGTACTAAATGAATACTTTGCATCAGTGTTCACCAAAGAGAAGGAATTGGTAGATGTTGAGTCTGGAGAAGGGGGTGTAGATAGCCTGGGTCACATTGTGATCCAAAAAGACGAGGTGTTGGGTGTCTTAAAACATATTAAGGTAGATAAGTCCCCAGGGCCTGATGGGATCTACCCCAGAATACTGAAGGAGGCTGAAGAGGAAATTGCTGAGGCCTTGACAGAAATCTTTGGATCCTCGCTGTCTTCAGGGGATGTCCCGGAGGGCTGGAGAATAGCCAATGTTGTTCCTCTGTTTAAGAAGGGGAGCAAGGATAATCCCGGGAACTACAGTCCGGTGAGCCTTACTTCAGTGGTAGGGAAATTACTGGAGAGAATTCTTCGAGACAGGATCTACTCCCATTTGGAAGCAAATGGACGTATTAGTGAGAGGCAGCACGGTTTTGTGAAGGGGAGGTCGTGTCTCACTAACTTGATAGAGTTTTTCGAGGAGGTCACTAAGATGATTGATGCAGGTAGGGCAGTAGATGTTGTCTATATGGACTTCAGTAAGGCCTTTGACAAGGTCCCTCATGGTAGACTAGTACAAAAGGTGAAGTCACACGGGATCAGGGATGAACTGGCAAGGTGGATACAGAACTGGCTAGGCCATAGAAGGCAGAGGGTAGCAATGGAGGGATGCTTTTCTAATTGGAGGGCTGTGACCAGTGGTGTTCCACAGGGATCAGTGCTGGGACCTTTGCTGTTTGTAGTATATATAAATGATTTGGAGGAAAATGTAACTGGTCTGATTAGTAAGTTTGCGGACGACACAAAGGTTGGTGGAATTGCGGATAGCGATGAGGACTGTCTGAGGATACAGCAGGATTTAGATTGTCTGGAGACTTGGGCGGAGAGATGGCAGATGGAGTTTAATCCGGACAAATGTGAGGTAATGCATTTTGGAAGGGCTAATGCAGGTAGGGAATATACAGTGAATGGTAGAACCCTCAAGAGTATTGAAAGTCAAAGAGATCTAGGAGTACAGGTCCACAGGTCATTGAAAGGGGCAACACAGGTGGAGAAGGTAGTCAAGAAGGCATACGGCATGCTTGCCTTCATTGGCCGGGGCATTGAGTATAAGAATTGGCAAGTCATGTTGCAGCTGTATAGAACCTTAGTTAGGCCACACTTGGAGTATAGTGTTCAATTCTGTTCGCCACACTACCAGAAGGATGTGGAGGCTTTAGAGAGGGTGCAGAAGAGATTTACCAGAATGTTCCCTGGTATGGAGGGCATAAGCTATGAGGAGCGATTGAATAAACTCGGTTTGTTCTCACTGGAACGAAGGAGGCTGAGGGGCGACCTGATAGAGGTATACAAAATTATGAGGGGCATAGACAGAGTGGATAGTCAGAGGCTTTTCCCCAGGGTAGAGGGGTCAATTACTAGGGGGCATAGGTTTAAGGTGAGAGGGGCAAGGTTTAGAGTAGATGTACGAGGCAAGTTTTTTACGCAGAGGGTAGTGGGTGCCAGGAACTCACTACCGGAGGAGGTAGTGGAAGCAGGGACGATAGGGACATTTAAGGGGCATCTTGACAAATATATGAATAGGATGGGAATAGAAGGATACGGACCCAGGAAGTGTAGAAGATTGTAGTTTAGTCGGGCAGTATGGTCGGCACGGGCTTGGAGGGCCGAAGGGCCTGTTCCTGTGCTGTACATTTCTTTGTTCTTTGTTCTTTGACGGCTGTGGAAAAACATCCCGGCTATTTGGCATTTACTCTGCGCTGAATATACAGGTTTGAATATTGTTCAGAATGCTCTTGTCTGCAAGACATAAGCACCAGTCCGTGTTTTGTCCGGCCACGCTGCGTGACTTCAATGGCAAATCCAATTGCCCAACGGCGGAAAAAAAGGAGGGGGGGACTCTCCGTTTCTGAGACGAAGTGTTGACGCCAATGCCGAATTCGTCGAAATTCACGACTGAAATGCTTGCGTCACACCTGACCAAACCCGTTATTACTCAGGGGCCAGCCCTCTTGCCACGTGGGACACTAGATCCTAACTACCATCCATCTAACCCGCACATCTTTGGACTGTACCAGGAAACTGGAGCACCCGGAGAAAACCCACACACACGCACACACGAGGAGAACGTGCAGACTCCGCAGGGTGACCCAAGCTGTGAATCAAACCTGGACCCTGGAGCTGTGAGGCAATTGTGCTAATCACTATGCTACCATGCATCATTGCAATGTTGTTTGCGTTTCCATTTGCAGATTTGCGTCATCTCCCGTAAAATTTGTATTTGCATGGCTGGTTCTAATCTACCTACGCCCGCATAGATTATATGGTATGTATACTTGTACACTGCCTTGCGCTGATGTGTTTTTAACAGCTTACGTACTTCAACCTTCTCAATCGTTACTATTCTGAACTGCAATGTAAATAATCCCCTTCTAACCAAACTGTTTGATAGGAGAACGCTTTACTTCCGGCGAAAAACATGGTTTTAAAAAACAATTTCTGAGCTTTCGCCATATCTTCTCTTAAAACGAAGTCAAACCTGTAATGGGAATTTTGGCAGGGGACACATTAACTCGCTATATGACCGCAAATCTTGCTACCATGCCTGGACTGCCATATCATCATCAGTGGTGTACTTTCTAAACGTTGATGCTCAAGCCCTGCAGAATTGAATGCGGTTCAATCAAGCAAAGTTCTAGTTTCTATTGTATCCACAAATGTTGATGAACCTTCGGACGTGAGGAGACGTGTGTATTCAGACTTGAAAGGCCTACGGAGAAATCATAATCGATGTCTCCGTGGAACTAGTGTGATGCGAGATTCCAACTATTGGGTGGAAAACCATCAAAGCAAGGGCTCACAATTAGATTGTATAAAAGCCGGACGGAATAGGGACAGCATGCCTTTTGTTCCGACTGGGAGTTAAAATGTACGAGAATGTCGGTGTTGCTGCCGTTTCCTTTTACTTTGATATACTACTCTTTACTCAACTATTCGCATTTTATAGTGCTCACAGGCAGATAGTCGTCTTTTGGGATCAACTCCAGGATGTGTTTGTGATGGTGTGTCACACGGTCTTTAACTGCACATGAAAATAAGGAAGAGCCCAAAAGGAGAAAAATAAGCTTGTCGATGCATTCACCAATGCAAATAATTTTTAAAATGTCAACAGCACGCCTGGAGACTAAAGTCCTGAATCCCAAATCTCGATTTAACCTCATGAACACGAGGGACCTGAATCGCCCTGCGGTGACGTAGGTGACCACGAGAAGATATAGAAATTGTCCCGTTGCATGTTGGATGTTAAATACTTATCCATGCTCTCCCAGTGTTTGCGTTTCAGCTTCTTTTCAGTGCAATCTGAATATATGTGTCTATATAGGCAGAAGTATGGTTCCCCAATCAAAGAGAAAGTGCCAAAGAAAACATTGAGTGAGAATCTGCACTGCAATCAGGAGAAGTTTCACATCTATCCTGAAAACGAAAAGTAGGACAAATCCAAACACTCTGAAAACTTCCCTGTTACTCGACAGTCAATGATCAGAAAAGGAATTGGAGTGGTCATAAACAGCACCACTAAGCAGCACTTACTTAGCAATAAGCTGCTGACTGATGCTCAGTTTGATTTTAGCCAGGGTTATTCATCTCTTGCCTCCATTCCAGCTTTGGTTTGAACATGCACAGTAGAGCTCAACTGTAGATGTGACGTGAAAGTGCTTGCATTCATATAAAATTTGATCATGTAGTCAATTAAGGAGCCGATCGAAGCTGGAGAAAATAGGGATCACGGGGCAACCTTCCACTGGGTGGAGTCATACATAGCACAAAAGTGGATGGTTGTGCTGGTTGTATGTCAGTCATCTCAGGCCGTGAGATCATTGCAAGAGTTCCTCGGGGTGCTGTTCTGGGCCCAATCATCTGCTGGTGCTTCAGAAATCACCTTTATTTCAACGGAAGGTCACATCTGGGGGTGTTAACACAATTTTCCGCATCATTGGCAATACCTCAGACAGGGAAGCCGACCACGTGCAAATGCAGCAAAACTGAACAATATCCTGACATTCGCTGTGAAATGGCATGTTACATACGTGCCACATCAGTGCCCCTCAATGACCATCTCGAGTGAGAGATTATCAAACTATCACAACTTGATATTTAATGGCTTTCCCATCACTGAATCTACGACTACCGACATCCTGTGGTTTACTCGTGACCATATACTAAACTGTACCTGTCCATTAATACAGTGACTACTGGGAGGGACGGTGGTACAGTGGCTAGCAATGTTGCCTCACAACGGCAGGGATGCGTGTTCAATTTCGGCCGTGGGTCACTGTCTGTGTGGACTGTGTTCGTTCTCCCTGTGTTCCCATGGGATTCATCCATGTGATCCGGTTTCTTTCCACTGTGCAAAGATGTGTGTGCGTTACGTGCATTTGCCTTGATAAGGGGGAATGGGGCCGTGGACAGTGCTCATTCAATGGATCGGGTAGAATCGATGGGCAAAATGGCCTCCGTCTGCAGTGTAGGGATTCAATGAAGAGCCGACAAACGTAGTCAGTCTTTTGATCCCGAACTTGCTGTACACATATCGAAGCGTTTCCAGTGTAGCTCCAACACTGATATCTACCCATCGATCTGGAAAATTGCACAGGTGTGTCCTACAAACAGGGAACAAATCAATTCAACCCAGCCAGTTACCACCCGGTCTGTTGAATCTCCTTCATCAGCAATGTGATGGACGGTGTCATGAATAGTTTTATCAAGCTGCACTTGCTGACCAATAACCTGATCACGGACGCTCAGCAGACCTAGCAATAACCTGATCGCGAACGCTAAGTTAGGGTTCCGCCAGGGTAACTGAGTTCCAGATCTCATTACAGTTTTGGCTCAAACGATAGCAAAAGAGTTGAAAGTTTTTTGTGAGGTGTGAGTGGCTGCACTTGACATCAAGGCAGTATTTGACCGATTATGGCATGAAGGAGCACGAGCTAAATTTGAGTCAAAGGAAATTAGTGGGTAACCGCTCCAGTAGTTGTAGCCAAAACCGCCGCAAAGAAAAATGGTTGTAATCGTTGTAGGTGAATCATCTCAGCTCCAGTGCATCAATGCAGAGGTTTCTCAGGGTAGTGGCTTAGGCCCAACGTTCGTCAACTGCTTCATTAATGATCTTCCTTCCATCGGAACGTAAGAATTAAGGATGCTTGAAGATAAATTTGCATTGTTCAGCACCATTCGTGACTCCTTACGTAATGAAGCTGTCCCTGTCCAAATACAGCAAGAGCTGGCAGTACCCAGGCTTGGGTTGACAAGTGGCAAGCTACATTTGCAACATACAAGTGCAACGCAATAGCCATATTCTATAATAACAGTAATCATCACCATCTAAATAATCTGTAGACTTACATTAATACTACAATTAAGTTCCCGTGAAAAGCCCCTAATCACCACATTCCGGCGCCTGTTCGGGTACGGAGAGGGAACATTCAGAATGGCCAAATTGCCTAACTAGCACATCTTTCGGGACTTGTGGAGGAAACCGGAGCATCCGGAGGGACCCACGCGAACACAGGAAGAAAATGCAGACTCAGCACAGACAATGACCCACGACGGGAATTGGACCTCGGGCACTGGCGCTGTGAAGCAACAATGGTCACCACTGTAGGATAAATCGACGTTCACTTGCCATTCAATGGCTTTATCATCGCTTAATTCCCCACAATCAACATCCTGGGGATCACCATTGATCATAAATGGAACTGGACTAGGCTTGTTAATACTGTGACTACCAGGGCAGGTCCAAGACAAGGAATCCTATGGCGAGTAACTCACCTCCTAACCTCCAAAGCCTGTCCACAATCTACAAGGCGCAAGTCAGGAGTGTAATAGACTAATCTCCACTTATCGGCATGAGTGCAGCTCCTACAACATTCACAATGCCCGCCACCATCAAAGAGAAAGCAGCCCGTTTGGTTGCTCCAGCTTTCTTTCGAACATTCGAACCCTGCACCACCGGCGAACTACGGGAGATGAGTAAATTATCTGTAAGATGCATTACAGTGACTAAGCAACGTTGTTTGCAAAACACCTTCGAAAGACATTGTCACTATCATCGAGACGGACAAGAGCAGCAAGTACCTACGGATCCCACCACCTGGAAGTCACTCGCCTGCATGGCTTGGGAATTTATCGCCGTTCCTTCATTCTCGCTGGCAAAACATCCTGGAACTCTCTCCCTTACAAGACAATGGGTGCACCTGCACCTCAAAGGCTGCCGCAGTTCAAGACGGAAACTCACCGCCGCCTACTCTAGGACAACTACGAATGGGAATTAAATACTGGCCTAAGCAGCGAAGCCCACATCCCTGAAATGAATTTAAAAAAAGACGATGAGGGAAGTAACTCACCTCATGAATTCCAAAGCATGTCTACCTCTTTTAAGGCAATATTCTGGAGTCTCATGGAATAATCCTCATTGGCCTGGATGTGTGAAGTTCCAAATCACTCAAGGCGCACGGCACCATTCAAGACAAAGAGCCCGCTTGACTAGTACCACTTTCATAAGCATTCACTCCCTTCACCGTCGACGCGCAGCAGCAGTATGCACCATTGACAAGATTCACTTCACGAACTCACGTATGCTCATGAGGCTGCACCTTCCAAACCCAGGACCTATATCTTCCACAAACAGCGTGGCAGCAGATATGTGGGAACACCGGCAGCTGGACGTACGTTTTCAGGTCCCCCACTATTCTGACTTGGAAATATATAGACTTTCCTTCGGTGTCGTTGGGAGA
The DNA here is from genome assembly GCF_047496885.1 of Scyliorhinus torazame. NCBI lineage: Eukaryota > Metazoa > Chordata > Chondrichthyes > Carcharhiniformes > Scyliorhinidae > Scyliorhinus > Scyliorhinus torazame. Next base: position 115,888,814 of record NC_092718.1, read on the forward strand.
ATTCCTGTAACTGCTTTCCTGAAGCTGTGTCGGTGTACCCACAATACATCGATTGCAGCGGATCAATAAGGCCGCTCAGCGCCACATTTGAACGGCGATTTGTGACAGGAAACCAATACTGGCCGAGCCAGCAAAGCCTACGTCCTTTAAAAATGAATAATACTCACTATAATCAGAATAATAAATGTGTGAGAAACAGAGAAAGGCATACTGCTGCAAAGTTTATGAATATTTCTCAACCGCGAAATATTCTACCGCCATATCAATTCATAGCATGTCGGAAATGACACGAAAACAGGTAATATTTAAAACCGACAAAATTTCATGGCGTCAGATTGACCCAACTGTCGCAGAACGTGGCTTGAAAATTAATTGATGCTTTTTGGATCTTTCGCCAAAGTGCCTGTGCGTTAAGACAATATAGAGCCTGGGCTGCGGACACATTAACCCGCTGCTTGACCGTAAATCTTGCCACAATGACTGGACTGCCATATCAAATTAGTGATGCAATTTATAAAAGCTTGAGGCCCCAGCCCTTCAAAACTTAACTCGGTTGAATCAAGCAAAGATTCGGTTTCTATCTCCAAATCTTGATGTCAAGTCATTCATTTATTATCGAACATCCAAGGGCAATAAATATTCAGTTCCCCCTGAATCAACAAGACATTGATATTCTTTCATCAATTCTAATTAAAAAAATATTTTCCCTTTCATAACACAGCCAAAATACGTTGGATTTCCCAACTGCCCAACGCGACTTGTTTTAATTGACGTCGGCAATAGCAGGGTAGCATAGTGTTGACACCAGTTGCTTCACAGCTCCAGGGTTCCAGGTTCGAATCCCAGCTTCGATCACTGTCTGTGATGAGTCTGCTCGTTCTCCCTGCGTCTGCATGGGTTTCCTCCAGGTGCGGCGGTTTCCGCTCACATTCCAACAATGCAGAATTTGGGTTGAAAACGTATTGGTGCTTTTTGGATAGTTCGCCAAAGTCTCTATGTTAACACAATATCGAGCCTCAACACTGCTGACTACACCATAAAGTGCATGCGCATGTTTCCCCACTTTACGACAGTACCAATAATACAGTGCACATTTCATCACAGTTAGGTAACTGCTTGCGGAAAAATCCAAACTTACGTCCATCTATCAACATCTTTTGACAGCTTTCATCCTAATAAAAGTGTTATATCTTGGGCGCAGTGCCGAAATAGTTCATAGCAGCTGACGGTTGCACATGTGTATCAAATTACATGTTATGCCTAAAGATATGGAAGATATTTATGGCTTTTTTTCGACGCTTTATTTGGGAGCAAAACAAACCAGCAGGCTCTTTCGAGAGAAGACCATGTGGTGGTTTAAAACGATAGATTTTAGCATGGTGAATGTGGAATTGCGACAAGAGAGTGCAGATGTTTTGAGAGTATTACTGTTCAGAGATTATCCCCGGGGGAATAACATCCCAGGGCTGCAAAAGGTGTACAATGATATATAACAACCCAACACAATCTGTAGCAAGCATACTGAACATAATTTCTGTAGTTGCCTGTTGCAACAGGGAGTAAAAGGCCACCGCAGCATCATCGGTTCATTGTTAAATTGGTTTCCTCTGTTGGCTCTGTGTATTTCCCAATATTCCAATGACCCAGAACTTGCTTTTCAATTTCACGATAATTGAAGGGTTTCTCATGATGACGCTGTGTTCAATCAGTTGGTTGCCGTGTATGTCATGGATGCTGAAGAATGTTGAAAGCTTTGCTTTTATGTCTTTATCTGTCTTCAATGCATTTATAAATTGCATACGTGTTACGTTTGCTCCTCTGTGTACCTACAATGAGGCAGCTCTTGTCAGGCATGGCGCTATTACGAAATCTCGGGATTCATATGGTCTCTAAGCTTTATGCATGATTCCCCATGTATCTATAATGAAGAACGCATGCCCGTCGCTCTGATGTTCCAACTTACTACTCATGATTCCCCTTTGGCCCAGGAGGGCATTCGGTCTCACAAAGCTTGTCTTTCGGTTCGTACAAATTAAATGCTTTATTTTTTTTAAACACTCACATGCATGGCGTCAGTGCCTACTGTCTGTCGACTCGTGTCTTTGTCTGCCATCATCAGTACTGTTATGTATATATAATGAAACAACCTCTATATTGCGTCCATACCAGCTCTGACCTTTACAAATTGTGGCTGAAAGTTTTGCCCGCTTTCCATTTTGCTATGAATATCAACCAGAGACCAACGAAAGGCTATCTAACTTCAAGACGGAATATACGAAAACATAGGACAAATCTTCAAGCCAGGTGGTGCAATTTGTTTTAGAATTGAAGACGATTGGTTTTTTTCAGTTAGCAAGGAATGAACACTGGCTGCAATTATTCAGTCTCTCCCAATTTCCAGCAGATATATAAAAAATCGCTTATTTTTTTCCTACCATTGTTGGCCTTTGTAAGATCTGTTGATCATAAGAGGAGAGGTGTGAACAGCATTCCCAATTTGCAATTTGTTAAGATAAATAAACACAGCCCAACAAGAGAACACATCTATATTCCAAATTCAACTTCAACCACGGCTCGGAAAGAACCTGACACATTTTCAACAACATGGGGCAAAAGTAAGATCACTCGATCTCTTTGTATTTGCAACGATTTATTCTGTACGGATGGAGGGGGAACTGTAAAAGACGACAGTGGAAAAAAATCCAGATTATTTTGCATTATCTCTACCGTGGATATGCACATTGGAATATCGTCTGCAATTTTCTTTTCGGCAAGGCGTACACCCTAGTCCGCGTGTTTTCCTGCAACTCTGGGTGCCTTCAGTGGCAAATCCCATTGACAAGCGACGGAATGGCAGGGGGCGGGATTCTCTGTTTCTGAGTCTAAGTGTTGACGTCATTTCAGAATTTGTGGACTTTCACGACAGAAAAGATGGCGCCACAGCTAGAATAATTCTGCTACGATTCAGGGGCTAACACTGGTGCCACGTGGGACGCTATTGATTCCATGAAAAACGATGCGGGTTTCGCCCCATGAAAATTCCTGGACTCGGATGTTTAGAACAATCGCTGTCGGCTAACCTTCAGCTTTTCATTTATATTTCAAAATAATATTCGTTAACATCCTTCACTCTCTCTGAATTTCACACACAGACAAGGAAATGGCCAGTTTATTTCAGTGTTGGTGTGATACCGAGATTGTCCGTAGATGTGTGCAGCGTTTTTTTTATTTTAGATGGATTGCTCATTGCGCCTTGTCAAAGAAAAATTTCTCACTTCCTTACGTTATTTTGTTCCGGCTATAATGCAGCATCTTCGCTTGTTGGTGATCAAAGTGTCATGCTGAGATATGCTTTGACAAGTTAGGCTCAGTTTATTTTCATCTGTGCATTTTTGAGTCAAGTAACACGTTTCAAGGTTATCACAGACCAAACCGGAAATGGACCGACAAGTTTCACATTCAGCGCAGGAGACGGAGCACACCTGGGGAACCACATGCATTCGCCTATCTTTCCACAAAATTGTGTTTCGCTTTTATAGACATAACTGCCCAAACCTGAGCAAATGTTGACGCGTACACAAAATCTATTTGCTGGCCAATATCGGGTAACCAATGATCAAAGAATATATATTAGTTCCCCCACACCGTTCCTGGCATATCGGCTGTTTCACAGAGAAACATGGACATTTGAAAATATAACAGGAGCATAATTTGTTTCTTTGATCTATTCAGCCCGTTGTACCACTCATACAATTATTACAGTGTTTTGCGTTTCGATTTGCAGATTGGTGTCACCTCCCGATACATTTCGATTTGCATGGCTAGTTTTAATCTACCTACATACACATCTATCATATGCACTGTGCACTTGTACACCGCCTTGCGCAGATCTGTTCTTAACAGTTTCCATACTTCTATCTTGACGATCGTTACGATTCTAAACTGCAATCTAAATAAGTTCCTTCCAAACAAACTGTACAGATAGGAGAACGCGAAACCTCCGCGATTACTCTGGTGAATAAAACAATTACTGAGGCTTCGGCATATCTTGTCTTAAAACAAGTATGGCGTTACTGTGAAAAGCACCTAGTCGCCACATTCCAGCGCCTGTTCCGGTTAGCTATTATGGGAATTGAATCCGCGCTGCTGGCCTTGTTTTGCATCCCAGGCAGCTGTATAGCCCACTGAGCTAAACCAGCTCATCTAAGAATGACCATTCTGGATATTTTCGTTGCATTATTCTGGAGGAAAACAAACTGGCAGGCTCTTTCGAGAGAAGGCCATGTATGGGGTGATTGAAAACTATAGAGTTTAGCATGGCGAATGTGGAATTGCGACAAGAGAGTGCAGATATTTTGAGAGCATTACTGCTTAGAGAGATTAACACTATGTTAATAACATTCCATGGCTCCAAAAGATGTGCAATGATATATAACAACCCAACAAATTCTGTGTCAAGCATACTGAACATCATTTCTATCCTTGTCTGTTGCAACAGGGAAATAAGGCGAGCACAGCAGCATCAGTTCATTGTGAAATTGGTTTGGTTCATTGGTTCTGTTTATTTCCAAACATTCTAATGACCCTCAAATGGATCAACAACTTGGTTTTCAATTCCACAATAATTGAAGTGTTTCTTACAATGGTGCTGTGTTCAAACAGTTGATTGCCGTGTATGTCATGGATGCTGAAGAATGTTGAATTTTTTGCTTTGATGCCTTTATCTGTCTTCACTGCATCTATCAATTCCATACCCGTTACGTTTGATCCTCTATGTGCCTGCATTACGGTATCTCTTGACAGGCTATTTCGAAATCCCGGGATTCATATGGTCTCTATGCGTTATGCATGTTTCCCCATGTATCTATAATGAACAACGAATGCCCGTGGCTCTGATTTACGAAATAACGGTTCATTCTTCCCCTTTGGCCCAGAAGGTCATTATGTCGCTCAAAGCTTGCCTTTCGGTTAGTGCAAATTAAATGCTTTCAAGTATTTAAACCCTCATCTTCGTGGCCACTGCGCCTACGGTCTGTCGACTCGTGTCTTTGTCTGCTCGGCCATCTATCAATACTGTTGTATATCTATAATGAAAAAACCTGTATATTGCGTCCATACCATCTTTGATGTTTGTCAAATCTGTGTGAAATTACAACAGGCCATTGAAAGTTTTGACCGCTTTCCATGTTACTACGAATATCAACCAGCGACCAATAAAAGGCAATCTAACTCCAAGAGGGAACACCCGAAAACATTCGACAAATCTTCAGGCCAACTGGTGCAATGAGTTTCAGAATTTAAGACAATGGTTGTTTTTTCATTGAACAAAGAATGCTCGCTACAATTGTTCAGTCTTTCCCAATTTCCAGCAGCTATGTAAAAGGTCGTTTATTGCTTTCCTACCATCGTTGGCCTTTGTAAGATCTGTTGATCATAAGAGGAGAGGTGTGAACAATATATCCAATTTGCATTTTGTTAAGATCAATAAAGTTGAACAAGGCAACAAATCTATATTCAAAATTGAACTTCAACAAAGGCCGGAAAGAGCCACACACATTTTCAAAAACATGGTGCAAAAGTAAGGTCAATCCAACTACTTGTTTTGCATCCATTTATTCTGAAATGATAGGGGGGGGGGCAGGTGGGAGTGGGGGGGTGCTTTAAAAGGCGACAGTGGAAAAAGGTCCAGACTATTTGGCATTTTCTCTACGCTGGATATACACAGTGGAACATTGTCCAGAATACTCATGTTAGCAAGACGTGCACCCCAGTCGGTGTGTTTTCCTGCAATGCTGGGCCTCTTCTATGGCAAATCCCATTCGGAAACCGCGGAAAGACAGAGGGTGGGATTCTCCGTTTCTGAGAATATGTGTTGACGCCAATGTAGAATTCGTGGGCTTTCATGACAGAAAAGATGGCGCCACACCTAGACCAATTGCTACTCTTCAGCGGCTAGAACCAGTGCAACGTGGGATGCTACCGCTTCCATGAAAAACGATGCGGGATTCGACTCATGAAAAATCCTGGACTCGGCTGTTTCAAACAATTGGTCCCCGTCAACCTTCAGCTTTTCATTTTTATTTAATAAAGAATATTCGTTAACATGCTTCTGTCTCTCTGAATGTCACGGATAGACAAGGAAACGACCAATGTATTTCAGTGTTGACATTGTGAACTGGACATTGTCCGTAGAATTGTGCAGCGTTGTTTCTTTTCAGAGGGAATGTTGATTGGCGCCTTGTCCAAGAACATCTTCTCAGTTCCTTACGTCATCTTGTTCCGGCTATTTGCAGATTGGCGTCACCTCACGATAAATTTCGATTTATAATAATCTTTATTGTCACAGGTAGGCTTACAATTACACTGCACTGAAGTTACTGTGAAAGGCCCCTAGTAGCCACATTGCAGCGCCTATTCGGGTACACGGAGGGAGAATTCAGAATGTACAAATTACCTTACAGCACGTCTTTATGGACTTGTGCGAGGAAACCGGAGCACACGGACGAAACACACGCAGACACAGCGAGAACTTGCAGACTCCACACAGACAGTGTCCCAAACCGCGAATCCAACCTGGGACTCTGGGGCTGTGAGGCAACAGTGCAAAGCACTGTGCTACCGTGCCGCACAGATTTGCACGGCTAGTTGTAATCTACCGACATCCACATTAATCATATGCAATGTACACTTGTACACAGCCTTGCGCGGATGAGTTCTGAACAGGTTACCCACTTTTATCTGATCATTCGTTACTATTCTAAAGAGCAATCTAAATAATTCCCTTCTAAAGAAACTGTACCCCTAGGTGAACGCGATACTTCCGTGAATAACCTGGTTTAAAAACAATTACAGCGGTTTCGCCATATCTTGTCTTAAAACAAAGTCAAATCGGTCATGGGAATTTTGGCTGCGAACACATTAACTCGCTGCATGGCCGCAAATCTTGCTACCATGCCTGAACTGCCATATGAACATCTGCGGCGCAAGTTATAAACGCGTGAGGCCCAAGCCCTGCAGAATGGAACTTGGATCAATAAAGCAAAAATTCAGTTTCAATTTATCGTAAAATCTTGACGTCATGTCCTTAATTTATTGCCGAAAATCCAGGGACAATCAATATACAGTTCCCCCTGAATCAACAAGACATTGGCATTATTTAATCAATTCTCATTTTGAAAAATGTTTTTACTTTCACTCGATCGCCAAAATACGTTGGCTTTTTCAACAGCACAGCGCGACTCTCTTTAACTGACTTCAGCGGTCGCACGATCGCACAGTGGTTAGCACAGCTGCTTCACAGCTGCAGTGTTCCAGGTTCGATTCCCGGCTTGGGTCACTGTCTGTGCGGAATCTCAACGTTCTCCCTGCGTCTGCATGCGTTACACCCGGGTGCTCCTGTTTCCTCCCACAGTCTAACTATGCTCAGGTTAGGTGGACTGGCCATTGTAAATTGCCCATAGTGTCCAAAATGTTTGGGTGGGGTTCATTTGTTACGGGGATAGGATACAGCTGTGGGCTTCGCAAGGGTGCTCTTTCTAAGGGCCGTGTCCTTTACACAGGAAAGTGCACAATTCAACCTAACCAACACCACCGATCAGCCTGTTCTCCGTTATCAGCAAAGTGGTGGAAGGGGTCACAAACAGTGTGATCAAGCGACACTTACTCAGCAATAACCTAATTACGGACGCTCAGCATACTCAGCAATATCTTCGTCACTCCCGAAAGCTCAGTTTGGGTTCCGCCAGGATTACCCAGGTCCTAATCTCATTAGAGCCATGTTTCAAACAAGGAAAAGCCAACTGAATGCGAGATGTGAGAGGCAAGTGACCACACTTGATATCAAGGCAGCATTTGACCGAGTATGGCATGAAGGAGCATTAGCTAAATTGGAGTCAATGGAAATCAGTGGGAAAACTCTCCACTGGTTGCAGCCATACCTGCCACAAAGAAAGATGGTTGTGCTGGTTGGTGGTCAATCATCTCCGCTCCAGGCCATCGCTGCATCAGATTGTCAGGGTAGTGTTCCAAATCCAACCTTCGTAAACTGCTTCGTCAATGATCTACCTTCCATCATCAGGTCAGAAGTGAAGATGTGTGATCATTATTTTTCAATGTTAAGAACCATTCGCGACTCTTCAGATCATGAAGCAGTCCATGAGCAAATGCAGCAACACCTGAGCAATATCTAGTCTTTGGCTGGCAAGTTGCACAGTGTTGTACTGTTGTTTCACAGTGCAATGTTCCCAGGTTTGGTTTGCGGCTTGGGTCACTGTCTGTGCAGCGTCTGCAAGTTCTCCCTATGTCTGCGTGGGTTTCCTTCCGGAGCTCCGGTTTCCTCCCACAAGTCCCGATAGACGTGCTTGTTAGGTAAATTGGACATTTTCAATTCTCACTCAGTGTACCCCAACAGGCGCAGTAGTGTGGCGACAAGGGAATTTCCACATGTATCTTCATTAAGTGTTAATGTAAGCCGATTTGGCACAAGGATAAAGATTAATATTAAGTGGCAAACTGCATTCGCACCATACAAGTGCATGGCAATGCCCATATCGTACACTGGAGGATATAGCCACCACACCTTTCCAGTCAATGGATTTACCATCGCTGAATCCCCCACAATCAACATCCTTGGGGTTACCATTGATCAGTAATACTGTGGCTGCCAGGGCCAGTCAAAGATTAGGAATCCGACGGCGAGTAACTCACCTGCTGACCCCCCAAAGCCTGTCCACAATCTACAAGGCACACGTCAGGAGTGTATTGGAGTAATATCCACTTACCTGCATGACTGCAGCTCCTGGAAAACTCAAGAAGCACGTGACCATCCAGGAAAAAAACTGCCTGTTTGAGTGCTCCATCTTTCACAAACATTCAAACCCTCCAGCACCTGCAAAAGTACACTGTCTACAGGATGCATTGCAGATATTCACCAAGGTTCTTTTCGAAGTTCTTTCGAAACCCAGGACCACTACCACTTGGAACGACGAGAGCAGCAGATACCGGGGAACATCACCACCTGGAGGCTCCCCTCCAAGGCACTCACCTCCCTGATTTGCAAATATGACGCCGTTACTTTACTACCGCTGGGCAGCTTCCTGGAACTCCCTCCCTCCCTAACAGCACAGTGGGTGCACCTGCACCTCAAGGGCGACAGCGGTTAATGAAGGAATATCACCGTAGCGTTCTTACGGGCAACTACGAATGGGAAATAAATGATGGCCGACACTGTGACGTCCGCAACAGGTAAATTAATTTAAAACAGACGAGCAATCGTGCGGTGAGTGAGTCACCTCCTGAATTGCGAAAGCATGTCCACCTTTTCCAAGACACAATTCAACAGACTGATGGAATACTACTCACTGACATGAATGACTGCAGTTCCAACACCACTCAAGCCGCTCGGCACCTTCGAAGACAAAGCAGCCCCGTTGACTAGCATGCTTTCCATAAGAATTCACTTCCTGCACCATCGACGCACAGTAGCAGGAGTTTGCACTATGTACAAGATTCATTTCATCAACTCACGTAGTCTTCCGAGTATGTACAGTCCAAACCCGCGACCTCTACCTTCCAGAAGCACACAGACAGCAGATATATGGGAACACCGTCACTTGGACGTTCTTCTTCAAGTCTCTTACAATGCTGACTTGGAAATATACTGCCCTTCCTTCAGTGTGATTACATCTAAATCCTGGAACTCTCTCCCCAGTAGTTGTGTAAGTGTACCTACACCACATCGAATGCAATGGATCAAGAAGACGCTACGCACCACATTTTAGCGGGCGATTAGTGATGGCCAACCAATGCTGTCCGAGACGGCGAAGCCTCCATCCTTTAATGACGAAAAATAAAAATAATTATAATAAATGTTGAGCAACAGAGTCAGGCCGTCCGATGTAAAGTTTATGAATATGCCTCAGTTGCGCATGATTCTCTCGTCATAACAACTCGTCATATTACGGAAATGACTAAAAATCATGATATATTTAAAACCGATCAAATTCGTCGCATTAGATTGATCCAACTGTCGCAGCGTGTGGTTTGAAAACGTATTTGTGCATTCTGGGTCGTTCGTCAAATTGTCTGTGTGCTCAGGTAATATCGAGCCTCAACTGTGCTGACCACACCATGAAATGCATGGAGATGTTTCCACGCTTTAAGATAGTACCGATAATACAATGCACCATTCATTACAGTGAGCTAACCGCATGTGGCATGCTGCGCTTGAATGTGACATACGTCAAAGAGCATTATAATACTCCAGCAACGGACATGAAAAATAACCGCGTCTTTCCAGTTATACGTCACCATATCATGGACTGTCTTGTTTCAAAATAAAATAGTCCACAAAAGCTGTGTTTTTCCCATCCGTTTAGTAAGTAACACTGGGCCACTTCGTTCTTTCCCTCCCAATTGAATTTAGAAATAATAAAATAAAAGATGTATTGGCTGCATACCATCTTTGACCTTTGTAATTTCTGTGTGCAATGAAAAAAATTAGATAAGCACATGAAAAACATCAAAAACTTGCACTTTCATGTTACATCTCTTCTCATATCAAGTGGATTATGCGGGATACAGCTTGGGACGTTCACGCCGAAGCTTAAGATGTCCCGATGCAAACCCCCCATATTTTCTTCATTCTGTGAAAGCATTTTGCACTTCTGAATTGGACGATTACGAAATAACCTATTGGACAAAATGACTGCCAATAACCATCTGAAGATTTTCTCAATTCACAACAGTAATTTGCACTCCCATATGTCAATATTTTGATAACTTTCACACTCAAAAAAACGTTTTAATTTGGGTAAAGTGCCGCAATAATTTATAACAATTGCGGAATAAATGTGTATCAAATTACATGTTACTCGTCAAATTTTTGGATGATAATTCTCCATCCATTATTATGGGGTAAAAAAGAACTGGCAGGTTGTTTCGTGAGACGTTCATGCGTTTGTTTAAAACGATAGATTTTAGCATGGTGAATGTGGAACTGAGAAAAGATGTGCAGATGTTTTGAGAGTTTTACTTTTCAGAGATTAGCACCAGGGATTAACATTCCAGGGCTCCAAATCTGTGCCAAGCATGTTCAGCTTCATGTCTATAGTTCTCTGTTGCAACAGGGAAATAAGGCAACCACAGTAGCATCGGTTCATTGGTAAATTGGTTTGCTCTATTGGTTCTGTATATTTCCTGACATTTTAATGACCTCCAAATGGATCAACAACTTGATTTTGAATTTCACGATAATTGAAGGATTTCTTACAATGACGCTGAGTTCAAATATTTGATTGCCGTGTAACTCATGGAAGATGAAGAATGTTTAAAGTTTTGCGTTCATGCATTTATCTGCCTTCAATGCACCTATGAATTGCATACCCGTTACGTATATTTCTCTATGTACCTGCAGTTAGGCACCTCTGTTCAGGAATGGTACTGTTTCGAAATCTTGGGATTCATGTGGTCGCTATTCTTTTTGCATGTTTCCTCGTGTATCTGTAATGTAGAACTCATGCCCGTGGCTCTGATGTTCGGACTCAGTAAACGTTTTTTTCCCTTTTGCACAGGAGGGACATTCTGACTCCGAATCCTTGTCTTTCTGTTAGTGCAAGCTAAATGCTTTAAATTTTCTAAACCTTCACATTCTAGGCCTCTGTTCCTACTGTCTGACGACTCGTATCTTGCCTGCTACGCCATCTATCAGTACCGTTGCATATATATTGAAACAACCTGGATATTGCGTCAGCAACTATCGTTGATTTTTGTCAATTCTTCTGTGAAATTAAAACACGCCACTGAATATTTTTGCCAGCTTTCCATTTTCCAATGAATATCAATAAGAAACCAACGAAAGACAATCTAACTTCAAAGCTGAACGCTGACGAAACATGCAAAAACATTTGACAAATCATGAAGTCAGGTGCTGAATTTGTTTTTGGATTTAAGAAGACTGATGTTTTTTCATTGAACAAAGAATACTCGTTACAATTGCTCAGTTTCTCCCAATTTCCAGCAGCTACATATAAAGTAATTTATTGCTTTCCTACCATCGTTGGCTTTTGTAAGATCTGTTGGTAATACGTTAATAGGTGTGAACAATATCTCCAGTTTCCGTGTTGTGAAGATCAACACACAGAGCCCAGAAGGCTGCAAATCTATACTCGAAACCGAACTTTAACAAAGGCTCGGAAAGTACCTGAAACATATTCAAAACCATGTTGCAAAAGTAAGATGAATCGAACTCTTTGCATTTACATACTTTATTTAAATGATGGAGGAAAACGTTAAAGGACAGTATGTTGCCTCCCTGGTGCCAGGGTCCAGGATGTCTCCGAACGGGTAGAGGGAATCCTGAAGGGGGATGGCAAACAGGCAGAGGTCGTTGTACATATTGGTACTAACGACATAGGCAGGAAGGGGCATGAGGTCCTGCAGCAGGAGTTCAGGGAGCTAGGCAGAAAGTTAAAAGACAGGACCTCGAGGGTTGTAATCGTCAAAAAGAAAAAGGAGGCATTTGTCAGGGCTAAAAGGCTGGGAACAGACGAAGCCTGCGTGGAATATAAGGAAAGTAGGAAGGAGCTTAAGAAAGGAGTCAGTAGGGCTAGAAGGGGTCACGAAAAGTCATTGGCAAATAGGGTTAAGGAAAATCCCAAGGTTTTTTACACGTACATAAAAAGCAAGAGGGTAGCCAGGGAAAGGGTTGGCCCACTGAAGGATAGGCAAGGGAATCTATGTGTAGAGCCAGAAGAAATGGGCGAGGTACTAAATGAATACTTTGCATCAGTATTCACCAAAGAGAAGAAATTGGTAGATGTTGAGTCTGGAGAAGGGTGTGTAGATAGCCTGGGTCACATTAAGATCCAAAAAGACGAGGTGTTGGGTGTCTTAAAAAATATTAAGGTAGATAAGTCCCCAGGGCCTGATGGGATCTACCCCAGATTACTGAAGGAGGCTGGAGAGGAAATTGCTGAGGCCTTGACAGAAATCTTTGGATCCTCGCTGTCTTCAGGGGATGTCTAAGAGGACTGGAGAATAGCCAATGTTGTTCCTCTGTTTAAGAAGGGTAGCAAGGATAATCCCGGGAACTACAGGCCAGTGAGCCTTACTTCAGTGGGAGGGAAATTTCTGGAGAGAATTCTTCGATACAGGATCTACTCCCATTTGGAAGCAAATGGGCGTATTAGTGAGAGGCAGCACGGTTTTGTGAAGGGAAGGTCGTGTCTCACTAACTTGATAGAGTTTTTCGAGGAGGTCACTAAGATGATTGATGCAGGTAGGGCAGTGGATGTTGTCTATATGGACTTCAGTAAGGCCTTTGACAAGGTCCCTCATGGTAGACTAGTACAAAAGGTGAAGTCACACGGGATCAGGGGTGAGCTGGCAAAGTGGATACAGAACTGGCTAGGCCATAGAAGGCAGAGAGTAGCAATGGAAGGATGCTTTTGTAATTGGAGGACTGTGACCAGTTGTGTTCCACAGGGATCAGTGCTGGGACCTTTGCTTTTTGTAGTATATATAAATGATTTGGAGGAAAATGTAACTCGTCTGATTAGTAAGTTTGCAGACAACACAAAGGTTGGTGGAATTGCGGATAGCGATGAGGACTGTCGGAGGATACAGCAGGATTTAGATTGTTTGGAGATTTGGGCGGAGAGATGGCAGATGGAGTTTAATCCGGACAAATGTGAGGTAATGCATTTTGGAAGGTCTAATGCAGGTAGGGAATATACAGTGAATGGTAGAACCCTCAAGAGTATTGAAAGTCAAAGAGATCTAGGAGTACAGGTCCACAGGTAATTGAAAGGGGCAACACAGGTGGAGAAGGTAGTCAAGAAGGCATACGGCATGCTTGCCTTCATTGGCCGGGGCATTGAGTATACGAATTGGCTAGTCATGTTGCAGCTGTATAGAACCTTAGTTAGGCCACACTTGGAGTATAGTGTTCAATTCTGGTCGCCACACTACCAGAAGGATGTGGAGGCTTTAGAGAGGGTGCAGAAGAGATTTACCAGAATGTTGCCTGGTATGGAGGGCATTAGCTATGAGGAGCGGTTGAATAAACTCGGTTTGTTCTCACTGGAACGAAGGAGGTTGAGTGGAGACCTGAGAGAGGTCTACAAAATTATGAGGGGCATAGACAGAGTGGATAGTCTGAGGTTTTTCCCCAGGGTAGAGGGGTCAATTACTAGGGGGCATAGGTTTAAGGTGAGACGGGCAAGGTTTAGAGTAGATGTACGAGGCAAGTTTTTTACGCAGAGGGTAGTGGGTGCCTGGAACTCGCTACCGGAGGAGGTGGTGGAAGGAGGGACGATAGTGACATTTAAGGGGCATCTTGACAAATACATGAATAGGATGGGAATAGAAGGATACGGACCCAGGAAGTGTAGAAGATTGTAGTTTCGTCGGGCAGCATGGTCGGCACGGGCTTGGAGGGCCGAAGGGCCTGTTCCTGTGCTGTACATTTCTTTGTTCTTTGTTCACACATGACAGTATGATCCGAAAAAACACCCTTTATGTGGTTCCTGAACAGGACAGGAATCAGCTTATTTGTTTGTTCCATGATAGAGATGGGCATCAGGGAATTAACCCCACTACAGCCCTCCTCAGGCAGCTCTGTTGGTGGCCGAATTTAAAGGAAGACGTCAGGCACTATGTTGAAAATTGCCTTATCTGTGCCCAAAACAATCCAGACAGATATGCAAAGAAAGCTCAGCTTAGCCACACCCTCCCCGTTAATGGCTCCTGGAATAACCTCCAGATTGACTTTATAGGCCCACTGCCCCCTAGCAGGGTTGGTCACAAGTATGTGTTAGTTGTGATAGGCACGTTTACGAAATGGGAAGAAGCATTCCCATCTAGAACAAACACGGCAAAGACTACCGCTAAGATTTTAACCAACCACATCTTTACGAGATGTGGACTCCTCCGCAGCAATGAATCCGACCAAGGTTCCCATTTTACGGGACGTGTCATGGAGAACGCCCTCACGATATTTGGTATTACCCATGAATTCCACATCGCTTACCAGCCCCAGTCAAGTGGTATCGTTGGAGCGAAAGAATCGGACCATACATGCAACCCTCAGAAAAATGGTTTAACAAAACAGCACCACTTGGGATTCAGTCCTCCCTTTTGCACTAATGTTTTTGCGTAACACTGTTTCGACATCCACAGGATCCATCCCACACACTCTCATGACGGGACGCCCCATGAAAGGCAATGGGAATTTGTATTGGGACTTGACTTGACCAGCCCCAAAGTGACGGCCCTCACACACGAGAACGCAGTGAAACAACCAGCTGAGAATGTAAAAACTGCTCAGCTAGCAGCCGCAGTAAAATTAGGCACCAGAAAGAAACAGCAAGGCCTGTTTCGACAAAGGCAGTGCATGCGACTGAATTTGATGTAGGACAGCAGGTCATGCACTCCATTTAAAATCCCAGCACGTTCCTGTCACCCAAGTATTCGGGTTCGTACTCCATTGCGGACAACGTAAGCATCTCCGTTTATAAAATTAAGTACCCCAACGGGAAGACCACGTGGTTTCATATTAACCATCTCAAGGCAGATGGCTCGCTGTCTAACCACGCACACCACGCCATGCTCGACGCAGCAGACCACGCCCGCCCACAGCCAACGTATCCCTACCCTACCCCAACACGTCCACCCCATCCGCGGACTCGACCTCGACTCCACCCACGAACTCTCGACTCCGCCCCGGAATGCCCACAGACAGCAGCAGCAACGACAGCGACTGTGACACAGGCAATAGCTACAACACGCCTCCCTCATATCCCCATGCAACAGGACCCACACTCAGCGAATATGAACACAATTCAAGTGAACCCTTCCTGTTGACATTCCTTACCAAACCTCACCAAAGACCACCGCCCTACGATGACGACCCCGACTCCGTCCCCACAGAATTACACACCACTATCTGGCACCGTGAAAATTCATACGGGCTCGTCCGAAACGACGAGATGGACCCTAAGTCACACCATGCAGCTTTGGCAACCCTCATCCATTCACGAGTATGGCTCCGGGAGAAGATGATGACATTGAGTCTGACTCCGAGAACGAGAACCCCTTTGCGACACTGTTCGCAACTGATAACTGAAGTGTCCAGATGATGTTTTAAAAAGGAACGGCTTGGCAGAAACGGTGGCCTTTCTGATGGAACCTGCAGCATGTTTGTTAGTGTTTTTGTTATGTGTTGTACGTAAAATCGGAAAATATTTCACCGCCCCACGTCACCACACCCTTTGACGGCCAATGGCTGTTAATGGATATACTTTGTCTCGGACAATAGTTCAGAGGAACTAGCCTGTTGGCAGGCAACAATCATAACTACTCTCCTGATTCGAAGGTAATCACGAGAGGCAGCCCCCACGACGACTACATTCTTACCCGTTCTTGCCGGTTGCTCAGGCAGTGGCGAAACGGCATTGGTCTCCGCCATACCTGAGGACTTCCCCCCCCCCCGGTCAGCTACGCTCGGGTAGAGCACATACGGCATTGAGCACCGTCCTACCCGGGGATTGCATCCAAATTTTACCCACCGCGGCCCATACGCATCCCATTTCGGCTCAATCACGTTCAAAATTATTTCGGTTGGTTTAGGATTCCTTCCCGATGCTATTTACATCCTAAAACACTAGGATGGTAAAGCACACAGGCTGTGAGACGGCTCGCAGCACAGAAGTATTCTCTTAGATGTCTCGTCCAAATATATGGGTTTTTTTTTAAATGAGGGAGTCATACATGGTGACCAATTATAAAGGGAAATTGGCACTAAAAGACAGACATGCTAACGTTCAAGATATTAAACAAGATAGTAACAGAAACTATGCTTGATTTACACAATTCCAGAAGCTCCAGGAAAAGAGAAGAGACAAAAAGGAAGAGAAGAAAGGAAAAGAAGAGAACAATGAAGACGGCATACCTGTTTTTCGTTATAATGTATGTGCGGTTATGCGCGAAAGCAAACCCCATGACCCCAAACTCCCCACCGTTAATGATTCACTTCCCCATAGCACCCGGAGCCCAGTGACAAGTAACAACGCACCATTATGGTGTGATAGGTTTATAACATGGTACTCACTCTCATCTGTCATTGAATCTCTTTTAGCACTGACGATATTCTGCAGCACCCCGGTATACAGAATGAGATCCCCAATCTTCGGTTTTCACCAGGCCCCCGAACCCCTTGATCTACAATAAATGACATTCGTTCAATATCATTTTGTGAATAAAGACAACTGAGAGATTGTACAACTCTGTGTTTGACCTCAAGCACTTGTTTTTGTATTGTTAGGAAGTTAGCATGATTAAATGTTTAAGTGAGTGCAGTTTATCGAAGATAGTTAGAGTTACCGTTATTTTTATATGTTGCAATGCATGTCCCTGTTGTGACATAGCGCAACTTAGAATTGCCAGTTAAAAATGTATTAAATAGTTATGGTTGTCGAGGCCATGGAAGAGTGCTCGCTGGGTCAGGGAGTGAAGACAACGCAGTTGTGGGATCCTTCATGCATCGCGTTAGGGATCACATGGAGGGAGTGTAGCCACCTGGGTTGGCCACTTCCAGAATTAAAACGGAGGTCCGCAAAGAATGCTGGGGAATTCAGTCAAGGCCGGAAATACTAGCAGGTGCAAAGCTTCCTGTGTATTAGAACTTGCAGAAACACAGACACCACTGAAACCAACAGCCATCAGCATATTAATGAGTGATCCCCGGGAAAAATTGAAACACAGCCATCAGCATATTAATGAGTGATCCCCGGGAAAAGTTGAAACACATAATGTGAATAAGGCCAAGCCAGACTCCTCGGCGCCAGCAGGAGCCAAGACAAAGGAAAGCCAACGGACACGCAGGAACCGCCCAACGATCAGGGAACGGCTCCAGTATTGGAGAAATCGATCCAAGTGATCGGAACATAGTCCAATCACTTGGAACCAGATACGGGCTCCGCCCCGAACGGCGTAAAGCCCCTGGGGACTATAAAGTAGAGTCCCCAAGTTCAATTCGTCCATCTTGGCAGGGTCACTCAGCAGCTGGAAACAACCCATGACAGTGACCTGCCCAGCTGCCGCATCAACCAAGTAATTCTCCAGCCAACACACGCTACGAGATAGGCGCTCCGAGCTACCAGTCCATACCAGCTTTGAATCCGGCAGACTCAGTATCGAACGAAAGGCCATTTGTTCCCCTGACCTGGTGGGCCAGACCCAAATCTAAGTATAGGCCTTTTAGTGTTAGAGATAGTCTAGTAAGTAGATTTTATGCATGAGTAGTGATTGACTGTGTATAATGAATGTGTTTGAATCTTACGAATTAGTGTGTCGAGTTATTGATCAGTACTTGAACTTGAACCTCGTGGCGGTATCATAAAGATACCTGGCGACTCTAGAGCAAAGTTTAAAGAAACTGAGCAAATTAAGGAAAGACACAACGAGCAACAAAATAAAAGCCAACCAAAGTGAGCAACACCACGAACCGGTGTTCCAAGTAGGGATACCCTCGTGGATAATTTTCCTATTATTCCTGACATTGTGGAAGATAACGCCTCCTCGCTCAAAAATCCGAATCAATTGCGAGGCTTTGAGGAGGTAAGAGACTTGGAAAGCCTGTTTACAACTCTATAAACGTTGCAGGAAATGGGGCGTAGGTGGTCAACAAAGCACATGGATTGTGTATCGATTCCTTTGTTATTGAATACAAATGCATCAATTCATTGAGGGAACTGTTAATTCAGCCAGGCGTGCAATTTTTGACGCACGTCATGTCACCACATTCGACGATGCACATCACTATTCTGAACAGAATGCGAAGGTGAGTTCCAATATTTTACTCAGTCTTCAGATTTGGAACATTAAGAGGAGGTTCAAAAAGTTAGAATTGATTTCATTAGAACTCGAAAATTACTGAAAGGTGAACATAATCAACGTGGCACAGTTTCATCAGAAAAAACAACTACCATGCCCTTACCTTATCCAGTTCCTGCAGTGAGGCACCTACGTCACTCGCAGCCAACAAATGATTCTTGCCGGTCAGTGCTTTTGACACATTTTCGCCAGTTTTAAAAAAAAGTTATTTGTGACTCGCGTAAAGGACAGGCCAGGCCTCTCAAGACTAACAATGCCGGACCTGGAGATCAGCCCACGTGTTCGGTCAGGAAAAGGTGGTCACTAAATCAATAACGCCAGTTTTACCACATGACTTAAGATGTCCGTCTTTTCCCCGTACATGTCTTGGTTTCCAGCCCTAACGACAGCTGATCGTCCATTCTTCTTGAAAAAAACAGTTACTTACAGGACCGTTTCAGTAATAACGAGCGCAAATGATAAATTAAGTTGTTTTTTTCATAGTTGCTGTTCATTGCAGTGAATAACGAAGAAAGGAAAATAGGAACATTAGTAGTTCATCCGATCCATCGAAACTGCTGCACCATTCAAAATGCATGGCCCACCTGTTTGTTTCTTATTTCGCATTTGACTCTATTCTCGATAACCTTTGATTTCTGAGACCAGCAAGAATCTATCTATATCAACATTACACATGTGCAACGAACACGCTTCCACTCCCGTCTCGTTCTGAGTTCTGAGGATCTTAATTACACAAGACAAAAACAAAGAACAATACAGCACAGCCACCGATCCTTCGGCACTCCATGATCCCTGCCTAAACTAAACCATATGCGCTTACAGAGTTCGTATCCTCCCCCCCCCCCGCCCCCCCCCCCCCCCCCCGCCACCCATTCATATATTTGTCTGGATGCCTCTTAAATGCCGCCAGCGTGCCTGAACACAACACTTCGCCAGATACCGCGTTTCATATATTTACCATCCTCTGTGTACAAAACGTGCCTCGCATATCAGTTCTAAACTTTTCCCTGCGCAATTTAAACCTTTGTCGCCCAGTACACGACTCTCTTACCCGATGAAAGGGCATCTGACTTTCCAATTACATCAAGAATGTTAAAAAAAAAATTGTTGTTTTCATAAATTTCATGTACACAATTATTTTTTTCCCAATGAAGGGGCAATTTAGCATGTGCAGTGCACCTATCCTGCACATCTTTGGATTTTGGGGGCGAAACCCACGCAAACACGGGGAGAATGTGCAAACTCCACACGAACCAGAGCCGGGATCGAAACTGGGACCACGGCGCAGTAAGGCAGCAGGCTAATACACTGCGCCACTGTGCTGCCCTAAGAATGTCAGTTCTAAATCATCTGAACGCCAGTTCAATGAAATCCAGCCTGAACGACATAGAAACATAAGCTAAATCCATAATGCCGGCAAGAATCTGTGAAAATCAATTCAGTGAGCAGTTTCCACCACATACTGTAAGAAAGGAGGCCCACGTAGTGCAATACATTTTAGAAGTGTTCACAGAAGTTCGCCATCTCACCACATATTTAGCAAAAATACCTCCATCTCCCCATTTAAGTTAGTGACGAAATTTCTAAATTTTGAGGCCCAAGCATTGCAGAATTAAATTCAGCTCGAGACATCAAAAAACCAATAACGCGTGTATTTTGTTTCCTGAAAGTTAACCAAACAACTATTCAGGGGAATATGTTGCACCTGAAGCAGGAGCTTGGCTTTTCCTCATTCGACTAAATTCTGTCTGGCATACGACCAACAGTAATTCCTCTAACTGCCCTTAATCGGCACAACATTGCACACATGGAATAAACTACATAAAGGATGGTAAACATGACCTTACTGGCTGACTCTGCTTAAAATCCTTGAGATTGCCAAGAACCTTTTTCGAAACTCTGCAATGATCGAACATATTAGCTGCGCACTCAAACAATGTGGATATGTTGAGAAGAGTTGAGTATCTCAGAGACCTTTGAGTGCATGCCGACATGTCTTTATATGTCTTTATAAGAAAACAAAACAAAAGATTCATTTATTGTGCGTGTTACTGAAATGTTCGATTTGCTCTAATATATTAACCGGACTTGCCGATTTTCCCTTTTTTGACTTCCAGTTAATTCAACGATCCCAGAATCTGTGAACTTTGTAAACTTAAAACGAAAGTAACCAGTCCCAACTTGAAAGTTCAAACGGGGGAATTCATAACAGTAAACAAACAAATGCCTCAGGGACTAAATCTGGGCTTTCCTATTGTGTTTACAAATGAAGACATGAATGATACACAGGGAAGTCTGATAAGCACAACTTTTAGTGAGGATGTGAAGGAAATTGGTAGTCGTAAATAAATGGTTTCACAGAAATTAATGGGATTAATGAGTGAGTGGGCACAGATAATGTGGATACATGTGAGGTTATACGCTTCTGACGCGCAAATTGGAAGGAAGATTATTGTTTGATTACAAAATTCGAACAAGATTAGGCAGAGTCGATTCATAAAGAACTTTCCCGATGGTGGGGGTGTCCAGAGTTTTAGGATAAGAGGAAAACCTTTTAGGGTTGAGGTGAGGAACAATCTCTTCACCCAGAAAATGTGAATCTGCGAAATTCGTTACAACAGTGTGTACTTGAGGCAAAAATGTGTAATTTCAAACTGGAAGGAAATATTGCCCTTGGGCTAAAGGGATCAACGGATATGGTGGAAGGCGGGTTAAGTGAATTGAAATTAATTAATTGCACTGATCATAATGAATGGCGGAGCAGACTCAGGGGGCTGAATCAACTCCTGCTTATATTTTAGATGTGTCTATGATTCTATGTCACTTCTGCTGAGCCACTTCAATTAAATAAAGTTATACATGGATGCTGGTCAGTGTGCAGGCCACAGAGCTCTCAGTGCCTCGTCACGGAACAAGGTAGATGAGCTTGTGGCCAGATTGTGACTGGCAGGTATGACGTGGTAGTCATCACAGAGACATGGCTGCAGGGGGTTCAGGACTGGCATTTAAACATCCAGCGATTCACAACCTACCGAAAAGACAGAGAGGTGGGCAGAGGGGGCGGGGTTGCCTTGTTAATTAGGAATGAAATTAAATCAACAGCACTAAACCACATGGGGTTGGATGATGTGGAGTCTGTATGGGTAGAGTTGAGGAACCACAAAGGCAAAAAAACCATAATGGGAGTTATGTACAGGCCTCCTAACAGGGGCACAAGATGCAACACGAAATAGAAAGTGCATGCCAGAAAGGCAAGGTCACAGTGATCATGGGGGACTTTAATATGCAGGTGGACTGGATAAATAATACTGCCTGTGGACCCAAGGAAAGGGAATTCATTGAATGTTTACAGGAGAGCTTTTTGGAACAGCTTGTGATGGAGCCCACGAGGGAACAGGCCATTCTGGACTTAGTGTTATGTAATGAGCCAGACTTGATTAAAGATCTTAAAGTAAGGGAGCACTTAGGAGGCAGTGATCATAATATGGTCGAATTCAATCTCCAATTTGAAAGAAAGAAGGTAGAATCAGATGTAAAGGTGTTACAGTTAAATAAAGGTAACGACAGCGGCATGAGGGAGGAACGGACGAAAATCGACTGGGAGCAGAGCCTAGTGGGAAAGACAGTAGAACAGCAATGACAGGAGTTTCTGGGAGTAATTGAGGACACAGTACAGAGTTTCATCCCAAAGAAAAGAAAGGTTATCAGAGGGGGGAGGGGGATTAGGCAGTCATGGCTGGCAAAGAAAGTTAGGGAATGCATCAAAGCAAAAGAGAAAGCCTATAATGTGGCAAAGAGTAGTGGAAAGTCTGAAGATTGTGAAGGCTACAAAAACAAATTCATTATGCTGAAGTGCAAAGGGACTTGGGAGTCCTAGTCCAGGATTCTCTAAAGGTAAACTTGCAGGTTGAGTCCGTAATTAAGAAAGCAAATGCAATGTTGTCATTCATCTCAAGAGGCTTGGAATATAAAAGCAGGGATGTACTTCTGGAGCTTTATAAAGCATTAGTTAGGCCCCATTTAGAATACTGTGAGCAATTTTGTGCCCCACACCTCAGGAAGTACATACTGGCACTGGAGCGGGTCCAACGGAGATTCACACGGATGATCCCAGGAATGGTAGGCCTAACATACGATGAACGCCTGAGGATCCTGGGATTATATTCATTGGAGTTTCGGAGGTTGAGGGGAGATCTAATTGAAACTTACAAGATAATGAATGGCTTAGATAGGGTGGATGTAGGGACGTTGTTTCCATTAACAGGGGAGACTCGGACCCGGGGGCACAGCCTTAGAATAAAAGGGAGTCACTTTAGAACAGAGATGAGGAGAAATTGCTTCAGCCAGAGAGTGGTGGGTCCGTGGAATTCATTGCCACAGAGGGCGGTGGAGGCCGGGACGTTGAGTGTCTTTAAGACAGAAGTTGATAAATTCTTGATTTCTCGAGGAATTAAGGGCTATGGAGAGAGAGAGCGGGTAAATGGAGTTGAAATCAGCCATGATTGAATGGTGGAGTGGATTCGATTGGCCGAATGGCCTTACTTCCACTCCTATGTCTTATGGTCTTATGGTATTATGGTCACTTGTAATTATTATTCGACACATTTCGACTTCCTGCTCCTTGTCCTGAATCAAATATATTTTTTGACTGTTTTGTGTAAAATCTACAGTGAAATTTGGTGTCAAATGTTGGTCAATTTACTCCATGTTTTTCGTTTTACCTGCGACTATCACGACTGTCATATATACTGATGAACATATCAAATTTGAACTTCTCCAACTATTTACAGCCTCCTTACCAGCCTGTTGTCGGACAGTGTGTCAGCCGGTGAACTTTCGGACGGATACATTTGGGCGTTCAAAGCTGTACATCTGTCCCCGTGACTGTGATTACATAGAATTACATAGAACATACAGTGCAGAAGGAGGCCATTCGGCCCATCGAGTCTGCACCGACCCACATTAATCCCTCACTTCCACCTAATCCCCGCAACCCAATAACCCCTCCCAACCCTAATGGACACTACGGGTAATTTAGCATGGCCAATCCACCTAACCTGCACGTCTTTGGACTGTGGGAGGAAACCGGAGCACCCGGAGGAAACCCACGCGGACACGGGGAGAACGTGCAAACTCCGCACAGACAGTGACCCAGCGGGGAATCGAACCTGGGACCCTGGCGCTGTGAAGCCACAGTGCTAATCACTTGTGCTACCGTGCTGCCCCCATGATCATGAGTTGATGTTAAACAACTCATGATCATGGCTTTGATGTTTGACGTATCTGCTTATCTAGCCAATTTTCCATGCAACCTTTCTGTTCAGGCTTTCCCGTACAGTTTTATCTGTTTCTCACAGCTAAATATAGATTTTTCGCTGCATCCTTTCGCTTATTGTTACAAGTAGGCTTCAAATGAAGTTACTGTGAAAAGCCCATAGTCGCCACATTCCTGCGCCTGTTCGGGGAGGCTGGCACTGGAATTGAACACTGCTGTTGGCCTGTCTTAGTCTGTTTTCAAAGCCAGCGATTTAGTCCGGTGCTAAACAACCCCGGGCTGTTGTCTTTCGAATTGTGCAGGTCTCTACACCGTGCAGACGTCGTGTGTATTCACGCCCCACCCCATCCATCATAGACTTATGATTGTATCTATATCCGCCAGAGACTCAAATTCAATTACGGACCCGGGTGGTTGTCTGCGTATGATTGAGAAAGGTATGATTGAGGAAGGTCTGAAAGCACATAACGGACCTTGAAGCCACATAGCGCTAAGATAGAAATAGGCTGTCGCAATGGGTTTGCATAATATAATTGTGAATTTATCAAACTACTGAAATGGGTGCAGTAAGGGGAATAAACGTATGAAATAAACATCCTCATACTTTAGCATCTTTATCACATTACAAATTCTTTAAAAAGCAGTGATTCTGTGATTGCGTCAGAAACAAGACCTGTGAAGATCATATCATTGATTGCCGAATGCGTCATGGGTGCTAAGGAACGCTGAACGCCTTGCCTTTATGCCCTTTCCAATCCTCGATGTCTTACATATTGTACAACGCTATCATCTGTACCTTCATATACCTGTGCTTTGCCAATTCTGCTCAAACAGTGTGTAGTTTCGAAATCACAAGATCTACCTGGGAGTGGAACTCCATGCATGTTTCCTTATCTAGCTCTGTTGAAGAAGGCATGAAGGTGACACTGAATTTCGAACTCAGCACTCGCCTTTCCTCTGTGGGCTTGCGACTTTCTGTCTCGCTACACTCGTTTTCGGTTTGATCAGATTATATATATATCTGTAGATAATTATATATATATATATATTCATGTCTTTCAGATATTTGACCGCGCTGCGCTTGAATGTGACATACGTCAAAGAGCATTATAATACTCCAGCAACGGACATGAAAAATAACCGCGTCTTTCCAGTTATACGTCACCATATCATGGACTGTCTTGTTTCAAAATAAAATAGTCCACAAAAGCTGTGTTTTTCCCATCCGTTTAATAAGTAACACTGGGCCACTTCGTTCTTTCCCTCCCAATTGAATTTAGAAATAATAAAATAAAAGATGTATTGGCTGCATACCATCTTTGACCTTTGTAATTTCTGTGTGCAATGAAAAAAATTAGATAAGCACATGAAAAACATCAAAAACTTGCACTTTCATGTTACATCTCTTCTCATATCAAGTGGATTATGCGGGATACAGCTTGGGACGTTCACGCCGAAGCTTAAGATGTCCCGATGCAAACCCCCCATATTTTCTTCATTCTGTGAAAGCATTTTGCACTTCTGAATTGGACGAGTACGAAATAACCTATTGGACAAAATGACTGCCAATAACCATCTGAAGATTTTCTCAATTCACAACAGTAATTTGCACTCCCATATGTCAATATTTTGATAACTTTCACACTCAAAAAAACGTTTTAATTTGGGTAAAGTGCCGCAATAATTTATAACAATTGCGGAATAAATGTGTATCAAATTACATGTTACTCGTCAAATTTTTGGATGATAATTCTCCATCCATTATTATGGGGTAAAAAAGAACTGGCAGGTTGTTTCGTGAGACGTTCATGCGTTTGTTTAAAACGATAGATTTTAGCATGGTGAATGTGGAACTGAGAAAAGATGTGCAGATGTTTTGAGAGTTTTACTTTTCAGAGATTAGCACCAGGGATTAACATTCCAGGGCTCCAAATCTGTGCCAAGCATGTTCAGCTTCATGTCTATAGTTCTCTGTTGCAACAGGGAAATAAGGCAACCACAGTAGCATCGGTTCATTGGTAAATTGGTTTGCTCTATTGGTTCTGTATATTTCCTGACATTTTAATGACCTCCAAATGGATCAACAACTTGATTTTGAATTTCACGATAATTGAAGGATTTCTTACAATGACGCTGAGTTCAAATATTTGATTGCCGTGTAACTCATGGAAGATGAAGAATGTTTAAAGTTTTGCGTTCATGCATTTATCTGCCTTCAATGCACCTATGAATTGCATACCCGTTACGTATATTTCTCTATGTACCTGCAGTTAGGCACCTCTGTTCAGGAATGGTACTGTTTCGAAATCTTGGGATTCATGTGGTCGCTATTCTTTTTGCATGTTTCCTCGTGTATCTGTAATGTAGAACTCATGCCCGTGGCTCTGATGTTCGGACTCAGTAAACGTTTTTTCCCTTTTGCACAGGAGGGACATTCTGACTCCGAATCCTTGTCTTTCTGTTAGTGCAAGCTAAATGCTTTAAATTTTCTAAACCTTCACATTCTAGGCCTCTGTTCCTACTGTCTGACGACTCGTGTCTTGCCTGCTACGCCATCTATCAGTACCGTTGCATATATATTGAAACAACCTGGATATTGCGTCAGCAACTATCGTTGATTTTTGTCAATTCTTCTGTGAAATTAAAACACGCCACTGAATATTTTTGCCAGCTTTCCATTTTCCAATGAATATCAATAAGAAACCAACGAAAGACAATCTAACTTCAAAGCTGAACGCTGACGAAACATGCGAAAACATTTGACAAATCATGAAGTCAGGTGCTGAATTTGTTTTTGGATTTAAGAAGACTGATGTTTTTTCATTGAACAAAGAATACTCGTTACAATTGCTCAGTTTCTCCCAATTTCCAGCAGCTACATATAAAGTAATTTATTGCTTTCCTACCATCGTTGGCTTTTGTAAGATCTGTTGGTAATACGTTAATAGGTGTGAACAATATCTCCAGTTTCCGTGTTGTGAAGATCAACACACAGAGCCCAGAAGGCTGCAAATTTATACTCTAAACCGAACTTTAACAAAGGCTCGGAAAGTACCTGAAACATATTCAAAACCATGTTGCAAAAGTAAGATGAATCGAACTCTTTGCATTTACATACTTTATTTAAATGATGGAGGAAAACGTTAAAGGACAGTATGTTGCCTCCCTGGTGCCAGGGTCCAGGATGTCTCCGAACGGGTAGAGGGAATCCTGAAGGGGGATGGCAAACAGGCAGAGGTCGTTGTACATATTGGTACTAACGACATAGGCAGGAAGGGGCATGAGGTCCTGCAGCAGGAGTTCAGGGAGCTAGGCAGAAAGTTAAAAGACAGGACCTCGAGGGTTGTAATCTCGGGATTTCTCCCTGTGCCACGTGCCAGTGAGGCTAGAAATAGGAAGATAGAGCAGACAAACACGTGGCTAAACAGCTGGTGTAGGAGGGAGGGTTTCCGTTATCTGGACCACTGGGAGCTCTTCCGGGGCAGGTGTGACCTGTATAAGATGGACGGGTTGCATCTAAACCGGAGAGGCATAAATATCCTGGCCGCGAGGTTTACTAGTGTCACACGGGAGGGTTTAAACTAGTATGGCAGGGGGGTGGGCACGGGAGCAATAGGTCAGAAGGTGAGAGCATTGAGGGAGAACTAGGGAATAGGGACAGTGTGGCTCTGAGGCAGAGCAGACGGGGAGAAGTTGCTGAACACAGCGGGTCTGGTGGCCTGAAGTGCATATGTTTTAATGCAAGGAGCATTACGGGTAAGGCAGATGAACTTAGAGCTTGGATTACTACTTGGAACTATGATGTTGTTGCCATTACAGAGACCTGGTTGAGGGAAGGGCAGGATTGGCAGCTAAACGTTCCAGGGTTTAGATGTTTCAGGCGGGATAGAGGGGGATGTAAAAGGGGAGGCGGAGTTGCGCTACTTGTTCGGGAGAATATCACAGCCATACTGCGAGAGGACACCTCAGAGGGCAGTGAGGCTATATGGGTAGAGATCAGGAATAAGAAGGGTGCAGTCACAATGTTGGGGGTATACTACAGGCCTCCCAACAGCCAGCGGGAGATAGAGGAGCAGATAGGTAGACAGATTTTGGAAAAGAGTAAAAACAACAGGGTTGTGGTGATGGGAGACTTCAACTTCCCCAATATTGACTGGGACTCACTTAGTGCCAGGGGCTTAGACGGGGCGGAGTTTGTAAGGAGCATCCAGGAGGGCTTCTTAAAACAATATGTAAACAGTCCAACTAGGGAAGGGGCGGTACTGGACCTGGTATTGGGGAATGAGCCCGGCCAGGTGGTAGATGTTTCAGTAGGGGAGCATTTCGGTAACAGTGACCACAATTCAGTAAGTTTTAAAGTACTGGTGGACAAGGATAAGAGTGGTCCGAGGATGAATGTGCTAAATTGGGGGAAGGCTAATTATAACAATATTAGGCGGGAACTGAAGAACATAGATTGGGGTCGGATGTTTGAGGGCAAATCAACATCTGACATGTGGGAGGCTTTCAAGTGTCAATTGAAAGGAATACAGGACAGGCATGTTCCTGTGAGGAAGAAAGATAAATACGGCAATTTTCGGGAACCTTGGATGACGAGTGATATTGTAGGCCTCGTCAAAAAGAAAAAGGAGGCATTTGTCAGGGCTAAAAGGCTGGGAACAGACGAAGCCTGTGTGGCATATAAGGAAAGTAGGAAGGAACTTAAGCAAGGAGTCAGGAGGGCTAGAAGGGGTCATGAAAAGTCATTGGCAAATAGGGTTAAGGAAAATCCCAAGGCTTTTTACACGTACATAAAAAGCAAGAGGGTAGCCAGGGAAAGGGTTGGCCCACTGAAGGATAGGCAAGGGAATCTATGTGTAGAGCCAGAGGAAATGGGCGAGGTACTAAATGAATACTTTGCATCAGTGTTCACCAAAGAGAAGGAATTGGTAGATGTTG
The DNA here is from genome assembly GCF_047496885.1 of Scyliorhinus torazame. Lineage (NCBI taxonomy): Eukaryota > Metazoa > Chordata > Chondrichthyes > Carcharhiniformes > Scyliorhinidae > Scyliorhinus > Scyliorhinus torazame. The sequence goes on from NC_092718.1 coordinate 115,917,918, forward strand.
AGTCTGGAGAAGGGGGTGTAGATAGCCTGGGTCACATTGTGATCCAAAAAGACGAGGTGTTGGGTGTCTTAAAACATATTAAGGTAGATAAGTCCCCAGGGCCTGATGGGATCTACCCCAGAATACTGAAGGAGGCTGAAGAGGAAATTGCTGAGGCCTTGACAGAAATCTTTGGATCCTCGCTGTCTTCAGGGGATGTCCCGGAGGGCTGGAGAATAGCCAATGTTGTTCCTCTGTTTAAGTAGGGGAGCAAGGATAATCCCGGGAACTACAGTCCGGTGAGCCTTACTTCAGTGGTAGGGAAATTACTGGGGAGAATTCTTCGAGACAGGATCTACTCCCATTTGGAAGCAAATGGACGTATTAGTGAGAGGCAGCACGGTTTTGTGAAGGGGAGGTCGTGTCTCACTAACTTGATAAAGTTTTTCGAGGAGGTCACTAAGATGATTGATGCAGGTAGGGCAGTAGATGTTGTCTATATGCACTTCAGTAAGGCCTTTGACAAGGTCCCTCATGGTAGACTAGTACAAAAGGTGAAGTCACACGGGATCAGGGGTGAACTGGCAAGGTGGATACAGAACTGGCTAGGCCATAGAAGGCAGAGGGTAGCAATGGAGGGATGCTTTTCTAATTGGAGGGCTGTGACCAGTGGTGTTCCACAGGGATCAGTGCTGGGACCTTTGCTGTTTGTAGTATATATAAATGATTTGGAGGAAAATGTAACTGGTCTGATTAGTAAGTTTGCGGACGACACAAAGGTTGGTGGAATTGCGGATAGCGATGAGGACTGTCTGAGGATACAGCAGGATTTAGATTGTCTGGAGACTTGGGCGGAGAGATGGCAGATGGAGTTTAATCCGGACAAATGTGAGGTAATGCATTTTGGAAGGGCTAATGCAGGTAGGGAATATACAGTGAATGGTAGAACCCTCAAGAGTATTGAAAGTCAAAGAGATCTAGGAGTACAGGTCCACAGGTCATTGAAAGGGGCAACACAGGTGGAGAAGGTAGTCAAGAAGGCATACGGCATGCTTGCCTTCATTGGCCGGGGCATTGAGTATAAGAATTGGCAAGTCATGTTGCAGCTGTATAGAACCTTAGTTAGGCCACACTTGGAGTATAGTGTTCAATTCTGTTCGCCACACTACCAGAAGGATGTGGAGGCTTTAGAGAGGGTGCAGAAGAGATTTACCAGAATGTTCCCTGGTATGGAGGGCATAAGCTATGAGGAGCGATTGAATAAACTCGGTTTGTTCTCACTGGAACGAAGGAGGTTGAGGGGCGACCTGATAGAGGTATACAAAATTATGAGGGGCATAGACAGAGTGGATAGTCAGGGGCTTTTCCCCAGGGTAGAGGGGTCAATTACTAGGGGGCATAGGTTTAAGGTGAGAGGGGCAAGGTTTAGAGCAGATGTACGAGGCAAGTTTTTTACGCAGAGGGTAGTGGGTGCCAGGAACTCACTACCGGAGGAGGTAGTGGAAGCAGGGACGATAGGGACATTTAAGGGGCATCTTGACAAATATATGAATAGGATGGGAATAGAAGGATACGGACCCAGGAAGTGTAGAAGATTTTAGTTTAGTCGGGCAGTATGGTCGGCACGGGCTTGGAGGGCCGAAGGGCCTGTTCCTGTGCTGTACATTTCTTTGTTCTTTGTTCTTTGACGGCTGTGGAAAAACATCCCGGCTATTTGGCATTTACTCTGCGCTGAATATACAGGTTTGAATATTGTTCAGAATGCTCTTGTCTGCAAGACATACGCACCAGTCCGTGTTTTGTCCGGCCACGCTGCGTGACTTCAATGGCAAATCCAATTGCCCAACGGCGGAAAAAAAGGAGGGGGGGACTCTCCGTTTCTGAGACGAAGTGTTGACGCCAATGCCGAATTCGTCGAAATTCACGACTGAAATGCTTGCGTCACACCTGACCAAACCCGTTATTACTCAGGGGCCAGCCCTCTTGCCACGTGGGACACTAGATCCTAACTACCATCCATCTAACCCGCACATCTTTGGACTGTACCAGGAAACTGGAGCACCCGGAGAAAACCCACACACACGCACACACGAGGAGAACGTGCAGACTCCGCAGGGTGACCCAAGCTGTGAATCAAACCTGGACCCTGGAGCTGTGAGGCAATTGTGCTAATCACTATGCTACCATGCATCATTGCAATGTTGTTTGCGTTTCCATTTGCAGATTTGCGTCATCTCCCGTAAAATTTGTATTTGCATGGCTGGTTCTAATCTACCTACGCCCGCATAGATTATATGGTATGTATACTTGTACACTGCCTTGCGCTGATGTGTTTTTAACAGCTTACGTACTTCAACCTTCTCAATCGTTACTATTCTGAACTGCAATGTAAATAATCCCCTTCTAACCAAACTGTTTGATAGGAGAACGCTTTACTTCCGGCGAAAAACATGGTTTTAAAAAACAATTTCTGAGCTTTCGCCATATCTTCTCTTAAAACGAAGTCAAACCTGTAATGGGAATTTTGGCAGGGGACACATTAACTCGCTATATGACCGCAAATCTTGCTACCATGCCTGGACTGCCATATCATCATCAGTGGTGCACTTTCTAAACGTTGATGCTCAAGCCCTGCAGAATTGAATGCGGTTCAATCAAGCAAAGTTCTAGTTTCTATTGTATCCACAAATGTTGATGAACCTTCGGACGTGAGGAGACGTGTGTATTCAGACTTGAAAGGCCTACGGAGAAATCATAATCGATGTCTCCGTGGAACTAGTGTGATGCGAGATTCCAACTATTGGGTGGAAAACCATCAAAGCAAGGGCTCACAATTAGATTGTATAAAAGCCGGACGGAATAGGGACAGCATGCCTTTTGTTCCGACTGGGTGTTAAAATGTACGAGAATGTCGGTGTTGCTGCCGTTTCCTTTTACTTTGATATACTACTCTTTACTCAACTATTCGCATTTTATAGTGCTCACAGGCAGATAGTCGTCTTTTGGGATCAACTCCAGGATGTGTTTGTGATGGTGTGTCACACGGTCTTTAACTGCACATGAAAATAAGGAAGAGCCCAAAAGGAGAAAAATAAGTTTGTCGATGCATTCACCAATGCAAATAATTTTTAAAATGTCAACAGCACGCCTGGAGACTAAAGTCCTGAATCCCAAATCTCGATTTAACCTCATGAACACGAGGGACCTGAATCGCCCTGCGGTGACGTAGGTGACCACGAGAAGATATAGAAATTGTCCCGTTGCATGTTGGATGTTAAATACTTATCCATGCTCTCCCAGTGTTTGCGTTTCAGCTTCTTTTCAGTGCAATCTGAATATATGTGTCTATATAGGCAGAAGTATGGTTCCCCAATCAAAGAGAAAGTGCCAAAGAAAACAATGAGTGAGAATCTACACTGCAATCAGGAGAAGTTTCACATCTATCCTGAAAACGAAAAGTAGGACAAATCCAAACACTCTGAAAACTTCCCTGTTACTCGACAGTCAATGATCAGAAAAGGAATTGGAGTGGTCATAAACAGCACCACTAAGCAGCACTTACTTAGCAATAAGCTGCTGACTGATGCTCAGTTTGATTTTAGCCAGGGTTATTCATCTCTTGCCTCCATTCCAGCTTTGGTTTGAACATGCACAGTAGAGCTCAACTGTAGATGTGACGTGAAAGTGCTTGCATTCATATAAAATTTGATCATGTAGGCAATTAAGGAGCCGATCGAAGCTGGAGAAAATAGGGATCACGGGGCAACCTTCCACTGGGTGGAGTCATACATAGCACAAAAGTGGATGGTTGTGCTGGTTGTATGTCAGTCATCTCAGGCCGTGAGATCATTGCAAGAGTTCCTCGGGGTGCTGTTCTGGGCCCAATCATCTGCTGGTGCTTCAGAAATCACCTTTATTTCAACGGAAGGTCACATCTGGGGGTGTTAACACAATTTTCCGCATCATTGGCAATACCTCAGACAGGGAAGCCGACCACGTGCAAATGCAGCAAAACTGAACAATATCCTGACATTCGCTGTGAAATGGCATGTTACATACGTGCCACATCAGTGCCCCTCAATGACCATCTCGAGTGAGAGATTATCAAACTATCACAACTTGATATTTAATGGCTTTCCCATCACTGAATCTACGACTACCGACATCCTGTGGTTTACTCGTGACCATATACTAAACTGTACCTGTCCATTAATACAGTGACTACTGGGAGGGACGGTGGTACAGTGGCTAGCAATGTTGCCTCACAACGGCAGGGATGCGTGTTCAATTTCGGCCGTGGGTCACTGTCTGTGTGGAGTGTGTTCGTTCTCCCTGTGTTCCCATGGGATTCATCCATGTGATCCGGTTTTTTTCCACTGTGCAAAGATGTGTGTGCGTTACGTGCATTTGCCTTGATAAGGGGGAATGGGGCCGTGGACAGTGCTCATTCAATGGATCGGGTAGAATCGATGGGCAAAATGGCCTCCGTCTGCAGTGTAGGGATTCAATGAAGAGCCGACAAACGTAGTCAGTCTTTTGATCCCGAACTTGCTGTACACATATCGACGCGTTTCCAGTGTAGCTCCAACACTGATATCTACCCATCGATCTGGAAAATTGCACAGGTGTGTCCTACAAACAGGGAACAAATCAATTCAACCCAGCCAGTTACCACCCGGTCTGTTGAATCTCCTTCATCAGCAACGTGATGGACGGTGTCATGAATAGTTTTATCAAGCTGCACTTGCTGACCAATAACCTGATCACGGACGCTCAGCAGACCTAGCAATAACCTGATCGCGAACGCTAAGTTAGGGTTCCGCCAGGGTAACTGAGTTCCAGATCTCATTACAGTTTTGGCTCAAACGATAGCAAAAGAGTTGAAAGTTTTTTGTGAGGTGTGAGTGGCTGCACTTGACATCAAGGCAGTATTTGACCGATTATGGCATGAAGGAGCACGAGCTAAATTTGAGTCAAAGGAAATTAGTGGGTAACCGCTCCAGTAGTTGTAGCCAAAACCGCCGCAAAGAAAAATGGTTGTAATCGTTGTAGGTGAATCATCTCAGCTCCAGTGCATCAATGCAGAGGTTTCTCAGGGTAGTGGCTTAGGCCCAACGTTCGTCAACTGCTTCATTAATGATCTTCCTTCCATCGGAACGTAAGAATTAAGGATGCTTGAAGATAAATTTGCATTGTTCAGCACCATTCGTGACTCCTTACGTAATGAAGCTGTCCCTGTCCAAATACAGCAAGAGCTGGCAGTACCCAGGCTTGGGTTGACAAGTGGCAAGCTACATTTGCAACATACAAGTGCAACGCAATAGCCATATTCTATAATAACAGTAATCATCACCATCTAAATAATCTGTAGACTTACATTAATACTACAATTAAGTTCCCGTGAAAAGCTCCTAATCACCACATTCCGGCGCCTCTTCGGGTACGGAGAGGGAACATTCAGAATGGCCAAATTGCCTAACTAGCACATCTTTCGGGACTTGTGGAGGAAACCGGAGCATCCGGAGGGACCCACGCGAACACAGGAAGAAAATGCAGACTCAGCACAGACAATGACCCACGACGGGAATTGGACCTCGGGCACTGGCGCTGTGAAGCAACAATGGTCACCACTGTAGGATAAATCGACGTTCACTTGCCATTCAATGGCTTTATCATCGCTTAATTCCCCACAATCAACATCCTGGGGATCACCATTGATCATAAATGGAACTGGACTAGGCTTGTTAATACTGTGACTACCAGGGCAGGTCCAAGACAAGGAATCCTATGGCGAGTAACTCACCTCCTAACCTCCAAAGCCTGTCCACAATCTAAAAGGCGCAAGTCAGGAGTGTAATAGACTAATCTCCACTTATCGGCATGAGTGCAGCTCCGACAACATTCAAAATGCCCGACACCATCAAAGAGAAAGCAGCCCGTTTGGTTGCTCCAGCTTTCTTTCGAACATTCGAACCCTGCACCACCGGCGAACTACGGGAGATGAGTAAATTATCTGTAAGATGCATTACAGTGACTAAGCAACGTTGTTTGCAAAACACCTTCGAAAGACATTGTCACTATCATCGAGACGGACAAGAGCAGCAAGTACCTACGGATCCCACCACCTGGAAGTCACTCGCCTGCATGGCTTGGGAATTTATCGCCGTTCCTTCATTCTCGCTGGCAAAACATCCTGGAACTCTCTCCCTTACAAGACAATGGGTGCACCTGCACCTCAAAGGCTGCCGCAGTTCAAGACGGAAACTCACCGCCGCCTACTCTAGGACAACTACGAATGGGAATTAAATACTGGCCTAAGCAGCGAAGCCCACATCCCTGAAATGAATTTAAAAAAAGACGATGAAATCTGCGGGAAGTAACTCACCTCATGAATTCCAAAGCATGTCTACCTCTTTTAAGGCAATATTCTGGAGTCTCATGGAATAATCCTCATTGGCCTGGATGTGTGAAGTTCCAAATCACTCAAGGCGCACGGCACCATTCAAGACAAAGAGCCCGCTTGACTAGTACCACTTTCATAAGCATTCACTCCCTTCACCGTCGACGCGCAGCAGCAGTATGCACCATTGACAAGATTCACTTCACGAACTCACGTATGCTCATGAGGCTGCACCTTCCAAACCCAGGACCTATATCTTCCACAAACAGCATGGCAGCAGATATGTGGGAACACCGGCAGCTGGACGTACGTTTTCAGGTCCCCCACTATTCTGACTTGGAAATATATAGACTTTCCTTCGGTGTCGTTGGGAGAATTCCTGTAACTGCTTTCCTGAAGCTGTGTCGGTGTACCCACAATACATCGATTGCAGCGGATCAATAAGGCCGCTCAGCGCCACATTTGAACGGCGATTTGTGACAGGAAACCAATACTGGCCGAGCCAGCAAAGCCTACGTCCTTTAAAAATGAATAATACTCACTATAATCAGAATAATAAATGTGTGAGAAACAGAGAAAGGCATACTGCTGCAAAGTTTATGAATATTTCTCAACCGCGAAATATTCTACCGCCATATCAATTCATAGCATGTCGGAAATGACACGAAAACAGGTAATATTTAAAACCGACAAAATTTCATGGCGTCAGATTGACCCAACTGTCGCAGAACGTGGCTTGAAAATTAATTGATGCTTTTTGGATCTTTCGCCAAAGTGCCTGTGCGTTAAGACAATATAGAGCCTGGGCTGCGGACACATTAACCCGCTGCTTGACCGTAAATCTTGCCACAATGACTGGACTGCCATATCAAATTAGTGATGCAATTTATAAAAGCTTGAGGCCCCAGCCCTTCAAAACTTAACTCGGTTGAATCAAGCAAAGATTCGGTTTCTATCTCCAAATCTTGATGTCAAGTCATTCATTTATTATCGAACATCCAAGGGCAATAAATATTCAGTTCCCCCTGAATCAACAAGACATTGATATTCTTTCATCAATTCTAATTGAAAAAATATTTTCCCTTTCATAACACAGCCAAAATACGTTGGATTTCCCAACTGCCCAACGCGACTTGTTTTAATTGACGTCGGCAATAGCAGGGTAGCATAGTGTTGACACCAGTTGCTTCACAGCTCCAGGGTTCCAGGTTCGAATCCCAGCTTCGATCACTGTCTGTGATGAGTCTGCTCGTTCTCCCTGCGTCTGCATGGGTTTCCTCCAGGTGCGGCGGTTTCCGCTCACATTCCAACAATGCAGAATTTGGGTTGAAAACGTATTGGTGCTTTTTGGATAGTTCGCCAAAGTCTCTATGTTAACACAATATCGAGCCTCAACACTGCTGACTACACCATAAAGTGCATGCGCATGTTTCCCCACTTTACGACAGTACCAATAATACAGTGCACATTTCATCACAGTGAGGTAACTGCTTGCGGAAAAATCCAAACTTACGTCCATCTATCAACATCTTTTGACAGCTTTCATCCTAATAAAAGTGTTATATCTTGGGCGCAGTGCCGAAATAGTTCATAGCAGCTGACGGTTGCACATGTGTATCAAATTACATGTTATGCCTAAAGATATGGAAGATATTTATGGCTTTTTTTCGACGCTTTATTTGGGAGCAAAACAAACCAGCAGGCTCTTTCGAGAGAAGACCATGTGGTGGTTTAAAACGATAGATTTTAGCATGGTGAATGTGGAATTGCGACAAGAGAGTGCAGATGTTTTGAGAGTATTACTGTTCAGAGATTATCCCCGGGGGAATAACATCCCAGGGCTGCAAAAGGTGTACAATGATATATAACAACCCAACACAATCTGTAGCAAGCATACTGAACATAATTTCTGTAGTTGCCTGTTGCAACAGGGAGTAAAAGGCCACCGCAGCATCATCGGTTCATTGTTAAATTGGTTTCCTCTGTTGGCTCTGTGTATTTCCCAATATTCCAATGACCCAGAACTTGCTTTTCAATTTCACGATAATTGAAGGGTTTCTCATGATGACGCTGTGTTCAATCAGTTGGTTGCCGTGTATGTCATGGATGCTGAAGAATGTTGAAAGCTTTGCTTTTATGTCTTTATCTGTCTTCAATGCATTTATAAATTGCATACGTGTTACGTTTGCTCCTCTGTGTACCTACAATGAGGCAGCTCTTGTCAGGCATGGCGCTATTACGAAATCTCGGGATTCATATGGTCTCTAAGCTTTATGCATGATTCCCCATGTATCTATAATGAAGAACGCATGCCCGTCGCTCTGATGTTCCAACTTACTACTCATGATTCCCCTTTGGCCCAGGAGGGCATTCGGTCTCACAAAGCTTGTCTTTCGGTTCGTACAAATTAAATGCTTTATTTTTTTTAAACACTCACATGCATGGCGTCAGTGCCTACTGTCTGTCGACTCGTGTCTTTGTCTGCCATCATCAGTACTGTTATGTATATATAATGAAACAACCTCTATATTGCGTCCATACCAGCTCTGACCTTTACAAATTGTGGCTGAAAGTTTTGCCCGCTTTCCATTTTGCTATGAATATCAACCAGAGACCAACGAAAGGCTATCTAACTTCAAGACGGAATATACGAAAACATAGGACAAATCTTCAAGCCAGGTGGTGCAATTTGTTTTAGAATTGAAGACGATTGGTTTTTTTCAGTTAGCAAGGAATGAACACTGGCTGCAATTATTCAGTCTCTCCCAATTTCCAGCAGATATATAAAAAATCGCTTATTTTTTTCCTACCATTGTTGGCCTTTGTAAGATCTGTTGATCATAAGAGGAGAGGTGTGAACAGCATTCCCAATTTGCAATTTGTTAAGATAAATAAACACAGCCCAACAAGAGAACACATCTATATTCCAAATTCAACTTCAACCACGGCTCGGAAAGAACCTGACACATTTTCAACAACATGGGGCAAAAGTAAGATCACTCGATCTCTTTGTATTTGCAACGATTTATTCTGTACGGATGGAGGGGGAACTGTAAAAGACGACAGTGGAAAAAAATCCAGATTATTTTGCATTATCTCTACCGTGGATATGCACATTGGAATATCGTCTGCAATTTTCTTTTCGGCAAGGCGTACACCCTAGTCCGCGTGTTTTCCTGCAACTCTGGGTGCCTTCAGTGGCAAATCCCATTGACAAGCGACGGAATGGCAGGGGGCGGGATTCTCTGTTTCTGAGTCTAAGTGTTGACGTCATTTCAGAATTTGTGGACTTTCACGACAGAAAAGATGGCGCCACAGCTAGAATAATTCTGCTACGATTCAGGGGCTAACACTGGTGCCACGTGGGACGCTATTGATTCCATGAAAAACGATGCGGGTTTCGCCCCATGAAAATTCCTGGACTCGGATGTTTAGAACAATCGCTGTCGGCTAACCTTCAGCTTTTCATTTATATTTCAAAATAATATTCGTTAACATCCTTCACTCTCTCTGAATTTCACACACAGACAAGGAAATGGCCAGTTTATTTCAGTGTTGGTGTGATACCGAGATTGTCCGTAGATGTGTGCAGCGTTTTTTTTATTTTAGATGGATTGCTCATTGCGCCTTGTCAAAGAAAAATTTCTCACTTCCTTACGTTATTTTGTTCCGGCTATAATGCAGCATCTTCGCTTGTTGGTGATCAAAGTGTCATGCTGAGATATGCTTTGACAAGTTAGGCTCAGTTTATTTTCATCTGTGCATTTTTGAGTCAAGTAACACGTTTCAAGGTTATCACAGACCAAACCGGAAATGGACCGACAAGTTTCACATTCAGCGCAGGAGACGGAGCACACCTGGGGAACCACATGCATTCGCCTATCTTTCCACAAAATTGTGTTTCGCTTTTATAGACATAACTGCCCAAACCTGAGCAAATGTTGACGCGTACACAAAATCTATTTGCTGGCCAATATCGGGTAACCAATGATCAAAGAATATATATTAGTTCCCCCACACCGTTCCTGGCATATCGGCTGTTTCACAGAGAAACATGGACATTTGAAAATATAACAGGAGCATAATTTGTTTCTTTGATCTATTCAGCCCGTTGTACCACTCATACAATTATTACAGTGTTTTGCGTTTCGATTTGCAGATTGGTGTCACCTCCCGATACATTTCGATTTGCATGGCTAGTTTTAATCTACCTACATACACATCTATCATATGCACTGTGCACTTGTACACCGCCTTGCGCAGATCTGTTCTTAACAGTTTCCATACTTCTATCTTGACGATCGTTACGATTCTAAACTGCAATCTAAATAAGTTCCTTCCAAACAAACTGTACAGATAGGAGAACGCGAAACCTCCGCGATTACTCTGGTGAATAAAACAATTACTGAGGCTTCGGCATATCTTGTCTTAAAACAAGTATGGCGTTACTGTGAAAAGCACCTAGTCGCCACATTCCAGCGCCTGTTCCGGTTAGCTATTATGGGAATTGAATCCGCGCTGCTGGCCTTGTTTTGCATCCCAGGCAGCTGTATAGCCCACTGAGCTAAACCAGCTCATCTAAGAATGACCATTCTGGATATTTTCGTTGCATTATTCTGGAGGAAAACAAACTGGCAGGCTCTTTCGAGAGAAGGCCATGTATGGGGTGATTGAAAACTATAGAGTTTAGCATGGCGAATGTGGAATTGCGACAAGAGAGTGCAGATATTTTGAGAGCATTACTGCTTAGAGAGATTAACACTATGTTAATAACATTCCATGGCTCCAAAAGATGTGCAATGATATATAACAACCCAACAAATTCTGTGTCAAGCATACTGAACATCATTTCTATCCTTGTCTGTTGCAACAGGGAAATAAGGCGAGCACAGCAGCATCAGTTCATTGTGAAATTGGTTTGGTTCATTGGTTCTGTTTATTTCCAAACATTCTAATGACCCTCAAATGGATCAACAACTTGGTTTTCAATTCCACAATAATTGAAGTGTTTCTTACAATGGTGCTGTGTTCAAACAGTTGATTGCCGTGTATGTCATGGATGCTGAAGAATGTTGAATTTTTTGCTTTGATGCCTTTATCTGTCTTCACTGCATCTATCAATTCCATACCCGTTACGTTTGATCCTCTATGTGCCTGCATTACGGTATCTCTTGACAGGCTATTTCGAAATCCCGGGATTCATATGGTCTCTATGCGTTATGCATGTTTCCCCATGTATCTATAATGAACAACGAATGCCCGTGGCTCTGATTTACGAAATAACGGTTCATTCTTCCCCTTTGGCCCAGAAGGTCATTATGTCGCTCAAAGCTTGCCTTTCGGTTAGTGCAAATTAAATGCTTTCAAGTATTTAAACCCTCATCTTCGTGGCCACTGCGCCTACGGTCTGTCGACTCGTGTCTTTGTCTGCTCGGCCATCTATCAATACGGTTGTATATCTATAATGAAAAAACCTGTATATTGCGTCCATACCATCTTTGATGTTTGTCAAATCTGTGTGAAATTACAACAGGCCATTGAAAGTTTTGACCGCTTTCCATGTTACTACGAATATCAACCAGCGACCAATAAAAGGCAATCTAACTCCAAGAGGGAACACCCGAAAACATTCGACAAATCTTCAGGCCAACTGGTGCAATGAGTTTCAGAATTTAAGACAATGGTTGTTTTTTCATTGAACAAAGAATGCTCGCTACAATTGTTCAGTCTTTCCCAATTTCCAGCAGCTATGTAAAAGGTCGTTTATTGCTTTCCTACCATCGTTGGCCTTTGTAAGATCTGTTGATCATAAGAGGAGAGGTGTGAACAATATATCCAATTTGCATTTTGTTAAGATCAATAAAGTTGAACAAGGCAACAAATCTATATTCAAAATTGAACTTCAACAAAGGCCGGAAAGAGCCACACACATTTTCAAAAACATGGTGCAAAAGTAAGGTCAATCCAACTACTTGTTTTGCATCCATTTATTCTGAAATGATAGGGGGGGGGCAGGTGGGAGTGGGGGGGTGCTTTAAAAGGCGACAGTGGAAAAAGGTCCAGACTATTTGGCATTTTCTCTACGCTGGATATACACAGTGGAACATTGCCCAGAATACTCATGTTAGCAAGACGTGCACCCCAGTCGGTGTGTTTTCCTGCAATGCTGGGCCTCTTCTATGGCAAATCCCATTCGGAAACCGCGGAAAGACAGAGGGTGGGATTCTCCGTTTCTGAGAATATGTGTTGACGCCAATGTAGAATTCGTGGGCTTTCATGACAGAAAAGATGGCGCCACACCTAGACCAATTGCTACTCTTCAGCGGCTAGAACCAGTGCAACGTGGGATGCTACCGCTTCCATGAAAAACGATGCGGGATTCGACTCATGAAAAATCCTGGACTCGGCTGTTTCAAACAATTGGTCCCCGTCAACCTTCAGCTTTTCATTTTTATTTAATAAAGAATATTCGTTAACATGCTTCTGTCTCTCTGAATGTCACGGATAGACAAGGAAACGACCAATGTATTTCAGTGTTGACATTGTGAACTGGACATTGTCCGTAGAATTGTGCAGCGTTGTTTCTTTTCAGAGGGAATGTTGATTGGCGCCTTGTCCAAGAACATCTTCTCAGTTCCTTACGTCATCTTGTTCCGGCTATTTGCAGATTGGCGTCACCTCACGATAAATTTCGATTTATAATAATCTTTATTGTCACAGGTAGGCTTACAATTACACTGCACTGAAGTTACTGTGAAAGGCCCCTAGTAGCCACATTGCAGCGCCTATTCGGGTACACGGAGGGAGAATTCAGAATGTACAAATTACCTTACAGCACGTCTTTATGGACTTGTGCGAGGAAACCGGAGCACACGGACGAAACACACGCAGACACAGCGAGAACTTGCAGACTCCACACAGACAGTGTCCCAAACCGCGAATCCAACCTGGGACTCTGGGGCTGTGAGGCAACAGTGCAAAGCACTGTGCTACCGTGCCGCACAGATTTGCACGGCTAGTTGTAATCTACCGACATCCACATTAATCATATGCAATGTACACTTGTACACAGCCTTGCGCGGATGAATTCTGAACAGGTTACCCACTTTTATCTGATCATTCGTTACTATTCTAAAGAGCAATCTAAATAATTCCCTTCTAAAGAAACTGTACCCCTAGGTGAACGCGATACTTCCGTGAATAACCTGGTTTAAAAACAATTACAGCGGTTTCGCCATATCTTGTCTTAAAACAAAGTCAAATCGGTCATGGGAATTTTGGCTGCGAACACATTAACTCGCTGCATGGCCGCAAATCTTGCTACCATGCCTGAACTGCCATATGAACATCTGCGGCGCAAGTTATAAACGCGTGAGGCCCAAGCCCTGCAGAATGGAACTTGGATCAATAAAGCAAAAATTCAGTTTCAATTTATCGTAAAATCTTGACGTCATGTCCTTAATTCATTGCCGAAAATCCAGGGACAATCAATATACAGTTCCCCCTGAATCAACAAGACATTGGCATTATTTAATCAATTCTCATTTTGAAAAATGTTTTTACTTTCACTCGATCGCCAAAATACGTTGGCTTTTTCAACAGCAGAGCGCGACTCTCTTTAACTGACTTCAGCGGTCGCACGATCGCACAGTGGTTAGCACAGCTGCTTCACAGCTGCAGTGTTCCAGGTTCGATTCCCGGCTTGGGTCACTGTCTGTGCGGAATCTCAACGTTCTCCCTGCGTCTGCATGCGTTACACCCGGGTGCTCCTGTTTCCTCCCACAGTCTAACTATGCTCAGGTTAGGTGGACTGGCCATTGTAAATTGCCCATAGTGTCCAAAATGTTTGGGTGGGGTTCATTTGTTACGGGGATAGGATACAGCTGTGGGCTTCGCAAGGGTGCTCTTTCTAAGGGCCGTGTCCTTTACACAGGAAAGTGCACAATTCAACCTAACCAACACCACCGATCAGCCTGTTCTCCGTTATCAGCAAAGTGGTGGAAGGGGTCACAAACAGTGTGATCAAGCGACACTTACTCAGCAATAACCTAATTACGGACGCTCAGCATACTCAGCAATATCTTCGTCACTCCCGAAAGCTCAGTTTGGGTTCCGCCAGGATTACCCAGGTCCTAATCTCATTAGAGCCATGTTTCAAACAAGGAAAAGCCAACTGAATGCGAGATGTGAGAGGCAAGTGACCACACTTGATATCAAGGCAGCATTTGACCGAGTATGGCATGAAGGAGCATTAGCTAAATTGGAGTCAATGGAAATCAGTGGGAAAACTCTCCACTGGTTGCAGCCATACCTGCCACAAAGAAAGATGGTTGTGCTGGTTGGTGGTCAATCATCTCCGCTCCAGGCCATCGCTGCATCAGATTGTCAGGGTAGTGTTCCAAATCCAACCTTCGTAAACTGCTTCGTCAATGATCTATCTTCCATCATCAGGTCAGAAGTGAAGATGTGTGATCATTATTTTTCAATGTTAAGAACCATTCGCGACTCTTCAGATCATGAAGCAGTCCATGAGCAAATGCAGCAACACCTGAGCAATATCTAGTCTTTGGCTGGCAAGTTGCACAGTGTTGTACTGTTGTTTCACATTGCAATGTTCCCAGGTTTGGTTTGCGGCTTGGGTCACTGTCTGTGCAGCGTCTGCAAGTTCTCCCTATGTCTGCGTGGGTTTCCTTCCGGAGCTCCGGTTTCCTCCCACAAGTCCCGATAGACGTGCTTGTTAGGTAAATTGGACATTTTCAATTCTCACTCAGTGTACCCCAACAGGCGCAGTAGTGTGGCGACAAGGGAATTTCCACATGTATCTTCATTAAGTGTTAATGTAAGCCGATTTGGCACAAGGATAAAGATTAATATTAAGTGGCAAACTGCATTCGCACCATACAAGTGCATGGCAATGCCCATATCGTACGCTGGAGGATATAGCCACCACACCTTTCCAGTCAATGGATTTACCATCGCTGAATCCCCCACAATCAACATCCTTGGGGTTACCATTGATCAGTAATACTGTGGCTGCCAGGGCCAGTCAAAGATTAGGAATCCGACGGCGAGTAACTCACCTGCTGACCCCCCAAAGCCTGTCCACAATCTACAAGGCACACGTCAGGAGTGTATTGGAGTAATATCCACTTACCTGCATGACTGCAGCTCCTGGAAAACTCAAGAAGCACGTGACCATCCAGGAAAAAAACTGCCTGTTTGAGTGCTCCATCTTTCACAAACATTCAAACCCTCCAGCACCTGCAAAAGTACACTATCTACAGGATGCATTGCAGATATTCACCAAGGTTCTTTTCGAAGTTCTTTCGAAACCCAGGACCACTACCACTTGGAACGACGAGAGCAGCAGATACCGGGGAACATCACCACCTGGAGGCTCCCCTCCAAGGCACTCACCTCCCTGATTTGCAAATATGACGCCGTTACTTTACTACCGCTGGGCAGCTTCCTGGAACTCCCTCCCTCCCTAACAGCACAGTGGGTGCACCTGCACCTCAAGGGCGACAGCGGTTAATGAAGGAATATCACCGTAGCGTTCTTACGGGCAACTACGAATGGGAAATAAATGATGGCCGACACTGTGACGTCCGCAACAGGTAAATTAATTTAAAACAGACGAGCAATCGTGCGGTGAGTGAGTCACCTCCTGAATTGCGAAAGCATGTCCACCTTTTCCAAGACACAATTCAACAGACTGATGGAATACTACTCACTGACATGAATGACTGCAGTTCCAACACCACTCAAGCCGCTCGGCACCTTCGAAGACAAAGCAGCCCCGTTGACTAGCATGCTTTCCATAAGAATTCACTTCCTGCACCATCGACGCACAGTAGCAGGAGTTTGCACTATGTACAAGATTCATTTCATCAACTCACGTAGTCTTCCGAGTATGTACAGTCCAAACCCGCGACCTCTACCTTCCAGAAGCACACAGACAGCAGATATATGGGAACACCGTCACTTGGACGTTCTTCTTCAAGTCTCTTACAATGCTGACTTGGAAATATACTGCCCTTCCTTCAGTGTGATTACATCTAAATCCTGGAACTCTCTCCCCAGTAGTTGTGTAAGTGTACCTACACCACATCGAATGCAATGGATCAAGAAGACGCTACGCACCACATTTTAACGGGCGATTAGTGATGGCCAACCAATGCTGTCCGAGACGGCGAAGCCTCCATCCTTTAATGACGAAAAATAAAAATAATTATCATAAATGTTGAGCAACAGAGTCAGGCCGTCCGATGTAAAGTTTATGAATATGCCTCAGTTGCGCATGATTCTCTCGTCATAACAACTCGTCATATTACGGAAATGACTAAAAATCATGATATATTTAAAACCGATCAAATTCGTCGCATTAGATTGATGCAACTGTCGCAGCGTGTGGTTTGAAAACGTATTTGTGCATTCTGGGTCGTTCGTCAAATTGTCTGTGTGCTCAGGTAATATCGAGCCTCAACTGTGCTGACCACACCATGAAATGCATGGAGATGTTTCCACGCTTTAAGATAGTACCGATAATACAATGCACCATTCATTACAGTGAGCTAACCGCATGTGGCATGCTGCGCTTGAATGTGACATACGTCAAAGAGCATTATAATACTCCAGCAACGGACATGAAAAATAACCGCGTCTTTCCAGTTATACGTCACCATATCATGGACTGTCTTGTTTCAAAATAAAATAGTCCACAAAAGCTGTGTTTTTCCCATCCGTTTAATAAGTAACACTGGGCCACTTCGTTCTTTCCCTCCCAATTGAATTTAGAAATAATAAAATAAAAGATGTATTGGCTGCATACCATCTTTGACCTTTGTAATTTCTGTGTGCAATGAAAAAAATTAGATAAGCACATGAAAAACATCAAAAACTTGCACTTTCATGTTACATCTCTTCTCATATCAAGTGGATTATGCGGGATACAGCTTGGGACGTTCACGCCGAAGCTTAAGATGTCCCGATGCAAACCCCCCATATTTTCTTCATTCTGTGAAAGCATTTTGCACTTCTGAATTGGACGAGTACGAAATAACCTATTGGACAAAATGACTGCCAATAACCATCTGAAGATTTTCTCAATTCACAACAGTAATTTGCACTCCCATATGTCAATATTTTGATAACTTTCACACTCAAAAAAACGTTTTAATTTGGGTAAAGTGCCGCAATAATTTATAACAATTGCGGAATAAATGTGTATCAAATTACATGTTACTCGTCAAATTTTTGGATGATAATTCTCCATCCATTATTATGGGGTAAAAAAGAACTGGCAGGTTGTTTCGTGAGACGTTCATGCGTTTGTTTAAAACGATAGATTTTAGCATGGTGAATGTGGAACTGAGAAAAGATGTGCAGATGTTTTGAGAGTTTTACTTTTCAGAGATTAGCACCAGGGATTAACATTCCAGGGCTCCAAATCTGTGCCAAGCATGTTCAGCTTCATGTCTATAGTTCTCTGTTGCAACAGGGAAATAAGGCAACCACAGTAGCATCGGTTCATTGGTAAATTGGTTTGCTCTATTGGTTCTGTATATTTCCTGACATTTTAATGACCTCCAAATGGATCAACAACTTGATTTTGAATTTCACGATAATTGAAGGATTTCTTACAATGACGCTGAGTTCAAATATTTGATTGCCGTGTAACTCATGGAAGATGAAGAATGTTTAAAGTTTTGCGTTCATGCATTTATCTGCCTTCAATGCACCTATGAATTGCATACCCGTTACGTATATTTCTCTATGTACCTGCAGTTAGGCACCTCTGTTCAGGAATGGTACTGTTTCGAAATCTTGGGATTCATGTGGTCGCTATTCTTTTTGCATGTTTCCTCGTGTATCTGTAATGTAGAACTCATGCCCGTGGCTCTGATGTTCGGACTCAGTAAACGTTTTTTCCCTTTTGCACAGGAGGGACATTCTGACTCCGAATCCTTGTCTTTCTGTTAGTGCAAGCTAAATGCTTTAAATTTTCTAAACCTTCACATTCTAGGCCTCTGTTCCTACTGTCTGACGACTCGTATCTTGCCTGCTACGCCATCTATCAGTACCGTTGCATATATATTGAAACAACCTGGATATTGCGTCAGCAACTATCGTTGATTTTTGTCAATTCTTCTGTGAAATTAAAACACGCCACTGAATATTTTTGCCAGCTTTCCATTTTCCAATGAATATCATTAAGAAACCAACGAAAGACAATCTAACTTCAAAGCTGAACGCTGACGAAACATGCAAAAACATTTGACAAATCATGAAGTCAGGTGCTGAATTTGTTTTTGGATTTAAGAAGACTGATGTTTTTTCATTGAACAAAGAATACTCGTTACAATTGCTCAGTTTCTCCCAATTTCCAGCAGCTACATATAAAGTAATTTATTGCTTTCCTACCATCGTTGGCTTTTGTAAGATCTGTTGGTAATACGTTAATAGGTGTGAACAATATCTCCAGTTTCCGTGTTGTGAAGATCAACACACAGAGCCCAGAAGGCTGCAAATCTATACTCGAAACCGAACTTTAACAAAGGCTCGGAAAGTACCTGAAACATATTCAAAACCATGTTGCAAAAGTAAGATGAATCGAACTCTTTGCATTTACATACTTTATTTAAATGATGGAGGAAAACGTTAAAGGACAGTATGTTGCCTCCCTGGTGCCAGGGTCCAGGATGTCTCCGAACGGGTAGAGGGAATCCTGAAGGGGGATGGCAAACAGGCAGAGGTCGTTGTACATATTGGTACTAACGACATAGGCAGGAAGGGGCATGAGGTCCTGCAGCAGGAGTTCAGGGAGCTAGGCAGAAAGTTAAAAGACAGGACCTCGAGGGTTGTAATCGTCAAAAAGAAAAAGGAGGCATTTGTCAGGGCTAAAAGGCTGGGAACAGACGAAGCCTGCGTGGAATATAAGGAAAGTAGGAAGGAGCTTAAGAAAGGAGTCAGTAGGGCTAGAAGGGGTCACGAAAAGTCATTGGCAAATAGGGTTAAGGAAAATCCCAAGGTTTTTTACACGTACATAAAAAGCAAGAGGGTAGCCAGGGAAAGGGTTGGCCCACTGAAGGATAGGCAAGGGAATCTATGTGTAGAGCCAGAAGAAATGGGCGAGGTACTAAATGAATACTTTGCATCAGTATTCGCCAAAGAGAAGAAATTGGTAGATGTTGAGTCTGGAGAAGGGTGTGTAGATAGCCTGGGTCACATTAAGATCCAAAAAGACGAGGTGTTGGGTGTCTTAAAAAATATTAAGGTAGATAAGTCCCCAGGGCCTGATGGGATCTACCCCAGATTACTGAAGGAGGCTGGAGAGGAAATTGCTGAGGCCTTGACAGAAATCTTTGGATCCTCGCTGTCTTCAGGGGATGTCTAAGAGGACTGGAGAATAGCCAATGTTGTTCCTCTGTTTAAGAAGGGTAGCAAGGATAATCCCGGGAACTACAGGCCAGTGAGCCTTACTTCAGTGGGAGGGAAATTTCTGGAGAGAATTCTTCGATACAGGATCTACTCCCATTTGGAAGCAAATGGACGTATTAGTGAGAGGCAGCACGGTTTTGTGAAGGGAAGGTCGTGTCTCACTAACTTGATAGAGTTTTTCGAGGAGGTCACTAAGATTATTGATGCAGGTAGGGCAGTGGATGTTGTCTATATGGACTTCAGTAAGGCCTTTGACAAGGTCCCTCATGGTAGACTAGTACAAAAGGTGAAGTCACACGGGATCAGGGGTGAGCTGGCAAGGTGGATACAGAACTGGCTAGGCAATAGAAGGCAGAGAGTAGCAATGGAAGGATGTTTTTCTAATTGGAGGGCTGTGACTAGTGGTGTTCCACAGGGATCAGTGTTGGGACCTTTGCTCTTTGTAGTATATATAAATGATTTGGAGGAAAATGTAAGTGGTCTGATTAGTAAGTTTGCAGACGACACAAAGGTTGGTGGAATTGCGGATAGCGATGAGGACTGTCGGAGGATACAGCAGGATTTAGATTGTTTGGAGATTTGGGCGGAGAGATGGCAGATGGAGTTTAATCCGGACAAATGTGAGGTAATGCATTTTGCAAGGTCTAATGCAGGTAGGGAATATACAGTGAATGGTAGAACCCTCAACAGTATTGAAAGTCAGCGAGATCTAGGAGTACAGGTCCACAGGTCATTGAAAGGGGCAACACAGGTGGAGAAGGTAGTCAAGAAGGCATACGGCATGCTTGCCATCATTGGCCGGGGCATTGAGTATAAGAATTGGCAAGTCATGTTGCAGCTGCATAGAACCTTAGTTAGGCCACACTTGGAGTATAGTGTACAATTCTGGTCGCCACACTACCAGAAGGATGTGGAGGCTTTAGAGAGGGTGCAGAAGAGATTTACCAGAATGCTGCCTGGTATGGAGGGCATTAGCTCTGAGGAGCGGTTGAATAAACTCGGTTTGTTCTCACTGGAACGAAGGAGGATGAGGGGAGACCTGATAGAGGTCTACAAAATTATGAGGGGCATAGACAGAGTGGATAGTCAGAGGCTTTTCCCCAGGGTAGAGGGGTCAATTACTAGGGGGCATAGGTTTAAGATGAGTGGGGCAAGGTTTAGAGTAGATGTACGAGGCAAGTTTTTTTACGCAGAGGGTAGTGGGTGCCTGGAAGTCGCTACCGGAGGAGGTGGTGGAAGCAGGGACGATAGTGACATTTAAGGGGCATCTTGACAAATATTTGAATAGGATGGGAATAGAGGGATACGGACCCAGGAAGTGTAGAAGATTGTAGTTTCGTCGGGCAGCATGGTCGGCACGGGCTTGGAGGGCCGAGGGGCCTGTTCCTGTGCTGTACATTTCTTTGTTCTTTGTTCACACATGACAGTATGATCCGAAAAAACACCCTTTATGTGGTTCCTGAACAGGACAGGAATCAGCGTATTTGTTTGTTCCATGATAGTGATGGGCATCAGGGAATTAACCCCACTACAGCCCTCCTCAGGCAGCTCTGTTGGTGGCCGAATTTAAAGAAGACGTCAGGCACTATGTTGAAAATTGCCTTATCTGCGCCCAAAACAATCCAGACAGATATTCAAAGAAAGCTCAGCTTAGCCACACCCGCCCCGTTAATGGCTCCTGGAATAACCTCCAGGTTGATTTTATAGGCCCACTGCCCCCTAGCAGGGTTGGTCACAAGTATGTGTTAGTTGTGATAGGCACGTTTACGAAATGGGAAGAAGCATTCCCATCTAGAAAAAACACGGCAAAGACTACCGCTCAGATTTTAACCAACCACATCTTTACGAGATGTGGACTCCCCCGCAGCAATGAATCCGACCAAGGTTCCCATTTTACGGGACGTGTCATGAAGAACGCCCTCACGATATTTGGTATTACCCATTAATTTCACATCGCTTACCATCCCCAGTCAAGTGGTATCGTTGGAGCGAAAGAATAGGACCATAAAGGCAACCCTCAGAAAAATGGTCTAACAAAACAGCACCACTTGGGATTCAGTCCTCCCTTTTGCACTAATGTTTTTGCGTAACACTGTTTCGACATCCACAGGATACATCCCACACACTCTCATGAGGGGACGCCCCATGAAAGGCAATGGGAATTTGTATTGGGACTTGACTTGACCAGCCCCAAAGTGACGGCCCTCACACACGAGAACGCAGTGAAACAACCAGCTGAGAATGTAAAAACTGCTCAGCTAGCAGCCGCAGTAAAATTAGGCACCAAGGAGAAACAGCAAGGTCTGTTTCGACAAGGCAGTGCATGCGACTGAATTTGGTGTAGGACAGCAGGTCATGCACTCCATCTAAAACCCCAGCACGTTCCTGTCACCCAAGTATTATGGTTCGTACTCCATTGCGGACAACGGAAGCACCTCCGTTTGTAAAATTAAGTACCCCAACGGGAAGACCACGTGGTTTCATATTAACCATCTCAAGGCATATGGCTCGCAGTCTAACAACGCACACCACGCCATGCTCGACGCAGCAGACCACGCCCCGCCCACAGCCAACACATCCCTACCCTACCCCAACACGTCCACCCCATCCACGGACTCGACCTCGACTCCACCCACGAACTCTCGACTCCGCCCGGAACGCCCACAGACAGCAGCAGCAATGACAGCGACTGTGACACAGGCAATAGCCACAACACGCCTCCCTCATATCCCCATGCAACAGGACCCACACCCAGCGAATATGAACACGATTCAAGTGAACCCTTCCTTTTGACATTCCTTACCAAACCTCACCAAAGACCACCACCCTACGATGACGACCCCGACTCCGTCCCCACAGAATTTCACACCACTATCTGGCACCGTGCAAATTCATACGGACTCGTCCGAAACGACGAGATGGACCCAAAGTCACACCATGCAGCTTTGGCAACCCTCATCCATTCACGAGTATGGCATCCGGGAGAAGATGATGACATTGAGTCTGACTCCGAAAACGAGAACCCCTTTGCGACCCTGTTCGCAACTGATAACTGAAGTGTCCAGATGATGTTCTAAAAAGGAACGGCTTGGCAGAAACGGTGGCCTTTCTGATGGAACCTGCAGCATGTTTGTTAGTGTTATTGTTATGTGTTATACGTAAAATCGGAAAATATTTCACCGCCCCACGTCACCACACCCTTTGACGGCCAATGGCTGTTAATGGATCTACTTTGTCCCAGACAATAGTTCAGAGGAACTAGTCTGTTGACATAAAATTGGTAAAGGTACAAGTGTGTCCCAGACAATAGTTTAGAGAAACTAGTCTGTTGGCAGGCAACAATCATAACTACTCTCCTGATTCGAAGGTAATCACGAGAGGCAGCCCCCACGACGACTACATTCTTACCCGTTCTTGCCGGTTGCTCAGGCAGTGGCGAAACGGCATTGGTCTCCGCCATGCCTGAGGACTCCCCCCCCCCCCCTGGTCAGCTACGCTCGGGTAGAGCACATCCGGCATTGAGCACCGTCCTACCCGGGGATTGCATCCAAATCTTACCCGCCGCGGCCCATACACATCCCATTTTGGCTCAATTACGTTAAAAATTATTTCGTTTGGTTTAGGATTCCTTCCCTATGTTACTTACATCCTAAAACACTAGGATGGTAAAGCACACAGGATGTGAGACGGCTCGCAGCACAGAAGTATTCTCTTAGATGTCGAGTCCAAATATTTGTGTTTTTTTTTAAATGAGGGAGTCACACATGGTGACCAATTATAAAGGGAAATTGGCACTAAAAGACAGACATGCTAACGTTCAAGATATTAAACAAGATAGTAACAGAAACTATGCTTGATTTACAAAATTCCAGAAGCTCCAGGAAAAGAGAAGAGACAAAAAGGAAGAGAAGAAAGGAAAAGAAGAGAACAATGAAGACGGCATACCTGTTTTTCGTTATAATGTATGTGCGGTTACGCGCGAACGCAAACACCATGACCCCAAACTCCCCACCGTTAATGATTCACTTCCCCAGAGCACCCGGAGCCCAGTGACAAGTAACAACGCACCATCATGGTGTGATAGGTTTATAACATGGTACTCCCTTTCATCTGTCATTGAATCTCTTTTAGTACTGACGATATTCTGCAGCACCCCGGTATACAGAATGAGATCACCGATCTTCGGTTTTCACCAGGCCCCCGAACCCCTTGATCTACAATAAATGATATTCGTTCAACATCATTTTCTGAATAAAGACAACTGAGAGATTGTACAACTCTGTGTTTGACCTCCAAGCCAGAGGAAAATGTGAATGTTGCTAATGTTTTTGTATTGATAGGAAGTTAGCATGATTGAATGTTTAAGTGAGTGCAGTTTATCGAAGATAGTTAGAGTTACCGTTATTTTTACATGTTGCACTGCATGTCCCTGTTGTGACATAGCGCAACTTAGAATTGCCATTTAAAAATGTATTACATAGTTATGGTTGTAGAGGCCATGGAAGAGTGCTCGCTAGGTCAGGGAGTGAAGACAACGCAGTTGTGGGATCCTTCATGCTTCGCGTTAGGGATCACATGGATGGAGTGTAGCCACCTGGGTTGGCCACTTCCCGACTTAAAACGGAGGTCCGCAAAGAATGTTGGGGAATTCAGTCAAGGCCGGGAATACTAGCAGGTGCAAAGCTTCCTGTGTATTAGAACTTGCAGAAACCCAGACACCACTGAAACCAACAGCCATCAGCATATTAATGAGTGATCCCTGGGAAAAATTGAAACACATAAGATGAATAAGGCCAAGCCAGACTCCTCGCCGCCAGCAGGAGCCAAGACAAAGGAAAGCCAACGGACACGCAGGAACCGTCCAACGATCAGGGAACGGCTCCAGTATTGGAGAAATCGATCCAAGTGATCGGAACATAGTCCAATCACTTGGAACCAGATACGGGCTCCGCCTCGAACGGCGTAAAGCCCCTGGGGACTATAAAGTAGAGGCCCCAAGTTCAATTCGTCCATCTTGGCAGGGTCACTCAGCAGCTGGAAACAAACCATGACAGTGACCTGCCTAGCTGCCGCATCAACCAAGTAATTCTCCAGCCAACACACGCTACGAGATAGGCGCTCCGAGCTACCAGTCCATACCAGCTTTGAATCCGGCAGACTCAGTATCGAACGAAAGGCCATTTGTTCCCCTGACCTGGTGGGCCAGACCCAATTCTAAGTATAGGCCTTTTAGTGTTAGAGATAGTCTAGTAAGTAGATTTTATGCATGAGTTGCGATTGACTGTGTATGATGAATGTGTTTGAATCTTACGAATTAGTGTGTCGAGTTATTGATCAGTACTTGAACTTGAACCTCGTGGCGGTATCATAAAGATACCTGGCGACTCCAGAGCAAAGTTTATAGAAACTGAGCAAATTAAGGAAAGGCACAACGAGCAACAAAAAAAAAGCCAACCAAAGTGAGCAACACCACGAACCGGTGTTCCAAGTTGGGATACCCTCGTGGATAATTTTCCTATTATTCCTGACATTGTGGAAGATAACACCTCCTCGCTCAAAAATCCGAATCAATTGCGAGGCTTTGATGAGGTAAGAGACTTGGACAGCCTGTTTACAACTCTATAAACCTTGCAGGAAATAGGGCGTAGGTGGTCAACAAAGCACATGGATTGTGTATCTATTCCTTTGTTATTGAATACAAATGCATCAATTCAATGCGGGAACTGTTAATTCAGCCAGGCTTGCAAATTTTTATGCACATCTTGTCACCACATTCGACGATGCACATCACTATTCTGAACAGAATGCGAAGGTGAGTTCCAATATTTTACTCATTCTTCAGATTTGGAACATTAAGAGGAGGTTCAAAAAGTTAGAATTGATTTCATTAGAACTCGAAAATTACTGAAAGGTGAACATAATCAACGTGGCACAGTTTCGTCAGAAAAAACAACTACCATTCCCTTACCTTATCCAGTTCCTGCAGTGAGGCACCTACGCCACTCGCAGCCAACAAATGATTCTTGCCGGTCAGTGCTTTTGACACATTTTCGCCAGTTTAAAAAAAAGTTATTAGTAACTCGCGTAAAGGACAGGCCTGATCTCTCAAGACTAACAATGCCGGACCTGGAGATCAGCCCACGTGTTCGGTCAGGAAGAGGTGGTCACTAAATCAATAACGCCAGTTTTACCACAAGACTTAAGATGTCCGTCTTTTCCCCGTACATATCTTGGTTCCCAGTCCTAACGACAGCTGATCGTCCATCCTTCCTGAAAAAAAAACAGTTACTTACAGGACCGTTTCAGTAATAACGAGCGCAAATGATAAATTAAGTTGTTTTTTCATAGTTGCTGTTCATTGCAGTGAATAACGAAGAAAGGAAAATAGGAACATTAGTAGTTCATCCGATCCATCGAAACTGCTGCACCATCCGAAATGCATGGCCCACCTGTTTGTTTCTTATTTCGCATTTGACTCTATTCTCGATAACCTTTGATTTCTGAGACCAGCAAGAATCTATCTATATCAACATTAACATTTGTGCAACGAACACGCTTGCACTTCCGTCTAGTTCTGAGGATCTTAATTACAAAGGACAAAAAACAAAGAACAATACAGCACAGCCACCGATCCTTCGGCACTCCATGGTTGCTGCCTAAACTAAACCATATGCGCTTACAGAGTCCGTATCCTTCCCTCCCCCCCCCCATTCATATATTTGTCTGGATGCCTCTTAAATGCCGCCAGCGTGCCTGAACCCAACACCTCGCCAGATACCGCGTTTCATATATTTACCATCCTCTGTGTACAAAACGTGCCTCGCATATCAGTTCTAAACTTTTCCCTGCGCAATTTAAACCTTTGTCACCCAGTACTTGACTCTCTTACCCGATGAAAGGGCATCTGACTTTCCAATTACATCAAGAAAGTTAAAACTTTTTTTCGTTGTTTTCATAAATTTCGTGTACACAATTATTTTTTTTCCAATGAAGGGGCAATTTAGCACGTGCAGTGCACCTATCCTGCACATCTTTGGATTTTGGGGGCGAAACCCACGCAAACACGGGGAGAATGTGCAAACTCCACACAAACCAGAGCCGGGATCGAACCTGGGACCACGGCGCAGTAAGGCAGCATGCTAATACACTGCGCCACTGTGCTGCCCTAAGAATGTCAGTTCTAAATCATCTGAACGCCAGTTCAATGAAATCCAGCCTGAACGACATAGAAACATAAGCTAAATCCATAATGCCGGCAAGAATCTGTGAAAATCAATTCAGTGAGCCGTTTCCACCACATACTGTAAGAAAGGAGGCCCACGTAGTGCAATACATTTTAGAAGTGTTCACAGAAGTTCGCCATCTCACCACAAATTTAGCAAAAATACCTCCATCTCCCCATTTAAGTTAGTGACGACATTTCTAAATTTTGAGGCCCAAGCATTGCAGAATTAAACGCAGCTCGAGACATCAAACAACCAATAGCGCGTGTATTTTGTTTCCTAAAAGTTAACCAAACAACTATTCAGGGGAATATGTTGCACCTGAAGCAGGAGCTTGGCTTTTCCTCATTCGACTAAATTCTGTCTGGCATACGACCAACAGTAATTCCTCTAACTGCCCTTAATCTGCACAACATTGCACACATGGAATAAACTATATAAAGGATGGTAAACATGACCTTACTTGCTGACCCTGCTTAAAATCCTTGAGATTGCCAAGTACCTTGTTCGAAACTCTGCAATGATCGAACATATTAGCTGCGCACTCAAACAATGTGGATACGTTGAGAACAGTTGAGTATCTCAGAGACCTTTGAGTGCATGCCGACATGTCTTTCTATGTCTTTATAAGAAAACAAAACAAAAGATTCATTTATTGTGCGTGTTACTGAAATGTTCGATTTGCTCTAATATATTAACCGGACTTGCCGATTTTCCCTTTTTTGACTTCCAGTTAATTCAACGATCCCAGAATCTGTGAACTTTGTAAACTTAAAACGAAAGTAACCAGTCCCAACTTGAAAGTTCAAACGGGGAAATTCGTAACAGGAAACAAACAAATGGCTCAGGGACTAAATATGAGCTTTCCTTTTGTGTTTACAAATGAAGACATGAATGATACACAGGGAAGTCTGATAAGCACAACTTTTAGTGAGGACGTGAAGAAAATTAGTAGTCGTAAATAAATGGTTTCACAGAAATTAATGGGATTAATGAGTGAGTGGGCACAGATAATGTGGATACATGTGAGGTTATACGCTTCTGACGCGCAAATTGGAAGGAAGATTATTGTTTGATTACAAAATTCTAACAAGATTAGGCAGAGTGGATTCATAAAGAACTTTCCCGATGGTGGGGGAGTCCAGAGTTTTAGGACAAGAGGAAAACCTTTTAGGGTTGAGGTGAGGAACAATCAATTCACCCAGAAAATGTGAATCTGCGAAATTCGTTACAACAGTGTGTACTTGAGGCAAAAATGTGTAATTTCAAACTGGAAGGAAATATTGCCCTTGGGCTAAAGGGATCAACGGATATGGTGGAAGGCGGGTTAAGGGAATTGAAATTAATTAATTGCACTGATCATAATGAATGGCGGAGCAGACTCAGGGGGCTGAATCAACTCCTGCTTATATTTTAGATGTTTCTATGATTCTATGTCACTTCTGCTGAGCCACTTCAATTAAATAAAATTATACATGGATGCTGGTCAGTGTGCAGCCCACAGAGCTCTCAGTGCCTCGGCACGGAACAAGGTCGATGAGCTTGTGGCCCAGATTGTGACTGGCAGGTATGACGTGGTAGGCATCACAGAGACATGTTTGCAGGGGGTTCAGGACTGGCATTTAAACATCCAGCGATTCACAACCTATCGAAAAGACAGAGAGGTGGGCAGAGGGGGCGGGGTTGCCTTGTTAATTAGGAATAAAATTAAATCATTAGCACTAAACCACATGGGGTCGGATGATGTGGAGTCTGTGTGGGTAGAGTTGAGGAACCACAATGGCAAAAAAACCATAATGGGAGTTATGTACAGGCCTCCTAACAGTGGTCAGGACCAGGGGCACAAGATGCACCACGAAATAGAAAGTGCATGTCAGAAAGGCAAGGTCACAATGATCATGGGGGACTTTAATATGCAGGTTGACTGGATAAATAATACTGCCAGTGGACCCAAGGAAAGGGAATTCATTGAATGTTCACAGGAGGGCTTTTTGGAACAGCTTGTGATGGAGCCCACGAGGGAACAGGCCATTCTGGACTTAGTGTTATGTAATGAGCCAGATTTGATTAAAGATCTTAAAGTAAGGGAGCACTTAGGGGGCCGTGATCATAATATGGTCGAATTCAATCTCCAATTTGAAAGAAAGAAGGTAGAATCAGATGTAAAGGTGTTACAGTTAAATAAAGGTAACGACAGCGGCATGAGGGAGGAAGTGACGAAAATCGACTTAGAGCAGAGCCAAGTGGGAAAGACAGTAGAACAGCAATGACAGGAGTTTCTGGGAGTCATTGAGGACACAGTACAGAGTTTCATCCCAAAGAAAAGAAAGGTTATCAGAGGGGGGATTAGGCAGCCATGGCTGACAAAGGAAGTTAGGGAATGCATCAAAGCAAAAGAGAAAGCCTATAATGTGGCAAAGAGTAGTGGGAAGTCTGAAGATTGTGAAGGCTACAAAAACAAATTCATAATGCTGAAGTGCAAAGGGACTTGGGAGTCCTAGTCCGGGATTCTCTAAAGGTAAACTTGCAGGTTGAGTCCGTAATTAAGAAAGCAAATGCAATGTTGTCATTCATCTCAAGAGGCTTGGAATATAAAAGCAGGGATGTACTTCTGGAGCTTTATAAAGCATTAGTTAGGCTCCATTTAGAATACTGTGAGCAATTTTGTGCCCTACACCTCAGGAAGTACATACTGGCACTGGAGCGGGTCCAACGGAGATTCACACGGATGATCCCAGGAATGGTAGGCCTAACATACGATGAACGCCTGAGGATCCTGGGATTATATTCATTGGAGTTTCGGAGGTTGAGGGGAGATCTAATTGAAACTTACAAGATAATGAATAGCTTAGATAGGGTGGATGTAGGGATGTTGTTTCCATTAACAGGGGAGACTAGGACCCGGGGGCACAGCCTTAGAATAAAAGGGAGTCACTTTAGAACAGAGATGAGGAGAAATTGCTTCAGCCAGAGAGTGGTGGGTCTGTGGAATTCATTGCCACGGAGGGCGGTGGAGGCCGGGACGTTGAGTGCCTTTAAGACAGAAGTTGATAAATTCTTGATTTCGCGAGGAATTAAGGGCTATGGAGAGAGAGCGGGTAAATGGAGTTGAAATCAGCCATGATTGAATGGGGGAGTGGATTCGATGGGCCGAATGGCCTTACTTCCAATCCTATGTCTTATGGTCTTATGGTCACTTGTAATTATTATTCGACACATTTCGACTTCCTGCTCCTTGTCCTGAATCAAATATATTTTTTGACTGGTTTGTGTAAAATCTACAGTGAAATTTGGTGTCAAATGTTGGTCAATTTATTCCATGGTTTTCGTTTTACCTGCGACTATCACGACTGTCATATATACTGATGAACATATCAAAGTTGAACTTCTCCAACTATTTACAGCCTCCTTACCAGCCTGTTGTCGGACAGTGTGTCAGCCGGTGAACTATCGGACGGATACATTTGGGCGTTCAAAGCTGTGCATCTGTCCCCGTGACTGTGATGTTAAACAACTCATGATCATGGCTTTGATGTTTGACGTATCTGCTTATCTGGCCAATTTTCCATGCAACCTTTCTGTTCAGGCTTTCCCGTACAGTTTTATCTGTTTCTCACAGCTAAATATAGATTTTTCGCTGCATCCTTTCACTTATTGTCACAAGTAGGCTTCAAATGAAGTTACTGTGAAAAGCCCATAGTCGCCACTTTCCTGCGCCTGTTCGGAGAGGCTGGCACTGGAATTGATCCCTGCTGTTGGCCTGTCTTAGTCTGTTTTCAAAACCAGCGATTTAGTCCGGTGTTAAACAACCCCGGGCTGTTGTCTTTCGAATTGTGCAGGTCTCTACACCGTGCAGACGTCGTGAGTATTCACGCCCCACTCCATCCATCATAGACTTATGATTGTATCTATATCCGCCAGAGACTCAAATTCAATTACGGACCCGGGTGGGTGTCTGCGTATGATTGAGAAAGGTCTGAAAGCACATAACGGACCTTGAAGCGACATAGCGCTAAGATAGAAATAGGCTGTCGCAATGGGTTTGCATAATATAATTGTGAATTTATCAAACTACTGAAATGGGTGCAGTAAAGGGAAGAAACGTATGAAAAAAACATCCTCATACTTTAGCATCTTTATCACATTACAAATTCTTTAAAAAGCAGTGATTCTGTGATTGCGTCAGAAACAAGACCTGTGAAGATCATATCATTGATTGCCGAATGCGTTATGGGTGCTAAGGAACGCTGAACGCCTTGCCTTTATGCCTTTTCCAATCCTCCATGTCTCCATTTCAGATATTTGACCGCGCTGCGCTTGAATGTGACATACGTCAAAGAGCATAATAATACTCCAGCAACGGACATGAAAAATAACCGCGTCTTTCCAGTTGTACGTCACCATATCATGGACTGTCTTGTTTCAAAATAAAATAGTCCACAAAAGCTGTGTTTTTCCCATCCGTTTAATAAGTAACACTGGGCAACTTCGTTCTTTCCCTCCCAATTGAATTTAGAAATAATAAAATAAAAGATGGATTGGCTGCATACCATCTTTGACCTTTGTAATTTCTGTGTGCAATGAAAAAAATTAGATACGCACATGAAAAACATCAAAAACTTGCACTTTCATGTTACATCTCTTCTCATATCAAGTGGATTATGCGGGATACAGTTGGTACGTTCACGCCGAAGCTTAAGGTGTCCCGATGCAAACCCCCCATATTTTCTTCATTCTGTGAAAGCATTTTGTACTTCTGAATTGGACGACTACGAAATAACCTATTGGACAAAATGACTGCCAATAACCATCTGAAGATTTTCTCAATTCACAACAGTAATTTGCACTCCCATATGTCAATATTTTGATAACTTTCACACTCAAAAAAACTTTTAATATGGGTGCAGTGCCGCAATAATTTATAACGATTGCGGAATAAATGTGTATCAAATTACATGTTATTCGTCAGATTAGGTGCAGTTAGGCACCTCTGTTCAGGAATGGAACTGTTTCGAAATCTTGGGGTTCATGTGGTCGCTATTCTTTTTGCATGTTTTCTCATGTATCTGTAATGTAGAACTCATGCCCGTGGCTCTGATGTTCGGACTCAGTACACGTTTTTTCCCTTTTGCACAGGAAGGACATTCTGACTCCGAATCCTTGTCTTTTGGTTAGTGCAAGCTAAATGCTTTAAATTTTCTAAACCTTCACATTCTAGGCCTCTGTTCCTACTGGCTGACGAGTCGTGTCTTGCCTGCTAGGCCATCTCTCAGTACTGTTGCATATATATTGAAACAACCTGGATATTGCGTCAACAACTATCGTTGATTTTTGTCAATTCTTCTGTGAAATTAAAACACGCCACTGAATATTTTTGCCAGCTTTCCATTTCCAATGAATATCAATAAGAAACCAATGAAAGACAATCTAACTTCAAATCTGAACGCTGACGAAACATGCGAAAACATTTGACAAATCATGAAGTCAGGTGCTGAATTTGTTTTTGGATTTAAGAAGACTGATGTTTTTTCATTGAACAAAGAATACTCGTTAAAATTGCTCAATTTCTCCCAATTTCCAGCAGCTACATAAAAAGTAATTTATTGCTTTCCCTACCATCGTTGGCTTTTGTAAGATCTGTTGGTAATACGTTAATAGGTGTGAACAATATCTCCAGTTTCCGTGTTGTGAAGATCAATACACAGAGCCCAGAAGACTGCAAATCTATACTCTAAACCGACCTTTAACAAAGGTTCGGAAAGTACCTGAAACATTTTCAAAACCATGTTGCAACAGTAAGATGAATCGAACTCTTTGCATTTACATACTTTATTTAAGTGATGGAGGAAAACGTTAAAGGACGGCTGTGGAAAAACATCCAGGCTATTTGGCATTTACTCTGCGCTGAATATACAGGTTTGAATATTGTTCAGAATGCTCTTGCCTGCAAGACATACGCACCAGTCCGTGTTTTGTCCGGCCACGCTGCGTGACTTCAATGGCAAATCCAATTGACCAACGGCGGAAAAAAGGAGGGGGGGGGGGGGGACTCTCCGTTTCTGAGACGAAGTGTTGACGCCAATGCCGAATTCGTCGATTTTCACGACTGAAAAGCTTGCGTCACACCTGACCAAACCCGCTATTACTCAGGGGCCAGCCCTCTTGCCACGTGGGACACTAGATCCTAACTACCATCCATCTAACCCGCACATCTTTGGACTGTACCAGGAAACCGAAGCACCCGGAGAAGACCCACACACACGCACACACGAGGAGAACGCGCAGACTCCGCAGAGTGACCCAAGCTGTGAATCAAACCTGGACCCTGGAGCTGTGAAGCAATTGTGCTAATCACTATGCTACCATGCATCATTGCAATGTTTTTTGCGTTTCCATTTGCAGCTTTGCGTCACCTCCCGTAAAATTTGTATTTGCATGGCTGGTTCTAATCTACCTACGCCGGCATAAATTATATGGTATGTATACTTGTACACTGCCTTGCGCGGATGTGTTTTTAACAGCTTACGTACTTCAAGCTTCTCAATCGTTACTATTCTGAACTGCAATGTAATAATTCCCTTCTAACCAAACTGTTTGATAGGAGAACGCTTTACTTCCGGGGAAAAACATGGTTTCAAAAAACAATTTCCGAACTTTCGCCATATCTTCTCTTAAAACGAAGTCAAACCTGTAATGGGAATTTTGGCAGGGGACACATTAACTCGCTATATGAACGCAAATCTTGCTACCATGCCTGGAGTGCCATATCATCATCAGTGGTGCACTTTCTAAACGTTGATGCTCAAGCCCTGCCGAATTGAATGCGGTTCAATCAAGCAAAGTTCTAGTTTCTATTGTATCCACAAATGTTGATGAACCTTCGGACTTGAGGAGACGTGTGTATTCAGACTTGAAAGGCCCACAGAGAAATCATAATCAATGTCTCCGTGGAACTAGTGTGATGCGAGATTCCAACTATTGGGTGGAAGACCATTAAAGCAAGGGCTCACCATTAGATTGTATAAAAGCCGGACGGAATAGGGACCGCATGCCTTTTGTTCTGACTGGGAATTAAAACGTACGAGAATGTCGGTGTTGCTGCCGTTTCCTTTTACTTTGATATACCACTCTTTACTCAACTATTCGCATTTTATAGTGCTCACATGCAGATAGGCGTCTTTTGGGATCAACTCCAGGATGTGTTAGTGACGGTGTGTCACACGGTCTTTAACTGCACATGAATATAAGGAAGAGCACAAAAAGAGAAAAATAAGCTTGTCGATGCATTCACCAATGCAAATAATTTTTAAAATGTCAACAGCACGCCTGGAGACTAAAGTCATGAATCCCAAATCTCGCTTTAACCTCATGGACACGAGGGACCTGAATCGCTCTGCGGTGACGTAGGTGACCACGAGAAGATATAGAAATTGTCCCGTTGCATGTTGGATGTCAAATACTGAGCCATGCTCTCCCAGTGTTTGCGTTTCAGCTTATTTTCAGTACAATCTGAACATATGTGTCTATATAGGCAGAAGTATGGCTCCCCAATCAAAGTGAGAGTCCCAAAGAAAACAATGAGTGAGAATCTACACAGCAATCAGGAGAAGTTTCACATCTATCCTGAAAACGAAAAGTAGGACAAATCCAAACACTCTGAAAACTTCCCTGTTACTCGACAGTCAATGATCAGTAAAGGAATGGGAGTGGTCATAAACAGCACCACAAAGCAGCACTCACTTAGCAATAAGCTGCTGACTGATGCTCAGTTTGATTTCAGCCAGGGTTATTGATCTCTTGCCTCCATTACAGCTTTGGTTTGAACATGCACAGTAGAGCTCAACTGCAGATGTGACGTGAAAGTGCTTGCATTAAAATAAAATTTCATCATGTAGGCAAGTAAGGAGCCGACCGAAGCTGGAGAAAATGGGGATCACGGGGCAACCTTCCACTGGGTGGGGTCATACCTAGCACAAAAGTGGATGGTTGTGCTGGTGGTATGTCAGTCATCTCAGGCCGAGAGATCATTGCAAGAGTTCCTCGGGGTGGTGTTCTGGGCCCAATCATCTGCTGGTGCTTCAGAAATCACCTTTCTTTCAACGGAAGGTCACATCTGGGGGTGTTTGCATAATTTTCCGCATCATTGGCAATACCTCAGACAGGGAAGCCGACCACGTGCAAATGCAGCAAAACTGAACAATATCCTGACATTCGCTGTGAAATGGCAAGTTACATACGTGCCACATCAGTGCCCCTCAATGACCATCTCGAGTGAGAGATTATCAAACTATCACACCTTGATATTTAATGGCTTTCCCATCACTGAATCCACGACTACCGACATCCTGTGGTTTACTCGTGACCATAAACTAAACTGTACCTGTCCATTAATACAGTGTCTACTGGGAGGGACGGTGGTACAGTGGCTAGCAATGTTGCCTCGCAACGGCAGGGATGCGTGCTCAATTTCGGCCGTGGGTCACTGTCTGTGTGGAGTGTGTTCGTTCTCCCTGTGTCTGCATGGGATTCATCCATGTGATCCGGTTTCTTTGCACTGTGCAAAGATGTGTGTGCGTTACGTGCATTTGCCTTGATAAGGGGGAATGGGGCCGTGGACAGTGCTCATTCAATGGATCGGGTAGAATCAATGGGCAAAATGGCCTCCGCCTGCAGTGTAGGGATTCAATGAAGAGCCGACAAACGTAGTCAGTCTTTTGTTCCCGAACTTGCTGTACACATATCGAAGCGTTTCCAGTGTAGCTCCAACACTGATATCTACCCATCGATCTGGAAAATTGCACAGGTGTGTCCTACAAACAGGGAACAAATCAATTCAACCCAGCCAGTTACCACCCGGTCTGTTGAATCTCCTTCATCAGCAATGTGATGGACGGTGTCATGAATAGTTTTATCAAGCTGCACTTACTGAGCAATAACCTGATCACGGACGCTCAGCAGACCTAGCAACAACCTGATCGTGAACGCTAAGTTAGGGTTCCGCCAGGGTAACTGAGTTCCAGATCTCATTACAGTTTTGGCTCAAACGATAGCAAAAGAGTTGAAAGTTTTTTGTGAGGTGTGAGTGGCTGCACTTGACATCAAGGCAGTATTTGACCGATTATGGCATGAAGGAGCACGAGCTAAATTTGAGTTAAAGGAAATTAGTGGGTAACCGCTCCAGTAGTTGTAGCCAAAACCGCCGCAAAGAAAAATGGTTGTAATCGTTGTAGGTGAATCATCTCAGCTCCAGTGCATCAATGCAGAGGTTTCTCAGGGTAGTGGCTTAGGCCCAACGTTCGTCAACTGCTTCATTAATGATCTTCCTTCCATCGTAACGTAAGAATTAAGGATGCTTGAAGATAAATTTGCACTGTTCAGCACCATTCGTGACTCCTCACGTAATGAAGCTGTCCCTGTCCAAATAGATCAAGAGCTGGCAGTACCCAGGCTTGGGTTGACAAGTGGCGAGCTACATTTGCAACATACAAGTGCAACGCAATAGCCATTTTCTATAATAACAGTAATCATCACCATCTAAATAATCTGTGCTGTCACAAGTCGGCTTACATTAATACTACAATTCAGTTACCGTGAAAAGCCCCTAACCACCCCGTTCCGGCGCCTGTTCGGGTATGGAGAGGGAACATTCAGAATGTCCAAATTGCCTAACTAGCACATCTTTCGGGACTTGTGGAGGAAACCGGAGCATCCGGAGGGGCCCACGCGAACACAGGAAGAAAATGCAGACTCAGCACAGACAATGACCCAAGACGGGAATTGGACCTCGGGTACTGGCGCTGTGAAGCAACAATGGTCACCACTGTAGGATAAATCGACGTTCACTTGCCATTCAATGGCTTTATAATCGCTTAATTCCCCACAATCAACATCCTGGGGATCACCATTGATCATAAATGGAACTGGACTAGGCTTGTTAATACTGTGACTACCAGGGCAGGTCCAAGACAAGGAATCCTTTGGCGAGTAACTCACCTCCTAACCTACAAAGCCTGTCCACAATCTACAAGGCGCAAGTCAGGAGTGTGATAGACGAATCTCCACTTACCGGCATGAGTGCAGCTCCGACAACACTCAAAATGCCCGCCACCATCAAAGAGAAAGCAGCCCGTTTGGTTGCTCCAGCTTCCATTCGAACATTCGAAACCTGCACCACCGGCGAACTACGGGAGATGAGTAAATTATATGTAAGATGCATTACAGTGACTAAGCAACGTTGTTTACAAAACACCTTCGAAAGCTATGGTCACTATCATCGAGACGGACAAGAGCAGCAAGTACCTACGGATCCCACCACCTGGAAGTCACTCGCCTGCATGGCTTGGGAATATGTCGCCCTTCCTTCATTCTCGCTGGCAAAACATCCTGGAACTCTCTCCCGAATAAGACAATGGGTGCACCTGCACCTCAAAGGCTGCCGCAGTTCAAGACGGAAACTCACCGCCGCCTACTCTAGGACAACTACGAATGGGAATTAAATACTGGCCTAAGCAGCGAAGCCCACTTCCCTGAAATGAATTTTTAAAAGACGATGAAATCTGCGGGAAGTAACTCACCTCATGAATTCCAAAGCATGTCTACCTCTTTTAAGGCAATATTCAGGAGTCTCATGGAATAATCCTCATTGGCCTGGATGTGTGACGTTCCAAAATCACTCAAGGCGCACGGCACCATTCAAGACAAAGAGCCCGCTTGACTAGTACCACTTTCATAAGCATTCACTCCCTTCACCGTCGACGCGCAGCAGCAGTATGCACCATTGACAGGATTCACTTCACGAACTCACGTATGCTCATGAGGCTGCACCTTCCAAACCCACGACGTATATCTTCCACAAACAGAATGGCAGCAGATATGTGGGAACACCGCCAGCTGGACGTACGTTTTCAGGTCCCCCACTATTCTGACTTGGAAATATATAGACTTTCCTTCGGTGTCGTTGGGAGAATTCCTGTAACTGCTTTCCTGAAGCTGTGTCGTGTACCCACAATACATCGATTGCAGCGGATCAATAAGGCCGCCCAGCACCACATTTGAACGGCGATTTGTGACAGGAAACCAATACTGGCCGAGCCAGCAAAGCCTACGTCCTTTAAAAATGAATACTACTCACTATAATCAGAAAAAAAAATGTGTGAGAAACAGAGAAAGGCATACTGCTGCAAAGTTAATGAATATTTCTCAACCGCGAAATATTCTACCGCCATATCAATTCATAGCATGTCGGAAATGACACGAAAACAGGTAATATTTAAAACCGACAAAATTCCAGAGCGTCAGATTGACCCAACTGTCGCAGAACGTGGCTTGAAAATTAATTGATGCTTTTTGGATCTTTCGCCAAAATGCCTGTGCGTTAAGACAATATAGAGCCTGGGCTGCGGACACATTAACCCGCTGCTTGACCGTAAATCTTGCCACAATGACTGGACTGCCATATCAAATTAGTGATGCAATTTATAAAAGCTTGAGGCCCCAGCCCTTCAAGATTTAACTCGGTTGAATCAAGCAAAGATTCGGTTTCTATCTCCAAATCTTGATGTCATGTGATTCATTTATTATCGAACATCCAAGGGCAATAAATATTCAGTTCCCCCTGAATCAACAAGACATTGATATTCTTTCATCAATTCTAATTGAAAAAATATTTTCCCTTTCATAACACAGCCAAAATACGTTGGATTTCCCAACTGCCCAACGCGACTTGTTTTAATTGACGTCGGCAATAGCAGGGTAGCATAGTGTTTACACCAGTTGCTTCACAGCTCCAGGGTTCCAGGTTCGAATCCCAGCTTCGATCACTGTCAGTGATGAGTCTGCTCGTTCTCCCTGCGTCGGCATGGGTTTCCTCCAGGTGCGGCGGTTTCCGCTCACATTCCAACAATGTGCAGAATGTGGGTTTAAAACGTATTGGTGCTTTTTGGATATTGCGCCAAAGTCTCTATGTTAACACAATATCGAGCCTCAACACTGCTGACTACACCATAAAGTGCATGCGGATGTTTCCCCACTTTACGACAGTACCAATAATACAGGGCACATTTCATCACAGTTAGGTAGCTGCTTGCGGAAAAATCCAATCTTACGTCCATCTATCAACATCTTTTGACAGCTTTCATCCTAATAAAAGTGATATATCTTGGGCGCAGTGCCGAAATAGTTCATAGCAGCTGACGGTTGCACATGTGTATCAAATTACATGTTATTCCTAAAGATATGGAAGATATTTATGGATATTTTCGACGCTTTATTTGGGAGCAAAACAAACCAGCAGGCTCATTCGAGAGAAGACCATGTGGTGGTTTAAAACGATAGATTTTAGCATGGTGAATGTGGAATTGCGACAAGAGAGTGCAGATGTTTTGAGAGTATTACTGTTCAGAGATTATCCCCGGGGGAATAACATCCCAGGGCTGCAAAAGGTGTACAATGATATATAACAACCCAACACAATCTGTAGCAAGCATACTGAACATAATTTATGTAGTTGCCTGTTGCAACAGGGAGTAAAAGGCCACCACAGCATCATCGGTTCATTGTTAAATTGGTTTCCTCTGTTGGCTCTGTGTATTTCCCAATATTCCAATGACCCAGAACTTGCTTTTCAATTTCACGATAATTGAAGGGTTTCTCATAATGACGCTGTGTTCAATCAGTTGGTTGCCGTGTATGTCATGGATGCTCAAGAATGTTGAAAGCTTTGCTTTTATGTCTTTACCTGTCTTCAATGCATTTATAAATTGCATACGTGTTACGTTTGCTCCTCTGTGTACCTACAATGAGGCAGCTCTTGTCAGGCATGGCGCTATTACGAAATCTCGGGATTCATATGGTCTCTAAGCTTTATGCATGATTCCCCATGTATCTATAATGAAGAACGCATGCCTGTAGCTCTGATGTTCCAACTTACTAATCATGTTTCCCCTTTGACCCAGGAGGGCATTCGGTCTCACAAAGCTTGTCTTTCGGTTCGTGCAAATTAAATGCTTTAATTTTTTTAAACACTCACATGCATGGCGTCAGTGCCCACTGTCTGTCGACTCGTGTCTTTGTCTGCCATCATCAGTACTGTTATGTATATATAATGAAACAACCTCTATATTGCGTCCATACCAGCTCTGACCTTTACAAATTGTGGCTGAAAGTTTTGCCCGCTTTCCATTTTGCTATGAATATCAACCAGAGACCAACAAAAGGCTATCTAACTTCAAGACGGAATATACGAAAACATAGGACAAATCTTCAAGCCAGGTGGTGCAATTTGTTTTAGAATTGAAGAAGATTGTTTTTTTTCCAGTTAGCAAGGAATGAACACTGGCTGCAATTATTCAGTCTCTCCCAATTTCCAGCAGATATATAAAAAATCGCTTATTTTTTTCTAACCATTGTTGGCCTTTGTAAGGTCTGTTGATCATGAGAGGAGAGGTGTGAACAGCATTCCCAATTTGCAATTTGTTAAGATAAATACACACAGCCCAACAAGAGAACACATCTATATTACAAATTCAACTTCAACCACGGCTCGGAAAGAACCTGACACATTTTCAACAACATGGGGCAAAAGTAAGATCACTCGATCTCTTTGTATTTGCAACCATTTATTCTGTACGGATGGAGGGGGAACTGTAAAAGACGACAGTGGAAAAAAAATCCAGATTATTTTGCATTATCTCCACCGTGGATATGCACATTGGAATATCGTCTGGAATTTTCTTGTCGGCAAGACGTACACCCTAGTCCGCGTGTTTTCCTGTAACTCTGGGTGCATTCAGTGGGAAATCCCATTGACTTGCGGCGGAATGGCAGGGGGCGGGATTATCTGTTTCTGAGTCTAAGTGTTGACGCCATTTCAGAATTAGACAGTAACGATGACGCCACTTATAGACTAATTCCGCGACGATTCAGGGGCTAACACTGGTGCCACGTGGGACGCTATCGATTCCATGAGAAAAAATGCGGGTTTGGCCCCATGAAAATTCCTGGACTCGGCTGTTTAGAACAATCGCTGTCCGCCAACCTTCAGCTTTTCATTTATATTTCAAAATAATATTCGTTAACGTCCTTCACTCTCTCTGAATTTCACACACAGACAAGGAAATAGCCAGTTTATTTCAGTGTTGGTGTTGTGTTCCCGAGGTTGTCCATAGATGTGTGCAGTGTTGTTTTATTTTAGAGGGATTGCTCATTGCGCCTTGTCAAAGAAAAACGTCTCACTTCCTTACTTTTTTTTGTTCCGGCTATAATGCAGCATCTTCGCTTGTTGGTGATCAAAGTGTCATGCTGAGATGTGCTTTGACAAGTTAGGGTCAGTTTATTTTTATCTGTGCATTTCTGAGTCGAGTAACAGACAAGAAGCACGTTTCAAGGTTATCACAGCCCAAACCGGAAATGGACGGACAAGTTTCACATTCAGCGCAGGAGACGGAGCACACCTGGCGAACCACATGCATTCGCCTATCTTTCCCCAAAATTGTGTTTCGCTTTTATAGACATAACTGAGCCTGATGCCCAAATCTGAGCAAATGTTGACGCCTACATAAAATCTATTTGCTGGCCTACACCGGGTAATCAATGATCAAAGGATATATATTAGTTCCCCCACACCGTCGGTTTTCAAAGCCAGCGATTTAGTCCGGTGCTAAACATGTGCCTGCATTACAGTATCTCTTGACAGGCTATATCGAAATCTAGGGATTCATATGGTCTCTATGCGTTATGCATGTTGCCCCATGTATCTGTAATGAAGAACGAATGCCCGTGGCTCTGATTTTCGAAATCACGGCTCATTCTTTCCCTTTGGCCCAGGAGGACATTCTGTCTCTCAAAGCTTGCCATTCGGTTAGTGCAAATTAAATGCTTTCAAGTATTTAAACCCTCATCATCGTGGCCTCTTTCCATGTTGACCGCTTTCCATGTTGCTACGAATATCAACCAGCGACCAATAAAAGGCAATCTAACTTCAAGAGGGAACACCCGAAAACATTCGACAAATCTTCAAGCTAATTGGCGCAATTTGGTTTAGAATTTAAGACAATTTTTGGTTTTTCATTGAACAAAGAATGCTCGCTACAATTGTTCAGTCTTTCCCAATTTCCAGCAGCTATGTAAAAGGTCGTTTATTGCTTTCCTACCATCGTTCGCCTTTTTAAGATCTGTTGATCACAAGAGGAGAGGTGTGAACAATACCCCCAATTTGCATTTTGTTAAGATCAATAAAGTTCAACAAGGCAACAAATCTATATTCAAAATTGAACTTCAACAAAGGCCCGGAAAGAACGACGCACATTTTCAAAAACATGGTGCAAAAGTAAGATCAATCCAACTATTTGTATCTGCATCCATTTATTCTGAAATGATAGGGGGGGGAGGGGGGCCTTTAAAAGGCGACGATGGAAAAAGATCCAGACTTTTTGGCATTTTCTCTACGCTGGATATACACAGTTGAATATTGTCCGGAATACTCATGTTTGCAAGACGCGCACCCCAGTCGGTGTGTTGTCCTGCAACGCTGGGCCCCTTCTATGGCAAATCCCATTCGGAAGCCGCGGAAAGACAGAGGGTGGGATTCTCCGTTTCTGAGAGTATGTGTTGACACCAATGTAGAATTCGTGGGCTTTCATGACAGAAAAGATGGTGCGAAACCTAGACCAATTGCGCTACTCTTCAGCGGCTAGAACCAGTGCAACGTGGGACGTTACCGCTTCCATGAAAAACGACGCGGGATTCGACTCATGAAAAATCCTGGACTCGGCTGTTTCAAATAATTGGTCAACCTTCAGCTTTTCATTTATATTTAATAAAGAATATTCGTTAACATGCTTCAGTCTCTCTGAATGTCACGGACAGACAAGGAAACGACCAATTTATTTCAGTGTTGACATTGTGAACTGGACGTTGTCCGTAGAAGTGTGCAGCGTTGTTTTTTTTCAGAGGGAATGTTGATTGGCGCCTGGTCCAAGAACATCTTCTCACTTCCTTTCGTCATTTTGTTCCGGCTATTTGCAGATTGGCGTCACTTCCCGATAAATTTCGATTTATAATAATCTTTATTGTCACAAGTAGGCTTACAATTACACTGCAATGAAGTTACTGTGAAAGGGCCCTAGTCGCCACATTCCAGCGCCTATTCGGGTACACGGAGGGTGAATTTAGTATGTACAAATTACCTTAATGCACGTCTTCATGGACGTGTGCGAGGAAACCGGAGCAGACGGACGAAGCCCACGCAGACACAGCAATAACTTGCAGACTCCACACAGACAGTATCCCAAACCATGAACCATGGGACTCTGGAGTTGTGAGGCAACAATGCAAAGCACTGTGCTACCGTGCCACACGGATTTGCACGGCTAGTTGTAATCTGCCTACATCCACATTTATCATATGCAATGTACACCTGTACGCAGCCATGCGCGGATGATTTCTGAACAGGTTGCACACTTTTATCTGATCATTCGTTACTATTCTAAAGTGCAATCTAAATAATCCCCTTCTAAAGAAAATGTACCCCTCGGGGAACGCGATACGTCCGTGAATAACCTGGTTGAAAAAACAATTACAGCGGTTTCGCCATATCTTGTCTTAAAACAAAGTCAAATCGGTCATGGTAATTTTGGCTGCGAACACATTAACTCGCTGCATGGCCGCAAATCTTGCTACCATGCCTGAACTGCCAGATCAACATCAGTGGCGCAATTTCGAAAAGCTTGAGGCCCAAGCCCTGCAGAATGGAGCTTGGCTCAATAAAGCCAAAATTCGGTTTCAATTTATCCTAAAACCTTGATGTCATGTCCTTAATTTATTGCCGAAAATCCAGGGACACTCAATATACAGATCCCCCTGAATCAACAAGACATTTACATTATTTAATCAATTTTCATTTTTCCTTTCACTAGATCGCCAAATTACGTTGGCTTTTTCAACAGCGCGACTCCCTTTAATTGAATTCGGCGGTAGGACGATCGCACAGTGGTTAGCACAGCTGCTTCACAGCTGCAGTGTTCCAGGTTCGATTCCCGGCTTGGGTCACTGTCTGTGCGGAATCTCAACGTTCTCCCTGCGTCTGCAGGCGTTACGGCCGGGTGCTCCTGTTTCCTCCCACAGTCTAACTATGCTCAGGTTAGGTGGAATGGCCATTGTAAATTGCCCATATTGTCCAAAATGTTTGGGTGTGTTTCCATGGTTACGGGGATAGGATACAGCTGTGGGCTTCGCAAGGGTGCTCTTTCCAAGGGCCGTGTCCTTTACGCAGGAAAGTGCACAATTCAACCTAACCAACACCACCGATCAGCCTGCTCTCCGTTCTCAGCAAAGTGGTGGAAGGGGTCACCAACAGTGTGATCAAACGACACTGA
Organism: Scyliorhinus torazame; assembly: GCF_047496885.1. NCBI lineage: Eukaryota > Metazoa > Chordata > Chondrichthyes > Carcharhiniformes > Scyliorhinidae > Scyliorhinus > Scyliorhinus torazame. The sequence continues at coordinate 115,962,332 of NC_092718.1, forward strand.
CTCAGCAATAACCTGATTACGGACGCTCAGTTTGTGTTCCGCCAGGATTACCCAGCTCCTAATCTTATTGGAGCCATGCTTCAAACAAGGACAAGCCAACTGAATGCGAGATGTGAGGGGCAAGTGACGACACTTGATATCAAGGCAGCATTTGACCGAGTATGGCATGAAGGAGCATTAGCTAAATTGGAGTCAATGTAAATCAGTGGGGAAACTCTCCACTGCTTGCAGCCATACCTGACATAAAGAGAGATGTTTGTGCTGGTTGGAGGTCAATCATCTCCGCTCCAGGCCATCGCTGCAGCAGATTGTCAGGGTAGTGTTCCAAATCCAACCTGCGTAAACTGCTTCGTCAATGATCTACCTTCCATCATAAGGTCAGAAGTGAAGATGTGTGATCATCATTTTACAATGTTAAGAACAATTCGCGACTCGTCAGATCATGAAGCAGTCCATGATCAAATGCAGCAAGACCTGAGCAATATCCAGCCTTTGGCTGGGCAAGTTGCACAGTGATTAGCACTGTTGTTTCACAGTGCAATGTTCCCAGGTTTGCTTTCCGGCTTAGGTCACTGTCTGTGCGGCGTCTGCACGTTCTCCCTATGTCTGCGTGGGTTTCCTTCCGGAACTCCGGTTTCCTCCCACAAGTCCCGATAGACGTGCTTGTTAGGTGAATTGGACATTTTCAATTCTCACTCAGTGTACCCCAACGGGCGCAGTTGTGTGGCGACTAGGGGGTTTTCACAAGTACCTTCATCAAGTGTTAATGTAAGCCGATTTGGCACAAGAAGCAAGATTAATATTAAGTGGCAAACTGCATTCGCACCATACAAGTGCAAGGCAATGCCCATATCGTGCACTGGAGGATATAGCCACCACCCCTTTCTAGTCAATGGCTTTCCCATCGCTGAATCCCCCACAAGCAACATCCTTTGGGTTACCATTGATCAGTAATACTATGGCTGCCAGGGCCAGTCAGAGATTAGGAATCCGACGGCGTGTAACACACCTGCTGACCCCCAAAGCCTGTCCACAATCTACAAGGCACACGTCAGGAGTGTATTGGAGTAATATCCACTTACCTGCATGACTGCAGCTCCAGGAAAACTCAAGAAGCACGTGACCATCCAGGAAAAAAACTGCCTGTTTGATTGCTCCATCTTTCACAAACTTTTAAACCCTCCAGCACCTGCGAACTGCGGGAGAAAAGTATGTTATCTACAAGTTGCATTGCAAATATTCACCAAGGTTCTTTTCGAAGCTCTTTCGAAACCCAGGACCACTAACACCTGGAAGGACGAGAGCAGCAGATACCGGGGAACATCACCACCTGGAGGCCCCCCTCCAAGGCACTCACCTCCCTGATTTGGAATTATGTCGCCGCTACTTCACTGCCGCTGGGCAGCTTCCTGGAACTCCCTCCCTCCCTAACAGCACAGTGGGTGCACCTGCACCGCAAGGGTGACAGCGGTTAATGAAGGAATATCACCGGAGCCTTCTTACGGGCAACTACGAATGGGAAATAAATGATGGCCGACGCTGCGACGCCCGCAACAGGTAAATTAATTTAAACAGACGAGGAATACTGCGGTGAGTGAGTCACCTCTTGAATTGCGAAAGCACGTCCACCTTTTTCAAGACAAAATTCAACAGACTGATTGAATACTACTCATTGACATGAATGACTGCAGTTCCAACACCACACCACTCGGCGCCATCCAAGACAACGCAGCCCGGTTGACTGGCACTCTTTAAGCGCTCCGCATCGTCCATCACAAAGCAGCCCCGTTGACCAGCATGCTTTCCATAAGAATTCACTTCCTGCACCATCGACGCACAGTCGCAGGAGTTTGCACTATGTACAAGATTCATTTCTGCAACTCACGTAATCCCACGAGTATGTACAGTCCAAACCCACGACCTCTACCTCCAGAAGCACAAGGACAGCAGATATATGGGAACACCGCCACCAGGACGTTCTTCTTCAAGTCTCTTACAATGCTGACTTGGAAATATACTTACTTCCTTCAGTGTGATTAGATCTAAATCCTGGAACTCTCTCCCCAATAGCTGTGTAAGTATAAAGTTTATGTATATGCCTCAGTCGCGCATGATTCTATCGTCATAACTATTCGTAATATGACGGAAATGACTATAAATCATGAAATATTTAAAATCGATCAAATTCGTCGCGCTTGATTGATCCAACTGTCGCAGCATGTGGTTTGAAAACGTATTTCTGCATTCTGGGTCGTTCGTCAAAGTGTCTGTGTGCTCAGGTAATATCGAGCCTCAACTGTGCTGACTACACCATGAAATGCATGGCGATGTTCCAACGCTTTCAGATAGTACCGAGAAGACAATGCACCATTCATTACAGTTAGCTAACCGCTGTGGCAAAATCCAAATATACGCCCACCTATCAACATTATATGCACTTTTCAGGCAACTGGATTATGCGAGGTACAATATGGCAACTTCACGCCACTGCATGGAGTGATACCAACACTGTAGCGTAATTTTTCTTCTCTGACGGGGATAACATATTTATGATTCATCAGGAAGACAAAGAGCGTAGTATAAAAACTTTTGCCAGCTCACGTATGTCTCAACGCAGTGAAAAAAGGCGTGGCTTTCATATTTTGATTCTTTCATGCATTTCACTCTTTGAAAAGGACATTGACATAATCCCAGATCTATTATTTGTCTTGGCCAATCTGGGTGCGTCTTCCTTGGATCGGATACAATTTAACATTTTCTTTGTAAGCCATGGATTGGCCATTTACCCATTTTGCTTTTGTGCCAGAGAGGAATGAACAGTTGCTGCAGTTCCCCCGTGGATTCCTTGAATGTTAGTCATTGCCTATCCACTGCCATCCTTTAAGTCACTCTCCCCAATCTATCAATGCCAACTCACGCACCATATATTTATAGTTCCCTTTATTAAGTTCCACCATCCTTGCCTGTGAATCAACTACTTCACTCTCCATCTTGATAAAAAAAATATCATAATAACCTTTTATTGTCACAGGTATGTAGTTACTGTGAAAAGCCTCTGGTCGCCACACATACCGGCGCCTGCTCGTGTAAGCTGGTACGGGAATAAAACCGGTGCTGCTGGCCTTATGCTGCATCACAAACCAGCTGTCAACCCACTGAGCTAAACCAGCCACAATGTTATCTTGTTGTGGTCGATGATTCTCGACTTGCCAGGATGATTGCAGCTCCAACAACACTGAAGAGGAAGAGAGCATCCAGAGCAAAGCAGGCCACTTTATTTCTTCTCCTTCCACAAACATCCAAACTACATCACGGGCGAAAAGTAGCAGCCTTGGGTAACATCTGCAAGGTGCACTGTGGTAACTCACCAAGGTTCCTGAGACAGCACCTTCCAAACACACTACCATTTGGAAGGACAATCGCAGCAGATATCAGGGAACCCCACCACCTGGATATTCTTTGCAAGTCACTCACCGACCTGAAATGGAAGTATATCGCCGTTCCTTTGATGTAACTGGGACAAATCCTGGAACTCTCTGCAAAACAGCACAGTGGGTATTTTTCCCCGTCAAGGACTGCAGCGGTTCAAGAAGGCAACTCAACACGACCTTCTGTAGAGCAACGAGGGATCGGCAATGAATCCTGGCCTTACAAACGACGCAGACATCCCAGAAATGAATGAAATAATGTGACCTTCTCTGCCTCATGTTTCCTGCCTTTCTTTCGTTCTCAAACTTTAGAAGACATTAAAGGACGCCATGTATGTTGTGACAACGGAATAGCATGCCGTACGATATTTATAGCTTATTTGCAGTGATTTCTGCATGCCTATATTTGGAATTGTATAGCTATATTAGCATTGTGTCAATTTTAACATCACCATTTGACAGCTACACCATCTGTGCAAAGTTTTGACCTGACATTTAACAGTTTCTCAAATTTCAGTGGACAATTATTTTGAATTTTTTTTCATCAACATAGCATTATTAACATCAGAGAAGATGATGACAAACGTTTCAACACCATGGTGCCTGCCTTGAAACGTTGGAATACGTTGCAGATGCGCACGGGTTTTTGAGAAATCATAAAGTAATGTTACAATTCAAGATCTGAAAGCACGGCCCTCAACATTCTTTAAATAAAATTACAAATCCCTGGCCACAAAATCACAAAATAATGAAAACGATTGTCTTGCTGGATTGGAAAGCGGGATGAAGCGATAGGGATTAGAGTATGCTCATGGGAGAAATCACATTAGATAAGCCGCGTTCAGATGGCAGTCAAGGAAATAAAGAGAACATTCTAAATAATTAATGAAAGCATTGAACAGCACTGCGTTGTTTCTACCGTTAAATTGGTAATTGAATTCATGAACTAATGCTCTTGTACTGCCAGCTTATCGCAAATTTACCACTGAATTATTGGTCGTGTTCCTTTTTAGAAGTCTACTCCAATGTTGGAGACCGGTTTACAAGATTACTGTTGCCAGCTTTGCAAACTGAGCTGATTTTTCTTTTCAACTTAGTGATTTTCTATTCGTCCATGCACCAGCTAACCATTGGCGTTTTCCCACCTCATTAAAATCACTTGGAACGCACTGTTATAGTTTTCATATTGGTAATTTGGCAACGCAGCATGGCCCTCAGTTTGTATTGTGCGCAGTTTATCAGTTACATCACCTCGGAGGAACGCTGTGGGTTACAGTTTTTTCGGTACATTGCAGGTCGCCATTTCGTGAAGCAATCCAGCATACGTTACTTCCGGTTCGTTAGGCTACTGAATGAAACTTAACCTCGATGACTTGGAACTTCTGTCCGCTTTATTTATATATAATATTGGAGTCACCAATTATTTGTTTTTCCAACTAAGGGACAATATAATGCGGCCAAACTATCTACCCACCATTTCTTTGGGTTGTGGGTGAAACCCACGCAACCACCGGGAAAATGTGCAAACTCCACACTGACAGTGGCCCGGTGCAGGGATCGAATCTGCGTCTTCTGCGCCCTTGGCGGCAGTGATGATAACTTTGCCAGCGTACTGCACCTGGACCTTTTATCCTCGATTACTTTTTTTTTTCTTTTTTATCCTCGATGACATGAAGACAAAGCTCCAGCATTTGAAAAGGAAAAAGGACGAGTACACCTCCAACTTGTTCCCACGTTAAATAGAAGAGGTTAACCACGGAAAGTTTAGGGCCCTTTTAAAACCAAAACGAAAATCTCTTTCTGTAGCTGCATGATATGTCTCGTGTGTTCATGAGTAGTTCTAATCGGTTATCACTCAGGCTATGGCTGGCATGGGTACGGAATTCAGCAAATGGTTGTGTGATAACCTTGAACAGATCGATATCGCAAATGAGGACGTATTAGAGACTTTGACGGGCTTAACAAATAGATAAATTCCCAGGCCCAGATGAATTGCATTCCGGGCTGCTATGGGACGCGAGACAGGAAATTACAGGGACTCTGAAGCATGTTTTTAATTAATTTCTGGCCGGGGTGAAGTGTCATCGGTCTGGAGAATGTTTGTTCCCCAGTTCAAATAATGTGGTAGAGATAAACCAGGGAATTATAGATATGTTGCTCTCACATCAGTGATAGTGAAACTATTGTTGAAATTCTGAAGGTGAGAACAAATTTGACAGAATATTTTGATAAAGTGACCGAATGAGTGAATGACGAACGTTAAGATGATGTCATTTATTTGGAATTCAACAAAGCAATGGACATGGTCCCACATGTTTGATTGCTTGAGCAGGTTGACAGATAGAGAATTCAATGAAGCCTATTGAGATGGACCCGAAACTGGTTTAGATACAAACCGTAGGTGTGGAAGGCTGTTTGAGTAACTGGATGCCGGTGTCTAGCAGTGTACCACAGGGATCAATGCTGAGTGTCCAAATGCTTGTTAGCTATACATAGATTTGATAGACGAGAATTTGGGTGGAATGATTAGTACCTTTTTGGAAGACACCAAGATTGGTAGGATGGTTAAACGTGAAGAATTGGGTCGTAGGTTACAGAGTGCTTGGCTTGGCGATGGCTTGGCCAGATGGGCAGAGCAGTGGCAGACCATATTTAACAATGTTTATTGCGAGGTGATGCACTTTGGAACAACACGCACGACAAGGGAGAATGTAATGTATGCAGGGCACTGGGAGGCTCAGAGGAAGAGATGGATCTTGGGTGTTTTGCGTACACATCACTGAAAGCGGCAGAGTAGATGAATGGGGTTGTTAAGTATGCACGAGGGCCACTTGTCAGTGTCAGTGGTGACATCGAATATCACAGCAAGCAGGTTATGATGGAATTGTACAGAATATTAATATGCGTTGTGGCATGAGATCGAGCATCTAATTCTAAAAGGAGAGCCTAGATAGGATTGGGCTACTTTTTTCTTAGAGCAGAGACGTTTGACCAAGAACATGATGGAGGAAATTAAGATTATGAGGTGTTGACAGGGTAAATAGGATGTAACTGATCCCCTCCGTTGAGGGGTCATTCACGAGGGCATAGATTGATTATCTGTTAGTGGCAGGAGGTTCCAAGGGAATTTGGGAACAGCCATTCACTCAGAAATTGGTGAGAATCTGGAGTGCACGGCCTGGGACTGTAATGGAGTGTGGCAACCTCGCAACCATTAAAAAACTCTTGCATAAGCATTTGAAAGAAAACGACACATTCAAGGATAATGGAAAAATTAAACTAAACGGAATTAGTGGAGGGCAATTATTTCCTGTGCAGAATCGGTGGGCCGAGGGCGATAGGCGACTCTATGACTATATGGGTCTTTTTTATGTTGACTGGATTGAAACAATTAAATATTACCACTGTTCCCTCCTCTTTCCAGAGTCCTTTGGATGTGTGTTTTTATTGTTCGTCGCCAATACTAGGGGAAGTCGAACACGAGCCGGACAATATATGGAATACAGAACAAATCAAATGTTAAAAAAATTCCATCACAAGAATGGAAATTCCCTCCCCATGACGAAGTCAATTAGTCGTCAACGACCAGATCCTCCAGTCCTGTAAGTTCCAGAGTTGCTTTGTAAAAAGGAGATGTAGTGGCGTAGTGGCGTAGGAGCTGTTTAGCACAGGGCTAAATCGCTGGCTTTGAAAACAGACCAAGGCAGGCCAGCAGCACGGTTCAATTCCCGTGACAGCCTCCCCGTACAGGCGCCGGAATGTGGCGACTAGGGGTTTTTCACAGTAACTTAATTTGAAGCCTCATTGTGACAATAAGCGATTTTCATTTCATTTCATTGTTGCTCGACTAGTAATCCACAGTCCCAGGGTAACGCTTTCGGGACTCGCCACAGCAGATGGTGAAACTTAAATTCAATGAAATATGGAATTAGAAGTCTAATGATGACCATCAAAATACTGTGGTGAAAACTAATCTGGTTCATTAATACCCTTTGGGGAAGGAAATCTGTCGTCCTTATCTGGCCTACATGTGACTCCATCTCGAGTGCCCTCGGGGTTGGGCAATGAATCCTATTTCAGAGAGAGATGCACACACACATGTAAGAAGTAAAAAAACAATCTCATAACTGTTTCGAAACATAAATTTTACTGTGCAGAAGAAGGCCAATCGGCCAATCGAGCTACAGCGGCCTTTTGAAATAACACCCGACTTAAGCCCACGCGTCCACCCCATCCCCATGATCCCGTAACCCCACCTAACCGTTTGACACTAAATGGCAGTTCCACAGAGACATTCCACCTAAACGGCACATGTTTGGGCTGTGTGAGGAAACCGGAGAACCTGTACGAAACCCACACAGACGCGGGAGAAAGGTTAAACCCCACACAGACAGTCACCAGGGGCCGGAATTCATCCCGGGACCCTGGGGCTGTGAGGTAGCTGTGTTAACCGCCATGCTATACAATTCCGACTTAGATCCCGGACAGTCGTTAGGCGCCACACTTTGACACTCAAAATATATCTCCAAGTGTCAAACACCATTTCTGCTTTGACATGTCGTAAGGTGACATGTCGTAAGGTCTGTGGAGTATTACAGAAACACAGACAATGGTATGACTAAATGCAAATAAAATTGGACAAATGAATATGCTCAGCGATTGTCCTAAACATTGATGATAAGTCGTGACAACTCAAGCAAATGCGTTCAAATAAAAAGAAGCTGACGTTTGCACAAAATGCGTTCGTGAGGACCGTTTTATCGGGTTGCGTCACCACATCACGAGCGAGTTGGAAATTCCAAACCAAAGCGACCGAATAATCGAATTTCAGATCTGCAGTTACCCACACGAAAACAAAGTAACAATTCGCAAATTTCACACTGAAATGCAAAAAGCATTGTTTTTTTTCGCAGCAACCTTGCCGGCTTTGACGTTTGTCATTTCTGTGGGATTAAGAACATAAGAACTAGGAGCAGGAGTAGGCCATCTGGCCCCTCGAGCCTGCTCCACCATTCAATGAGATCATGGCTGATCTTTTGTGGACTCAGCTCTACTTTCCGTCCCGAACACCATAACCCTTAATCTCTTTATTCTTCAAAAAACTATCTATCTTTATCTTAAAAACATTTAATGAAGGAGCCTCTACTGCTTCACTGGGCAAGGAATTCCATAGATTCACAACCCTTTGGGTGAAGAAGTTCCTCCTAAACTCAGTCCTAAATCTACTTCCCCTTATTTTGAGGCTATGCCCGCAAGTTCTGCTTTCACCCGCCAGTGGAGACAATCTGCCGGCATCTATCCTATCTATTCCCTTCAGAATCTTATATGTTTCTATAAGATCCCCCCCTCAGCCTTCTAAATTCCAACGAGTACAGTCCCAGTCTGCTCAACCTCTCCTCGTAATCCAACCCCTTCAGCTCTGGGATTAACCTAGTGAATCTCCTCTGCACACCCCCCAGTGCCAGTACGGCCTTTCACAAGTAAGGAGACCAAAACTGAACACAATACTCCAGGTGTGGCCTCACTAACACCTTATACAATTGCAGCAGAACCTCCCTAGTCTTAAACTCCATCCCTCTAGCAATGAAGGACAAAATTCCATTTGCCTTCTTAATCACCTGTTGCACCTGAGAACCAACTTTTTGCGACACATGCACTAGCACACCCAGGTCTCTCTGCACAGCAGCATGTTTTAATATTTCATCATTTAAATAATAATCCTTTTTGCTGTTATTCCTTCCAAAATGGATAACCTCACATTTGTCAACATTGTATTCCATCTGCCAGACCCTAGCCCATTCACTTAGCCTATCCAAATCCCTCTGCATACTTCCAGTATCCTCTGCACTTTTTGCTTTACCACTTATCTTCGTGTCGTCTGCAAACTTGGATACATTGCTCTTGGTCCCCAACTCCAAATCATCTATGTAAATTGTGAACAGTTGTGGGCCCAACACTGATCCCTGAGGGACACCACTAGCTACTGATTGCCAACCAGAGAAACACCCATTAATCCCCACTCTTTGCTTTCTATTAATTAACCAATCCTCTATCCATGCTACGACTTTCCCCTTAATGCCATGAATCTTTATCTGATGCAACAACCTTTTGTGTGGCACCTTGTCAAAGGCTTTCTGGAAATCCAGATATACCACATCCATTGGCTCCCCGTTATCTACCGCACCGTTAATGTCCTCAAAAAATTCCACTAAATTAGTTAGGCACGACCTGCCCTTTATGAACCCATGCTGCGTCTGTCTAATGGGACAATTTCCATCCAGATGCCTCGCTATTTCTTCCTTGATGATAGATTCCAGCAGCTTCCCTACTACCGAAGTTAAGCTCACTGGCCTATAATTACCCGCTTTCTGCCTACCTCCTTTTTTAAACAGTGGTGTCACGTTTGCTAATTTCCAATCCGCCGGGACCACCCCAGAGTCTCGTGAATTTTGGTAAATTATCACTAGTGCATTTGCCATTTCCCTAGCCATCTCGTTTAGCACTCTGGGATGCATTCCATCACGTCCAGGAGACTTGTCTACCTTTAGCCCCATTAGCATGCCCATCACTACCTCCTTGGTGATAACAATCCTCTCAAGGTCCTCACCTGTCATTGCCTCATTTCCATCAGTCACTGGCATGTTATTTGTGTCTTCCACTGATAAGACCGACCCAAAAAACCTGTTCAGTTCCTCAGCCATTTCCTCATCTCCCATTACTAAATCTCCCTTCTCATCCTCTAAAGTACCAATATTTACCTTAGCCAGTCTTTTCTATTTTATGTATTTGTAGAAACTTTTACTATCTGTTTTTATATTCTGAGCAAGTTTACTCTCATAATCTATCTTACTCTTCGTTATCGCTTTTTTATTAGCTTTCTGTAGCCCCCTAAAGATTTCCCAGTCCTCTAGTCCCCCACTGATCTTTGCTACTTGGTATGTTTTTTCCTTCAATTGGACACTCTCCCTTATTTCCTTCGATATCCACGGTCGATTTTCCCTCTTTTTACCGCCCTTCCTTTTTGTTGATATAAACCTTTGCTGAGCACTGTGAAAAATCACTTGGCAGGTTCTCCACTGTTTCTCAACTGTTTCACTATAAAGCATTTGCTCCCAGTCTACCTTAGCTAGTTCTTCTCTCATCTCATTGTAATCTCCTTTGTTTAAGCACAAAACACTAGTGCTTTATTTTACCTTCTCACCCTCCATCTATATTTCAAATTCCACCATATTGTGATCGCTCCTTCCGAGAGGATCCCTAACTATGAGATCCTGAATCAATCCTGTCTCATTACACTGGATCAGACCTAGGACTGTTTGTTCCCTCGTAGGTTGAATTACATTCTGTTCTAGGAAAGATCGCGGATACATTCTATACACTTCTCCTCAAGGCTGCCTTGACCAACCTTGTTAAACCAATCAACATGTAGATTAAAATCCCCCATGATAACTGCTGTACCATTTCTACATGCATCTGTTATTTCTTTGTTTATTGCCTGCCCCACCATAATGTTACTATTTGGTGGCCTACAGATTACTCCTATCAGTGACTTTTTCGCCTTACTATTCCTGATTTCCACCCAAATGGATTCAACCTTATCCTCCATAGCACCGATGTCATGCCTTACTGTTGCCCGGATGTCATCCTTAAATAACAGAGCTACACCACATCCCTTACCATCCACTATGTCCTTCCGAAAGGTTTGATACCCTGGGATATTTAACTCCCAGTCGTGACCGTCCTTTAACCATGTTTCAGTAATGGCCACTAAATCATAGTCATTCACGATGATTTGCGCCATCAACTCATTTACCTTATTCCGAATACTACGAGCATTCAGGTAAAGTACACTTATGTTGGCTTTTTTACCTCTGTTCTGAATCTTAACACCTCGATCAGTAACCTCTCCTAAGTTATATTTCCACTTAACCTTTCTCCTAATTTTCCTTGTCGTCGAACCCATATCTCCGTCTAACAACCTGCCGCGTCGCTTACCATGAATGTTTTCACTTCCCGTATTATTTCTTTTAGTATTCCTGGTCCTATTCACTGAGCTCCCCTCAGTCACTGTACCTTGTACTGACGTCCTTTTTGATTTTTGACTATGGCTTCTCTGCCTTACACTTTCCCCCTTACTACCCTTTATTTCTGTCCCTGTTTTACTACCTTCCAGCTTCCTGCATCGGTTCCCATCCTCCTGACACATTAGTTTAAACTCTCCCCAACAGCTCTAGCAAACTCCCCCCCTAGGACATCGGTTCCAGTTCTGCCCAGGTGCAGACCGTCCGGTTTGTACTTGTCCCACTTCCCCCAGAACCGGTTTCAATGTCCCAGGAATTTGAATCCCCCCCTCTTGCACCATCTCTCGAGCCACGTATTCATCCTCTCTATCCTGACATTCCTACTCTGACTAGCTCGTGGCACTGGTAGCAATCCTGAGATTACTACCTTTGAGGTCCTACTTTTTAGTTTAACTCCTAGCTCCCTAAATTCAGCTTGTAGGACCTCGTCCCGTTTTCCCGTTTTTTACCTATATCGTTGGTGCCTATGTGCACCACGTCAGCTGGCTGTTCACCCCCCCCCCCCCCCCAGAATGTCCTGCAGCCGCCCCGAGACATCCGTGACCCTTGCACCAGGGAGGCAACATACCATCCTGGAGTCTCGATTGTGGCCGCAGAACCGCCTGTCTATTCCCCTTACAATTGAGTCCCCTATCACTCTCGCCCTGCCATTCTTCTTCCTGCCCAGCTGCGCAGCAGAGCCAGCCACGGTGCCATGAATCTGGCTGCTGCTGTCTTCCCCTGGTGAGTCATCTCCCTCAACAGTATCCAAAGCGGTATATCTGTTTTGCAGGGAGGTGACCGCAGAGGACACCTGCACTGCCTTCCTACTCTTGCTCTGCCTTTTGGTCACCCATTTACTATCTCCCGCAGTACCTTTCACCTACGGTGTGACCAACTCGCTAAACGTGCTATCCACGACGTCCTCAGCATCGCGGACGCTCCAAAGTGAGTCCATCCGCAGCTCCAGAGCCGTCAAGCGGTCTAACAGGAGCTGCAACTGGACACACTTCTTGGACGTGAAGGAGCCAGGAACAGTGGACGTGTCCCTGAGCTCCCACATCGCACACGAGGAGCATGACACGGGTCTGAGATCTCCTGCCATGTCTTAAACCTTCGGTTAACTTCAACAATTTCAATTCCCCCCCCCCCCCCACAAAATTAAAATGAATAAATAAACAACGAAGAGAAAAATAAATAAATATACCAATGAAAATAAACAGAAAAACAGAAACACTACTTACCAGTCACAAAAAGCACTTCCTCCCCACCCAGCTTCGAATTCCCACCTCGATTCAAATTCCCAAATTCACTCTTTGCTGTCTCACTCCCGGCTGCCTTCTCTGTGGCTCACTGGGAGAACTCACTGGGAGTGAGTTTATAAGTGGCTCTTTTGAAACTGTCCTGAATTGACTCCCCTCCACCACCTGCTTTTAGATCAAAGTAGATTAAAGTGACTGACACTTAACTGCCAACCAGTTATGTGAGTGGGTGGGGCAGCCCTTGTTAACCTTCACTGCACAATACTAGCTTAATTTAAATTAATTTAAACTCCGGAAATTTAAAAGGAGCTGCCTTCCTGATTCAATTCAATTCAATTCAATTCCCACCTCGATTCAAATTCCCACTCACTCTTTGCTGTCTGACTCCTGGCTGTCTTCTCTCTGGCTCAATGGGAGAACTCGCTGGGAGTGAGTTTACAAGTGGCTCATTTTAAACTGTCCTGAATTGACTCCCCTCCCCCCCCCCCCACCTGCTTTGAGATCAAAGTAGATTAAAGTGACTGGCACATAACTGCCAAACAGTTATGTGAGTGGGTGGGGCAGCCCTTGTTAAACTACACTGCACAATACTAGCTTAATTTAAATTAATGTAAACGCCTGAAATTTAAAAGGAACTGCCTTACTGATTCAATTCAATTCCCACCACGATTCAAGTTCCCAAACTCACTCTTTGCTGTCTTACTCCTGGCTGTCTTCGCTCTGGCTCTCTGGCTCTCTGGCTCACTGGGAGAACTCACCAGAAGTCCAGATAGGTCTTCGGTCAATATCTCGAGCTCCTCAGAAATCGCGTTAGGGAACTGGAGCTGGAGTTGGATGTACTTCGATTCATACGGGAGGTAGAGGTGGTCATAGATCGAAGCATCAGGGATGTAGTTACTCCGAAGAATAAATATAGATGGGTAACGGTGAGAGGGGCTGGGAGGAAGCAGTCAGTACAGGGATTCCCTGTGGTCGTTCCCCTTATTAACAAGTATACCGCTTTGGATACTGTTGGGGGGTGGGGGGCACTTTCCAGGGGTAAGCCATGTTGTACAGGTCTCTGGCACAGAGTCTGTCCCTGTTGCTCAGAAGGGAAGGGTGGGAGAGGAGTCGAGCATTAGTCATTGGAGACTCCATAGTTTGGGGGGTAGATAGGAGATTCTGTGGGATAGAGAGAGACTCGCGGTTGGTGTCTTGCCGCCAGGTGCCAGGGTGCGTGATGTCTCGGATCGTATTTTAGGGAACCTTAAGGGGGAGGGGGAGCAGCCCAAAGTCGTGGTCCATATAGGTACCAACGACATAGGTAGGAAAAGGGATAGGGTGTAAGGCAGGCATTCAGGGAGTTAGGGTGGAAACTTAGATCTAGGACAAACGGAGTTATTATCTCTGGGTTGTTTCCCGTTCCACGTGGTAGCGAGACGAGGAATAGGGACAGAGAGGAGTTGAACACGTGGCTACAGGGATGATGCAGGAGTGAGGGTTTCAGAATTCTGGATAATTGGTACTCATTCTGGGGTCGGTGGGACCTCTACAAACGGGATGGTCTACACCTGGACCAGAGGGGTAACAATATCCTGGGGGGGGGGGGGGAAATTTGCTAATGCTCTTCGGGAGGGTTTAAACTAATTCAGCTGGGGTTGGGAACCTGAATTGTAGCTCCAGTACACAGGAGGTTGAGAATAGTGAGGTCATGAGTAAGGTTTCAAAGTTGCAGGAGTGCAACAGTAGGCAGGAAGGTGATTTCAAGTGTGTCTTCTTCAATACCAGGAGCATCGGGAATAAGGTGGGTGAACGTGAGGCATGGGTTGGTAACTGGGACTTCGATGTTGTGGCCATTTCGGAACATAGAACATAGAACATTACAGCGCAGGACAGTCCCTTTGCAATCCTTTCCTCTACATCTCTGGAACTTTTCGGAGGCCTATAGAAAACCCCTAACGGGGTGACCACTCCTGTCCTGTTTCTCACCTCAGCCCATACTACCTCTGTAGGCGAGTCCTCATAAAACGTCCTTTCTGCCACCGTAATACTGTCCTTGACTAACAATGCAACCCTCCACCCTCTTTTTCCACCTTCACGGAGCTTACTGAAATATCTAATCCCCGGCACCTGCAACAACCGTTTCTGTCCCTGCTCTATCCATGACTCGGAAAGTTCTTTGAGCAGGTGACCAAACAGATGGATAAGGGCAAAGCAGTTGATGTGGTGTATATGGATTTCAGCAAAACGTTAGATAAGGTTCCACACGGTAGGCTACTGCAAAAAATGCGGAAGCATGGGATTCAGGGACATTTAGCAGTTTGGATCCGAAATTGGCTAGCTGTAAGAAGACAAAAGGTGGTGGTTGATGGGAAATGTTCAGACTGAAGTCCAGTTACGAGTGGTGTACCACAAGGATCTGTTTTGGGGCCACTGCTGTTTGTCATTTTTATAAATGACCTGGAGGAGGGCGTAGAAGGATGGGTCAGTAAATTTGCAGATGACACTAAAGTCGGAGGAGTTGTGGACAGTGCGGAAGGATGTTACAAATTTCAGAGTGACACAGATAAGCTGCAGCGCTGGGATGAGAGGTGGCAAATGGAATTTAATGCAGAAAAGTGTGAGGTGATTCATTTTGGAAGGAAAAACAGGAAGACAGAGTACTGGGCTAATGGTAAGATTCTTGGCAGTGTGGAAGAGCAGAGAGCTCTCAGTATCCATGTACATAGATCCCTGAGAGTTGCCACCCAGGTTGAGAGGGTTGTTCAGAAGGCGTACGGGGTGTTAGCTATTATTGGTAGAGGGATTGCGTTTCGGAGCCATGAGGTCATGTTGCAGCTGTCCAAAACTCTGGTGCGGCCGTATTTGGTGTATTGCGTGCAATTCTGGTCGCCGCATTATAGGAAGGATGTGGAACCATTGGAAAGGGTGCTGATGAGATTTACCAGAATGTTGCCTGGTATGGAGGGAAGATCTTATGAGGAAAGGCTGAGGGACTTGAGTGTGTTTTCGTTAGAGAGAGAAGAAGGTTCAGAGGTGACTTAATTGAGGCATACAAGATGATCAGAGGATTGGATAGGGTGGACAGTGAGAGCCTTTTTCATCGGACCGTGATGTCTAGCAGGAGGGTATATAGCTTTAAATTGAGGGGAGATAGAAATAAGACAGATGTCAGAGGTAGGTTCTTTCCTCAGAAGTAGTAACGGCGTGAAATGACTTGCCTGCAGCAGTAGTGGACTCGCAAACACTAAGGACATTCAAATGGTCATTGGATAGACATATGGACGATAAGTGAATAGTGTATATGGGCTTTAGGGTTTTCACAGGTCGGCGCAACATCGAGGGCCGAAGGGCCTGTACTGCGCTGTAATGTTCTGTGTTCTATGTTCTGATATTCCGTTCCTTATTCCGAACTGAACTATTTGATAACGAGAAAAAACCAATAACATACACATGTGAATCCAAAACATCGTCCATCTCTTGTCTGGTTCTTCAGAGGTACATCTCGAGTATTTCATGTCATACAGAAGACAGTGAAAAACAAACGAATGTTTCATGATATGTGAACTTCAAATAGTGGTATTTAATAACTGCAATACTTTGGGGAGAAGATATGTCCCTTTTTCGAAAATGTTTTAATTGAATTTTCATATTTTACATCCTACAATTCATAGTTTACAAATTACAAAACCGCATCAGAAAACACACAATGTTAAAATAAATCAAATGGTTTCACTGCAACTGTGGCCGTGACACATTTTAGTCGGCATAAACAGTTTACAATCCACAATATGCAGCCCTTGATTAAAGCGAAACGCTGGAGTGCTATTGATATTGTCATATTCCTGACCTTTCGCCAATCATCAAAGACAAAATGTGTTCTGGAAATTCTTTTGACAGTTTGACACGTCTCTATGTAATTATAAGCTGGGTTGTCAATCATAAATCCACGTCAATTTGCCCAAGCTGGTATAAAACTGTTTGACATTTTGATTAACATGACAGGAAATGATCTGTTCAATGACCTAGATATGAAAATAAACTGGAGCTGATTTGAAAGGGGATTTCTTATATTTGCGAATGGTAAGTCAGCATACCAGCAATATTAGCTGTATTATATTATATTTGAAACCTTAAACAAGGGAGCTGAATCTGAGTCACCGGGTACCTCAGAGACTGTTGAGTGGGTCAGAAATGCTGGCATTTTCTGAACAATATCGTGAAATTGGAAACAAGCATAACAATCTGAAAACCAGGTTGTGTTGAAACGAGAGTCAATATACGGAACGAAGCAAGGGCCAGAAGAAAGGCGTTTTTAGGCCAATAATGGCTTCGGTATGTTCGGCAGTTATGCAGTTCTCCCAGATTTCATTCTATTTTACCCGCAGACTGCTGCCCGCCCTTTCAAATATGCGTCAGATTATACGCTCCGCCTCCTTTAAACATGAAGATCCAACTGTAGTTCTTTTGCCTTGATCACAATACATTAAAAACCCTCATTTTACAAAATCTGGTCGTCCGGCAGAGAAACCGGTAGTATCGAGGAAGCAGGGGCTTCAGAATGATTTTCGCAGGCTAGGAGAGTGGGCGGTGAAGTAGCAGATGAAGTACAATGTGGAAAAGTGTGAGGTTATGGTCTTTGGAAGGCGGAATGGAGGCATACCTTGTTTTCGAAATGGGGAAATGCTAACCAAATCAGAAGGACAAAGAGAGTTGGGAGTTCTTTTTCACGATTTACTTGAGGTTAATGTGCAGGTTCAGTTGGCAATCAGGAAGGTAAATGCCATGAAAGCATTCATGTTAAGAGAGCACGAATACAAAATCAGGGATGTACTTCTGAGGGTGTTCAAAGCACTGGTCAGACCCCATTTTATAGTGTTGTGAATAGTTTGGGTTCCCGCATCTAAGGAAGGATCTGACGGCTTTGGAAAGGATTCAGTAGAGGTTCACAAGAATGAACTCTGGAACGAAGAGCTTGTCGTATGAAGAGCGGCTGAGGACTCTGGGTCAATCCGCATTGAAGTTTCGAAAGATAAGGGGGATCTTATTGTAACTTGGAGCATACTACGAGGACTGGTCAGAGTGGGCGTGGAGAGTATGTTTGCACTTGTAGCAAAATCTAGAACCAGAGTGCACAATCTCAGACTAAAGGGACAATCCTCCCAAACAGAAATTATGAGGAACTTATTTTGCCACAAGGTGGTGAAACTGTGGAACTCTTTGCCACAGAAGGCTGTGGAGGCCAAATCAGTGAGTGTTTTTAAGGCAGAGATAGATCGGTTATTGATTAATAAGGGGATCAGGGATTATGGGGAGTTTGCAGGAAAATGGGGATCAAATAAATATCAGCCATGATTCATGATTGACTGGTGGAGCAGATTCGATGTGCCGAGGTGCCTATTTCTGCCCCTTTGTCTTCTGGTTTTATGGTCTTATGGACTTAAGGTTTTATAGTCCTCGATATCATTAAGGCTTTTCTCATAGATTAGTAAACTGTTCAAAATGAAAGCACTTCATCTGCATACCAACAACGCGAATTTGATTAACTCAAAATACCGATTTGGTTTCTTGCATGTAAATGGGGTTATCATATAATCATAGATTTAAAAAAAAATAAACTTAGAGTACTCAATTCATTTTTTCAATTAAGGGGCAATTGAGAGTGGCTTATCCACCTACCCTGCACATCTTTGGGTTGTGGGGTCGAAACCCACGCAAACACGGGGAGAATGTGCAAACTCCACACGGACAGTGACCCAGATCCGTGATCGAACCTGGGACCTCGGCGATAAACATAGAATTTACAGTGCAGAAGCAGTTCATTCGTCCCGTCGAGTCTGCAGCGTCACTTGGAAATAGTAATTCACTCTAACCCAGCACCCACATTCAACATTTTTTGGACACTAAGGGCAATTTTCGCATGACCACTCCACCTAACCTGCACATCTTTGGACTTTGAAAGGAACCCGGAACTCCCGGAGTAAACCCACACAGACACAGGGAGAATGCGCAGAGTCCGCACTGACAGTGACCCAAGCCAGGAATCGAACATGGGACCCTGAAGCTGTGCGGAAACTGTGCTAACTACTGTGCAGCCCATTGTATTTCTGTTTTCAGTTTTGATGGCGTCCCATCGTGAATGAGACCTCTAATGTTGTTCGAATCGTATTTGGATGATGACAGAGCACGTGCAATCAATACAACTTGACAATGCAGTGGCAATATGCCTTATTATTCGCTCATTAGTTTGCTTTATTGGGAAATTAGCTAAAGGTGTATGGAAGTGCCTTAGATTTACAATTTCCTTGCAGGTGGAAGTGCGCTGTTCGGTGTCCCACACGTTCCATATTTGCAATCATTTTGCGATTATTTTCGCCCTCACTGGACCAAAATCCCGGAGGTTCATTGGTCACATCATCTTCAATGTACTTGGGCTACATCTGATGAAGAGGGTACACAAATTGACGGATCACATCAATCCAGAAAGCAATTTCTGATGTCCAATAAATGTAGGCCAATCAAGCGAGGCTAAAGCTAGTGATATTATTGAAAATGTAATTGAAAGCGTGATTCATACCTCTCATCTAATGCGTTTGACTGTCAATGCTGTCCCAATCCAGTCTTTGTCTTCGTCTTCAAAGGAATCGTTTGCTCCCAGTGTCGCTCGCTATTTATTTTTATCCTTCAAATCCCTTGTTTCGAAGAGGACGTGCATTCTGTTGCACATTGATATTTAAATGACCAATTACAGCTCAGTGAATGGGTATTAGATGAAATGAAGGAAAAATGAGGTCGTATATGATTAGCTCAGAAATAATGAACCGGCAGCAACAGACGCTCAGAAGCCCCCCCCCCCAGTATTTCTGGGGCATTAGCGGAGACGTCATAAAGACAGAATCCTGTGTGCAGAAACAGTAGGGCAGTAATAGCTGAGGTCCTCAACTCACTAATACCCATTAGAATACGAAAGATGTGACGGGCACGCAAGTTGCTAAAATCTTGATATGCATTCAACCGATTTTCTTCTGCCAGCACGTAACAAACCAAGCCTATCAAGAAAGGGAACAGTTCTTTGTTTTGACGCAAGGAATAAAACGGGGAATATAAGGAAGTAATTTCCAGGGATCCATTTGGAGGTGAGTAGATTGACTATTATTCAAGAAAATGCAACGATTACACAGGGATAATGCTAAATCTTTGGAGCAAGACAAGTGTTCGCAATTCTGGGAAATAAGTAGCAATGGTTGAATCGATACAGCTAATAGAAGGAATGATTGTGTCAAGGCAGTAGGAGTTAATTGCAGGCGCAGAATTTACATATGCTGCCACAAAGAACCATTCTTTTACAGGCATACAGAAAGCCCACAGGACTTCCAGAAGCATAGAACAAAGATCAACTAAAAACACAGCACATGAATAGGCCCTTCGGCCTTCCAAGCCTGCGCCGACCACGCTGCCCGTCTGAACTCAAACGTTCTACATTTCCGGGGTCTGTATCCCTCTATTTCCATCATATTCATGCATTTGTCAAGATGCCCCTTATACGTCACTGTCGCCCCTTCTGCCACCACCTCCTCCGGCAGCGAGTTCCAGGCACCCACTGTCCACTGTGGAAACAACTTGCCTCGTAATCTACTCTAAACCTTTCTGCTCGCACTTTAAACCTATATCCCCCAGTAATTGCCTGCTCTACCCTGGGAAAAGTGTCTGACTATCCACACTGTCTACGCCCCTCTTCATTCAGTGGACATCTATCAGGTCGCCCCTCAACCTTCGTCGATCCAGCGATAACAAACCGAATTTATTCAACCTCTCCTCATAGCCAATGCCCTCCATACCAGGCAACATCCTGGTAAACCTCTTCTGCAGCCTCTCTAAAGCCTCCACATCCGTCTGGTAGTGGGGCGCCCAGTATTGAACACTACACTCCAAATGTAGCCTAACTAAGGTTACATAGAGCTGCAACATGACTTGCCAATTTTTATACTCATTGCCCCGGCCAATAAAGGCACGCTTGCCGTAAGCCTTCTTTACTACCCTCTCCACCTCTGTGGCTCATTTCAGTGACCTGTGGACCTGGACATCTAGATATCCCTGGCTGTCAGTACTCTTGAGGGTTCTACCATTCACACTATATTCCCTATCTGTATTCGAACTTCCAAAATGCATTACTCACATTTATCCGGATTAAACTCCAACTGCCATCTCTCCGCCCAAGTCTCCAAACGATCTAAACCCTGCTGTATCCTTTGACTGTCTTCATCGCTATCCCCAATTCCACCAACCTTTGTGTCATCCGCAAACTTGCTAATCAGACCAGTTACATTTTCGTCCAAATCATTTATATACACTACGAACAGCAAAGGTCCCAGCACTGCTCCCTGCGGGACACAACTAGTAACTGCCCTCCAATCAGAAAACCCCCTTCTATTGCTGCTGTCTGCCTTCTATCACCTACCCAGTTCTGTATCCATCTTGCCAGCTCACCTTTCATCCCGTGTGACTTCACCTTTTGTGCCAGTCTGCCATGGTTGACCTTGTCAAAGGCCTCACTGAAGTCCATGTAGACAACATCCTCTGCCCTGCCTGCATCAACCATTTTTGTGACCTCATCGAAAAACTCTATCAAGTTAGTGAGAGACGGCCTCCCCCTCTTAAAATCGTGCTGGCTCTCGCTAATACGTCCACTCGTTTCCAAATGGGCGGAGATTCTGCCTCGAAGAATTATTCTCTCCCGTGATTTCCCTACTACTGACGTAAAGCTCATCATCCTGTAGTTCCCTGGATTATCCTTGCTACTCTTCTTATACAAAGGAAATACATTGGCTATTCTCGAGTCCTCCGGAAGTTCACCTGAAGTCAGTGAGGATCCAAACATTTATGTCATGGAAACCAAGTCAAAGCAGAAAATTAAAGGTAATGTGAATAACAAAAAAAATTAATACTTAGAAATCTCCGAGAAATACATGCAATGCAGGGGTGAAGAGCAAATGTAGATTAGGAATGCAACTTTAGGATAGAAAATTATCTCGAGTTGACATGTAAGAAAATCCAGAGATATTTTAAACGTACTATAATAGGCAATAATGTGTTGTTTATCCATAAAACCTGACATATGTATCAAGATGCAGTGAAAAATATTAATCTGTGTGCAGACCTGACAGATCACTCTATTCATATACACATAAATGCAAAATATAAAAATAATTACATCTGGAAAAAAAGAAGAATGCAGAGAAAGATAAATTCAACACACAGACGGATAATTCAAGAGTCCAGTAGCAACATAAGACAAAAACTGTGCTGGGACCTGTTAGATCGAGTTCTCAACATTTTGTATCTTCTGCCCGATGGATGAAGTTGGAAACAAACAATAACAAGGATGAAAAGGGAATTTCATTACATTGACCACTTTCCCAAGACAGCAAGAAGTAAACACAGAGTCAACAAATGGAAGAATGTCTTGCGTGATTGACTTAACTGCGTTGACACTGTCTGTAATTTCTTACGATTTTTTGCTGAACACTTGCCACACCAAGCTGTGATGCAGCCAAATTTAATGCTTTGCGTGGTGCATCTATAACAATTGGTAAAAGTCACAGTGGAAATACCGATTTCGTTAATTTCCTGAGTATTTGAAGGCGATGTTGCGCTTTCTTAATCGTAACATTGACATGGGTGGACCTGGACAAATTGTTCATAATATTCACACCGAGGAACTTGAAGCTATCAACCATCTCCACCTCGACATCATTGATGTAGACAGGGCAATGTACTACACCAGGCTTCCTAAAGTCGAAGACAAGCTCCTTTACGTTTCTGACATTGAGGGAGACATGGCTGCGCACCATGCTGGCAAGTTCTCTATCTCTCCCCTGTATTCGGACTTGTCATTTACAATCCAATGTGTTTCACGAGTGTAGTAGAGGACAATTAAGGCAAATGAAAGGCCTACCAGAGCAGTTTGTGCAAACTGTTCCATGTATGCAGAATGTGTGGGCATGCAGTTTCAATGCGTATTTTCCTATGATATCACTCTGCAGTGTGATTGGCTGATATTATCTTAAAATAAGAAGGGTGCGAATGGTTCGTTACAATAAGCTTATTTACATGGGAACTATGGGAGAGACATACATCTTATAATGGTCGTTATGTAATGGAGTTTATCGAAAGATTTTAAAGGACGCCAACTTGGTAATTGCAAGTGCTCTGAGGATCCTTCCCAAGCATCAATAAATGCACAGGGGGAACAGAAGGTGTTGCACATTATTTCAACAGGATGTGGGGCATACGCCATAAATGTGCACGTGTTAGTTTCACTTCAGTAGTGAGTAGGTTGTTGGAATACAATCCGAGAGATATGATAATTTGTCATTAAAAAAGATAATGATTCATTCAGGACAGTTAATATGGATTTCTGTGAGGTGGATCTCGGCAGCAAAAACTTAAATTATTTTTTTGAGATAGAGATAATGGGAATTAATGAGGGTCGTGAAATCTACAATGCCTACATATATTTCAGTAAGGCCTTTGACAAGCCCCCACACGGCAAACTGGTCAGAAATGTGAGGGGAGCTGCTGTGGTGCATAGATAGGTGGCAGGTTGGGTCCCAAATTGTTTTAATGACGGTAAGAGTACAAAAAACTTTTTTTTGCGAATGGACAATAGTTTGGAGTCGCTTTCGTAATGGTTCAGTGTTGGGGCCTTTGCTGCTTTTGGTATACTTTGTTATTAATGGTTAAATGTTGGTGCCATATTGGGAAATTTGAAAGTGTCTCAATTTTGGGGTGGAGTTGCTGAAAAGAGGATTGCTGAAGACCCTGAATTATATCAATGTTTAGCGTGTTTATTTTAGGTAAGTGGCAATGGAAATGGAATACGGAAAGGAATGAAGTAATAACCTAACGGAAGGGCAAGCAAATCAATGCGCTACTCAATAAACAGGAACGTATTCAGATGCGCTGGGGAGGTGAGAGACGTGCACTGCATGTCCACAAATCCTTGATGTTGGAAGGACAGGTGGACAGAGTAGTCAAGACAGCATATTGAGTGCTTTATTTTATTGGGAGCTAGATTGGACACAACTGTGTATTGTCGGAATTGAAAAGATGACTCGTTAGGCCACAGGTGGAGCCTTCTATATACTCTGGTTACCAACTTTAGGAATGACATATTTGATTTGCGGAGAAGGGAGGGGAGACCTATGTGAATGTCCCCAGAGCTTGAGAGCTGGATATATGAGGGAACGGTTTGTTGGAGTGTGTAGCTTAGTTTTGAAAATAGGAGTCGTAGCAGTTGTGTGGATGGAGTGTGCACATTTCTGCGGGGCCTACAGATTGTCAACAGAAAGTAATTGTTTGGCCTAATGGATGGGTATGTTTAAATGGGCAAAGAATGGACGTGATGGATAGAAGGATTACCAGAGGATTGTGAATTCTGGAATTTACTTCCGCAGATTGTGCTCGAGGTCAGAACGCTCAACTCATTTCAAAGTGACCTGGATCTCAGACTGCAACAGAGTTCCGGCAAGTGGAATGAAACTCAATTGCTTGTTTCTCTCTCTCTCGCCCTCTTTGGTTCAGTAAGACACGAAGGATTGCATCGCCTACTTCTGCACTGAATCTTCTCTGTGGAATTGTGGTTCTACCTACCCTTCTCAGAGATCTGGGAAAGCCATGAGCTGTGAGTGAGATCTTTCTAGATCGCGGAAAGCAGACAATGCTGTAGTCTTGCTTGTAATGACCCTATGTCCCGAAACATCCAACTCCTTTCTGTTGGCATTGCGGTCAGCAAGCCGTCAATGGTGAAAACGGGATGGCAATTAATTTGGGGTAACGCAACTCATGCTAAACGCCGGATCCAAATTGCAATATGTGTCATATCAACTTGTTGAACACGGTAATGATCACTTAGGTACTGCTACCAAACCACGAACTGGGAGGCACTATATTGTACTTTGCTGTCAAACTGAAATCACCGCATATATGCAATTGCTGACGTTGCAATTTGAACTCTGGTTAAAAACGCCCTGTGTCTGTGTATGAAGTTAATGCCCTCAGCCATTGGCTGTCACGGGAAAGCAGCACGATATATTCTACATGCAATTAAAGAGTACACGTGGTCGACACTGTCAAGAAAATCCTCGAAATGTGATTACAGAGGAAGCTTGGGAATCTGAGATATACTTGTAATCTTCCGTCCCATGTAAATAAAATGTTACACCTTCACGTAATTGATGCACATCGATTTGAGCAGATGCTGGTTACCTCTTTCTTCAAAAGTAGCAACGTGAATAACATTGATTTCGATGGTTATTTATCACTTCTTTGCAAACTTTCCAGAAGGTCCTTGAGGCATTCTCAAGTTGGCATCATCCAGAACAGGGCTTGAACTGTTGTTGCTCGTGCTAATTCGAACAACACTCCAGTCTTCCTGCCAAGTAGCCTAATAGCCGGAAGACCGTTTTCTCTATACCATGGCAAGTAGAAACGTGGATCAAGTTCTTGTCGAAACTTGACAGAGAAAAGATGCATCTTTTGTTCCCATTGCTAGTGTTTTTGTTACCAGTGCTCTTCAATAGGAAACTGTAAGATATATGTTGTGACGTTACTGCCAACCTGAATTTGCTTGCTGCGTATATTTACTGCGACGCAAATTGAAAATCAGATTAGAAAGTGACAGAGATACCAGGGTTCAATTGTTAACTACCTGACAAGTATCAATACGTAACGATGAGTTCCGGTGTCCTACAGAGAACTATCGATATGTTTGGTAATATCGTCAAGGATTTTTCTATTGAAATTCCATTGACGGCTATGGAGTTAGTGATCATACATTTAGTGGCTACTGCTCAAGGCGGATTTATGCGGTGCTTCCCCAATGTATGGTTTTAATTTTTAGGGGAAAAGTTGAGTCAGTGCCCAGGTAAGGCAATACTTCTCGGTTTTGGAACGTGTATAGATCAGTGGATCAGAAGGCCCATGATACAGAGAGAACAACTGGAGCAAGATGGCTTTTGTGTCCGTCACGGTTGAAGATAGCGGAAGATAAGCGGGATGCCCTAAATGCCTCGTAGTCGAGGAAACAGACGCAAGGTGGTGGAGGATTTCAACAACAAGAAGAAAGAGGCATTGGAGAATTAGTCCAATGTCAAAGCCGCGATTGAGAGAGTGGAGCAGAGGCAGGAAGGTCACGATTGTCGATCCAGAACGTGGGGAGGCGATAGGGGGAACATGCGGACAGGCTGGCCTCGCTGCAGACGAAGTTGTGCTGGCAGTGAACGGTCAGAAGAGGCTAAGGGATGAAGTGGAGTACATGTCGATCCGCGACAGGAGGCAGCATTTGCGGACCGTCGGGATACATAAGTGCAAAGAGGGAGCGGTTACTGCCAGGCGTGTGGACAGCATGCTGAAGCGCAATTTGCTTTCAACACATTTCAGAGTGCCAATTGTTTTGTTTCCTATTAAGCGGCAATTTAATGCAACCAGTCTACCTAATCTGCACATCAGTGGATTGTGGGGGTCTAATCCACGCAGACACGGGGAGAATTTGGAAACTCCACTCGTCCAGTTACTCGGGGGCGCGATCGAACGTGGGTCCTCAGCTCCGTAGGCTGCAATAATGACCACTGCGCCGCCCGCGCCGCCCATATGGAGTGATTAATTGCGGAGGAGGACTTTAAACGGTCCCTCGAGGGAAATAGTGTGCATAGGGTGCTGAGGATGAGCCAACATTTGGGGGTGCCACCGAGGGCGATAGCACTAAGGCTGCATCGATTTGTGGCCAAGGATAAAATCCTGAAACAGGCCAGGAAGACCAGAAACGCACATGGGAATGGAACGAACTGCTTGTCTATAGGACCTGACTGTGCAGCTGGAGAAGCACAGCGCCGAATGCAACTGGATAAAAGCTGTTCTCTCTCTGAAGGGGGTCAAATTCAGGGTTTGCAGCCTGCACATTTGTGCGTGACACATCAGAAGCAGGAGTTTTATATTCACATACCAGAGTAGGCGATGAACTTCATGAGGGACCATGGACTGGAGGAAGTGTGAGACAATGAAAGTCGGAGAGGAGATTTGTGTTCGTTGTAATGACAATGGGTGGGAAACTTCATGTGGGGTTCGGCGGGAGTGCGGCGACGGTGTGTCTGTCTCTAGTTTACGTTTGTTTGTTGCTGGTTAGGTGGAGTAGGGGCGACAGGATTGGAGGGGTTCGGGGAAGTCCGAGGACTTAGGCAAGAGCCACCATGTCAGCTGGGCGAGATAGCTAACGGGAGTAAAGTGGGAGTTGCAAGGCGTGGGGGGCGGTGAGGGGGGGGGCGTTTCTAGTTCTTTGTTTGAGGGAGGACGGAGTGGGACATTTGCTGGCATTGCTGTGGTTGCGGTGGCGAAGTTAGGCAGGGACATATTGTGAAGGGCAACCGAGGGCGGGCCTACATGTGTGCGTGACGTGAGCTGAAACCAGGCTCAAAAAGGAATACGGCTGATCGGTACGGAAGGCCGATAGTCCCCCGACCTGTCTTGCTCCGCTGTCCATTCAATGTCTGAAAGGCTGATTAAACGAAAGGTATGTTCACGCAATTGATAGTTCTTTGTTTCGCAGGTGCTGCACCTGCAGTTGGAGATTCAGAAGATGCCGAGAGGGACACGTGTCCCATTGGGGCTGGATATGAACATGAGGCGGTGGCGGTGTTGTTTAATACAGGGGCGGTTTTAAAGCGGAGAGTAGTGTGGCCTATCTGGACTGTGGGTACCTGATTTTCAATGGGATGTAGGAGGTGATGCTGGTAGTCCTGTAACACGTTAGTGCCCTGAATTGGGATACCATGACCGTTATGATGCGGGTTCTTTGAGACATTGAAAACAGCGTGATAATTGAGTGAGCTGGGATAGTGAAAACAGCGCGAGAGTTGAGTGAGCCACGACATTGAAAACAGCGCGAGAAGTTAGTGAGCCGGAACAGTGAAAACAGCGCGAGAGGTGAATGAGCCGGGACAATGAAAACAGCGCGAGAGGTGAGTGAGCTGGGACAGTGAAAACAGCGCGAGAGTTGTGTGAGCCGGGACATTGGAATCAGCGCGAGAGGTGAGTGAGCCGGAACAGTGAAAACAGCGCAGGAGGTGAGTGAGCCGGGACAATGAAAACAGCGCGAGAGGCGAGTGAGCCGTGACATTGAAAGCAGTGCGACAGGCAAGAGTGCCGGGACAGTGAAAACAGCGCGGGAGCTGAGTGAGCCGGGACAGTGAAAATAGCGCGAGAGGTGAATGAGCCGGGACATAGAAAAACGCGCGAGAGGTGAGTGAGCCTGGACATTGAAAACAGCGCGTGAGGTGAGTGAGCCGGGACATTGAAAACAGCGGGGGAGCTCAGAGAGCCGGGGCATTGAAAACAGCGCGGGAGGTGAGTGAGCCGGGACATTAAAAACAGCGCGAGAGGTGAGTGAGGTGGGACATTGAAAATAGCGATTGAGGTGAGTGAATCTGGACAGTGAATACAGCGCGGGTGGTGAGTGAGCCGGGACATTGAAAACAGCGCGGGACGTGAGTGAGCTGGGACAGTGAAAACAGCGCGGGAGCTGAGTGAGCCTGGACATAGAAAAACGCGCGGGAGGTGAGTGAGCCGGGACATTAAAAACAGCGCGGGAGGTGAGTGAGCCGGGACTGTGAATACAGCGCGAGAGGCGAGTGAGCCGGGACATTAAAAACAGCGCGAGAGGTGAGTGAGCCGGGACATTAAAAACAGCGCGAGAGGTGAGTGAGCCGGGACAGTGAAAACAGCGCGGGAGTTGAGTGAGCCAGGACATTGGAATCAGCGCGAGAGGTGAGTGAGCCGGAACAGTGAAAACAGCGCGAGAGGTGAGTGAGCCGGGACAATGAAAACAGCGCGAGAGGTGAGTGAGCCGGGACAGTGAAAATAGCGCGAGCTGAGCGTGAGCCGTGACAGTGAAAACAGCGCGAGTGGAGAGGAGGCCGGGACATTGAAAAGAGGACGGGAGCTGAGTGAGCCGGGACAGTGAAAACAGCGCGGGAGCTCAGAGAGCCGGGACATTGAAAACAGCGCGGGAGCTGAGTGAGCCGGGGCATTGAAAACAGCGCGGGAGGTGAGTGAGCCGGGACATTGAAAACAGCGCGAGAGGAGAGTGAGCCGGGACATTGAAAACAGCGATTGAGGTGAGTGAATCTGGACAGTGAATACAGCGCGAGTGGTGAGTGAGCCGGGACATTGAAAACAGCGCGGGACGTGAGTGAGCTGGGACAGTGAAAACAGCGCGGGAGCTGAGTGAGCCTGGACATAGAAAAACGCGCGGGAGGTGAGTGAGCCGGGACATTAAAAACAGCGCGGGAGGTGAGTGAGCCGGGACTGTGAATACAGCGCGAGAGGCGAGTGAGCCGGGACATTAAAAACAGCGCGAGAGGTGAGTGACACGGGACATTCAAAACAGCGCGAGCGGAGCGTGAGCCGGGACATTAAACAGAGAGCGGGAGCTGAGTGAGCCAGGACATTGAAAACAGCGCGGGAGCTGAGTGAGCCGGGACATTGAAAACAGCGCGAGAGATGAATGAGCCGGGACATTGAAAACAGTGCAGGAGGTGAGTGATTCGGGACAGTGAAAACAGCGCGAGAGGTGAGTGAGCCGGGACATTGAAAACAGCGCGAGAGGTGAGTGAGCCGGGACAGTGAAAACAGCGCGGGAGGAGAGTGAGCCGGGACAGTGAAAACAGCGTGGGAGCTGAGTGAGCCGGGACAGTGAAAACAGCGCGGGAGGTGAGTGAGCCGGGAAATTGAAAACAGAGCGAGAGGCGAGTGAGCCGTGACATTGAAAGCAGCGCGACAGGCAAGAGTGCCGGGACAGTGAAAACAGCGCGGGAGCTGAGTGAGCCGGGACAGTGAAAATAGCGCGAGAGGTGAATGAGCCGGGACATTGAAAACAGCGCGGGAGCTGAGTGAGCCGGGGCATTGAAAACAGCGCGGGAGGTGAGTGAGCCGGGACATTAAAAAGAGCGCGAGAGGTGAGTGAGCCGGGACAGTGAAAACAGCGCGGGAGTTGAGTGACCCGGGACATTGAAAACAGCGTGGGAGGTGAGTCAGCCGGGACGGTGAAAACAGCGCGAGAGGTGAGTGACCCGGGACATTGAAAACAGCGCAAGCGGAGCGTGAGGCGGGACAATAAACAGAGCGCGGGAGTACATGTCGATCCGCGACAGGAGGCAGCATTTCCGGACCGTCGGGATACAAGAGTGCAAAGAGGGAGCTGCTACTGCCAGGCGTGTGGTCAGCATGCTGAAGCGCATTTTGTTTTCAACACATTTCAGAGTGCCAATTGTTTTGTTTCCTATTAAGCGGCAATTTAATGCAACCAGTCTACCAAATCTGCACATCAGTGGATTGTGGGGGTCTAATCCACGCAGACACGGGGAGAATTTGGAAACTCCACTCGTCCAGTTACTCGGGGGCGTGATCGAACGTGGGTCCTCAGCTCCGTAGGCTGCAGTGATGACCACTGCGCCACCCCGTGCCGGCCATATGGAGTGATTAATTGCGGAGGAGGACTTTAAACGGTCCCTCGAGGGAAATAGTGTGCCTAGGGCGCTGAGGATGAGCCAACATTTGGGGGTGCCAACGAGAGCGATAGCACTAAGGCTGCATCGATTTGTGGCCAAGGATAAAATCTTGAAACAGGCCAGGAAGACCAGAAACGCACATGGGAATGGAACGAACTGCTTGTCTACAGGACCTGACTGTGCAGCTGGAGAAGCAGAGCGCCGAATGCAACTGGATAAAAGCTGTTCTCTCTCTGAAGGGGGTCAAATTCAGGGTTTGCAGCCTGCACATTTGTGCGTGACACATCAGAAGCAGGAGTTTTATAATCACATACCAGAGTAGGCGATGAACTTCATGAGGGACCATGGACTGGAGGAAGTGTGAGACAATGAAAGTCGGAGAGGAGATTTGTGTTCTTGTACTGACAATGGGTGGGAAATTTCATGTGGGGTTCGGCGGGAGTGCGGCGACGGTGTGTCTGCCTCTAGTTTACGTTTGTTTGTTGCTGGTTAGGTGGAGTAGGGGCGACAGGATTGGAGGGGTTCGGGGAAGTCCGAGGACTTAGGCAAGAGCCACCATGTCAGCTGGGCGAGATAGCTAACGGGAGTAAAGTGGGAGTTGCAAGGCGTGGGGGGCGGTGAGGGGGGGGGGGCGTATCTAGTTCTTTGTTTGAGGGAGGACGGAGTGGGACATTTGCTGGCATTGCTGTGGTTGCGGTGGCGAAGTTAGGCAGGGACATATTGTGAAGGGCAACCGAGGGCGGGCCTACATGTGTGCGTGACGTGAGCTGAAACCAGGCTCAAAAAGGAATATGGCTGATCGGTACGGAAGGCCGATAGTCCCCCGACCTGTCTTGCACCGCTGTCCATTCAATGTCTGAAAGGCTGATTAAACGAAAGGTATGTTCACGCAATTGATAGTTCTTTGTTTCGCAGCTGTTGCACCTGCAGTTGGAGAGTCAGAAGATGCCGAGAGGGACACGTGTCCCATTGGGGCTGGATATGAACATGAGGCGGTGGCGGTGTTGTTTAATACAGGGGCGGTTTTAAAGCGGAGAGTAGTGTGGCCTATCTGGGCTGTGGGTACCTGATTTTCAATGGGATGGAGGAGGTGATGCTGGTCGTCCTGGAACACGTTAGTGCACTGAATTGGGATGCCATGACCGTTATGATGCGGGTTCTTTGACACATTGAAAACAGCGTGATAGGTGAGAGAGCTGGGATAGTCAAAACAGCGCGAGAGTTGAGTGAGCCACGACATTGAAAACAGCGCGAGAGGTGAGTGAGCCGGAACAGTGAAAACAGCGCGAGAGGCGAGTGAGCCGGGACAATGAAAACAGCGCGAGAGGTGAGTGAGCTGGGACAGTGAAAACAGCGCGAGAGTTGAGTGAGCCACGACATTGAAAACAGCGCGAGAGGTGAGTGAGCCGGAACAGTGAAAACAGCGCGAGAGGTGAGTGAGCCGGGACAATGAAAACAGCGCGTGAGGTGAGTGAGCTGGGACAGTGAAAACAGCGCGAGAGTTGTGTGAGCCGGGACATTGAAATCAGCGCGAGAGGTGAGTGAGCCGAAACAGTGAAAACAGCGCGGGAGCTCAGAGAGCCGGGACATTGAAAACAGCGCGTGAGCTGAGTGAGCCGGGGCATTCAAAACAGCGCGGGAGGTGAGTGAGCCGGGACATTGAAAACAGCGCGAGAGGTGAGTGAGCCGGGACATTCAAAACAGCGTGGGAGGTGAGTGAGCCGGGACAGTGAAAACA
The DNA here is from genome assembly GCF_047496885.1 of Scyliorhinus torazame. Taxonomy (NCBI): domain Eukaryota; kingdom Metazoa; phylum Chordata; class Chondrichthyes; order Carcharhiniformes; family Scyliorhinidae; genus Scyliorhinus; species Scyliorhinus torazame. Next base: position 115,994,360 of record NC_092718.1, read on the forward strand.
GCGCGGGAGGTGAGTGAGCCGGTACAGTGAAAGCAGCGCGGGAGCTGAGTGAGCCGGGACATAGAAAAACGCGCGAGAGGTGAGTGAGCCGGGACATTGAAAACAGCGCGGTAGGCGAGTGAGCCGGGACTGTGAAAACAGCGCGAGAGGTGAGTGAGCCGGGACATTAAAAACAGCGCGAGAGGTGAGTGAGCCGGGACAGTGAAAACAGCGCGAGAGGTGAGTGAACCGGGACAGTGAAAACAGCGCAGGAGTTGAGTGAGACGGGAAAGTCAAAACAGCGCGAGAGGTGAGTGAGCCGGGACTGTGAATACAGCGCGAGAGGGGAGTGACCCGCGACAGTGAAAACAGCGCGAGCGGAGCGTGAGCCGGGACATTAAACAGAGCGCGGAAGCTGAGTGAGCCGGGACATTGAAAACAGCGCGGGAGCTGAGTGAGCCGGGACATTGAAAACAGCGCGAGAGGTGAATGAGCCGGGACATTGAAAACAGCGCAGGAGGTGTGTGAATCGGGACAGTGAAAACAGCGCGAGAGGTGAGTGAGCCGGGACAGTGAAAACAGCGCGGGAGCTGAGTGAGCCGTGACATTGAAAGCAGCGCGAGAGGCAAGAGTGCCGGGACAGTGAAAACAGCGCGGGAGCTGAGTGAGCCGGGACAGTGAAAATAGCGCGAGAGGTGAGTGAGCCGGGACATAGAAAAACGCGCGAGAGGTGAGTGAGCGTGGACATTGAAAACAGTGCGTGAGGTGAGTGAGCCGGGACATTGAAAACAGCGCTTGTGCTCAGAGGGCCGGGACATTGAAAACAGAACGGGAGCTGAGTGAGCCGGGGCATTGAAAAAAGCGCGAGAGGTGAGAGAGCCGGGACACTGAAAACTGCGATTGAGGTGACTGAATCGGGACAGTGAAAACAGCGCGAGAGGTGAGAGAGTCGGGACATTGAAAACAGCGCGAGAGGTGAGTGAGCCGGGACATGCAAATCAGCGCGGGAAGTGAGTGAGCCGCGACAGTGAAAACAGCGCGGGAGTTGAGTGAGGTGGGAGAGTGAAAACAGCGCGGGAGCTGAGTGAGCCGGGAGATAGAAAAACGCGCGAGAGGTGAGTGAACCGGGACATTGAAAACAGCGCGGGAGGTGAGTGAGCCGGGACTGTGAAAACAGCGCGATAGGTGAGTGAGCCGGGACAGTGAAAACAGCGCGGGAGTTGAGTGAGCCGGGAAAGTGAAAACAGCGCGAGAGGTGAGTGACCCGGGACATTGAAAACAGCGGGAGCGGAGCGTGAGCAGGGACATTAAACAGAGCGAGAGAGCTGAGTGAGTCGGGACATTGAAAACAGCGCTGGAGCTGAGTGAGCCGGTGCATTGAAAACAGCGCGAGAGGTGAATGAGCCGGGACATTGAAAACAGCGCAGGAGGTGAGTGAGCCGGGACAGTGAAAACAGCGCGAGAGGTGAGTGAGCCGGGACAGTGAAAATTGCGCGGGAGGTGAGTGAGCCGGGACAGTGAATACAGCGCGGGAGGAGAGTGAGCCGGGACAGTGAAAACATCGCGGGAGTTGAGTGAGCCGGGATTGTGTAATCAGCGCGGGAGTTGAGTGAGCCGGGAAATTGAAAATGGCGCGAGAAGTGAGTGAGCCGGTACATTGAAAGCAGCGCGAGAGGCAAGTGAGCCGGGACAGTGAAAACAGCGCAGAGTGAGCCGGGGCAGTGGAAATAGCGCGAGAGGTGAGTGAGCCGGGACACAGAAAAAAGCGCGTGAGGTGAGTGAGTCTGGACATTGAAAACAGCGCGTGAGGTGAGTGAGCATGGACATTGAAAACAGCGCAAGAGGTGAGTGAGCCGGGACAGTGAAAACAGCGCGAGAGGTGAGTAAGCCGGTACAGTGAAAAAAGCGCGGGAGGTGCGGGAGCCAGGAAAGTGAAAACGGCGGGAGAGGTGAGTTAGTCGGGACAGTGAAAGCAGCGGGAGCGGAGAGTGAGCAGTGACAGTGAAAACAGCGCGAGAGGTGAGTGAGCCCGGTCATTGAAAACAGCGCGGGAGGTGAGTGACCCGGGACAGTGAATACAGCGCGGGAGGTGAGTGAGCCGGGACAGTGAAAACATCGCGGGAGTTGTGTGAGCCGGGGCAGTGAAAACAGCGCGGGAGCAGAGTGAGCCTGGACAATGAAAATAGCGCGAGAGGTGAGTGAGCCGGGAAACAGAAAAAATCGCGAAAGGTGAGTGAGTCTGGACATTGAAAACAACGCGAGAGGTGAGTGCGCCGGGACAGTGAAAACAGCGCGAGTGGCGAGTGAGCCGGGACATCGAAAACAGCGCGAGAGGTGAGTGAGCCAGGTCATTGAAAACAGCGCAGGAGTTGAGTGAGCCGGGACAGTGAAAACAGCGCGGGAGGTGAGCGAGTCTGGTCACTGAAAACATCTCGGATGGTGAGTGAGCCGGGACAGTGAAAACAGCGCGGGAGCTGAGTGAGCCGGGTCATTGCAAACAGCGCGGGAGGTGAGTGAGCCGGGACATTGAAAACAGCGCGAGAGGTGAGTGAGCGGGGACATTTAAAACGGCGCGGGAGGTGAGTGAGCCAGGACAGTGAAAACAGCGCGAGAGGTGAGTGAGCCGGGACACAAAAAACAGCGCGAGAAGTTAGTGAGCCGGGACAGTGAAAACAGCGCGAGAGGTAAATGAGCCGGGATGGTGAACACAGCGCGATAGGTGAGTGACCCGGGACATTGAATACAGCGCCAGCGGAGCATGAGCCGGGACATTGAACAGAGAGCGGGAGCTGAGTGAGCCTGTACATTGAAAACAGCGCGGGAGCTGAGTGAGCCGGGACATAGAAAACAGCGCGGGATGTGAGTGAGCCGGGACATTGAAAACAGCGCGAGAGGTGAGTGAGCCGGGACATTGAAAACAGCGCAGGAGGTGAGTGAATCGGGACAGTGAAAACAGCGCGAGAGGCGAGTGAGCCGGGACATTGAAAACAGCGCGAGAGGTGAGTGAGCCCGGTCATTGAAAACAGCGCGGGAGGTGAGTGAGCCGGGACAGTGAAAACAGCGCGGGTGTGAGCGAGCCGGGACAGTGAAAACATCGCGGATGGTGAGTGAGCCGGGTCAGTGAAAACAGCGCGGGAGCTGAGTGAGCCGGGTCATTGCAAACAGCGCGGGAGCTGAGTGAGCCGGGACATTGAAAACAGCACGAGAGGTGAGTGAGCGGGGACATTTAAAACGGCGCGGGAGGTGAGTGAGCCGGGTCAGTGATAACAGCGCGAGAGGTAAGTGAGCCGGGACACAAAAAACAGCGCGAGAAGTTAGTGAGCCGGGACAGTGAAAACAGCGCGAGAGGTGAGTGAGCCGGGACGGTGAAAACAGCGCGAGAGGTGAGTGACCCGGGACATTGATACAGCGCCAGTGGAGCGTGAGCCGGGACATTGAACAGAGCGCGGGAGCTGAGTGAGCCTGTACATTAAAAACAGAGCGGGAGCTGAGTGGGCCGGGACATAGAAAACAGCGCGGGATGTGAGTGAGCCGGGACATTGAAGAAAGCGCGAGAGGTGAGTGAGTCGGGACAGTGAAAACAGCGCGAGAGGCGAGTGAGCCGGGACATTGAAAACAGCGCGGGAGGTGAGTGAGCCGGGACAGTGAAAACAGCGCGGGAGGTGAGTGAGCCGGGATAGCGAAAACAGCGCGAGAGGTGAGTGAGTCGGGACAGTGAAAACAGCGGGAGCGGAGAGAGAGCAGAGATAGTGATAACAGCGCGAGTGGAGAGTGAGCCGGGGAAGTTGAAAACAGCGCGGGAGCTGAGTGAGCCGGGACATTGGAAACAGCACGGGAGCTGAGTGAGCCGGGACATTGAAATCAGCACGGGAGCTGAGTGAGCCGGGTCATTGAAAACAGCGCGGGAGGTGAGTGAGCCGGGACAGTGAAAACAGCGCGAGAGGTGAGTGAGTCGGGACAGTGAAAACAGCGGGAGCGGAGGGTGAGCAGAGATAGTGAAAACAGCGCGAGTGGAGAGTGAGCCGGGACATTGAAAACAGCGCGGGAGCTGAGTGAGCCAGGACATTGAAAACAGCGCGGGAGGTGAGCGAGCCGGGACATTGAAAACAGCACGAGAGGTCAGTGAGCCGGGGCATTTAAAAAAAAGCGGGAGGTGAGTGAGCCGGGACAGTGAAAACAGCGCCAGAGGTGACTGAGCCGGGACATTAAAAACAGCGCGAGAAGTGAGTGAGCCGGGACAGTGAAAACAGGGCGAGAGGTGAGTGAGCCGGGACAGTGAAAACAGCGCGGGAGTTGAGTGAGCCGGGACAGTGAAAACAGCGCGAGAGGTGAGTGAGCTGAGAGTGTGAAAACAGTGCGAGAGGTGAGTGACACGGGACATTGAATATAGCGCGAGCCGAGCTCGAGCCGGGATATTGAACAGAGCGCGGGAGCTGAGTGAGCCGGGACATTGAAAACAGCGCGAGAGGTGAGTGAGCCGGGACATTGAAAAAAGTGCTGGAGGTGAGTGAATCGGGACAGTGAAAACAGCGCGAGAGTTGAGTGAGCCCGGTTATTGAAAACAGCGCGGGAGGTGAGTGAGCTGGGACAGTGAATACAGCGCGGGAGGTGAGTGAGCCGGGACAGTGAAAACATCACTGGAGTTGTGTGAGCCGCGACATTGAAAACAGCGCGGGAGGTGAGTGAGCCGGGAAATTGAAATCAGCGGGACAGTCGAGTGAGCCGGGACATTGAAATCAGCGCGAAAGGCAAGTAAGCCAGGACAGTGAAAACAGCGCGGGAGCAGAGTGAGCCGGGACAGTGAAAATAGCGCGAGAGGTGAGTGAGCCGGGACACAGAAAAAAGCGCGAGAGATGTGTGAGTCTGGACATTGAAAACAAAGCGAGCGGTGAGTGAACCGGGACAGTGAAAACTGCGCGGGATGTGCGGGAGCCAGGACAGTGAAAATAGCGGGAGAGGTGAGTTAGTCGGGACAGTGAAAACAGCGCGTGTGGAGAGTGAGCCGGGACATTGAATACAGCGCGGCAGCTGAGTGAGCCGGGACATTGAAAACAGCGCGGGAGGTGAGTGAGCCTGGACACTGAAAACAGCGCGAGAGGTGAGTGAGCTGGGACTTTGAAAACCGCGCGGGAGGTGAGTGAGCCGGGAAATTGACAGCGCGAGAGGTGAGTGAGCCGGGACATTAAACAGAGCGCGGGAGCTGAGTGAGCCGGGACATTGAAAACAGCGCGGGAGCTGAATGAGCCGGGACATTGAAAACAGCGCAGGAGGTGATTGAATCGGGACAGTGAAAACAGCGCGAGAGGTGAGTGAGCCGGGTCGTTGAAAACAGCGCGAGAGGTGAGTGAGCCGGGACAGTGAAAACAGCGCGGGAGCTGAGTGAGCCGGGAAATTAAAAACAGCGCGAGAGGTGAGTGAGACGTGACATTGAAAGCAGCGCGAGAGGCAAGTGAGCCGGGACAGTGAAAACAGCGCGAGAGTTGAGTGAGCCGGGACATTTAAAAAAGCGCGGGAGGTGAGTGAGCCGGCACTGTGAAAAGAGCGGGAAAGCTGAGATAGCCAGGACATTAAAAACAGCGCGAGAAGTGAGTGAGCCGGGACAGTGAAAACAGCGCGAGAGGTGAGTGAGCCGTGACGGTGAATACAGCGCAGGAGGTGAGTGAATCGGGACAGTGAAAACAGCGCGAGAGGCGAGTGAGCCGGGACATTGAAAACAGCGCGAGAGGTGAGTGAGCCCGGTCATTGAAAAAGGCGCGGGAGGTGAGTGAGCCGGGACAGTGAAAACAGCGTGGGAGCTGAGTGAGCCGGGACATTGAAAACAGCACGAGAGGTGAGTGAGCGGGGAATTTTAAAACGGCGTGGGAGGTGAGTGAGCCGGGACAGTGATAACAGCGCGAGAGGTAAGTGAGCCGGGACACAAAAAACAGCGCGAGAAGTTAGTGAGCCGGGACAGTGAAAACAGCGCGAGAGGTGAGTGAGCCGGGACGGTGAAAACAGCGCGAGAGGTGAGTGACACGGGACATTGAATACAGCGCCAGTGGAGCGTGAGCCGGGACATTGAACAGAGCGCGGGAGCTGAGTGAGCCTGTACATTGAAAACAGCGAGGGAGCTGAGTGGGCCGCGACATAGAAAACAGCGCGGGATGTGAGTGAGCCGGGACATTGAAGAAAGCGCGAGAGGTGAGTGAGTCGGGACAGTGAAAACAGCGCGAGAGGCGAGTGAGCCGGGACATTGAAAACAGCGCGGGAGGTGAGTGAGCCGGGACAGTGAAAACAGCGCGGGAGGTGAGTGAGCCGGGACAGAGAAAACAGCGCGAGAGGTGAGTGAGTCGGGACAGTGAAAACAGCGGGAGCGGAGAGAGAGCAGAGATAGTGATGACAGCGCGAGTGGAGAGTGAGTCGGGGAAGTTGAAAACAGCGCGGGAGCTGAGTGAGCCGGGACATTGAAAACAGCACGGGAGCTGTGTGAGCCGGGACATTGAAAACAGCACGGGAGCTGAGTGAGCCGGGTCATTGAAAACAGCGCGGGAGGTGAATGAGCCGGGACAGTGAAAACAGCGCGAGAGGTGAGTGAGTCGGGACAGTAAAAACAGCGGGAGCGGAGAGTGAGCAGAGATAGTGAAAACAGCGCGAGTGGAGAGTGAGCCGGGACATTGAAAACAGCGCGGGAGCTGAGTGTGCCAGGACATTGAAAACAGCGCGGGAGGTGAGCGAGCCGGGACATTGAAAACAGCGCGAGAGGTCAGTGAGCCGGGGCATTTAAAACAGCGTGGGAGGTGAGTGAGCCGGGACAGTGAAAACAGCGCCAGAGGTGACTGAGCCGGGACATTAAAAACAGCGCGAGAAGTGAGTGAGCCGGGACAGTGAAAACAGCGCGAGAGGTGAGTGAGCCGGGACAGTGAAAACAGCGCGGGAGTTGAGTGAGCCGGGACAGTGAAAACAGCGCGAGAGGTGAGTGAGCTGAGAGTGTGAAAACAGTGCGAGAGGTGAGTAACCCGGGACATTGAATATAGCGCGAGCCGAGCTCGAGCCGGGATATTAAAACAGAGCGCGGGAGCTGAGTGAGCCGGGACATTGAAAACAGCGCGAGAGGTGAGTGAGCCGGGACATTGAAAAAAGTGCTGGAGGTGAGTGAATCGGGACAGTGAAAACAGCGCGAGAGTTGAGTGAGCCCGGTCATTGAACACAGCGCGGGAGGTGAGTGAGCTGGGACAGTGAATACAGCGCGGGAGGTGAGTGAGCCGGGACAGTGAAAACATCACTGGAGTTGTGTGAGCCGCGACATTGAAAACAGCGCGGGAGGTGAGTGAGCCAGGAAATTGAAATCAGCGGGACAGGTGAGTGAGCCGGGACATTGAAATCAGCGCGAAAGGCAAGTAAGCCAGGACAGTGAAAACAGCGCGGGAGCAGAGTGAGCCGGGACAGTGAAAATAGCGCTAGAGGTGAGTGAGCCGGGACACAGAAAAAAGCGCGAGAGGTGTGTGAGTCTGGACATTGAAAACAATGCGAGCGGTGAGTGAACCTGGACAGTGAAACCTGCGCGGGATGACGGGAGCCAGGACAGTGAAAATAGCGGGAGGTGTGAGTTAGTCGGGACAGTGAAAACAGCGCGTGTGGAGAGTGAGCCGGGACATTGAATACAGCGCGGGAGCTGAGTGAGCCGGGACATTGAAAACAGCGCGGGAGGTGAGTGAGCCTGGACACTGAAAACAGCGCGAGAGGTGAGTGAGCTGGGACTTTGAAAACCGCGCGGGAGATGAGTGAGCCGGGAAATTGACAGCGCGAGAGGTGAGTGAGCCGGGACATTAAACAGAGCGCGGGAGCTGAGTGAGCCGGGACATTGAAAACAGCGCGGGAGCTGAATGAGCCGGGACATTGAAAACAGCGCAGGAGGTGATTGAATCGGGACAGTGAAAACAGCGCGAGAGGTGAGTGAACCGGGACGTTGAAAACAGCGCGAGAGGTGAGTGAGCCGGGACAGTGAAAACAGCGCGGGAGGTGAGTGAGCCGGGACAGTGAAAACAGCGCGGGAGCTGAGTGAGCCGGGAAATTAAAAACAGCGCGAGAGGTGAGTGAGCCGTGACATTGAAAGCAGCGCGAGAGGCAAGTGAGCCGGGACAGTGAAAACAGCGCGAGAGTTGAGTGAGCCGGGACATTTAAAAAAGCGAGGGAGGTGAGTGAGCCGGCACTGTGAAAAGAGCGGGAAAGCTGAGAGAGCCAGGGCATTAAAAACAGCGCGAGAAGTGAGTGAGCCGGGACAGTGAAAACAGCGCGAGAGGTGAGTGAGCCGGGACGGTGAATACAGCGCGAGAGGTGAGTGACCAGGGACATTGAATACAGCGCGAGCGGATCGTGATCCGGGACATTGAACAGAGCGCGGGAGCTGAGTGAGCCGGGACATTGAAAACAGCGCGGGAGCTGAGTGAGCCTGGACATTGAAAACAGCGCGGGATATGAGTGAGCCGGGACATTGAAAACAGCGCGAGAGGTGAGGGAGCCGGGACATTGAAAACAGCGCGGGAGGTGAGAGAGCCGGGACATTGAAAACAGCGCGAGAGGTGAGTGAGCCGGGACATTTAAAACAGCGCGGGAGGTGAGTGAGCCGTGACTGGGAAAACAGCGCGAGAGGTGAGTGAGCCGAGACATTAAAAACAGCGCGAGAAGTGAGTGAGCCGGGACAGCGAAAACAACGCGAGAGGTGAGTGAGCCCGGTCATTGAAAACAGCACGGGAGGTGAGTGAGCCGGGACAGTGAAAACAGCGCGGGAGGTGAGTCAACCGGGACAGTGAAAACATCGCGGGAGTTGAATGAGCCGGGACAGTGAAAACAGCGCGGGAGGTGACTGAGCCGGCAAATTGAAAACAGCGCGAGAGGTGACTGAGCCGGGACATTGAAAGAAGCGCGAGAGGCAAGTGAGCCGTGACAGTGAAAACAGCGCGGGAGCAGAGTGAGCCGGGGCAGAGAAAATAGCGCGAGAGTTGAGTGAGCCGGAACATTAAAAATAGCGCGAGAGGTGAGTGAGCCGGGACAGTGAAAACAGCGAGGTAGGTGAGTCAGCCTGGACATTCAAAACAGCGCGATTGGTGAGTGAGCAGGGACATTCAAAACAGCGCGTGAGGTGAGTGAGCCGGGACTTTTAAAACAGCGCGATAGGTGAGTGAGCCGGGACATTAAAAACAGCGCGAGAGGTGAGTGAGCCGGGACAGTGAAAACAGCGCGAGAGGTGAGTGAGCCGGGACAGTGAAAACAGCGCGAGTGGAGAATGAGCCGGGACATTGAAAACAGTGCAAGAGGTGAGTGAGCCGGGATAGTGAAAACAGCGCGGGAGTTGAGTGAGCCGGGACAGTGAAAACAGCGCGAGAGTTGAGTGAGCCGGGAATGTTAAATACAGCGCAAGAGGTGAGTGAGCCGGGACATTAAAAACAATGCGAGAGGTAAGTGACCCGTGACATAGAAAACAGCGCGAGAGGTGAGTGAGCCGGGACAGTGAAAACAGCGCGAGAGGTGAGTGAGCCGGGACGGTGAATACAGCGCGAGAGGTGAGTGACCATGGACATTGAAAACAGCGCGAGAGATGAGTGAGCCGGGACATTGAAAAAAGCGCGAGAGGTGAGTGAGCCCGGACATTGAAAACAGCGCGGGAGGTGAATGAGCCGGGACAGTGAAAACAGCGCAGGAGGTGAGTGAGCCGGGACAGTGAAAACAGCGCGGGAGCTCAGTGAGCCGCGACAGCGAAAACAGCGCGGGAGGTTAGTGAGCCAGGAAATTGAAAACAGCGCGAGAGGTGAGTGAGTCGCGACAATGAAATCAGCGCGAGAGGCAAGTGAGCCGGGACAGTGAAAACAGCGTGGGAGCTGAGTGAGCCGGGAGAGTGAAAATAGCGCGAGAGGTGAGTGAACCGGGACATAGAAAAAAGCGCGAGAGGTGAGTGAGCCTGGACATTAAAAACAACGCGAGAGGTGAGTGAGCCGGGACATTAAAACAGCGCGAGAGGTGAGTGAGCCCTGACAGTGAATACTGCGCGTGAGGTGAGTGAGCCGGGACATTGAAAACAGCGCGACAGGTGAGTGAGCCGGGATAGTGAAAACAGTGCGGGAGGTGAGTGAGCCGGGACAGTGAAAACAGCGCGAGAGGTGAGTGAGCAGTGACACTGAAAACAGCGTGAGTGGAGATTGAGCCGGGACATTGAAAACTGCGTGGGAGCTGAGTGAGCCGGGACATTGAAACAGCGCGGGAGCTGAGTGAGCCGGGACTTGAAAACAGCGCGGGTGGTGAGTGAGCCGGGACATTGAAAACAGCGCGAGAGGTGAGTGAGCCGGGTCATAGAAAAAAGCGCGAGAGGTGAGTGAGCCTGGACATTAAAAACAACGCGAGAGGTGAGTGAGCCGGGACATTAAAACAGCGCGAGAGGTGAGTGAGCCCTGACAGTGAATACTGCGCGTGAGGTGAGTGAGCCGGGACATTGAAAACAGCGCGACAGGTGAGTGAGCCGGGATAGTGAAAACAGTGCGGGAGGTGAGTGAGCCGGGACAGTGAAAACAGCGCGAGAGGTGAGTGAGCAGTGACACTGAAAACAGCGTGAGTGGAGATTGAGCCGGGACATTGAAAACTGCGTGGGAGCTGAGTGAGCCGGGACATTGAAACAGCGCGGGAGCTGAGTGAGCCGGGACTTGAAAACAGCGCGGGTGGTGAGTGAGCCGGGACATTGAAAACAGCGCGAGAGGTGAGTGAGCCGGGTTCATTGAAAACAGCGCGGGAGCTGAGTCAGACGGGACAGTGAAAACAGCGCGAGAGGTGAGTGAGCCCGGACATTAAAAACAGCGCGAGAGGTGAGTGAGCCGGGACAGTGACAACATCGCGAGAGGTTACTGAGCCGGGACGGTGAAAACAGCGCGATAGGTGAGTGACCCGTGACATTGAAAACAGGGCGAGAGGTGAATGAGCCGGGATAGTAAAAACAGCGCGGGAGGTGAGTGAGCCGGGACAGTGAAAACAGCGCGAGAGTTGAGTGAGCCGGGAATGTTAAATACAGCGCAAGAGGTGAGTGAGCCGGGACATTGAAAACAGTGCGAGAGGTAAGTGACCCGTGACATAGAAAACAGCGCGAGAGGTGAGTGAGCCGGGACAGTGAAAACAGCGCGAGAGGTGAGTGAGCCGGGACGGTGAATACAGCGCGAGAGGTGAGTGACCATGGACATTGAAAACAGCGCGAGAGATGAGTGAGCCGGGACTTTGAAAACAGCGCGAGAGGTGAGTGAGCCCGGACATTGAAAACAGCGCGGGAGGTGAATGCGCCGGGACAGTGAAAACAGCGCAGGAGGTGAGTGAGCCGGGACAGTGAAACCAGCGCGGGAGCTGAGTGAGCCGGGACAGTGAAAACAGCGCGGGAGGTTAGTGAGCCAGGAAATTGAAAACAGCGTGAGAGGTGAGTGAGTCCCGACATTGAAATCAGCGCGAGAGGCAAGTGAGCCGGGACAGTGAAAACAGCGTGGGAGCTGAGTGAGCCGGGACAGTGAAAATAGCGCGAGAGCTGAGTGAACCGGGACATAGAAAAAAGCGCGAGAGGTGAGTGAGCCTGGACATTAAAAACAACGCGAGAGGTGAGTGAGCCGGGACATTAAAAACAGCGCGAGAGGTGAGTGAGCCCTGACAGTGAATACAGCGCGTGAGGTGAGTGAGCCGGGATATTGAAAACAGCGCGAGAGGTGAGTGAGCCGGGATAGTGAAAACAGTGCGGGAGGTGAGTGAGCCGGGACAGTGAAAACAGCGCGAGAGGTGAGTGCGTCGATACAGTGAAAACAGCGGGAGCGGAGAGTGAGCAGTGACAGTGAAAACAGCGCGAGTGGAGAGTGAGCCGGGACATTGAAAACAGCGTGGGAGCTGAGTGAGCCGGGACATTGAAAAAGCGCGGAAGCTGAGTGAGCCGGGACTTGAAAACAGCGCGGGAGGTGAGTGAGCCGGGGCATTGAAAACAGCGCGGGAACGGAGTCAGACGGGACATTAAAAACAGCGCGAGAGGTGAGTGAGCCGGGACAGTGACGACATCGCGAGAGGTGAGTGAGCCGGGACGGTGAAAACAGCGCGATAGGTGAGTGACCCGGGACATCGAAAACAGCGCGAGAGGTTAGTGACCCGTGACATTGAAAACAGGGCGAGAGGTGATTGAGCCGGGACAGTAAAAACAGCGCGGGAGGTGAGTGAGCCGGGACAGTGAAAATAGCGCGGGAGGTCAGTGAGCCGGGACAGTGAAAACAGCGCGGGAGCAGAGTGAGCCGGGACAGTGAAAATAGTGCGAGATGTGAGTGAGCCGGGCCACAGAAAAAAGCGCGAGAGGTGTGTGAGTCTGGACATTGAAAACAAAGCGAGAGGTGAGTGAGCCGGGACAGTGATAACAGCGCGGGATGTGCGGGAGCCAGGACAGTGAAAATAGCGGGAGAGGTGAGTTAGTCGGGACAGTGAAAACAGCGGGAGCGGAGAGTGAGCAGTGACAGTGAAAACAGCGCGAAAGGAGAGTGAGCCGGGACATTGAATACACCGCGGGAGCTGAGTGAGCCGGAACATTGAAAACAGCGCGGTAGGTGAGTGAGCCTGGACACTGAAAACAGCGCGAGAGGTGAGTGAGCCGGGACATTGAAAACCGCGCGGGAGGTGAGTGAGCCGGGAAATTGAGAGCGCGAGAGGTGAGTGATCCGGGACATTAAACAGAGCGCGGGAGCTGAGTGAGCCGGGACATTGAAAACAGCGCGGGAGCTGAGTGAGCCGGGACATTGAAAACAGCGCGAGAGGTAAATGAGCCGGGACATTGAAAACAGCGCAGGAGGTGAGTGAATCGGGACAGTGAAAACAGCGCGAGAGGTGAGTGAGCCGGGACGTTGAAAACAGCCCGAGAGGTGAGTGAGCCGGGACAGTGAAAACAGCACGGGAGTTGAGTGAGCTGGGACAGTGAAAACAGCGCGGGAGCTGAGTGAGCCGGGAAATTGAAAACAGCGCGAGAGGTGAGTGAGCCGTGACATTGAAAGCAGCGCGAGAGGCAAGTGAACCGGGACAGTGAAAACAGCGCGAGAGGTGAGTGAGCCGGGACATTTAAAAAAGCGCGGGAGGTCAGTGAGCCGGGACTGTGAAAAGAGCGGGAAAGCTGAGAGAGCCAGGACATTAAAAACAGCGCGAGAAGTGAGTGAGCTGGGACAGTGAAAACAGCGCGAGAGGTGAGTGAGCCGGGACAGTGAAAACAGCGCGGTAGTTGAGTGAGCCGGGACAGTGAAAACAGCGCGAGTGGTGAGTGAGCCGGGACGGTGAATACAGCGCGACAGGTGAGTGACCAGGGACATTGAAAACAGCGCGAGAGATGAGTGAGCCGGGACATTGAAAACAGCGCGAGAGGTGAGTGAGCCCGGACATTTAAAACAGCGCGGGAGGTGAGTGAGCCGGGATAGTGAAAACAGCGCGGGAGGTGAGTGAGCCGGGACAGTGAAAACAGCGCGGGAGCTGAGTGAGCCGGGACAGGGAAAACAGCGCGGGAGGTTAGTGAGCCGGGAAATTGAAATCAGCGCGAGAGCTGAGTGAGTCGCGACATTGAAATCAGCGCGAGAGGCAAGTGAGCCGGGACAGTGAAAAAAGCGTGGGAGCTGAGTGAGCCGGGACAGTGAAAATAGCGCGAGAGGTGAGTGAACCGGGACATAGAAAAAAGCGCGAGAGGTGAGTGAGCCTGGACATTAAAAACAGCGCGAGAGGTGAGTGAGCCGGGACATTAAAAACAGCGCGAGAGGTAAGTGAGCCCTGACAGTGAGTACAGCGCGTGATGTGAGTGAGCCGGGACATTGAAAACAGCGCGAGAGGTGAGTGAGCGGGATAGTGAATACAGTGCGGGAGGTGTGTGAGCCGGGACAGTGAAAACAGCGCGAGAGGTGAGTGAGTCGGGACAGTGAAAACAGCGGGAGCGGAGAGTGAGCAGTGACAGTGAAAACAGCGCGAGTGGAGAGTGAGCCGGGACATTGAAAACAGCGTGGGAGCTGAGTGAGCCGGGACATTGAAACAGCGCGGGAGCTGAGTGAGCCGGGACATGAAAACAGCGCGGGAGGTGAGTGAGCCGGGACATTGAAAACAGCGCGAGAGGTGAGTGAGCGGGGCATTGAAAACAGCGCGGGAGCTGAGTCAGCCGGGACAGTGAAAACAGCGCGAAGGTGAGTGAGCCGGGACAGTAAAAACAGCGCGAGAGGTGAGTGAGCCGGGACAGTGACAACATCGCGAGAGGTGAGTGAGCCGGGGCGGTGAAAACAGCGCGATAGGTGAGTGACCCGGGACATCGAAAACAGCGCGAGAGGTGAGTGACCCGTGACATTGAAAACAGGGTGAGAGGTGAATGAGCAAGGACAGTAAAAACTGCGCGGGAGGTGAGTGAGCCGGGGCAGTGAAAACAGCGCGAGATGTGAGTGAGCCGGGACATTGAAAATAGCGCGACAGGTGAGTGAGCCGGGGCAGTGAAAACAGCGCGGGAGCTGAGTCAGACGGGACATTAAAAACAGCGCGAGAGGTGAGTGAGCCGGGACAGTGACAACATCGCGGGAGGTGAGTGAGCCGGGGCAGTGAAAACAGCGCGAGATGTGAGTGAGCCTGGACATTGAAAATAGCGCGACAGGTGAGTGAGCCGGGGCATTGAAAACAGCGCGGGAGCTGAGTCAGACGGGACATTAAAAACAGCGCGAGAGGTGAGTGAGCCGGGACAGTGACAACATCGCGAGAGGTGAGTGAGCCGGGACGGTGAAAACAGCGCGATAGGTGAGTGACCCGGGACATCGAAAACAGCGCGAGAGGTTAGTGACCCGTGACATTGAAAACAGAGCGAGAGGTGATTGAGCCGGGACAGTAAAAACAGCACGGGAGGTGAGTGAGCCGGGACAGTGAAAATAGCGCGGGAGGTCAGTGAGCCGGGACAGTGAAAACAGCGCGGGAGCAGAGTGAGCCGGGACAGTGAAAATAGTGCGAGATGTGAGTGAGCCGGGCCACAGAAAAAAGCGCGAGAGGTGTGTGAGTCTGGACATTGAAAACAAAGCGAGAGGTGAGTGAGCCGGGACCGTGAAAACAGCGCGGGATGTGCGGGAGCCAGGACAGTGAAAATAGCGGGAGAGGTGAGTTAGTCGGGACAGTGAAAACAGCGGGAGCGGAGAGTGAGCAGTGACAGTGAAAACAGCGCGTGTGGAGAGTGAGCCGGGACATTGAATACACCGCGGGAGCTGAGTGAGCCGGAACATTGAAAACAGCGCGGTAGGTGAGTGAGCCTGGACACTGAAAACAGCGCGAGAGGTGAGTGAGCCGGGACATTGAAAACCGCGCGGAAGGTGAGTGAGCCGGGAAATTGAGAGCGCGAGAGGTGAGTGAGCCGGGACATTAAACAGAGCGCGGGAGCTGAGTGAGCCGGGACATTGAAAACAGCGCGGGAGGTAAATAAGCCGGGACATTGAAAACAGCGCAGGAGGTGAGTGAATCGGGACAGTGAAAACAGCGCGAGAGGTGAGTGAGCCGGGACGTTGAAAACAGCCCGAGAGGTGAGTGAGCCGGGACAGTGAAAACAGCACGGGAGTTGAGTGAGCTGGGACAGTGAAAACAGCGCGGGAGCTGAGTGAGCCGGGAAATTGAAAACAGCGCAAGATGTGAGTGAGCCGGGACAGTGAAAACAGCGCGAGAGGTGAGCGAGCGGGATAGTGAATACATTGCGGGAGGTGAGTGAGCCGGAACAGTGAAAACAGCGGGAGCGGAGAGTGAGCAGAGACAGTGAAAACAGCGCGAGTGGACAGTGAGCCGGGACATTGAAAACAGCGTGGGAGCTGAGTGAGCCGGGACATTGAAACAGCGCGGGAGCTCAGTGAGCCGGGACTTGAAAACAGCGCGGGAAGTGAGTGAGCCGGGACATTGAAAACACAGCGAGAGGCGAGTGAGCGGGGCATTGAAAACAGCGCGGGAGCTGAGTCAGCCTGGACAGTGAAAACAGCGCGAGAGGTGAGTGAGCCGGGTCAGTAAAAACAGCGCGAGAGGTGAGTGAGCCGGGACAGTGACAACATCGCGAGAGGTGAGTGAGCCGGGGCGGTGAAAACAGCGCGATAGGTGAGTGACCCGGGACATCGAAAACAACGCGAGAGGTGAGTGACCCGTGACATTGAAAACAGGGCGAGAGGTGAATGAGCAAGGACAGTAAAAATAGCGCGACAGGTGAGTGAGCCGGGGCAGTGAAAACAGCGCGGGAGCTGAGTGAGCCGGGACATCGAAAACAGCGCGGGAGGTGAGTGAGCCGGGACAGTGAAAACAGCGCGGGAGGTGAGTGAGCCGGGGCAGTGAAAACAGCGCGGGAGGTGAGTGAGCCGGGAAAATGAAAACAGCACGAGAGGTGAGAGAGCCGTGACATTGAAAGCAGCGCGAGAGGCAAGTGAGCCGGAACAGTGAAAACATCGCGGGAGCTGAGTGAGACGGGACAGTGAAAAAAGCGCGAGAGGTGAGTGAGCCGGGACATAGAAAAACGCGCGCGAGGTGAGTGAGACGGGACATTGAAAACAGCGCAAGATGTGAGTGAGCCGGGACAGTGAAAACAGCGCGGATGGTGAGTGAGCCGGGACAGTGAAAACAGTGCGAGAGGTGAGTGAGTCGGGACAGTGAAAGCAGCGGGAGCGGAGAGTGAGCAGTGACAGTGAAAACAGCGCGGGAGCTGAGTGAGTCGGGACATTGAAAACAGCACGGGAGCTAAGTGAGCCGGGTCATTGAAAACAGCGCGGTATGTGAGTGACCCGGGAGATTGAAAACAGCGCGATAGGTGAGTGAGCCGGGACAGTGAAAACAGCGCGTGAGTGAGCCGGGACAGTGAAAACATCGCTGGAGTTGATTGAGCCGGGACAGTGAAAGCAGCGCGAGAGGTGAGTGAGCCAGGACTTTGAAAGTAGCGCGAGAGGCAAGTGAGCCGGGACAGTGAAAATAGCGCGGGAGCAGAGTGACCCGGGACAGTGAAAATAGAGGGAGAGGTGAGTGAGCCGGGACACAGAAAAAAGCCGGAGATGTTTGTGAGTCTGGAGATTGAAAACAGCGCGTGAGGTGAGTGAGCATGGACATTGAAAACAGCGCGAGAGGTGAGTGAGCGGGGACAGTGAAAACAGCCCGGGAGGTGCGGGAGACAGGACAGTGAAAACAGCGGGAGAGGTGAGTTCGTCGGGACAGTGAAAACAGCGGCAGCGGAGAGTGAGCAGTGACAGTGAAAACACCGAGTGTGGAGAGTGTGCCGGGGCATTGAAAACAGCGCGGGAGCTGAGTGAGCCGGGACATTTGAAAAAGCGCGGGTGGGGAGTGAGCCGGGACTGTGAAAACAGCGGGAAAGCTGAGAGAGCCACGACATTAAAAACAGCGCGAGAAGTGAGTGAGCCGGGACAGTGAAAAAAGCGCGAGAGGTTAGTGAGCCGGGATGGTGAAAACAGCGCGAGATGTGAGGGACCCGGGAATGGAATACAGCGCGAGCGGAGCGTGAGCCGGGACATTGAACAGAGCGGGGGAGCTGAGTGGGCCGGGATATTGAAAACAGCGCGGGAGCTGAGTGAGCCGGGACATTGAAAACAGCGCGGGATGTGAGTGAGACGGGACATTGAAAACAGCGCGAGTGGTGGGTGAGCCGGGACATTGAAAACAGCGCAGGAGGTGAGTGAATCGGGACAGTGAAAACAGCGCGAGGGGTGAGTGAGCCGGGACATTTAAAACAGCGCGAGAGGTGAGTGAGCCCGGACATTGAAAACAGCGCGGGAGGTGAGTGAGCCGGGACAGTGAAAACAGCGCGGGAGGTGAGTGAGCCGGGACAGTGAAAACATCGCGGGAGTTTAGTGAGCCGGGACAGTGAAAGCAGCGCGAGAGGTGAGTGAGCCGGGACATTGAAAGCAGCGCGTGAGGCA
This sequence comes from Scyliorhinus torazame, assembly GCF_047496885.1. Lineage (NCBI taxonomy): Eukaryota > Metazoa > Chordata > Chondrichthyes > Carcharhiniformes > Scyliorhinidae > Scyliorhinus > Scyliorhinus torazame. The sequence goes on from NC_092718.1 coordinate 116,012,254, forward strand.
AGTGAGCCGGGTCAGTTAAAATAGCGCGGGAGCAGAGTGAGCCGGGACAGTGAAAATAGAGGGAGAGGTGAGTGAGCCGGGGCACAGAAAAAAGCGCGAGAGGTGAGTGAGTACGGACATTGAAAACAGCGCGAGAGGTGAGTGAGCCGGGACAGTGAAAACAGCCCGGGAGGTGCGGGAGACAGGACAGTGAAAACAGCGGGAGAGGTGAGTTAGTCGGGACAGTGAAAACAGCGGCAGCGGAGAGTGAGCAGTGACAGTGAAAACAGCGCGTCTGGAGAGGGAGCCGGGGCATTGAAAACAGCGCGGGAGCTGAGTGAGCCGGGACATTGAAAACAGCGCGGGAGCTGTGTGAGCCGGGACATTGAAAACAGCGCGGGAGGTGAGTGAGCCTGGACATTCAAAACAGCGCGAGAGGTGAGTGAGCCGGGACATTGAAAAGAGCGCGGGAGTTGAGTGAGCCGGGGCAGTGAAAACAACGCGAGAGGTGAAAGAGCCGGGAATGTTAAATACAGTGCGAGAGGTGAGTGAGCCGGGACATTGAAAACAGCGCGAGAGGTGACTGAGCCGGGAAATTGAAAACAGCGCGGGAGGTGAGTGAGCCGGGACTGTCAAAACAGCGCGAGATGTGAGTGAGCCGGGACATTGAAAATAGCGCGACAGGTGAGAGAGCCGGGACAGTGAAAACAGCGCGGGAGGTGAGTGAATCGGGACATTGAAAACAGCGCGAGATTTGACTGAGCCGGGATATTGAAAACAGCGCGAGAGGTGAGTGAGCCCGGACATTGAAAACAGCGCGGGAGGTGAGTGAGCCGGGACAGTGAAAACAACAGCGCGAGAGGTGAGAGGTGAGAGGTGACCCGTGACATTGAAAACAGCGCGAGAGGTGAATGAGCCGGGACAGTGAAAACAGCGCGGGAGCAGAGTGAGCCGGGACAGTGAAAACAGCGGGAGATGTGAGTGAGCCGGGACATTAAAAATACCGCGACAGGTGAGTGAGCCGGTACAGTGAAAACAGCGCAGGAGGTGAGAGAGCCGGGACATTGAAAACAGCGCGAGAGGTGAGTGAGCCGGGACATTGAAAACAGCGCGAGAGGTGAGTGAGACAGGACATTGAAAACAGCGTGGGAGGTGAGAAGAGCCGGGACAGTGAAAACTGCGCGGGAGGTGAGTGAGCCGGGACAGTGAAAACAGCGCGTGAGCTGAGTGAGCCGGGACAGTGAAAACAGCGCGGGAGGTTAGTGAGCCGGGAAATTGAAAACAGCGCGAGAGGTGAGTGAGCCGGGACATTGAAAGCAGCGCGAGAGTCGAGTGAGCCGGGACAGTGAAAACAATGCGGGAGGTGAGTGAGCCGGGACAGTGAAAGCAGCGCGAGATGTGAGTGAGCCGGGACATTGAAAATAGCGCGACAGGTGAGTGAGCCAGGACAGTGAAAACAGCGCGGGAGGTGAGAGAGCCGGGACATTGCAAATAGCGCGACAGGTGAGTGAGCCAGGACAGTGAAAACAGCGCGGGAGGTGAGTGAGCCCGGACATTAAAAACAGCGCGAGAGGTGAGTGAGCCGGGACAGTGAAAACGGCGCGTGAGGTGAGTGAGCCGGGACGGTGAAAACAGCGCGATAGGTGAGTGACCCGGGACATTGAAAACAGCGTGAGCAGAGCGTGAGCCGGGACATTGAACAGAGCGCGGGAGCTGAGTGAGCCGGGACATTGAAAACAGCGCGGGAGCTGAGTGGGCCCTGACATTGAAAACAGCGCGGGATGTGAGTGAGCCCGGACATTGAAACAGCGCGAGAGGTGAGTGAGCCGGGACATTGAAAAAAGCGCAGGAGGTGAGTGAATCGGGACAGTGAAAACAGCGCGAGAGGTGAGTGAGCCGGGACAGTGAAAGCAGCGCGAGGTGTGAGTGAGCCGGGACATTGAAAATAGCGCGACAGGTGAGTGAGCCAGGACAGTGAAAACAGCGCGGGAGGTGAGTGAGCCGGGACATTGCAAACAGCGCGAGAGGTGAGTGAGCCGGGACATTGCAAAAAGCGCGAGAGGTGAGTGAGCCGGGACAGTGAAAACAGCGCGCGAGGTGAGTGAGCCCGGACATTGAAAACAGCGCGGGAGGTGAGTGAGCTGGGACAGTGAAAACAGCGCGGGAGACGAGTGAGCCGTGAGAGTGAAAACAGCGCGGGAGCTGAGTGAGCAGGGATAGTGAAAACAGCGCGGGAGGTTAGTGAGCCAGGAAATTGAAAAAAGCGCGAGAGGTGAGTGAGCCGGGACATTGAAAGCAGCGCGAGAGGCAAGTGAGTCGGGACAGTGAAAACAGCGCGGGAGCTGAGTGAGCCGGGACAGTGAAAATAGCGCGAGAGGTGAGTGAACCGGGACATAGAAAATAGCGCGAGAGGTGAGTGAGCCGGGACATTAAAAACAGCGCGAGAGGAGAGTGAGCCGGGACAGTGAAAACAGCGCGTGAGGTGAGTGAGCCGGGACGGTGAAAACAGCGTGGGAGGTGAGAGGAGCCGGGACAGTGAAAACAGCGCGGGAGGTGAGTGAGCCGGGACAGTGAAAACAGCGCGTGAGCTGAGTGAGCCGGGACAGTGAAAACAGCGCGGGAGGTTAGTGAGCCGGGAAATTGAAAGCAGCGCGAGAGGTGAGTGAGCCGGGACATTGAAAGCAGCGCGAGAGTCGAGTGAGCCGGGACAGTGAAAACAATGCGGGAGGTGAGTGAGCCTGGACAGTGAAAACAGCGGGAGATGTGAGTGAGCCGGGACATTAAAAATACCGCGACAGGTGAGTGAGCCGGTACAGTGAAAACAGCGCAGGAGGTGAGAGAGCCGGGACATAGAAAACAGCGCGAGAGGTGAGTGAGCCGGGACATTGAAAACAGCGCGAGAGGTGAGTAAGACAGGACATTGCAAACAGCGTGGGAGGTGAGAAGAGCTGGGACAGTGAAAACAGCGCGGGAGGTGAGTGAGCCGGGACAGTGAAAACAGCGCGTGAGCTGAGTGAGCCGGGACAGTTAAAACAGCGCGGGAGGTGAGTGAGCCGGGACATTGAAAACAGCGCGCGAGGTGAGTGAGCCCGGACATTAAAAACAGCGCGAGAGGTGAGTGAGCCGGGACAGTGAAAACAGCGCGTGAGGTGAGTGAGCCGGGACGGTGAAAACAGCGCGATAGGTGAGTGACCCGGGACATTGAAAACAGTGTGAGCGGAGCGTGAGCCGGGACATTGAACAGAGCGCGGGAGCTGAGTGAGCCGGGACATTGAAAACAGCGCGGGAGCTGAGTGGGCCGTGACATTGAAAACAGCGCGGGATGTGAGTGAGCCGGGACATTGGAACAGCGCGAGAGGTGTATGAGCCGGGGCATTGAAAAAAGCGCAGGAGGTGAGTGAATCGGGACAGTGAAAACAGCGCGAGAGGTGAGTGAGCCGGAATATTGAAAACAGCGCGAGAGGTGAGTGAGCCCGGACATTGAAAACAGCGCGGAAGTGAGTGAGCCGGAACAGTGAAAACAGTGCGGTAGGTGAATGAGCCGGGACAGTGAAAACAGCGCGGGTGTTGAGTGAGCCGGGACAGTGAAAACAGCGCGTGAGCTGAGTGAGCCGGGACAGTGAAAACAGCGCGGTAGGTTAGTGAGCCGGGAAATTGAAAACAGCGCGAGAGGTGAGTGAGCCAGGACATTGAAAATAGCGCGACAGGTGAGTGAGCCGGGACATTGCGAACAGCGCGAGAGGTGAGTGAGCCGGGACATTGAAAACAGCGCGGGAAGTTAGTGAGCCGGGAAATTGAAAACAGCGCGAGAGGTGAGTGAGCCGGGACATTGAAAGCAGCGCGAGAGGCAAGTGAGCAGGGACAGTGAAAACAGCGCGGGAGGTGAGTGAGCCGGGACAGTGAAAACAGCGCGTGAGCTGAGTGAGCCGGGACAGTAAAAACAGCGCGGGTGGCGAGTGAGCCGGGACATTGAAAACAGCGCGGGATGTGAGTGAGCCGGGTCATTGGAACAGCGCGAGATGTGTATGAGCCGGGGCATTGAAAAAAGCGCAGGAGGTGAGTGAATCGTGACAGTGAAAACAGCGCGAGAGGTGAGTGAGCCGGAACATTGAAAACAGCGCGAGAGGTGAGTGAGCCCGGACATTGAAAACAGCGCGGAAGTGAGTGAGCCGGAACAGTGAAAACAGTGCGGTAGGTGAATGAGCCGGGACAGTGAAAACAGAGCGGGTGTTGAGTGAGCCGGGACAGTGAAAACAGCGCGTGAGCTGAGAGAGCCGGCACAGTGAAAACAGCGCGGGAGGTTAGTGAGCCGGGAAATTGAAAGCAGCGCGAGAGGTGAGTGAGCCAGGACATTGAAAATAGCGCGACAGGTGAGTGAGCCGGGACATTGCGAACAGCGCGAGAGGTGAGTGAGCCGGGACATTGAAAACAGCGCGGGAAGTTAGTGAGCCGGGACATTGAAAACAGCGCGGGAGCTGAGTGAGGCGGGACAGTAAAAACAGCGCGGGAGGCGAGTGAGCCGGGACATTGAAAACAGCGCGGGAGCTGAGTGAGCAGGGATAGTGAAAACAGCGCGGGAGGTGAGCGAGCCGGGACATTGAAAGCAGCGCCAGAGGCAAGTGAGCCGGGACAGTTAAAATACCGCGGGAGCTGAGTGAGCCGGAACAGTGAAAATAGAGGGAGAGGTGAGTGAGCCGGGACACAGAAAAAAGCGCGAGAGATGAGTGAGTCTGGACATTGAAAACAGCACGTGAGGTGAGTGAGCATGGACATTGAAAACAGTGCGAGAGGTGAGTGAGCCGGGACAGTGAAAACAGCCCGGGAGGTGCGGGAGACAGGACAGTGAAAACAGCGGGAGAGGTGAGTTAGTCGGGACAATGAAAACAGCGGCAGCGGAGTGTGAGCAGTGACACTGAAAACAGCGCGTGTGGAGAGTGAGCCGGGGCATTGAAAACAGCGCGGGAGCTGAGTGAGCCGGGACATTGAAAACAGCGCGGGAGCTGTGTGAGCCGGGACATTGAAAACAGCGCGGGAGGTGAGTGAGCCTGGACATTCAAAACAGCGCGAGAGGTGAGTGAGCCGGGACATTGAAAACAGCGCGGAAGTGAGTGAGCCGGAACAGTGAAAACAGTGCGGTAGGTGAATGAGCCGGGACAGTGAAAACAGCGCGGGTGTTGAGTGAGCCGGGACAGTGAAAACAGCGCGTGAGCTGAGTGAGCCGGGACAGTGAAAACAGCGCGGGAGGTTACTGAGCCGGGAAATTGAAAACAGCGCGAGAGGTGAGTGAGCTAGGACATTGAAAATAGCGCGACAGGTGAGTGAGCCGGGACATTGCGAACAGCGCGAGAGGTGAGTGAGCCGGGACATTGAAAACAGCGCGGGAAGTTAGTGAGCCTGGAAATTGAAAACAGCGCGAGAGGTGAGTGAGCCGGGACATTGAAAGCAGCGCGAGAGGCAAGTGAGCCGGGACAGTGAAAACAGCGCGGGAGGTGAGTGAGCCGGGACAGTGAAAACAGCGCGTGAGCTGAGTGAGCCGGGACAGTAAAAACAGCGCGGGAGACGAGTGAGCCGGGACATTGAAAACTGCGCGGGAGCTGAGTGAGCCGGGACAGTAAAAACAGCGCGGGAGGCGAGTGAGCCGGGACATTGAAAACAGCGCGGGAGCTGAGTGAGCAGGGATAGTGAAAACAGCGCGGGAGGTGAGTGAGCCGGGACATTGAAAGCAGCGCCAGAGGCAAGAGAGCCGGGACAGTTAAAATACCGCGGGAGCTGAGTGAGCCGGGACAGTGAAAATAGAGGGAGAGGTGAGTGAACCGGGACACAGAAAAAAGCGCGAGAGGTGAGTGAGTCTGGACATTGAAAACAGCACGTGAGGTGAGTGAGCATGGACATTGAAAACAGCGCGAGAGGTGAGTGAGCCGGGACAGTGAAAACAGCCCGGGAGGTGCGGGAGACAGGACAGTGAAAACAGCGGGAGAGGTGAGTTAGTCGGGACAATGAAAACAGCGGCAGCGGAGTGTGAGCAGTGACACTGAAAACAGCGCGTGTGGAGAGTGAGCCGGGGCATTGAAAACAGCGCGGGAGCTGAGTGAGCCGGGACATTGAAAACAGCGCGGGAGCTGTGTGAGCCGGGACATTGAAAACAGCGCGGGAGGTGAGTGAGCCTGGACATTCAAAACAGCGCGAGAGGTGAGTGAGCCGGGACATTGAAAACAGCGCGGAAGTGAGTGAGCCGGAACAGTGAAAACAGTGCGGTAGGTGAATGAGCCGGGACAGTGAAAACAGCGCGGGTGTTGAGTGAGCCGGGACAGTGAAAACAGCGCGTGAGCTGAGTGAGCCGGGACAGTGAAAACAGCGCGGGAGGTTAGTGAGCCGGGAATTTGAAAACAGCGCGAGAGGTGAGTGAGCCAGGACATTGAAAATAGCGCGACAGGTGAGTGAGCCGGGACATTGCGAACAGCGCGAGAGGTGAGTGAGCCTGGACATTGAAAACAGCGCGGGAAGTTAGTGAGCCGGGAAATTGAAAACAGCGCGAGAGGTGAGTGAGCCGGACATTGAAAGCAGCGCGAGAGGCAAGTGAGCCGGGACAGTGAAAACAGCGCGGGTGGTGAGTGAGCCGGGACAGTGAAAACAGCTCGTGAGCTGAGTGAGCCGGGACAGTAAAAACAGCGCGGGAGGCGAGTGAGCCGGGACATTGAAAACAGCGCGGGAGCTGAGTGAGCCGGGGCAGTAAAAAGAGCGCGGGAGGCGAGTGAGCCGGGATATTGAAAACAGCGCGGGAGCTGAGTGAGCAGGGATAGTGAAAACAGCGCGGGAGGTGAGTGAGCCGGGACATTGAAAGCAGTGCCAGAGGCAAGTGAGCCGGGACAGTTAAAATACCGCGGGAGCTGAGTGAGCCGGGACAGTGAAAATAGAGGGAGAGGTGAGTGAGCCGGGACACAGAAAAAAGCGCGAGAGGTGAGTGAGTCTGGACATTGAAAACAGCACGTGAGGTGAGTGAGCATGGACATTGAAAACAGCGCGAGAGGTGAGTGAGCCGGGACAGTGAAAACAGCCCGGGAGGTGCGGGAGACAGGACAGTGAAAACAGCGGGAGAGGTGAGTTAGTCGGGACAGTGAAAACAGCGGCAGCGGAGTGTGAGCAGTGACACTGAAAACAGCGCGTGTGGAGAGTGAGCCGGGGCATTGAAAACAGCGCGGGAGCTGAGTGAGCCGGGACATTGAAAACAGCGCGGGAGCTGTGTGAGCCGGGACATTGAAAAGAGCGCGGGAGGTGAGTGAGCCTGGACATTCAAAACAGCGCGAGAGGTGAGTGAGCCGGGACATTGAAAACAGCGCGGGAGGTGAGTGAGCCGGGACTGTGAAAACAGCGCGATAGGTGAGTGTGCCGGGACAGTGAAAACAGCGCGAGTGGAGAATGAGCCGAGACATTGAAAACAGTGCGAGAGGTGAGTGAGCCGCGATGGTGAAAACAGCGCGGGAGTTGAGTGAGCCGGGGCAGTGAAAACAACGCGAGAGGTGAGTGAGCCGGGAATGTTAATTACAGCGCGAGAGGTGAGTGAGCCGGGACATTCAAAACAGCGCGAGAGGTGAGTGAGCCGGGACATTGAAAACAGTGCTGGAGGTGAGTTAGCCTGGACTGTGAAAACAGCGCGAGATGTGAGTGAGCAGGGACATTGAAAATAGCGCGACAGTTGAGAGAGCCGGGACAGTGAAAACAGCGCGGGAGGTGAGTGAGCCGGGATATTGAAAACAGCACGAGAGGTGAGTGAGCCGTGATATTGAAAACAGCGCGAGAGGTGAGTGAGCACGGACATTGAAAACAACGCGGGAGGTGAGTGAGCCGTGTCAGTGAAAACAGCGCGAGAGGTGAGTGACCCGTGACATTGAAAACAGCGCGAGAGGTGAATGAGCCGTGACAGTGAAAATAGCGGGAGATGTGAGTGAGCCGGGACATTAAAAATAGCGCGACAGGTGAGTGAGCCGGTACAGTGAAAATAGCGCAGGAGGTGAGTGAGCCGGGACATTGAAAACAGCGCGAGAGGTGAGTGAGCCGGACATTGAAAACAGCGCGAGAGGTGAGTGAGCCCGGATATTGAAAACAGCGCGGGAGGTGAGTGAGCCAGGACAGTGAAAACATCGCGGGAGGTGAGTGAGCCGGGACAGTGAAAACAGCGCGTGAGCTGAGTGAGCCGGGACAGTGAAAACAGCGCGGGAGTTAGTGAGCCGGGACATTGAAAACAGCGCGGGATGTGAGTGAGACGGGACATTAAAAACAGCGCGAGTGGTGAGTGAGCCGGGACATTGAAAACAGCGCAGGAGGTGAGTGAATCGGGACAGTGAAAACAGCGCGAGGAGTGAGTGAGCCGGGACATTGAAAACAGCGCGAGAGGTGAGTGAGCCCGGACATTGAAAACAGCGCGGGAGGTGAGTGAGCCGGGACAGTGAAAACAGCGCGGGAGGTAAGTGAGCCGGGACAGTGAAAACATCGCGGGAGTTGAGTGAGCCGGGATAGTGAAAGCAGCGCGAGAGGTAAGTGAGCCGGGACATTGAAAGCAGAGCGAGCGGAGCGTGAGCCGGGACATTGAACAGAGCGCGGGAGCTGAGTGAGCCGGGACATTGAAAACAGCGCGAGAGGTGTATGAGCCGGGGCATTGAAAAAAGCGCAGGAGGTGAGTGAATCGGGACAGTGAAAACAGCGCGAGAGGTGAGTGAGCCGGAACATTAAAAACAGCGCGAGAGGTGATTGAGCCCGGACATTGAAAATAGCGCGACAGGTGAGAGAGCCGGGACAGTGAAAACAGCGCGGTAGGTGAGTGAGCCGGGACATTGAAAACAGCACGAGAGGTGAGTGAGCCGGGATATTGAAAACAGCGCGAGAGGTGAGTGAGCACGGACATTGAAAACAACGCGGGAGGTGAGTGAGCCGTGTCAGTGAAAACAGCGCGAGAGGTGAGTGACCCGTGACCTTGAAAACAGCGCGAGAGGTGAATGAGACGTGACAGTGAAAATAGCGGGAGATGTGAGTGAGCCGGGACATTAAAAATAGCGCGACAGATGAGTGAGCCGGTGCAGTGAAAATAGCGCAGGAGGTGAGTGAGCCGGGACATTGAAAACAGCGCGAGAGGTGAGTGAGCCGGGACATTGAAAACAGCGCAAGAGGTGAGTGAGCCCGGATATTGAAAACAGCGCGGGAGGTGAGTGAGCCGGGACAGTGAAAACATCGCGGGAGGTGAGTGAGCCGGGACAGTGAAAACAGCGCGTGAGCTGAGTGAGCCGGGACAGTGAAAACAGCGCGGGAGTTCGTGAGCCGGGAAATTGAAAACAGCGCGGGATGTGAGTGAGACGGGACATTGAAAACAGCGCGAGTGGGGAGTGAGCCGGGACATTGAAAACAGCGCAGGAGGTGAGTGAATCGGGACAGTGAAAACAGCGCGAGGGGTGAGTGAGCCGGGACATTGAAAACAGCGCGAGAGGTGAGTGAGCCCGGACATTGAAAACAGCGCGGGAGGTGAGTGAGCCGGGACAGTGAAAACAGCGCGAGAGGTGAGTGAGCCGGGACATTGAAAGCAGCGCGTGAGGCAAGTGAGCCGGGACAGTTAAAATAGCGCGGGAGCAGAGTGAGCCGGGACAGTGAAAATAGAGGGAGAGGTGAGTGAGCCGGTACAGTGCAAACAGCCCGGGAGGTGTGGCAGACAGGACAGTGAAAACAGCGGGAGAGGTGAGTTAGTCGGGACAGTGAAAACAGCGGCAGCGGAGAGTGAGCAGTGACAGTGAAAACAGCGCGTGTGGAGAGTGAGCCGGGGCATTGAAAACAGCGCGGGAGCTGTGTGAGCCGGGACATTGAAAACAGCGCGGGAGGTGAGTGAGCCTGGACATTCAAAACAGCGCGAGAGGTGAGTGAGCCGGGACATTGAAAACAGCGCGGGAGGTGAGTGAGCCGAGACATTGAAAACAATGCGAGAGGTGAGTGAGCCGGGATGGTGAAAAGAGCGCGGGAGTTGAGTGAGCCGGGGCAGTGAAAACAACGCGAGAGGTGAGTGAGCCGGGACATTGAAAACAGCGCGAGAGGTGAGTGAGCCGGTACATTGAAAACAGCGCGGGAGGTGAGTGAGCCTGGACTCTCAACACAGCGCGAGATGTGAGTGAGCCGGGACATTGAAAATAGCGCGACAGGTGAGAGAGCCGGGACAGTGAAAACAGCGCGGGAGGTGAGTGAGCCGGGACATTGAAAACAGCGCGAGATGTGAGTGAGCCGGGATATTGAAAACAGCGCGAGAGGTGAGTGAGCCCGGACATTGAAAACAGCGCGGGAGGTGAGTGAGCCGGGACAGTGAAAACAACAGCGCGAGAGGTGAGCGACCCATGACATTGAAAACAGCGCGAGAGGTGAATGAGCCGGGACAGTGAAAACAGCGCGGGAGCTGAGTGAGCCGGGACAGTGAAAACAGCGGGAGATGTGAGTGAGCCGGGACATTAAAAATACCGCGACAGGTGAGTGAGCCGGTACAGTGAAAACAGCGCAGGAGGTGAGAGAGCCGGGACATAGAAAACAGCGCGAGAGGTGAGTGAGCCGGGACATTGAAAACAGCGCGAGAGGTGAGTAAGACAGGACATTGCAAACAGCGTGGGAGGTGAGAAGAGCTGGGACAGTGAAAACAGCGCGGGAGGTGAGTGAGCCGGGACAGTGAAAACAGCGCGTGAGCTGAGTGAGCCGGGACAGTGAAAACAGCGCGGGAGGTTAGTGAGCCGGGAAATTGAAAACAGCGCGAGAGGTGAGTGAGCCAGGACATTGAAAGCAGCGCGAGAGGTGAGTGAGCCGGGACAGTGAAAACAGTGCGGGAGGTGAGTGAGCCGGGACAGTGAAAGCAGCGCGAGATGTGAGTGAGCCCGGACATTAAAAACAGCGCGAGAGGTGAGTGAGCCGGGACAGTGAAAACAGCGCGTGAGGTGAGTGAGCCCGGACATTAAAAACAGCGCGAGAGGTGAGTGAGCCGGGACAGTGAAAACAGCGCGTGAGGTGAGTGAGCCGGGACGGTGAAAACAGCGCGATAGGTGAGTGACCCGGGACATTGAAAACAGCGCGAGCGGAGCGTGAGCCGGGACATTGAACAGAGCGCGGGAGCTGAGTGAGCCGGGACATTGAAAACAGCGCGGGAGCTGAGTGCGCCGTGACATTGAAAACAGCGCGGGATGTGAGTGAGCCGGGACATTGAAACAGCGCGGGAGCTGAGTGAGCCGGGACATTGAAAACAGCGCGAGAGGTGTATGAGCCGGGGCATTGAAAAAAGCGCAGGAGGTGAGTGAATCGGGACAGTGAAAACAGCGCGAGAGGTGAGTGAGCCGGAACATTAAAAACAGCGCGAGAGGTGATTGAGCCCGGACATTGAAAATAGCGCGACAGGTGAGAGAGCCGGGACAGTGAAAACAGCGCGGTAGGTGAGTGAGCCGGGACATTGAAAACAGCACGAGAGGTGAGTGAGCCGGGATATTGAAAACAGCGCGAGAGGTGAGTGAGCACGGACATTGAAAACAACGCGGGAGGTGAGTGAGCCGTATCAGTGAAAACAGCGCGAGAGGTGAGTGACCCGTGACCTTGAAAACAGCGCGAGAGGTGAATGAGACGTGACAGTGAAAATAGCGGGAGATGTGAGTGAGCCGGGACATTAAAAATAGCGCGACAGATGAGTGAGCCGGTGCAGTGAAAATAGCGCAGGAGGTGAGTGAGCCGGGACATTGAAAACAGCGCGAGAGGTGAGTGAGCCGGGACATTGAAAACAGCGCAAGAGGTGAGTGAGCGCGGATATTGAAAACAGCGCGGGAGGTGAGTGAGCCGGGACAGTGAAAACATCGCGGGAGGTGAGTGAGCCGGGACAGTGAAAACAGCGCGTGAGCTGAGTGAGCCGGGACAGTGAAAACAGCGCGGGAGTTCGTGAGCCGGGAAATTGAAAACAGCGCGGGATGTGAGTGAGACGGGACATTGAAAACAGCGCGAGTGGGGAGTGAGCCGGGACATTGAAAACAGCGCAGGAGGTGAGTGAATCGGGACAGTGAAAACAGCGCGAGGGGTGAGTGAGCCGGGACATTGAAAACAGCGCGAGAGGTGAGTGAGCCCGGACAATGAAAACAGCGCGGGAGGTGAGTGAGCCGGCACAGTGAAAACAGCGCGAGAGGTGAGTGAGCCGGGACATTGAAAGCAGCGCGTGAGGCAAGTGAGCCGGGACAGTTAAAATAGCGCGGGAGCAGAGTGAGCCGGGACAGTGAAAATAGAGGGAGAGGTGAGTGAGCCGGTACAGTGCAAACAGCCCGGGAGGTGTGGCAGACAGGACAGTGAAAACAGCGGGAGAGGTGAGTTAGTCGGGACAGTGAAAACAGCGGCAGCGGAGAGTGAGCAGTGACAGTGAAAACAGCGCGTGTGGAGAGTGAGCCGGGGCATTGAAAACAGCGCGGGAGCTGTGTGAGCCGGGACATTGAAAACAGCGCGGGAGGTGAGTGAGCCTGGACATTCAAAACAGCGCGAGAGGTGAGTGAGCCGGGACATTGAAAACAGCGCGGGAGGTGAGTGAGCCGACACATTGAAAACAATGCGAGAGGTGAGTGAGCCGGGATGGTGAAAAGAGCGCGGGAGTTGAGTGAGCCGGGGCAGTGAAAACAACGCGAGAGGTGAGTGAGCCGGGACATTGAAAACAGCGCGAGAGGTGAGTGAGACGGTACATTGAAAACAGCGCGGGAGGTGAGTGAGCCTGGACTCTCAACACAGCGCGAGATGTGAGTGAGCCGGGACATTGAAAATAGCGCGACAGGTGAGAGAGCCGGGACAGTGAAAACAGCGCGGGAGGTGAGTGAGCCGGGACATTGAAAACAGCGCGAGATGTGAGTGAGCCGGGATATTGAAAACAGCGCGAGAGGTGAGTGAGCCCGGACATTGAAAACAGCGCGGGAGGTGAGTGAGCCGGGACAGTGAAAACAACAGCGCGAGAGGTGAGCGACCCGTGACATTGAAAACAGCGCGAGAGGTGAATGAGCCGGGACAGTGAAAACAGCGCGGGAGCTGAGTGAGCCGGGACAGTGAAAACAGCGGGAGATGTGAGTGAGCCGGGACATTAAAAATACCGCGACAGGTGAGTGAGCCGGTACAGTGAAAACAGCGCAAGAGGTGAGAGAGCCGGGACATAGAAAACAGCGCGAGAGGTGAGTGAGCCGGGACATTGAAAACAGTGCGAGAGGTGAGTAAGACAGGACATTGCAAACAGCGTGGGAGGTGAGAAGAGCTGGGACAGTGAAAACAGCGCGGGAGGTGAGTGAGCCGGGACAGTGAAAACAGCGCGTGAGCTGAGTGAGCCGGGACAGTGAAAACAGCGCGGGAGGTTAGTGAGCCGGGAAATTGAAAACAGCGCGAGAGGTGAGTGAGCCAGGACATTGAAAGCAGCGCGAGAGGTGAGTGAGCCGGGACAGTGAAAACAGTGCGGGAGGTGAGTGAGCCGGGACAGTGAAAGCAGCGCGAGATGTGAGTCAGCCGGGACATTGAAAATAGCGCGACAGGTGAGTGAGCCAGGACAGTGAAAACAGCGCGGGAGGTGAGTGAGCCGGGACATTGCAAACAGCGCGAGAGGTGAGTGAGCCGGGACATTGAAAACAGCGCGCGAGGTGAGTGAGCCCGGACATTAAAAACAGCGCGAGAGGTGAGTGAGCCGGGACAGTGAAAACAGCGCGTGAGGTGAGTGAGCCGGGACGGTGAAAACAGCGCGATAGGTGAGTGACCCGGGACATTGAAAACAGCGCGAGCGGAGCGTGAGCCGGGACATTGAACAGAGCGCGGGAGCTGAGTGAGCCGGGACATTGAAAACAGCGCGGGAGCTGAGTGCGCCGTGACATTGAAAACAGCGCGGGATGTGAGTGAGCCGGGACATTGAAACAGCGCGAGATGTGAGTGAGCCGGGACATTGAAAATAGCGCGACAGGTGAGTGAGCCAGGACAGTGAAAACAGCGCGGGAGGTGAGTGAGCCGGGAAATTGAAACCAGCGCGAGAGGTGAGTGAGCCGGGACATTGAAAGCAGCGCGAGAGGCAAGTGAGCCGGGACAGTGAAAACAGCGCGCGAGGTGAGTGAGCCCGGACATTGAAAACAGCGCGGGAGGTGAGTGAGCCGGGACAGTAAAAACAGCGCGGGAGACGAGTGAGCCGTGAGAGTGAAAACAGCGCGGGAGCTGAGTGAGCGGGGACAGTGAAAACAGCGCGGGAGGTTAGTGAGCTGGGACATTGAAAGCAGCGCGAGAGGCAAGTGAGCCGGGACAGTGAAAACAGCGCGGGAGCTAAGTGAGCCGGGACAGTGAAAATAGCGCGAGAGGTGAGTGAACCGGGACATAGAAAATAGCGCGAGAGGTGAGTGAGCCGGGACATTAAAAACAGCGCGAGAGGTGAGTGAGCCGGGACAGGGAAAACAGCGCGTGAGGTGAGTGAGCCGGGACGGTGAAAACAACGCGATAGGTGTGTGACCCGGGACATTGAAAACAGCGCGAGCGGAGCGTGAGCCGGGACATTGAACAGAGCGCGGGAGCTGAGTGAGCCGGGACATTGAAAACAGCGCGGGAGCTGAGTGGGCCGTGACATTGAAAACAGCGCGGGATGTGAGTGAGCCGGGACATTGAAACAGCGCGAGAGGTGTATGAGCCGGGGCATTGAAAAATGCGCAGGAGGTGAGTGAATCGGGACAGTGAAAACAGCGCGAGAGGTGAGTGGGCCGGAACATTGAAAACAGCGCGAGAGGTGAGTGAGCCCGGACATTGAAAACAGCGCAGAAGTGAGTGAGCGGGGACAGTGAAAACAGCGCGGGAGGTTAGTGAGCCGGGAAATTGAAAACAGCGCGAGAGGTGAGTGAGCCGGGACATTGAAAGCAGCGCGAGAGGCAAGTGAGCCGGGACAGTGAAAACAGCGCGGGAGCTGAGTGAGCCGGGACAGTGAAAATAGCGCGAGAGGTGAGTGAACCGTGACATAGAAAATAGCGCGAGAGGTGAGTGAGCCGGGACATTAAAAACAGGACGCTAGGTGAGTGACCCGGGCATTGAAAACAGCGCGAGCGGAGCGTGAGCCGGGCCATTGAACAGAGCACGGGAGCTGAGTGAGCCGGGACATTGAAAACAGCGCGGGAGCTGAGTGGGCCGTGACATTGAAAACAGCGCGGGATGTGAGTGAGCCGGGACATTGGAACAGCGCGAGAGGTGTATGAGCCGGGGCATTGAAAAAAGCGCAGGAGGTGAGTGAATCATGACAGTGAAAACAGCGCGAGAGGTGAGTGAGCCGGAACATTGAAAACAGCGCGAGAGGTGAGTGAGCCCGGACATTGAAAACAGCGCGGAAGTGAGTGAGCCGGAACAGTGAAAACAGTGCGGTAGGTGAATGAGCCGGGACAGTGAAAACAGCGCGGGTGTTGAGTGAGCCGGGACAGTGAAAACAGCGCGTGAGCTGAGTGAGCCGGGACAGTGAAAACAGCGCGGGAGGTTAGTGAGCCGGGAAATTGAAAACAGCGCGAGAGGTGAGTGAGCCAGGACATTGAAAATAGCGCGACAGGTGAGTGAGCCGGGACATTGCGAACAGCGCGAGAGGTGAGTGAGCCGGGACATTGAAAACAGCGCGGGAAGTTAGTGAGCCGGGAAATTGAAAACAGCGCGAGAGGTGAGTGAGCCGGGACATTGAAAGCAGCGCGAGAGGCAAGTGAGCCGGGACAGTGAAAACAGCGCGGGAGGTGAGTGAGCCGGGACAGTGAAAACAGCGCGTGAGATGAATGAGCCGGGACAGTAAAAACAGCGCGGGAGGCGAGTGAGCCGGGACATTGAAAACAGCGCGGGAGCTGAGTGAGCCGGGACAGTAAAAACAGCGCCGGAGGCGAGTGAGCCGGGACATTGAAAACAGCGAAGGAGCTGAGTGAGCAGGGATAGTGAAAACAGCGCGGGAGGTGAGTGAGCCGGGACAGTGAAAATAGAGGGAGAGGTGAGTGAGCCGGGACACAGAAAAAAGCGCGAGAGGTGAGTGAGTCTGGACATTGAAAACAGCACGTGAGGTGAGTGAGCATGGACATTGAAAACAGCGCGAGAGGTGAGTGAGCCGGGACAGTGAAAACAGCCCGGGAGGTGCGGGAGACAGGACAGTGAAAACAGCGGGAGAGGTGAGTTAGTCGGGACAGTGAAAACAGCGGCAGCGGAGTGTGAGCAGTGACACTGAAAACAGCGCGTGTGGAGAGTGAGCCGGGGCATTGAAAACAGCGCGGGAGCTGAGTGAGCCGGGACATTGAAAACAGCGCGAGAGGTGAGTGAGCCGGGACATTGAAAACAGCGCGGGAGGTGAGTAAGCCGGGACTGTGAAAACAGCGGGATAGGTGAGTGTGCCGGGACAGTGAAAACAGCGCGAGTGGAGAATGAGCCGAGATATTGAAAACAATGCGAGAGGTGAGTGAGCCGCGATGGTGAAAACAGCGCGGGAGTTGAGTGAGCCGGGGCAGTGAAAACAACGCGAGAGGTGAGTGAGCCGGGAATGTTAATTACAGCGCGAGAGGTGAGTAAGCCGGGACATTCAAAACAGCGCGAGAGGTGAGTGAGCCGGGACATTAAAAACAGCGCTGGAGGTGAGTTAGCCTGGACTGTGAAAACAGCGCGAGATGTGAGTGAGCCGGGACATTGAAAATAGCGCGACAGGTGATAGAGCCGGGACAGTGAAAACAGCGCGGGAGGTGAGTGAGCCGGGACATTGAAAACAGCACGAGAGGTGAGTGAGCCGGGATATTGAAAACAGCGCGAGAGGTGAGTGAGCACGGACATTGAAAACAACGCGGGAGGTGAGTGAGCCGTGTCAGTGAAAACAGCGCGAGAGGTGAGTGACCCGTGACATTGAAAACAGCGCGAGAGGTGAATGAGCCGTGACAGTGAAAATAGCGGGAGATGTGAGTGAGCCGGGACATTAAAAATAGCGAGGCAGGTGAGTGAGCCGGTACAGTGAAAATAGCGCAGGAGGTGAGTGAGCCGGGACATTGAAAACAGCGCGAGAGGTGAGTGAGCCGGGACATTGAAAACAGCTCGAGAGGTGAGTGAGCCCGGATATTGAAAACAGCGCGGGAGGTGAGTGAGCCGGGACAGTGAAAACATCGCGGGAGGTGAGTGAGCCGGGACAGTGAAAACAGCGCGGGATGTGAGTGAGCCGGGACATTGAAAACAGCACGAGAGGTGAGTGAGCCGGGATATTGAAAACAGCGCGAGAGGTGAGTGAGCACGGACATTGAAAACAACGCGGGAGGTGAGTGAGCCGTGTCAGTGAAAACAGCGCGAGAGGTGAGTGACCCGTGACATTGAAAACAGCGCGAGAGGTGAATGAGCCGTGACAGTGAAAATAGCGGGAGATGTGAGTGAGCCGGGACATTAAAAATAGCGCGACAGGTGATTGAGCCGGTACAGTGAAAATAGCGCAGGAGGTGAGTGAGCCGGGACATTGAAAACAGCGCGAGAGGTGAGTGAGCCGGGACATTGAAAACAGCGCGAGAGGTGAGTGAGCCCGGATATTGAAAACAGCGCGGGAGGTGAGTGAGCCGGGACAGTGAAAACATCGCGGGAGGTGAGTGAGCCGGGACAGTGAAAAGAGCGCGTGAGCTGAGTGAGCCGGGACAGTGAAAACAGCGCGGGAGTTAGTGAGCCGGGAAATTGAAAACAGCGCGAGAGGTGAGTGAGCCGGGACATTGAAAGCAGCGCGAGAGGCAAGTGAGCCGGGACAGTGAAAACAGTGCGGGAGCTGAGTGAGCCGGGACATTGAAAACAGCGCGGGATGTGAGTGAGACGGGACATTGAAAACAGCGCGAGTGGTGAGTGAGCCGGGACATTGAAAACAGCGCAGGAGGTGAGTGAATCGGTACAGTGAAAACAGCGCGAGGGGTGAGTGAGCCGGGACATTGAAAACAGCGCGAGAGGTGAGTGAGCCCGGACATTGAAAACAGCGCGGGAGGTGAGTGAGCCGGGACAGTGAAAACAGCGCGGGAGGTAAGTGAGCCGGGACAGTGAAAACATCGCGGGAGTTGAGTGAGCCGGGACAGTGAAAGCAGCGCGAGAGGTGAGTGAGCCGATACATTGAAAGCAGCGCGAGCGGAGCGTGAGCCGGGACATTGAACAGAGCGCGGGAGCTGAGTGAGCCGGGACATTGAAAACAGCGCGGGAGCTGAGTGGGCCGTGACATTGAAAACAGCGCGAGAGGTGAGTGAGCCGGGACATTGAAAACAGCGCGAGAGGTGTATGAGCCGGGGCATTGAAAAAAGCGCAGGAGCTGAGTGAATCGGGACAGTGAAAACAGCGCGAGAGGTGAGTGAGCCGGAACATTAAAAACAGCGCGAGAGGTGAGTGAGCCTGGACATTGAAAATAGCGCGACAGGTGAGAGAGCCGGGACAGTGAAAACAGCGCGGGAGGTGAGTGAGCCGGGACATTGAAAACAGCATGAGAGGTGAGTGAGCCGGGATATTGAAAACAGCGCGAGAGGTGAGTGAGCACGGACATTGAAAACAACGCGGGAGGTGAGTGAGCCGTGTCAGTGAAAACAGCGCGAGAGGTGAGTGACCCGTGACATTGAAAACAGCGCGAGAGGTGAATGAGCCGTGACAGTGAAAATAGCGGGAGATGTGAGTGAGCCGGGACATTAAAAATAGCGTGACAGGTGAGTGAGCCGGTACAGTGAAAATAGCGCAGGAGGTGAGTGAGCCGGGACATTGAAAACAGCGCGAGAGGTGAGTGAGCCGGGACATTGAAAACAGCGCGAGAGGTGAGTGAGCCCGGATATTGAAAACAGCGCGGGAGGTGAGTGAGCCGGGACAGTGAAAACATCGCGGGAGGTGAGTGAGCCGGGACAGTGAAAACAGCGCGTGAGCTGAGTGAGCCGGGACAGTGAAAACAGCGCGGGAGTTAGTGAGCCGGGAAATTGAAAACAGCGCGAGATGTGAGTGAGCCGGGACATTGAAAGCAGCGCGAGGGGCAAGTGAGCCGGGACAGTGAAAACAGTGCGGGAGCTGAGTGAGCCGGGACATTGAAAACAGTGCGGGATGTGAGTGAGACGGGACATTGAAAACAGCGCGAGTGGTGAGTGAGCCGGGACATTGAAAACAGCGCAGGAAGTGAGTGAATCGGGACAGTGAAAACAGCGCGAGGGGTGAGTGAGCCGGGACATTGAAAACAGCGCGCGAGGTGAGTGAGCCCGGACATTGAAAACAGCGCGGGAGGTGAGTGAGCCGGGACAGTGAAAACAGCGCGGGAGGTAAGTGAGCAGGGACAGTGAAAACATCGCGGGAGGTGAGTGAGCCGGGACAGTGAAAGCAGCGCGAGAGGTGAGTGAGCCGGGACATTGAAAGCAGCGCGTGAGGCAAGTGAGCCGGGACAGTTAAACTAGCGCGGGAGCAGAGTGAGCCGGGACAGTGAAAATAGAGGGAGAGGTGAGTGAGCCGGGAGAGTGAAAACAGCCCGGGAGGTGCGGGAGACAGGACAGTGAAAACAGCGGGAGAGGTGAGTTAGTCGGGACAGTGAAAACAGCGGCAGCGGAGAGTGAGCAGTGACAGTGAAAACAGCGCGTGTCGAGAGTGAGCCGGGGCATTGAAAACAGCGCGGGAGCTGAGTGAGCCGGGACATTGAAAACAGCGCGGGAGCTGTGTGAGCCGGGACATTGAAAACAGCGCGGGAGGTGAGTGAGCCTGGACATTCAAAACAGCGCGAGAGGTGAGTGAGCCGGGACATTGAAAACAGCGCAGGAGGTGAGTGAGCGGAGACATTGAAAACAATGCGAGAGGTGAGTGAGCTGGGATGGTGAAAAGAGCGCGGGAGTTGAGTGAGCCGGGGCAGTGAAAACAACGCGAGAGGTGAGTGAGCCGGGACATTGAAAACAGCGCGAGAGGTGAGTGAGCCGGGACATTGAAAACAGCGCGGGAGGTGAGTGAGCCTGGACTGTCAAAACAGCGCGAGATGTGAGTGAGCCGGGACATTGAAAATAGCGCGACAGGTGAGAGAGCCGGGACAGTGAAAACAGCGCGGGAGGTGAGTGAGCCGGGACATTGAAAACAGCGCGAGATGTGAGTGAGCCGGGATATTGAAAACAGCGCGAGAGGTGAGTCAGCCCGGACATTGAAAACAGTGCGGGAGGTGAGTGAGCCGGGACAGTGAAAACAACAGCGCGAGAGGTGAGCGACCCGTGACATTGAAAACAGCGCGAGAGGTGAATGAGCCGGGACAGTGAAAACAGCGCGGGAGCTGAGTGAGCCGGGACAGTGAAAACAGCGGGAGATGTGAGTGAGCCGGGACATTAAAAATACCGCGACAGGTGAGTGAGCCGGTACAGTGAAAACCGCGCAGGAGGTGAGAGAGCCGTGACATTGAAAACAGCGCGAGAGGTGAGTGAGCCGGGACATTGAAAACAGCGCGAGAGGTGAGTAAGACAGGACATTGAAAACAGCGTGGGAGGTGAGAAGAGCCGGGACAGTGAAAACAGCGCGGGAGGTGAGTGAGCCGGGACACTGAAAGCAGCGCGAGATGTGAGTGAGCCGGGACAGTGAAAACAGCGCGTGAGCTGAGTGAGCCGGGACAGTGAAAACAGCGCGGGAGTTAGTGAGCCGGGAAATTGAAAACAGCGCGAGATGTGAGTGAGCCGGGACATTGAAAGCAGCGCGAGGGGCAAGTGAGCCGGGACAGTGAAAACAGTGCGGGAGCTGAGTGAGCCGGGACATTGAAAACAGTGCGGGATGTGAGTGAGACGGGACATTGAAAACAGCGCGAGTGGTGAGTGAGCCGGGACATTGAAAACAGCGCAGGAGGTGAGTGAATCGGGACAGTGAAAACAGCGCGAGGGGTGAGTGAGCCGGGACATTGAAAACAGCGCGCGAGGTGAGTGAGCCCGGACATTGAAAACAGCGCGGGAGGTGAGTGAGCCGGGACAGTGAAAACAGCGCGGGAGGTAAGTGAGCCGGGACAGTGAAAACATCGCGGGAGTTGAGTGAGCCGGGACAGTGAAAGCAGCGCGAGAGGTGAGTGAGCCGGGACATTGAAAGCAGCGCGTGAGGCAAGTGAGCCGGGACAGTTAAACTAGCGCGGGAGCAGAGTGAGCCGGGACAGTGAAAATAGAGGGAGAGGTGAGTGAGCCGGGAGAGTGAAAACAGCCCGGGAGGTGCGGGAGACAGGACAGTGAAAACAGCGGGAGAGGTGAGTTAGTCGGGACAGTGAAAACAGCGGCAGCGGAGAGTGAGCAGTGACAGTGAAAACAGCGCGTGTCGAGAGTGAGCCGGGGCATTGAAAACAGCGCGGGAGCTGAGTGAGCCGGGACATTGAAAACAGCGCGGGAGCTGTGTGAGCCGGGACATTGAAAACAGCGCGGGAGGTGAGTGAGCCTGGACATTCAAAACAGCGCGAGAGGTGAGTGAGCCGGGACATTGAAAACAGCGCAGGAGGTGAGTGAGCCGAGACATTGAAAACAATGCGAGAGGTGAGTGAGCTGGGATGGTGAAAAGAGCGCGGGAGTTGAGTGAGCCGGGGCAGTGAAAACAACGCGAGAGGTGAGTGAGCCGGGACATTGAAAACAGCGCGCGAGGTGAGTGAGCCCGGACATTGAAAACAGCGCGGGAGGTGAGTGAGCCGGGACAGTGAAAACAGCGCGGGATGTGAGTGAGACGGGACATTGAAAACAGCGCGAGTGGTGAGTGAGCCGGGACATTGAAAACAGCGCAGGAGGTGAGTGAATCGGGACAGTGAAAACAGCGCGAGGGGTGAGTAAGCCGGGACATTGAAAACAGCGCGCGAGGTGAGTGAGCCCGGACATTGAAAACAGCGCGGGAGGTGAGTGAGCCGGGACAGTGAAAACAGCGCGGGAGGTAAGTGAGCCGGGACAGTGAAAACATCGCGGGAGTTGAGTGAGCCGGGACAGTGAAAGCAGCGCGAGAGGTGAGTGAGCCGGGACATTGAAAGCAGCGCGTGAGGCAAGTGAGCCGGGACAGTTAAACTAGCGCGGGAGCAGAGTGAGCCGGGACAGTGAAAATAGAGGGAGAGGTGAGTGAGCCGGGAGAGTGAAAACAGCCCGGGAGGTGCGGGAGACAGGACAGTGAAAACAGCGGGAGAGGTGAGTTAGTCGGGACAGTGAAAACAGCGGCAGCGGAGAGTGAGCAGTGACAGTGAAAACAGCGCGTGTCGAGAGTGAGCCGGGGCATTGAAAACAGCGCGGGAGTTAGTGAGCCGGGAAATTGAAAACAGCGCGAGATGTGAGTGAGCCGGGACATTGAAAGCAGCGCGAGGGGCAAGTGAGCCGGGACAGTGAAAACAGTGCGGGAGCTGAGTGAGCCGGGACATTGAAAACAGTGCGGGATGTGAGTGAGACGGGACATTGAAAACAGCGCGAGTGGTGAGTGAGCCGGGACATTGAAAACAGCGCAGGAGGTGAGTGAATCGGGACAGTGAAAACAGCGCGAGGGGTGAGTGAGCCGGGACATTGAAAACAGCGCGCGAGGTGAGTGAGCCCGGACATTGAAAACAGCGCGGGAGGTGAGTGAGCCGGGACAGTGAAAACAGCGCGGGAGGTAAGTGAGCCGGGACAGTGAAAACATCGCGGGAGTTGAGTGAGCCGGGACAGTGAAAGCAGCGCGAGAGGTGAGTGAGCCGGGACATTGAAAGCAGCGCGTGAGGCAAGTGAGCCGGGACAGTTAAACTAGCGCGGGAGCAGAGTGAGCCGGGACAGTGAAAATAGAGGGAGAGGTGAGTGAGCCGGGAGAGTGAAAACAGCCCGGGAGGTGCGGGAGACAGGACAGTGAAAACAGCGGGAGAGGTGAGTTAGTCGGGACAGTGAAAACAGCGGCAGCGGAGAGTGAGCAGTGACAGTGAAAACAGCGCGTGTCGAGAGTGAGCCGGGGCATTGAAAACAGCGCGGGAGCTGAGTGAGCCGGGACATTGAAAACAGCGCGGGAGCTGTGTGAGCCGGGACATTGAAAACAGCGCGGGAGGTGAGTGAGCCTGGACATTCAAAACAGCGCGAGAGGTGAGTGAGCCGGGACATTGAAAACAGCGCAGGAGGTGAGTGAGCGGAGACATTGAAAACAATGCGAGAGGTGAGTGAGCTGGGATGGTGAAAAGAGCGCGGGAGTTGAGTGAGCCGGGGCAGTGAAAACAACGCGAGAGGTGAGTGAGCCGGGACATTGAAAACAGCGCGAGAGGTGAGTGAGCCGGGACATTGAAAACAGCGCGGGAGGTGAGTGAGCCTGGACTGTCAAAACAGCGCGAGATGTGAGTGA
This sequence comes from Scyliorhinus torazame, assembly GCF_047496885.1. Taxonomy (NCBI): domain Eukaryota; kingdom Metazoa; phylum Chordata; class Chondrichthyes; order Carcharhiniformes; family Scyliorhinidae; genus Scyliorhinus; species Scyliorhinus torazame. Next base: position 116,035,507 of record NC_092718.1, read on the forward strand.
GCCGGGACATTGAAAATAGCGCGACAGGTGAGAGAGCCGGGACAGTGAAAACAGCGCGGGAGGTGAGTGAGCCGGGACATTGAAAACAGCGCGAGATGTGAGTGAGCCGGGATATTGAAAACAGCGCGAGAGGTGAGTCAGCCCGGACATTGAAAACAGCGCGGGAGGTGAGTGAGCCGGGACAGTGAAAACAACAGCGCGAGAGGTGAGCGACCCGTGACATTGAAAACAGCGAAAGAGGTGAATGAGCCGGGACAGTGAAAACAGCGCGGGAGCTGAGTGAGCCGGGACAGTGAAAACAGCGGGAGATGTGAGTGAGCCGGGACATTAAAAATACCGCGACAGGTGAGTGAGCCGGTACAGTGAAAACAGCGCAGGAGGTGAGAGAGCCGTGACATTGAAAACAGCGCGAGAGGTGAGTGAGCCGGGACATTGAAAACAGCGCGAGAGGTGAGTAAGACAGGACATTGAAAACAGCGTGGGAGGTGAGAAGAGCCGGGACAGTGCAAACAGCGCGGGAGGTGAGTGAGCCGGGACAGTGAAAGCAGCGCGAGATGTGAGTGAGCCGGGACATTGAAAATAGCGCGACAGGTGAGTGAGCCAGGACAGTGAAAACAGCGCGGGAGGTGAGTGAGCCGGGACATTGCAAACAGCGCGAGAGGTGAGTGAGCCGGGACATTGCAAACAGCGCGAGAGGTGAGTGAGCCGGGACAGTGAAAACAGCGCGCGAGGTGAGTGAGCCCGGACATTGAAAACAGCGCGGGAAGTGAGTGAGCCGGGACAGTAAAAACAGCGCGGGAGACGAGTGAGCCGTGAGAGTGAAAACAGCGCGGGAGCTGAGTGAGCGGGGACAGTGAAAACAGCGCGGGAGGTTAGTGAGCCGGGAAATTGAAAACAGCGCGAGAGGTGAGTGAGCCGGGACATTGAAAGCAGCGCGAGAGGCAAGTGAGCCGGGACAGTGAAAACAGCGCGGGAGCTAAGTGAGCCGGGACAGTGAAAATAGCGCGAGAGGTGAGTGAACCGGGACAGAGAAAATTGCGCGAGAGGTGAGTGAGCCGGGACATTAAAAACAGCGCGAGAGGTGAGTGAGCCGGGACAGTGAAAACAACGCGATAGGTGAGTGACCCGGGACATTGAAAACAGCGCGAGCGGAGCGTGAGCCGGGACAGTGAAAACAGCGCGGGAGCTGAGTGGGCCGTGACATTGAAAACAGCGCGGGATGTGAGTGAGCCGGGACATTGAAAACAGCGCAGAAGTGAGTGAGCCGGAACAGTGAAAACAGTGCGGTAGGTGAATGAGCCGGGACAGTGAAAACAGCGCGGGTGTTGAGTGATCCGGGACAGTGAAAACAGCGCGTGAGCTGAGTGAGCCGGTACAGTGAAAACAGCGCGGGAGGTTAGTGAGCCGGGAAATTGAAAACAGCGCGAGAGGAGAGTGAGCCGGGAGATTGAAAGCAGCGCGAGAGGCAAGTGAGCCGGGACAGTGAAAACAGCGCGGGAGGTGAGTGAGCCGGGACAGTGAAAACAGCGCGTGAGCTGAGTGAGCCGGTACAGTGAAAACAGCGCGGGAGGTTAGTGAGCCGGGAAATTGAAAACAGCGCGAGAGGAGAGTGAGCCGGGAGATTGAAAGCAGCGCGAGAGGCAAGTGAGCCGGGACAGTGCAAACAGTGCGGGAGGTGAGTGAGCCGGGACAATGAAACCAGCGCGAGATGTGAGTGAGCCAGGATATTGAAAATAGCGCGGGAAGTTAGTGAGCCGGGAAATTGAAAACAGCGCGAGAGGTGAGTGAGCCGGGACATTGAAAGCAGCGCGAGAGGCAAGTGAGCCGGGACAGTGAAAACAGCGCGGGAGGTGAGTGAGCCGGGACAGTGAAAACAGCGCGTGAGCTGAGTGAGCCGGTACAGTGAAAACCGCGCGGGAGGTTAGTGAGCCGGGAAATTGAAAACAGCGCGAGAGGTGAGTGAGCCGGGACATTGAAAGCAGCGCGGGAAATGAGTGAGCCGCGACAGTAAAAACAGCGCGGGAGGTGAGTGAGCCGGGACATTGAAAACAGCGCGGGAGCTGAGTGAGCAGGGATAGTGAAAACAGCGCGGGAGGTGAGTGAGCCTGGACATTGAAAGCAGCGCCAGAGGCAAGTGAGCCGGGACAGTTAAAATAGCGCGGGAGCAGAGTGAGCCGGGACAGTGAAAATAGAGGGAGAGGTGAGTGAGCCGGGACACAGAAAAAAGCACGAGAGGTGAGTGAGTCTGGACATTGAAAACAGCACGTGAGGTGAGTGAGCATGGACATTGAAAACAGCGCGACAGGTGAGTGAGCCGGGACAGTGAAAACAGCCCGGGAGGTGCGGGAGACAGGACAGTAAAAACAGCGGGAGAGGTGAGTTAGTCGGGACAGTGAAAACAGCGGCAGCGGAGAGTGAGCAGTGCCAATGAAAACAGCGCGTGTGGAGAGTGAGCCGGGGCATTGAAAACAGCGCGGGAGCTGAGTGAGCCGGGACATTGAAAACAGCGCGGGAGCTGTGTGAGCCGGGACATTGAAAACAGCGCGGGAGGTGAGTGAGCCTGGACATTCAAAACAGCGCGAGAGGTGAGTGAGCCGGGACATTGAAAACAGCGCGGGAGGTGAGTGAGCCGGGACTGTGAAAACAGCGCGATAGGTGAGTGTGCCGGGACAGTGCAAACAGCGCGAGTGGAGAATGAGCCGAGACATTGAAAACAGTGCGAGAGGTGAGTGAGCCGGGATGGTGAAAACAGCGCGGGAGTTGAGTGAGCCGGGGCAGTGAAAACAACGCGAGAGGTGAGTGAGCCGGGAATGTTAATTACAGCGCGAGAGGTGAGTGAGCCGGGACATTCAAAACAGCGCGAGAGGTGAGTGAGCCGGGACATTGAAAACAGCGCTGGAGGTGAGTTAGCCTGGACTGTGAAAACAGCGCGGGAGGTGAGTGAGCCGGGACATTGAAAACAGCACGAGAGGTGAGTGAGCCGGGATATTGAAAACAGCGCGAGAGGTGAGTGAGCACGGACATTGAAAACAACGCGGGAGGTGAGTGAGCTGGGTCAGTGAAAACAGCGCGTGAGGTGAGTGACCCGTGACACTGAAAACAGCGCGAGAGGTGAATGAGCCGTGACAGTGAAAATAGCGGGAGATGTGAGTGAGCCGGGACATTAAAAATAGCGCGACAGGTGAGTGATCCGGTACAGTGAAAATAGCGCAGGAGGTGAGTGAGCCGGGACATTGAAAACAGCGCGAGAGGTGAGTGAGCCGGGACATTGAAACAGGCGCGAGAGGTGAGTGAGCCCGGATATTGAAAACAGCGCGGGAGGTGAGTGAGCCGGGACAGTGAAAACATCGCGGGAGGTGAGTGAGCCGATACAGTGAAAGCAGCGCGAGATGTGAGTGAGCCGGGACATTGAAAATAGCGCGACAGGTGAGTGAGCCAGGACAGTGAAAACAGCGCGGGAGGTGAGTGAGCCGGGACATTGCAAACAGCGCGAGAGGTGAGTGAGCCGGGACATTGCAAACAGCGCGAGAGGTGAGTGAGCCGGGACAGTGAAAACAGCGCGCGAGGTGAGTGAGCCCGGACATTGAAAACAGCGCGGGAAGTGAGTGAGCCGGGACAGTAAAAACAGCGCGGGAGACGAGTGAGCCGTGAGAGTGAAAACAGCGCGGGAGCTGAGTGAGCGGGGACAGTGAAAACAGCGCGGGAGGTTAGTGAGCCGGGAAATTGAAAACAGCGCGAGAGGTGAGTGAGCCGGGACATTGAAAGCAGCGCGAGAGGCAAGTGAGCCGGGACAGTGAAAACAGCGCGGGAGCTAAGTGAGCCGGGACAGTGAAAATAGCGCGAGAGGTGAGTGAACCGGGACATAGAAAATTGCGCGAGTGGGGAGTGAGCCGGGACATTAAAAACAGCGCGAGAGGTGAGTGAGCCGGGACAGTGAAAACAACGCGATAGGTGAGTGACCCGGGACATTGAAAACAGCGCGAGCGGAGCGTGAGCCGGGACAGTGAAAACAGCGCGGGAGCTGAGTGGGCCGTGACATTGAAAACAGCGCGGGATGTGAGTGAGCCGGGACATTGAAAACAGCGCAGAAGTGAGTGAGCCGGAACAGTGAAAACAGTGCGGTAGGTGAATGAGCCGGGACAGTGAAAACAGCGCGGGTGTTGAGTGATCCGGGACAGTGAAAACAGCGCGTGAGCTGAATGAGCCGGTACAGTGAAAACAGCGCGGGAGGTTAGTGAGCCGGGAAATTGAAAACAGCGCGAGAGGAGAGTGAGCCGGGAGATTGAAAGCAGCACGAGAGGCAAGTGAGCCGGGACAGTGCAAACAGTGCGGGAGGTGAGTGAGCCGGGACAATGAAACCAGCGCGAGATGTGAGTGAGCCAGGATATTGAAAATAGCGCGGGAAGTTAGTGAGCCGGGAAATTGAAAACAGCGCGAGAGGTGTATGAGCCGGGACATTGAAAAAAGCGCAGGAGGTGAGTGAATCGGGACAGTGAAAACAGCGCGAGAGGTGAGTGAGCCGGAACATTGAAAACAGCGCGAGAGGTGAGTGAGCCCGGACATTGAAAACAGCGCAGAAGTGAGTGAGCCGGAACAGTGAAAACAGTGCGGTAGGTGAATGAGCCGGGACAGTGAAAACAGCGCGAGAGGTGAGTGAGCCGGGACATTGAAAACAGCGCTGGAGGTGAGTTAGCCTGGACTGTGAAAACAGCGCGAGATGTGAGTGAGCCGGGACATTGAAAATAGTGCGAGAGGTGAGTGAGCCGCGATGGTGAAAACAGCGCGGGAGTTGAGTGAGCCGGGGCAGTGAAAACAACGCGAGAGGTGAGTGAGCCGGGAATGTTAATTACAGCGCGAGAGGTGAGTGAGCCGGGACATTCAAAACAGCGCGAGAGGTGAGTGAGCCGGGACATTGAAAACAGCGCTGGAGGTGAGTTAGCCTGGACTGTGAAAACAGCGCGAGATGTGAGTGAGCCGGGACATTGAAAATAGCGCGACAGGTGAGAGAGCCGGGACAGTGAAAACAGCGCGGGAGGTGAGTGAGCCGGGACAGTGAAAGCAGCGCGAGATGTGAGTGAGCCGGGACATTGAAAATAGCGCGACAGGTGAGTGAGCCAGGACAGTGAAAACAGCGCGGGAGGTGAGTGAGCCGGGACATTGCAAACAGCGCGAGAGGTGAGTGAGCCGGGACATTGCAAACAGCGCGAGAGGTGAGTGAGCCGGGACAGTGAAAACAGCGCGCGAGGTGAGTGAGCCCGGACATTGAAAACAGCGCGGGAGGTGAGTGAGCCGGGACAGTAAAAACAGCGCGGGAGACGAGTGAGCCGTGAGAGTGAAAACAGCGCGGGAGCTGAGTGAGCGGGGACAGTGAAAACAGCGCGGGAGGTTAGTGAGCCGGGAAATTGAAAACAGCGCGAGAGGTGAGTGAGCCGGGACATTGAAAGCAGCGCGAGAGGCAAGTGAGCCGGGACAGTGAAAACAGCGCGGGAGCTAAGTGAGCCGGGACGGTGAAAATAGCGCGAGAGGTGAGTGAACCGGGACATAGAAAATTGCGCGAGAGGTGAGTGAGCCGGGACATTAAAAACAGTGCGAGAGGTGAGTGAGCCGGGACAGTGAAAACAACGCGATAGGTGAGTGACCCGGGACATTGAAAACAGCGCGAGCGGAGCGTGAGACGGGACATTGAACAGAGAGCGGGAGCTGATTGAGCCGGGACATTGAAAATAGCGCGGGAGCTGAGTGGGCAGTGACATTGAAAACAGCGCGGGATGTGAGTGAGCCGGGACATTGAAACAGCGCGAGAGGTGTATGAGCCGGGACATTGAAAAAAGCGCAGGAGGTGAGTGAATCGGGACAGTGAAAACAGCGCGAGAGGTGAGTGAGCCGGAACATTGAAAACAGCGCGAGAGGTGAGTGAGCCCGGACATTGAAAACAGCGCAGAAGTGAGTGAGCCGGAACAGTGAAAACAGTGCGGTAGGTGAATGAGCCGGGACAGTGAAAACAGCGCGAGAGGTGAGTGAGCCGGGACATTGAAAACAGCGCTGGAGGTGAGTTAGCCTGGACTGTGAAAACAGCGCGAGATGTGAGTGAGCCGGGACATTGAAAATAGTGCGAGAGGTGAGTGAGCCGCGATGGTGAAAACAGCGCGGGAGTTGAGTGAGCCGGGGCAGTGAAAACAACGCGAGAGGTGAGTGAGCCGGGAATGTTAATTACAGCGCGAGAGGTGAGTGAGCCGGGACATTCAAAACAGCGCGAGAGGTGAGTGAGCCGGGACATTGAAAACAGCGCTGGAGGTGAGTTAGCCTGGACTGTGAAAACAGCGCGAGATGTGAGTGAGCCGGGACATTGAAAATAGCGCGACAGGTGAGAGAGCCGGGACAGTGAAAACAGCGCGGGAGGTGAGTGAGCCGGGACATTGAAAACAGCACGAGAGGTGAGTGAGCCGGGATATTGAAAACAGCGCGAGAGGTGAGTGAGCAAGGACATTGAAAACAACGCGGGAGGTGAGTGAGCCGTGTCAGTGAAAACAGCGCGAGAGGTGAGTGACCCGTGACATTGAAAACAGCGCGAGAGGTGAATGAGCCGTGACAGTGAAAATAGCGGGAGATGTGAGTGAGCCGAGACATTAAAAATAGCGCGACAGATGAGTGAGCCGGTACAGTGAAAATAGCGCAGGAGGTGAGTGAGCCGGGACATTGAAAACAGCGCGAGAGGTGAGTGAGCCGGGACATTGAAAACAGCGCGAGAGGTGAGTGAGCTGGGACAGTGAAAACAGCGCGAGATGTGAGTGAGCCGGGACAGTGAAAACAGTGCGGGAGGTGAGTGAGCCGGGACAGTGAAAACAGCGCGAGTGGAGAGTGAGCCGGTTCATTGAAAACAGCGCGAGATGTGAGTGAGCCGGGACATTGAAAATAGCGCGACAGGTGAGAGAGCCGGGACAGTGAAAACAGCGCGGGAGGTGAGTGAGCCGGGACAGTGAAAGCAGCGCGAGATGTGAGTGAGCCGGGACATTGAAAATAGCGCGACAGGTGAGTGAGCCAGGACAGTGAAAACAGCGCGGGAGGTGAGTGAGCCGGGACATTGCAAACAGCGCGAGAGGTGAGTGAGCCGGGACATTGCAAACAGCGCGAGAGGTGAGTGAGCCGGGACAGTGAAAACAGCGCGCGAGGTGAGTGAGCCCGGACATTGAAAACAGCGCGGGAGGTGAGTGAGCCGGGACAGTAAAAACAGCGCGGGAGACGAGTGAGCCGTGAGAGTGAAAACAGCGCGGGAGCTGAGTGAGCGGGGACAGTGAAAACAGCGCGGGAGGTTAGTGAGCCGGGAAATTGAAAACAGCGCGAGAGGTGAGTGAGCCGGGACATTGAAAGCAGCGCGAGAGGCAAGTGAGCCGGGACAGTGAAAACAGCGCGGGAGCTAAGTGAGCCGGGACAGTGAAAATAGCGCGAGAGGTGAGTGAACCGGGACATAGAAAATTGCGCGAGAGGTGAGTGAGCCGGGACATTAAAAACAGTGCGAGAGGTGAGTGAGCCGGGACAGTGAAAACAACGCGATAGGTGAGTGACCCGGGACATTGAAAACAGCGCGAGCGGAGCGTGAGACGGGACATTGAACAGAGAGCGGGAGCTGATTGAGCCGGGACATTGAAAACAGCGCGGGAGCTGAGTGGGCAGTGACATTGAAAACAGCGCGGGATGTGAGTGAGCCGGGACATTGAAACAGCGCGAGAGGTGTATGAGCCGGGACATTGAAAAAAGCGCAGGAGGTGAGTGAATCGGGACAGTGAAAACAGCGCGAGAGGTGAGTGAGCCGGAACATTGAAAACAGCGCGAGAGGTGAGTGAGCCCGGACATTGAAAACAGCGCAGAAGTGAGTGAGCCGGAACAGTGAAAACAGTGCGGTAGGTGAATGAGCCGGGACAGTGAAAACAGCGCGAGAGGTGAGTGAGCCGGGACATTGAAAACAGCGCTGGAGGTGAGTTAGCCTGGACTGTGAAAACAGCGCGAGATGTGAGTGAGCCGGGACATTGAAAATAGTGCGAGAGGTGAGTGAGCCGCGATGGTGAAAACAGCGCGGGAGTTGAGTGAGCCGGGGCAGTGAAAACAACGCGAGAGGTGAGTGAGCCGGGAATGTTAATTACAGCGCGAGAGGTGAGTGAGCCGGGACATTCAAAACAGCGCGAGAGGTGAGTGAGCCGGGACATTGAAAACAGCGCTGGAGGTGAGTTAGCCTGGACTGTGAAAACAGCGCGAGATGTGAGTGAGCCGGGACATTGAAAATAGCGCGACAGGTGAGAGAGCCGGGACAGTGAAAACAGCGCGGGAGGTGAGTGAGCCGGGACATTGAAAACAGCACGAGAGGTGAGTGAGCCGGGATATTGAAAACAGCGCGAGAGGTGAGTGAGCAAGGACATTGAAAACAACGCGGGAGGTGAGTGAGCCGTGTCAGTGAAAACAGCGCGAGAGGTGAGTGACCCGTGACATTGAAAACAGCGCGAGAGGTGAATGAGCCGTGACAGTGAAAATAGCGGGAGATGTGAGTGAGCCGAGACATTAAAAATAGCGCGACAGATGAGTGAGCCGGTACAGTGAAAATAGCGCAGGAGGTGAGTGAGCCGGGACATTGAAAACAGCGCGAGAGGTGAGTGAGCCGGGACATTGAAAACAGCGCGAGAGGTGAGTGAGCTGGGACAGTGAAAACAGCGCGAGATGTGAGTGAGCCGGGACAGTGAAAACAGTGCGGGAGGTGAGTGAGCCGGGACAGTGAAAACAGCGCGAGTGGAGAGTGAGCCGGTTCATTGAAAACAGCGCGAGAGGTGAGTGAGCCGAGGCAGTGAAAGCAGCGCGAGAGGCAAGTGAGCCGGGACAGTGAAAACAGCGCGGGAGGTGAGTGAGCCGGGAAATTGAAAACAGCGCGAGAGGTGAGTGAGCCGCGACAGTGAAAACAGCGCGTGAGCTGAGTGAGCGGGGACAGTGAAAATAGCGCCAGAGGTGAGTGAGCCGGGACATAGAAAAAAGCGTGAGAGGTGAGTGAGCCTGGACATTGAAAACAGCGCGTGAGGTGAGTGAGCCGGGACAGTGAAATCAGCGCGGAAGGTGAGTGAGCCAGGACAGTGAATACAGCGGGACAGGTGAGTTATTCGGGACAGTGAAAGCAGCGGGAGCGGAGAGTGAGCAGGGTCATTGAAAACAGCGCGGGAGCTGAGTGAGCCAGGAGATTGAAAACAGCGCGGGAGGTGAGTGAGCCTGGACATTGAAAACAGCGCTAGATGTGAGTGAGCCGGGACTTTGAAAACAGAGCGAGAGGTGAGTTAGCCGGGACATTAAAAACCGCGCGAGAGGTGAGTGAGCCGGGACAGTGAAAAGTGCGCGAGAGGTGAGTGAGCCGCGACAGTGAAAACAGCGCGGGAGGTGTGTGAGCTGGGACAGTGAAAACAGCGCGAGTGTCGAGTGGGCCGGTACATTGAAAACAGCGCGAGAGGTGAGTGAGCCGGGATAGTGAAATCAGCGCGTGAGTGAGCCGGGACAGTGAAAACAGCGCGAGAGGTGAGTGAGCCGGGACATTGAAAACAGCGCAGGAGGTGAGTGAGCCTGGGCATTGAAAACAGCGCGAGAGGTGAGTGAGCCAGTACATTGAAAACAGCGCGGGAGGTGAGTGAGCCGGGACTGTGAAAACAGCGCGAGAGGTGAGTGAGCCCGGACAGTGAAAACAGCGCGAGAGGTGAGTGAGCCGGGACGGTTAAATACAGCGGGAAAGATGAGTGAGCCGGGACATTGAAAAAAGCGCAGGAGGTGAGTGAATCGGGACAGTGAAAACAGCGCGAGAGGTGTGTGAGCCGGAACATTGAAAACAGCGCGAGAGGTGAGTGAGCCCGGACATTGAAAACAGCGCGGAAGTGAGTGAGCCGGAACAGTGAAAACAGTGCGGTAGGTGAATGAGCCGGGACAGTGAAAACAGCGCGGGTGTTGAGTGAGCCGGGACAGTGAAAACAGCGCGTGAGCTGAGTGAGCCGGGACAGTGAAAACAGCGCGGGAGGTTAGTGAGCCGGGAAATTGAAAACAGCGCGAGAGGTGAGTGAGCCAGGACATTGAAAATAGCGCGACAGGTGAGTGAGCCGGGACATTGCGAACAGCGCGAGAGGTGAGTGAGCCGGGACATTGAAAACAGCGCGGGAAGTTAGTGAGCCGGGAAATTGAAAACAGCGCGAGAGGTGAGTGAGCCGGGACATTGAAAGCAGCGCGAGAGGCAAGTGAGCCGGGACAGTGAAAACAGCGCGGGAGGTGAGTGAACCGGGACAGTGAAAACAGCGCGTGAGCTGAGTGAGCCGGGACAGTAAAAACAGCGCGGGAGGCGAGTGAGCCGGGACATTGAAAACAGCGCGGGAGCTGAGTGAGCCGGGACAGTAAAAACAGCGCGGGAGGCGAGTGAGCCGGGACATTGAAACCAGCGAAGGAGCTGAGTGAGCAGGGATAGTGAAAACAGCGCGGGAGGTGAGTGAGCCGGGACAGTGAAAATAGAGGGAGAGGTGAGTGAGCCGGGACACAGAAAAAAGCGCGAGAGGTGAGTGAGTCTGGACATTGAAAACAGCACGTGAGGTGAGTGAGCATGGACATTGAAAACAGCGCGAGAGGTGAGTGAGCCGGGACAGTGAAAACAGCCCGGGAGGTGCGGGAGACAGGACAGTGAAAACAGCGGGAGAGGTGAGTTAGTCGGGACAGTGAAAACAGCGGCAGCGGAGTGTGAGCAGTGACACTGAAAACAGCGCGTGTGGAGAGTGAGCCGGGGCATTGAAAACAGCGCGGGAGCTGAGTGAGCCGGGACATTGAAAACAGCGCGGGAGCTGTGTGAGCCGGGACATTGAAAACAGCGCGGGAGGTGAGTGAGCCTGGACATTCAAAACAGCGCGAGAGGTGAGTGAGCCGGGACATTGAAAACAGCGCGGGAGGTGAGTAAGCCGGTACTGTGAAAACAGCGCGATAGGTGAGTGTGCCGAGACATTGAAAACAGTGCGAGAGGTGAGTGAGCCGCGATGGTGAAAACAGCGCGGGAGTTGAGTGAGCCGGGGCAGTGAAAACAACGCGAGAGGTGAGTGAGCCGGGAATGTTAATTACAGCGCGAGAGGCGAGTGAGCCGGGACATTCAAAACAGCGCGAGAGGTGAGTGAGCCGGGACATTGAAAACAGCGCTGGAGGTGAGTTAGCCTGGACTGTGAAAACAGCGCGAGATGTGAGTGAGCCGGGACATTGAAAATAGCGCGACAGGTGAGAGAGCCGGGACAGTGAAAACAGCGCGGGAGGTGAGTCAGCCGGGACATTGAAAACAGCACGAGAGGTGAGTGAGCCGGGATATTGAAAACAGCGCGAGAGGTGAGTGAGCAAGGACATTGAAAACAACGCGGGAGGTGAGTGAGCCGTGTCAGTGAAAACAGCGCGAGAGGTGAGTGACCCGTGACATTGAAAACAGCGCGAGAGGTGAATGAGCCGTTACAGTGAAAATAGCGGGAGATGTGAGTGAGCCGGGACATTAAAAATAGCGCGACAGGTGAGTGAGCCGGTACAGTGAAAATAGCGCAGGAGGTGAATGAGCCGGGACATTGAAAACAGCGCGAGAGGTGAGTGAGCCGGGACATTGAAAACAGCGCGAGAGGTGAGTGAGCCCGGATATTGAAAACAGCGCGGGAGGTGAGTGAGCCGGGACAGTGAAAACATCGCGGGAGGTGAGTGAGCCGGGACAGTGAAAACAGCGCGGGAGGTGAGTGAGCCGGGACATTGAAAACAGCACGAGAGGTGAGTGAGCCGGGATATTGAAAACAGCGCGAGAGGTGAGTGAGCACGGACATTGAAAACAACGCGGGAGGTGAGTGAGCCGTGTCAGTGAAAACAGCGCGAGAGGTGAGTGACCCGTGACATTGAAAACAGCGCGAGAGGTGAATGAGCCGTGACAGTGAAAATAGCGGGAGATGTGAGTGAGCCGGGACATTAAAAATAGCGCGACAGGTGAGTGAGCCGGTACAGTGAAAATAGCGCAGGAGGTGAGGTGAGTGAGCCGGGACATTGAAAACAGCGCGAGAGGTGCGTGAGCCGGGACATTGAAAAGAGCGCGAGAGGTGAGTGAGCCCGGATATTGAAAACAGCGCGAGAGGTGAGTGAGCCGGGAAATTGAAAGCAGCGCGAGAGGCAAGTGAGCCGGGACAGTGAAAACAGTGCGGGAGCTGAGTGACCCGGGACATTGAAAACAGCGCGGGATGTGAGTGAGACGGGACATTGAAAACAGCGCGAGTGGTGAGTGAGCCGGGACATTGAAAACAGCGCAGGAGGTGAGTGAATCGGTACAGTGAAAACAGCGCGAGGGGTGAGTGAGCCGGGACATTGAAAACAGCGCGAGAGGTGAGTGAGCCCGGACATTGAAAACAGCGCGGGAGGTGAGTGAGCCGGGACAGTGAAAACATCGCGGGAGTTGAGTGAGCCGGGACAGTGAAAGCAGCGCGAGAGGTGAGTGAGCTTGGACATTGAAAGCAGCGCGAGCAGAGCGTGAGCCGGGACATTGAACAGAGCGCGGGAGCTGAGTGAGCCGGGACATTGAAAACAGCGCGGGAGCTGAGTGGGCCGTGACATTGAATACAGCGCGGGATGTGAGTGAGCCGGGACATTGGAACAGCGCGAGAGGTGTATGAGACGGGGCATTGAAAAAAGCGCAGGAGGTGAGTGAATCGGGACAGTGAAAACAGCGCGAGAGGTGAGTGAGCCGGAACATTAAAAACAGCGCGAGAGGTGAGTGAGCCTGGACATTGAAAATAGCGCGACAGGTGAGAGAGCCGGGACAGTGAAAACAGCGCGGAAGGTGAGTGAGCCGGGACATTGAAAACAGCACGAGAGGTGAGTGAGCCGGGATATTGAAAACAGCGCGAGAGGTGAGTGAGCACGGACATTGAAAACAACGCGGGAGGTGAGTGAGCCGTGTCAGTGAAAACAGCGCGAGAGGTGAGTGACCCGTGACATTGAAAACAGCGCGAGAGGTGAATGAGCCGTGACAGTGAAAATAGCGGGAGATGTGAGTGAGCCGGGACATTAAAAATAGCGCGACAGGTGAGTGAGCCGGTACATTGAAAACAGCGCGAGAGGTGAGTGAGCCGGGACATTGAAAACAGCGCGAGAGGTGAGTGAGCCCGGATATTGAAAACAGCGCGGGAGGTGAGTGAGCCGGGACAGTGAAAACATCGCGGGAGATGAGTGAGCCGGGACAGTGAAAACAGCGCGTGAGCTGAGTGAGCCGGGACAGTGAAGACAGCGCGGGAGTTAGTGAGCCGGGAAATTGAAAACAGCGCGAGATGTGAGTCAGCCGGGACATTGAAAGCAGCGCGAGAGGCAAGTGAGCCGGGACAGTGAAAACAGTGCGGGAGCTGAGTGAGCCGGGACATTGAAAACAGCGCGGGATGTGAGTGAGACGGGACTTTGAAAACAGCGCGAGTGGTGAGTGAGCCGGGACATTGAAAACAGCGCAGGAGGTGAGTGAATCGGGACATTGAAAACAGCGCAGGAGGTGAGTGAATCGGGACAGTGAAAACAGCGGGAGGTGTGAGTGAGCCGGGACATTGAAAACAGCGCGAGAGGTGAGTGAGCCCGGACATTGAAAACAGCGCGGGAGGTGAGTGAGCCGGGACAGTGAAAACAGCGCGGGAGGTAAGTGAGCCGGGACAGTGAAAACATCGCGGGAGTTGAGTGAGCCGGGACAGTGAAAGCAGCGCGAGAGGTGAGTGAGCCGGGACATTGAAAGCTGCGCGTGAGGCAAGTGAGCCGGGACAGTTAAAATAGCGCGGGAGCAGAGTGAGCCGGGACAGTGAAAATAGAGGGAGAGGTGAGTGAGCCGGGACAGTGAAAACAGCCCGGGAGGTGCGGGAGACAGGACAGTGAAAACAGCGGGAGAGGTGAGTTAGTCGGGACAGTGAAAACAGCGGCAGCGGAGAGTGAGCAGTGACAGTGAAAACAGCGCGTGTGGAGAGTGAGCCGGGGCATTGAAAACAGCGCGGGAGCTGGGTGAGCCGGGACATTGAAAACAGCGCGGGAGCTGTGTGAGCCGGGACATTGAAAACAGCGCGGGAGGTGAGTGAGCCTGGACATTCAAAACAGCGCGAGAGGTGAGTGAGCCGGGACATTGAAAACAGCGCGGGAGGTGAGTGAGCCGAGACATTGAAAACAATGCGAGAGGTGAGTGAGCCGGGATGGTGAAAAGAGCGCGGGAGTTGAGTGAGCCAGGGCAGTGAAAACAACGCGAGAGGTGAGTGAGCCGGGACATTGAAAACAGCGCGAGAGGTGAGTGAGCCGGGACATTGAAAACAGCGCGGGAGGTGAGTGAGCCTGGACTGTCAAACCAGCGCGAGATGTGAGTGAGCCGGGACATTGAAAATAGCGCGACAGGTGAGAGAGCCGGGACAGTGAAAACAGCGCGGGAGGTGAGTGAGCCGGGACATTGAAAACAGCGCGAGATGTGAGTGAGCCGGGATATTGAAAACAGCGCGAGAGGTGAGTGAGCCCGGACATTGAAAACAGCGCGGGAGGTGAGTGAGCCGGGACAGTGAAAACAACAGCGCGAGAGGTGAGCGACCAGTGACATTGAAAACAGCGCGAGAGGTGAATGAGCCGGGACAGTGAAAACAGCGCGGGAGCTGAGTGAGCCGGGACAGTGAAAACAGCGGGAGATGTGAGTGAGCCGGGACATTAAAAATACCGCGACAGGTGAGTGAGCCGGTACAGTGAAAACAGCGCAGGAGGTGTGTAAGACAGGACATTGAAAACAGCGTGGGAGGTGAGAAGAGCCGGGACAGTGAAAACAGCGCGGGAGGTGAGTGAGCCGGGACAGTGAAAACAGCGCGTGAGCTGAGTGAGTTGGGACAGTGAAAACAGCGCGGGAGGTTAGTGAGCCGGGAAATTGAAAACAGCGCGAGAGGTGAGTGAGCCAGGACATTGAAAGCAGCGCGAGAGGCGAGTGAGCCGGGACAGTGAAAACAGTGCGGGAGGTGAGTGAGCCGGGTCAGTGAAAGCAGCGCGAGATGTGAGTGAGCCGGGACATTGAAAATAGCGCGACTGGTGAGTGAGCCAGGACAGTGAAAACAGCGCGCGAGGTGAGTGAGCCGGGACATTGCAAACAGCGCGAGAGGTGAGTGAGCCGGGACATTGAAAACAGCGCGCGAGGTGAGTGAGCCCGGACATTAAAAACAGCGCGAGAGGTGAGTGAGCCGGGACAGTGAAAACAGCGTGTGAGGTGAGTGAGCCGGGACGGTGAAAACAGCGCGATAGGTGAGTGACCCGGGACATTGAAAACAGCGCGAGCGGAGCGTGTGCCGGGACATTGAACAGAGCGCGGGAGCTGAGTGAGCCGGGACATTGAAAACAGCGCGGGAGCTGAGTGCGCCGTGACATTGAAAACAGCGCGGTATGTGAGTGAGCCGGGACATTGAAACAGCGCGAGAGGTGAGTGAGCCGGGACATTGAAAAAAGCGCAGGAGGTGAGTGAATCGGGACAGTGAAAACAGCGCGAGAGGTGTGTGAGCCGGGACAGTGAAAGCAGCGCGAGATGTGAGTGAGCCGGGACATTGAAAATAGCGCGACAGGTGAGTGAGCCAGGACAGTGAAAACAGCGCGGGAGGTGAGTGAGCCGGGACATTGCAAACAGCGCGAGAGGTGAGTGAGCCGGGACATTGCAAACAGCGCGAGAGGTGAGTGAGCCGGGACAGTGAAAACAGCGCGCGAGGTGAGTGAGCCCGGACATTGAAAACAGCGCGGGAGGTGAGTGAGCCGGGACAGTAAAAACAGCGCGGGAGACGAGTGAGCCGTGAGAGTGAAAACAGCGCGGGAGCTGAGTGAGCGGGGACAGTGAAAACAGCGCGGGAGGTTAGTGAGCCGGGAAATTGAAAACAGCGCGAGAGGTGAGTGAGCCGGGACATTGAAAGCAGCGCGAGAGGCAAGTGAGCCGGGACAGTGAAAACAGCGCGGGAGCTAAGTGAGCCGGGACAGTGAAAATAGCGCGAGAGGTGAGTGAACCGGGACATAGAAAATTGCGCGAGAGGTGAGTGAGCCGGGACATTAAAAACAGTGCGAGAGGTGAGTGAGCCGGGACAGTGAAAACAACGCGATAGGTGAGTGACCCGGGACATTGAAAACAGCGCGAGCGGAGCGTGAGACGGGACATTGAACAGAGAGCGGGAGCTGATTGAGCCGGGACATTGAAAACAGCGCGGGAGCTGAGTGGGCCGTGACATTGAAAACAGCGCGGGATGTGAGTGAGCCGGGACATTGAAACAGCGCGAGAGGTGTATGAGCCGGGACATTGAAAAAAGCGCAGGAGGTGAGTGAATCGGGACAGTGAAAACAGCGCGAGAGGTGAGTGAGCCGGAACATTGAAAACAGCGCGAGAGGTGAGTGAGCCCGGACATTGAAAACAGCGCAGAAGTGAGTGAGCCGGAACAGTGAAAACAGTGCGGTAGGTGAATGAGCCGGGACAGTGAAAACAGCGCGGGTGTTGAGTGAGCCGGGACAGTGAAAACAGCGCGTGAGCTGAGTGAGCCGGTACAGTGAAAACAGCGCGGGAGGTTAGTGAGCCGGGAAATTGAAAACAGCGCGAGAGGTGAGTGAGCCGGGAGATTGAAAGCAGCGCGGGAGGCAAGTGAGCCGGGACAGTGAAAACAGCGCGCGAGGTGAGAGAGCCCGGAAATTGAAAACAGCGCGAGAGGTGAGTGAGCCGGGACATTGAAAACAGCGCGCGAGGTGAGAGAGCCCGGAAATTGAAAACAGCGCGGGAGGTGAGTGAGCCGGGACAATGAAACCAGCGCGAGATGTGAGTAAGCCAGGATATTGAAAATAGCGCGGGAAGTTAGTGAGCCGAGAAATTGAAAAAAGCGCGAGAGGTGAGTGAGCCGGGGCATTGATAGCAGCGCGGGAGGCAAGTGAGCCGGGACAGTGAAAACAGCGCGCGAGGTGAGAGAGCCCGGAAATTGAAAACAGCGCGAGAGGTGAGTGAGCCGGGACATTGAAAAGAGCGCGCGAGGTGAGAGAGCCCGGAAATTGAAAACAGCGCGGGAGGTGAGTGAGCCGGGACAGTGAAAACAGCGCGTGAGCTGAGTGAGCCGGTACAGTGAAAACAGCGCGGGAGGTTAGTGAGCCGGGAAATTGAAAACAGCGCGAGAGGTGAGTGAGCCGGGACATTGAAAGCAGCGCGGGAAATGAGTGAGCCGGGACAGTAAAAACAGCGCGGGAGGCGAGTGAGCCGGGACATTGAAAACAGCGCGGGAGCTGAGTGAGCAGGGATAGTGAAAACAGCGCGGGAGGTGAGTGAGCCGGGACATTGAAAGCAGCGCCAGAGGCAAGTGAGCCGGGACAGTTAAAATAGCGCGGGAGCAGAGTGAGCCGGGACAGTGAAATTAGAGGGAGAGGTGAGTGAGCCGGGACACAGAAAAAAGCGCGAGAGGTGAGTGAGTCTGGACATTGAAAACAGCACGTGAGGTGAGTGAGCATGGACATTGAAAACAGCGCGAGAGGTGAGTGAGCCGGGACAGTGAAAACAGCCCGGGAGGTGCGGGAGACAGGACAGTGAAAACAGCGGGAGAGGTGAGTTAGTCGGGACAGTGAAAACAGCGGCAGCGGAGAGTGAGCAGTGCCACTGAAAACAGCGCGTGTGGAGAGTGAGCCGGGGCATTGAAAACAGCGCGGGAGCTGAGTGAGCCGGGACATTGAAAACAGCGCGGGAGGTGAGTGAGCCTGGACATTCAAAACAGCGCGAGAGGTGAGTGAGCCGGGACATTGAAAACAGCGCGGGAGGTGAGTGAGCCGGGACTGTGAAAACAGCGCGATACGTGAGTGTGCCGGGACAGTGCAAACAGCGCGAGTGGAGAATGAGCCGAGACATTGAAAACAGTGCGAGAGGTGAGTGAGCCGGGATGGTGAAAACAGCGCGGGAGTTGAGTGAGCCGGGGCAGTGAAAACAACGCGAGAGGTGAGTGAGCCGGGAATATTAATTACAGCGCGAGAGGTGAGTGAGCCGGGACATTCAAAACAGCGCGAGAGGTGAGTGAGCCGGGACATTGAAAGCAGCGCTGGAGGTGAGTTAGCCTGGACTGTGAAAACAGCGCGGGAGGTGAGTGAGCCGGGACATTGAAAACAGCACGAGAGGTGAGTGAGCCGGGATATTGAAAACAGCGCGAGAGGTAAGTGAGCACGGACATTGAAAACAACGCGGGAGGTGAGTGAGCCGGGTCAGTGAAAACAGCGCGAGAGGTGAGTGACCCGTGACACTGAAAACAGCGCGAGAGGTGAATGAGCCGTGACAGTGAAAATAGCGGGAGATGTGAGTGAGCCGGGACATTAAAAATAGCGCGACAGGTGAGTGAGCCGGTACAGTGAAAATAGCGCAGGAGGTGAGTGAGCCGGGACATTGAAAACAGCGCGAGAGGTGAGTGAGCCGGGACATTGAAAACAGCGCGAGAGGTGAGTGAGCCCGGATATTGAAAACAGCGCGGGAGGTGAGTGAGCCGGGACAGTGAAAACAGTGCGGTAGGTGAATGAGCCGGGACAGTGAAAACAGCGCGGGTGTTGAGTGAGCCGGGACAGTGAAAACAGCGCGTGAGCTGAGTGAGCCGGTACAGTGAAAACAGCGCGGGAGGTTAGTGAGCCGGGAAATTGAAAGCAGCACGAGAGGCAAGTGAGCCGGGACAGTGCAAACAGCGCGAGAGGTGAGTGAGCCGGGACATTGAAAGCAGCGCGAGAGGCAAGTGAGCCGGGACAGTGAAAACAGCGCGGGAGCTAAGTGAGCCGGGACAGTGAAAATAGCGCGAGAGGTGAGTGAACCGGGACATAGAAAATTGCGCGAGAGGTGAGTGAGCCGGGACATTAAAAACAGTGCGAGAGGTGAGTGAGCCGGGACAGTGAAAACAACGCGATAGGTGAGTGACCCGGGACATTGAAAACAGCGCGAGCGGAGCGTGAGACGGGACATTGAACAGAGAGCGGGAGCTGATTGAGCCGGGACATTGAAAACAGCGCGGGAGCTGAGTGGGCCGTGACATTGAAAACAGCGCGGGATGTGAGTGAGCCGGGACATTGAAACAGCGCGAGAGGTGTATGAGCCGGGACATTGAAAAAAGCGCAGGAGGTGAGTGAATCGGGACAGTGAAAACAGCGCGAGAGGTGAGTGAGCCGGAACATTGAAAACAGCGCGAGAGGTGAGTGAGCCCGGACATTGAAAACAGCGCAGAAGTGAGTGAGCCGGAACAGTGAAAACAGTGCGGTAGGTGAATGAGCCGGGACAGTGAAAACAGCGCGGGTGTTGAGTGAGCCGGGACAGTGAAAACAGCGCGTGAGCTGAGTGAGCCGGTACAGTGAAAACAGCGCGGGAGGTTAGTGAGCCGGGAAATTGAAAACAGCGCGAGAGGTGAGTGAGCCGGGAGATTGAAAGCAGCGCGGGAGGCAAGTGAGCCGGGACAGTGAAAACAGCGCGCGAGGTGAGAGAGCCCGGAAATTGAAAACAGCGCGAGAGGTGAGTGAGCCGGGACATTGAAAACAGCGCGCGAGGTGAGAGAGCCCGGAAATTGAAAACAGCGCGGGAGGTGAGTGAGCCGGGACAATGAAACCAGCGCGAGATGTGAGTAAGCCAGGATATTGAAAATAGCGCGGGAAGTTAGTGAGCCGAGAAATTGAAAAAAGCGCGAGAGGTGAGTGAGCCGGGGCATTGATAGCAGCGCGGGAGGCAAGTGAGCCGGGACAGTGAAAACAGCGCGCGAGGTGAGAGAGCCCGGAAATTGAAAACAGCGCGAGAGGTGAGTGAGCCGGGACATTGAAAACAGCGCGCGAGGTGAGAGAGCCCGGAAATTGAAAACAGCGCGGGAGGTGAGTGAGCCGGGACAGTGAAAACAGCGCGTGAGCTGAGTGAGCCGGTACAGTGAAAACAGCGCGGGAGGTTAGTGAGCCGGGAAATTGAAAACAGCGCGAGAGGTGAGTGAGCCGGGACATTGAAAGCAGCGCGGGAAATGAGTGAGCCGGGACAGTAAAAACAGCGCGGGAGGCGAGTGAGCCGGGACATTGAAAACAGCGCGGGAGCTGAGTGAGCAGGGATAGTGAAAACAGCGCGGGAGGTGAGTGAGCCGGGACATTGAAAGCAGCGCCAGAGGCAAGTGAGCCGGTACAGTTAAAATAGCGCGGGAGCAGAGTGAGCCGGGACAGTGAAATTAGAGGGAGAGGTGAGTGAGCCGGGACACAGAAAAAAGCGCGAGAGGTGAGTGAGTCTGGACATTGAAAACAGCACGTGAGGTGAGTGAGCATGGACATTGAAAACAGCGCGAGAGGTGAATGAGCCGGGACAGTGAAAACAGCCCGGGAGGTGCGGGAGACAGGACAGTGAAAACAGCGGGAGAGGTGAGTTAGTCGGGACAGTGAAAACAGCGGCAGCGGAGAGTGAGCAGTGCCACTGAAAACAGCGCGTGTGGAGAGTGAGCCGGGGCATTGAAAACAGCGCGGGAGCTGAGTGAGCCGGGACATTGAAAACAGCGCGGGAGGTGAGTGAGCCTGGACATTCAAAACAGCGCGAGAGGTGAGTGAGCCGGGACATTGAAAACAGCGCGGGAGGTGAGTGAGCCGGGACTGTGAAAACAGCGCGATACGTGAGTGTGCCGGAACAGTGCAAACAGCGCGAGTGGAGAATGAGCCGAGACATTGAAAACAGTGCGAGAGGTGAGTGAGCCGGGATGGTGAAAACAGCGCGGGAGTTGAGTGAGCCGGGGCAGTGAAAACAACGCGAGAGGTGAGTGAGCCGGGAATATTAATTACAGCGCGAGAGGTGAGTGAGCCGGGACATTCAAAACAGCGCGAGAGGTGAGTGAGCCGGGACATTGAAAGCAGCGCTGGAGGTGAGTTAGCCTGGACTGTGAAAACAGCGCGGGAGGTGAGTGAGCCGGGACATTGAAAACAGCACGAGAGGTGAGTGAGCCGGGATATTGAAAACAGCGCGAGAGGTAAGTGAGCACGGACATTGAAAACAACGCGGGAGGTGAGTGAGCCGGGTCAGTGAAAACAGCGCGAGAGGTGAGTGACCCGTGACACTGAAAACAGCGCGAGAGGTGAATGAGCCGTGACAGTGAAAATAGCGGGAGATGTGAGTGAGCCGGGACATTAAAAATAGCGCGACAGGTGAGTGAGCCGGTACAGTGAAAATAGCGCAGGAGGTGAGTGAGCCGGGACATTGAAAACAGCGCGAGAGGTGAGTGAGCCGGGACATTGAAAACAGCGCGAGAGGTGAGTGAGCCCGGATATTGAAAACAGCGCGGGAGGTGAGTGAGCCGGGACAGTGAAAACAGTGCGGTAGGTGAATGAGCCGGGACAGTGAAAACAGCGCGGGTGTTGAGTGAGCCGGGACAGTGAAAACAGCGCGTGAGCTGAGTGAGCCGGTACAGTGAAAACAGCGCGGGAGGTTAGTGAGCCGGGAAATTGAAAGCAGCACGAGAGGCAAGTGAGCCGGGACAGTGCAAACAGTGCGGGAGGTGAGTGAGCCGGGACAATGAAACCAGCGCGAGATGTGAGTGAGCCAGGATATTGAAAATAGCGCGGGAAGTTAGTGAGCCGATAAATTGAAAACAGCGCGAGAGGTGACTGAGCCGGGACATTGAAAGCAGCGCGAGAGGCAAGTGAGCCGGGACAGTGAAAACAGCGCGGGAGGTGAGTGAGCCGGGACAGTGAAAACAGCGCGTGAGCTGAGTGAGCCGGTACAGTGAAAACACTGCGGGAGGTTAGTGAGCCGGGAAATTGAAAACAGCGAGAGAGGTGAGTGAGCCGGGACATTGAAAGCAGCGCGGGAAATGAGTGAGCCGGGACAGTAAAAACAGCGCGGGAGGCGAGTGAGCCGGGACATTGAAAACAGCGCGGGAGCTGAGTGAGCAGGGATAGTGAAAACAGCGCGGGAGGTGAGTGAGTCGGGACATTGAAAGCAGCGCCAGAGGCAAGTGAGCCGGGACAGTTAAAATAGCGCGGGAGCAGAGTGAGCCGGGACAGTGAAATTAGAGGGAGAGGTGAGTGAGCCCGGACACATAAAAAAGCGCGAGAGGTGAGTGAGTCTGGACATTGAAAACAGCACGTGAGGTGAGTGAGCATGGACATTGAAAACAGCGCGAGAGGTGAGTGAGCCGGGACAGTGAAAACAGCCCGGGAGGTGCGGGAGACAGGACAGTGAAAACAGCGGGAGAGGTGAGTTAGTCGGGACAGTGAAAACAGCGGCAGCGGAGAGTGAGCAGTGCCACTGAAAACAGCGCGTGTGGAGAGTGAGCCGGGGCATTGAAAACAGCGCGGGAGCTGAGTGAGCCGGGACATTGAAAACAGCGCGGGAGCTGTGTGAGCCGGGACATTGAAAACAGCGCGGGAGGTGAGTGAGCCTGGACATTCAAAACAGCGCGAGAGGTGAGTGAGCCGGGACATTGAAAACAGCGCGGGAGGTGAGTGAGCCGGGACTGTGAAAACAGCGCGATAGGTGAGTGTGCCGGGACAGTGCAAACAGCGCGAGTGGAGAATGAGCCGAGACATTGAAAACAGTGCGAGAGGTGAGTGAGCCGGGATGGTGAAAACAGCGCGGGAGTTGAGTGAGCCGGGGCAGTGAAAACAACGCGAGAGGTGAGTGAGCCGGGAATGTTAATTACAGCGCGTGAGGTGAGTGAGCCGGGACATTCAAAACAGCGCGAGAGGTGAGTGAGCCGGGACATTGAAAACAGCGCTGGAGGTGAGTTAGCCTGGACTGTGAAAACAGCGCCGGAGGTGAGTGAGCCGGGACATTGAAAACAGCACGAGAGGTGAGTGAGCCGGGATATTGAAAACAGCGCGAGAGGTGAGTGAGCACGGACATTGAAAACAACGCGGGAGGTGAGTGAGCCGGGTCAGTGAAAACAGCGCGAGAGGTGAGTGACCCGTGACACTGAAAACAGCGCGAGAGGTGAATGAGCCGTGACAGTGAAAATAGCGGGAGATGTGAGTGAGCCGGGACATTAAAAATAGCGCGACAGGTGAGTGAGCCGGTACAGTGAAAATAGCGCAGGAGGTGAGTGAGCCGGGACATTGAAAACAGCGCGAGAGGTGAGTGAGCCGGGACATTGAAAACAGCGCGAGAGGTGAGTGAGCCCGGATATTGAAAACAGCGCGGGAGGTGAGTGAGCCGGGACAGTGAAAACACCGCGGGAGGTTAGTGAGCCGGGACAGTGAAAACAGCGCGTGAGCTGAGTGAGCCGGGACAGTGAAAACAGCGCGGGAGTTAGTGAGCCGGGAAATTGAAAACAGCGCGAGAGGTGAGTAAGCAGGGACATTGAAAGCAGCGCGAGAGGCAAGTGAGCCGGACAGTGAAAACAGTGAGGGAGGTGAGTGAGCCGGGACAGTGAAAGCAGCGCGAGATGTGAGTGAGCCGGGACATTGAAAATAGCGCGACAGGTGAGTGAGCCGGGACAGTGAAAATAGCGCGGGAGGTGAGTAAGCCGGGACATGGCAAACAGCGCGAGAGGTGAGTGAGCCGGGACATTGAAAACAGCGCGCGAGGTGAGTGAGCCCGGAAATTGAAAACAGCGCGGGAGGTGAGTGAGCCGGGACAGTGAAAACAGCGCGGGAGCTGAGTGAGCCTTGGACAGTGAAAACAGCGCGGGAGGTGAGTGAGCCGGGACTTTGCGAACAGCGCGAGAGGTGAGTGAGCCGGGACATTGAAAACAGCGCACGATGTGAGTGAGCCCGGAAATTGAAAACAGAGCGGGAGGTGAGTGAGCCGGGACAGTAAAAACAGCGCGGGAGGCGAGTGAGCCGGGAGAGTGAAAACAGCGCGGGAGCTGAGTGAGCGGGAACAGTGAAAACAGCGCGGGAGGTGAGTGAGCCGGGACATTGAAAATAGCGCGACAGGTGAGTGAGCCGGGACATTGAAAACAGCGCTGGAGGTGAGTTAGCCTGGACTGTGAAAACAGCGCGGGAGGTGAGTGAGCCGGGACATTGAAAACAGCACGAGAGGTGAGTGAGCCGGGATATTGAAAACAGCGCGAGAGGTGAGTGAGCACGGACATTGAAAACAACGCGGGAGGTGAGTGAGCCGGGTCAGTGAAAACAGCGCGAGAGGTGAGTGACCCGTGACACTGAAAACAGCGCGAGAGGTGAATGAGCCGTGACAGTGAAAATAGCGGGAGATGTGAGTGAGCCGGGACATTAAAAATAGCGCGACAGGTGAGTGAGCCGGTACAGTGAAAATAGCGCAGGAGGTGAGTGAGCCGGGACATTGAAAACAGCGCGAGAGGTGAGTGAGCCGGGACATTGAAAACAGCGCGAGAGGTGAGTGAGCCCGGATATTGAAAACAGCGCGGGAGGTGAGTGAGCCGGGACAGTGAAAACATCGCGGGACGTTAGTGAGCCGGGACAGTGAAAACAGCGCGTGAGCTGAGTGAGCCGGGACAGTGAAAACAGCGCGGGAGTTAGTGAGCCGGGAAATTGAAAACAGCGCGAGAGGTGAGTAAGCCGGGACATTGAAAGCAGCGCGAGAGGCAAGTGAGCCGGACAGTGAAAACAGTGAGGGAGGTGAGTGAGCCGGGACAGTGAAAGCAGCGCGATATGTGAGTGAGCCGGGACATTGAAAATAGCGCGACAGGTGAGTGAGCCGGGACAGTGAAAATAGCGCGGGAGGTGAGTAAGCCGGGACATGGCAAACAGCGCGAGAGGTGAGTGAGCCGGGACATTGAAAACAGCGCGCGAGGTGAGTGAACCCGGAAATTGAAAACAGCGCGGGAGGTGAGTGAGCAGGGACAGTGAAAACAGCGCGGGAGCTGAGTGAGCCTTGGACAGTGAAAACAGCGCGGGAGGTGAGTGAGCCGGGACTTTGCGAACAGCGCGAGAGGTGAGTGAGCCGGGACATTGAAAACAGCGCGCGAGGTGAGTGAGCCCGGAAATTGAAAACAGAGCGGGAGGTGAGTGAGACGGGACAGTAAAAACAGCGCGGGAGGCGAGTGAGCCGGGAGAGTGAAAACAGCGCGGGAGCTGAGTGAGCGGGAACAGTGAAAACAGCGCGGGAGGTTAGTGAGCCGGGAAATTGAAAACAGCGCGAGAGGTGAGTCAGCCGGGGTATTGAAAGCAGCGCGAGAGGCAAGTGAGCCGGGACAGTGAAAACTGCGCGGGAGCTGAGTGAGCCGGGACAGTGAAAGCAGCGCGAGATGTGAGTGAGCCGGGACATTGAAAATAGCGCGACAGGTGTGTGAGCCGGAACAGTGAAAACAGCGCGGGAGGTGAGTGAGCCGGGACATGGCAAACATCGCGAGAGGTGAGTGAGCCGGGACATTGAAAACAGCGCGCGAGGTGAGAGAGCCCGGAAATTGAACACAGTGCGGGAAGTGAGTGAGCCGGGACAGTGAAAACAGCGCGGGAGGCGAGTTAGCCGGGACAGTGAAAACAGCGCGGGAGCTGAGTGAGCCGGGACAGTGAAAGCAGCGCGAGAGGTGAGTGAGCCGGGACATAGAAAACAGCGCGTGAGGCAAGTGAGCCGGGACAGTTAAAATAGCGCGGGAGCAGAGTGAGCCGGGACAGTGAAAATAGAGGGAGAGGTGAGTGAGCCGGGACAGTGAAAACAGCCCGGGAGGTGCGGGAGACAGGACAGTGAAAACAGCGGGAGAGGTGAGTTAGTCGGGACAGTGAAAACAGCGGCAGCGGAGAGTGAGCAGTGACAGTGAAAACAGCGCGTGTGGAGAGTGAGCCGGGGCATTGAAAACAGCGCGGGAGCTGAGTGAGCCGGGACATTGAAAACAGCGCGGGAGCTGTGTGAGCCGGGACATTGAAAACAGCGCGGGAGGTGAGTGAGCCTGGACATTCAAAACAGCGCGAGAGGTGAGTGAGCCGGGACATTGAAAACAGCGCGGGAGGTGAGTGAGCCGAGACATGGAAAACAATGCGAGAGGTGAGTGAGCCGGGATGGTGAAAAGAGCGCGGGAGTTGAGTGAGCCGGGGCAGTGAAAACAACGCGAGAGGTGAGTGAGCTGGGACATTGAAAACAGCGCGAGAGGTGAGTGAGCCGGGACATTGTAAACAGCGCGGGAGGTGAGTGAGCCTGGACTGTCAAAACAGCGCGAGATGTGAGTGAGCCGGGACATTGAAAATAGCGCGACAGGTGAGAGAGCCGGGACAGTGAAAACAGCGCGGGAGGTGAGTGAGCCGGGACATTGAAAACAGCGCGAGATGTGAGTGAGCCGGGATATTGAAAACAGCGCGAGAGGTGAGTGAGCCCGGAAATTGAAAACAGCGCGGGAGGTGAGTGAGCCGGGACAGTGAAAACAACAGCGCGAGAGGTGAGCGACCCGTGACATTGAAAACAGCGCGAGAGGTGAATGAGCCGGGACAGTGAAAACAGCGCGGGAGCTGAGTGAGCCGGGACAGTGAAAACAGCGGGAGATGTGAGTGAGCCGGGACATTAAAAATACCGCGACAGGTGAGTGAGCCGGTACAGTGAAAACAGCGCAGGAGGTGAGTAAGACAGGACATTGAAAACAGCGTGGGAGGTGAGAAGAGCCGGGACAGTGAAAACAGCGCGGGAGGTGAGTGAGCCGGGACAGTGAAAACAGCGCGTGAGTTGAGTGAGTTGGGACAGTGAAAACAGCGCGGGAGGTTAGTGAGCCGGGAAATTGAAAACAGCGCGAGAGGTGAGTGAGCCAGGACATTGAAAGCAGCGCGAGAGGCGAGTGAGCCGGGACAGTGAAAACAGTGCGGGAGGTGAGAGAGCCGGGACTTTGCGAACAGCGCGAGAGGTGAGTGAGCCGGGACATTGAAAACAGCGCGCGAGGTGAGTGAGCCCGGAAATTGAAAACAGAGCGGGAGGTGAGTGAGACGGGACAGTAAAAACAGCGCGGGAGCTGAGTGAGCGGGAACAGTGAAAACAGCGCGGGAGGTTAGTGAGCCGGGACATTGAAAACAGCGTGTGAGGTGAGAAGAGCCGGGACAGTGAAAACAGCGCGGGAGGTGAGTGAGCCGGGACAGTGAAAACAGCGCGTGAGCTGAGTGAGTTGGGACAGTGAAAACAGCGCGGGAGGTTAGTGAGCCGGGAAATTGAAAACAGCGCGAGAGGTGAGTGAGCCAGGACATTGAAAGCAGCGCGAGAGGCGAGTGAGCCGGGACAGTGAAAACAGTGCGGGAGGTGAGAGAGCCGGGACAGTGAAAGCAGCGCGAGATGTGAGTGAGCCGGGACATTGAAAATAGCGCGACTGGTGAGTGAGCCAGGACAGTGAAAACAGCGCGGGAGGTGAGTGAGCCGGGACATTGCAAACAGCGCGAGAGGTGAGTGAGCCGGGACATTGAAAACAGCGCGCGAGGTGAGTGAGCCCGGACATTAAAAACAGCGCGAGAGGTGAGTGAGCCGGGACAGTGAAAACAGCACGTGAGGTGAGTGAGCCGGGACGGTGAAAACAGCGCGATAGGTGAGTGACCCGGGACATTGAAAACAGCGCGAGCGGAGCGTGTGCCGGGACATTGAACAGAGCGCGGGAGCTGAGTGAGCCGGGACATTGAAAACAGCGCGGGAGCTGAGCGCGCCGTGACATTGAAAACAGCGCGGTATGTGAGTGAGCCGGGACATTGAAACAGCGCGAGAGGTGAGTGAGCCGGGACATTGAAAAAAGCGCAGGAGGTGAGTGAATCGGGACAGTGAAAACAGCGCGAGAGGTGAGTGCGCCGGGACAGTGAAAGCAGCGCGAGATGTGAGTGAGCCGGGACATTGAAAATAGCGCGACAGGTGAGTGAGCCAGGACAGTGAAAACAGCGCGGGAGGTGAGTGAGCCGGGACATTGCAAACAGCGCGAGAGGTGAGTGAGCCGGGACATTGCAAACAGCGCGAGAGGTGAGTGAGCCGGGACAGTGAAAACAGCGCGGGAGGTTAGTGAGCCGGGAAATTGAAAACAGCGCGAGAGGTGAGTGAGCCGGGACATTGAAAGCAGCGCGAGAGGCAAGTGAGCCGGGACAGTGAAAACAGCGCGAGATGTGAGTGAGCCGGGATATTGAAAACAGCGCGAGAGGTGAGTGAGCCCGGACATTGAAAACAGCGCGGGAGGTGAGTGAGCCGGGACAGTAAAAACAACAGCGCGAGAGGTGAGCGACCCGTGACATTGAAAACAGCGCGAGAGGTGAATGAGCCGGGACAGTGAAAACAGCGCGAGCGGAGCGTGAGCCGGGACATTGAACAGAGCGCGGGAGCTGAGTGAGCCGGGACATTGAAAACAGCGCGGGAGCTGAGTGGGCCGTGACATTGAAAACAGCGCGGGATGTGAGTGAGCCGGGACATTGAAACAGCGCGAGAGGTGTATGAGCCGGGGCATTGAAAAAAGCGCAGGAGGTGAGTGAATCGGGACAGTGAAAACAACAGCGCGAGAGGTGAGCGACCCGTGACATTGAAAACAGCGCGAGAGGTGAATGAGCCGGGACAGTGAAAACAGCGCGGGAGTTGAGTGAGCCGGGACAGTGAAAACAGCGGGAGATGTGAGTGAGCCGGGACATTAAAAATACCGCGACAGGTGAGTGAGCCGGTACAGTGAAAACAGCGCAGGAGGTGAGTAAGACAGGACATTGAAAACAGCGTGGGAGGTGAGAAGAGCCGGGACAGTGAAAACAGCGCGGGAGGTGAGTGAGCCGGGACAGTGAAAACAGCGCGTGAGCTGAGTGAGTTGGGACAGTGAAAACAGCGCGGGAGGTTAGTGAGCCGGGAAATTGAAAACAGCGCGAGATGTGAGTGAGCCAGGACATTGAAAGCAGCGCGAGAGGCGAGTGAGCCGGGACAGTGAAAACAGTGCGGGAGGTGAGAGAGCCGGGACAGTGAAAGCAGCGCGAGATGTGAGTGAGCCGGGACATTGAAAATAGCGCGACTGGTGAGTGAGCCAGGACATTGAAAACAGCGCGGGAGGTGAGTGAGCCGGGACATTGCAAACAGCGCGAGAGGTGAGTGAGCCGGGACATTGAAAACAGCGCGTGAGGTGAGTGAGCCGGGACAGTGAAAACAGCGCGTGAGGTGAGTGAGCCGGGACGGTGAAAACAGCGGGATAGGTGAGTGACCCGGGACATTGAAAACAGCGCGAGCGGAGCGTGTGCCGGGACATTGAACAGAGCGCGGGAGCTGAGTGAGCCGGGACATTGAAAACAGCGCGGGAGCTGAGCGCGCCGTGACATTGAAAACAGCGCGGTATGTGAGTGAGCCGGGACATTGAAACAGCGCGAGAGGTGAGTGAGCCGGGACATTGAAAAAAGCGCAGGAGGTGAGTGAATCGGGACAGTGAAAACAGCGCGAGAGGTGAGTGCGCCGGGACAGTGAAAGCAGCGCGAGATGTGAGTGAGCCGGGACATTGAAAATAGCGCGACAGGTGAGTGAGCCAGGACAGTGAAAACAGCGCGGGAGGTGAGTGAGCCGGGACATTGCAAACAGCGCGAGAGGTGAGTGAGCCGGGACATTGCAAACAGCGCGAGAGGTGAGGGAGCCGGGACAGTGAAAACAGCGCGCGAGGTGAGTGAGCTCGGACATTGAAAACAGCGCGGGAGGTGAGTGAGCCGGGACAGTAAAAACAGCGCGGGAGACGAGTGAGCCGTGAGAGTGAAAACAGCGCGGGAGCTGAGTGAGCGGGGACAGTGAAAACAGCGCGGGAGGTTAGTGAGCCGGGAAATTGAAAACAGCGCGAGAGGTGAGTGAGCCGGGACATTGAAAGCAGCGCGAGAGGCAAGTGAGCCGGGACAGTGAAAACAGCGCGGGAGCTAAGTGAGCCGGGACAGTGAAAATAGCGCGAGAGGTGAGTGAACCGGGACATAGAAAATTGCGCGAGAGGTGAGTGAGCCGGGACGTTAAAAACAGCGCGAGAGGTGAGTGAGCCGGGACAGTGAAAACAACGCGATAGGTGAGTGACCCGGGACATTGAAAACAGCGCGAGCGGAGCGTGAGCCGGGACATTGAACAGAGCGCGGGAGCTGAGTGAGCCGGGACATTGAAAACAGCGCGGGAGCTGAGTGGGCCGTGACATTGAAAACAGCGCGGGATGTGAGTGAGCCGGGACATTGAAACAGCGCGAGAGGTGTATGAGCCGGGGCATTGAAAAAAGCGCAGTAGGTGAGTGAATCGGGACAGTGAAAACAGCGCGAGAGGTGAGTGAATCGGGAAATTGAAAACAGCGCGAGAGGTGAGTAAGCCGGGACATTGAAAGCAGCGCGAGAGGCAAGTGAGCCGGACAGTGAAAACAGTGAGGGAGGTGAGTGAGCCGGGACAGTGAAAGCAGCGCGAGAGGTGAGTGAGCCGGAACATTGAAAACAGCGCGAGAGGTGAGTGAGCCCGGACATTGAAAACAGCGCAGAAGTGAGTGAGCCGGAACAGTGAAAACAGTGCGGTAGGTGAATGAGCCGGGACAGTGAAAACAGCGCGGGTGTTGAGTGAGCCGGGACAGTGAAAACAGCGCGTGAGCTGAGTGAGCCGGTACAGTGAAAACAGCGCGGGAGGTTAGTGAGCCGGGAAAGTTGAAAACAGCGCGAGAGGTGAGTGAGCCGGGAGATTGAAAGCAGCACGAGAGGCAAGTGAGCCGGGACAGTGCAAACAGTGCGGGAGGTGAGTGAGCCGGGACAATGAAACCAGCGCGAGATGTGAGTGAGCCAGCATATTGAAAATAGCGCGGGAAGTTAGTGAGCCGAGAAATTGAAAACAGCGCGAGAGGTGAGTGAGCCGGGACATTGAAAGCAGCGCCAGAGGCAAGTGAGCCGGGACAGTGAAAACAGCGCGGGAGGTGAGTGAGCCGGGGCAGTGAAAACAACGCGAGAGGTGAGTGAGCCGGGAATGTTAATTACAGCGCGAGAGGTGAGTGAGCCGGGACATTCAAAACAGCGCGAGAGGTGAGTGAGCCGGGACATTGAAAACAGCGCTGGAGGTGAGTTAGCCTGGACTGTGAAAACTGCGCGGGAGGTGAGTGAGCCGGGACATTGAAAACAGCACGAGAGGTGAGTGAGCCAGGATATTGAAAACAGCGCGAGAGGTGAGTGAGCACGGACATTGAAAACAACGCGGGAGGTGAGTGAGCCGGGTCAGTGAAAACAGCGCGAGTGGTGAGTGACCCGTGACACTGAAAACAGCGCGAGAGGTGAATGAGCCGTGACAGTGAAAATAGCGGGAGATGTGAGTGAGCCGGGACATTAAAAATAGCGCGACAGGTGAGTGAGCAGGTACAGTGAAAATAGCGCAGGAGGTGAGTGAGCCGGGACATTGAAAACAGCGCGAGAGGTGAGTGAGACCGGATATTGAAAACAGCGCGGGAGGTGAGTGAGCCGGGACAGTGAAAACAGTGCGGTAGGTGAATGAGCCGGGACAGTGAAAACAGCGCGGGTGTTGAGTGAGCCGGGACAGTGAAAACAGCGCGTGAGCTGAGTGAGCCGGTACAGTGAAAACAGCGCGGGAGGTTAGTGAGCCGGGAAATTGAAAACAGCGCGAGAGGTGAGTGAGCCGGGAGATTGAAAGCAGCACGAGAGGCAAGTGAGCCGGGACAGTGCAAACAGTGCGGGAGGTGAGTGAGCCGGGACAATGAAACCAGCGCGAGATGTGAGTGAGCCAGGATATTGAAAATAGCGCGGGAAGTTAGTGAGCCGGGAAATTGAAAACAGCGCGAGAGGTGAGTGAGCCGGGACATTGAAAGCAGCGCCAGAGGCAAGTGAGCCGGGACAGTGAAAACAGCGCGGGAGGTGAGTGAGCCGGGACAGTGAAAACAGCGCGTGATCTGAGTGAGCCGGTACAGTGAAAACAGCGCGGGAGGTTAGTGAGCCGGGAAATAGAAAACAGCGAGAGAGGTGAGTGAGCCGGGACATTGAAAGCAGCACGGGAAATGAGTGAGCCGGGACAGTAAAAACAGCGCGGGAGGCGAGTGAGCCGGGACATTGACAACAGCGCGGGAGCTGAATGAGCAGGGATAGTGAAAACAGCGCGGGAGGTGAGTGAGCCGGGACATTGAAAGCAGCGCCAGAGGCAAGTGAGCCGGGACAGTTAAAATAGCGCGGGAGCAGAGTGAGCCGGGACAGTGAAATTAGAGGGAGAGGTGAGTGAGCCAGGACACAGAAAAAAGCGCGAGAGGTGAGTGAGTCTGGACATTGAAAACAGCACGTGAGGTGAGTGAGCATGGACATTGAAAACAGCGCGAGAGGTGAGTGAGCCGGGACAGTGAAAACAGCCCGGGAGGTGCGGGAGACAGGACAGTGAAAACAGCGGGAGAGGTGAGTTAGTCGGGACAGTGAAAACAGCGGCAGCGGAGAGTGAGCAGTGCCACTGAAAACAGCGCGTGTGGAGAGTGAGCCGGGGCATTGAAAACAGCGCGGGAGCTGAGTGAGCCGGGACATTGAAAACAGCGCGGGAGCTGTGTGAGCCGGGACATTGAAAACAGCGCGGGAGGTGAGTGAGCCTGGACATTCAAAACAGCGCGAGAGGTGAGTGAGCCGGGACATTGAAAGCAGCGCGGGAGGTGAGTGAGCCGGGACTGTGAAAACAGCGCGATAGGTGAGTGTGCCGGGACAGTGCAAACAGCGCGAGTGGAGAATGAGCCGACACATTGAAAACAGTGCGAGAGGTGAGTGAGCCGGGATGGTGAAAACAGCGCGGGAGTTGAGTGAGCCGGGGCAGTGAAAACAACGCGAGAGGTGAGTGAGCCGGGAATGTTAATTACAGCGCGAGAGGTGAGTGAGCCCGGACATTCAAAACAGCGCGAGAGGTGAGTGAGCCGGGACATTGAAAACAGCGCTGGAGGTGAGTTAGCCTGGACTGTGAAAACAGCGCGGGAGGTGAGTGAGCCGGGACATTGAAAACAGCACGAGAGGTGATTGAGCCGGGATATTGAAAACAGCGCGAGAGGTGAGTGAGCACGGACATTGAAAACAACGCGGGAGGTGAGTGAGCCGGGTCAGTGAAAACAGCGCGAGAGGTGAGTGACCCGTGACACTGAAAACAGCGCGAGAGGTGAATGAGCCGTGACAGTGAAAATAGCGGGAGATGTGAGTGAGCCGGGACATTAAAAATAGCGTGACAGGTGAGTGAGCCGGTACAGTGAAAATAGCGCAGGAGGTGAGTGAGCCGGGACATTGAAAACAGCGCGAGAGGTGAGTGAGCCGGGACATTGAAAACAGCGCGAGAGGTGAGTGAGCCCGGATATTGAAAACAGCGCGGGAGGTGAGTGAGCCGGGACAGTGAAAACATCGCGGGAGGTTAGTGTGCCGGGACAGTGAAAACAGCGCGTGAGCTGAGTGAGCCGGGACAGTGAATACAGCGCGGGAGTTAGTGAGCCGGGAAATTGAAAACAGCGCGAGAGGTGAGTAAGCCGGGACATTGAAAGCAGCGCGAGAGGCAAGTGAGCCGGACAGTGAAAACAGTGAGGGAGGTGAGTGAGCCGGGACAGTGAAAGCAGCGCGAGATGTGAGTGAGCCGGGACATTGAAAATAGCGCGACAGGTGAGTGAGCCGGGACAGTGAAAATAGCGCGGGAGGTGAGTGAGCCGGGACATTGAAAACAGCGCGCGAGGTGAGTGAGCCCGGAAATTGAAAACAGCGCGGGAGGTGAGTGAGCCGGGACAGTGAAAACAGCGCGGGAGCTGAGTGAGCCTTGGACAGTGAAAACAGCGCGGGAGGTGAGTGAGCCGGGACTTTGCGAACAGCGCGAGAGGTGAGTGAGCCGGGACATTGAAAACAGCGCGCGAGGTGAGTGAGCCCGGAAATTGAAAACAGAGCGGGAGGTGAGTGAGTCGGGACAGTAAAAACAGCGCGGGAGGCGAGTGAGCCGGGAGAGTGAAAACAGCGCGGGAGCTGAGTGAGCGGGGAAAGTGAAAACAGCGCGGGAGGTTAGTGAGCCGGGAAATTGAAAACAGCGCGAGAGGTGAGTCAGCCGGGGTATTGAAAGCAGCGCGAGAGGCAAGTGAGCCGGGACAGTGAAAACTGCGCGGGAGCTGAGTGAGCCGGGACAGTGAAAGCAGCGCGAGATGTGAGTGAGCCGGGACATTGAAAATAGCGCGACAGGTGTGTGAGCCGGAACAGTGAAAACAGCGCGGGAGGTGAGTGAGCCGGGACATGGCAAACAGCGCGAGAGGTGAGTGAGCCGGGACATTGAAAACAGCGCGCGAGGTGAGAGAGCCCGGAAATTGAAAACAGCGCGGGAGGTGAGTGAGCCGGGACAGTGAAAACAGCGCGGGAGCTGAGTGAGCCTTGGACAGTGAAAACAGCGCGGGAGGTTAGTGAGCCGGGAAATTGAAAATAGCGCGAGTGGTGAGTGAGCCGGGACATTGAAAGTAGCGCGAGAGGCAAGTGAGCCGGGACAGTGAAAACAGTGCGGGAGGTGAGTGAGCCGGGACAGTGAAAGCAGCGTGAGACGTGAGTGAGCCGGGACATTGAAAGCAGCGCGAGAGGCAAGTGAGCCGGGACAGTGAAAACAGTGCAGGAAGTGAGTGAGCCGGGACAGTGAAAGCAGCGTGAGATGTGAGTGAGCCGGTACATTGAAAATAGCGCGACAGGTGAGTGAGCCGGGACAGTGAATACAGCGCGGGAGGTGAGTGAGCCGGGACATTGAAAACAGCGCGCGAGGTGAGTGAGCCCGGATATTGAAAACAGCGCGGGAGGTGAGTGAGCCGGGACAGTAAAAACAGCGCGGGAGGCGAGTTAGCCGGGACAGTGAAAACAGCGCGGGAGCTGAGTGAGCGGGGACAGTGAAAACAGCGCGGGAGGTTAGTGAGCCGGGAAATTGAGAACAGCGCGAGAGGTGAGTGAGCCGAGACCTTGAAAGCAGCGCGAGAGGCAAGTGAGCCGGGACAGTGAAAACAGCGCGGGAGCTGAGTGAGCCGGGACAGTGAAAACAGCGCGTGAGCTGGGTGAGCCGGGACAGTGAAAACAGCGCGGGAGTTAGTGAGCCAGGAAATTGATAACAGCGCGAGAGGTGAGTGAGCCGGGACATTGAAAGCAGCGCGAGAGGCAAGTGAGCCGGGACAGTGAAAACAGTGCGGGAGTTGAGTGAGCCGGGACAGTGAAAGCAGCGCGAGATGTGAGTGAGCCGGGACATTGAAAATAGCGCGACAGGTGAGTGAGCCAGGACAGTGAAAACAGCGCGGGAGGTGAGTGAGCCGGGACATTGCAAACAGCGCGAGAGGTGAGTGAGCCGGGACATTGAAAACAGCGCGCGAGGTGAGTGAGCCCGGACATTGAAAACAGAGCGGGAGGTGAGTGAGCCGGGACAGTAAATACAGCGCGGGAGGCGAGTGAGCCGGGAGAGTGAAAACAGCGCGGGAGCTGAGTGAGCGGGAACAGTGAAAACAGCGCTGGAGGTGAGTTAGCCTGGACTGTGAAAACAGCGCGAGATGTGAGTGAGCCGGGACATTGAAAATAGCGCGACAGGTGAGAGAGCCGGGACAGTGAAAACAGCGCGGGAGGTGAGTGAGCCGGGACATTGAAAACAGCACGAAAGGTGAGTGAGCCGGGATATTGAAAACAGCGCGAGAGGTGAGTGAGCACGGACATTTAAAACAGTGCGGGAGGTGAGTGAGCCGGGACAGTGAAAACAGCGCGAGAGGTGAGTGACCCGTGACATTGAAAACAGCGCGAGAGGTGAATGAGCCGAGGCAGTGAAAATAGCGGAAGATGTGAGTGAGCCGGGACATTAAAAATAGCGCGACAGGTGAGTGAGCCGGTACAGTGAAAATAGCGCAGGATGTGAGTGAGCCGGGACATTGAAAACAGCGCGAGAGGTGAGTGAGCCGTGACATTGAAAACAGCGCGAGAGGTGAGTGAGCCCGGATATTGAAAACAGCGCGGGAGGTGTGTGAGCCGGGACAGTGAAAACAGCGCGGGAGGTGAGTGAGCCGGGACAGTGAAAACAGCGCGTGAGCTGATTGAGCCGGGACAGTGAAAACAGCGCGCGAGGTGAGTGAGCCCGGACATTGAAAACAGCGCGGGAGGTGAGTGAGCCGGGACATTGCAAACAGCGCGAGAGGTGAGTGAGCCGGGACATTGAAAACAGCGCACGAGGTGAGTGAGCCCGGACATTGAAAACAGAGCGGGAGGTGAGTGAGCCGGGACAGTAAAAACAGCGCGGGAGGCGAGTGAGCCGGGAGAGTGAAAACAGCGCGGGAGCTGAGTGAGCGGGGGCAGTGAAAACAGCGCGGGAGGTTAGTGAGCAGGGAAATTGAAAACAGCGCGAGAGGTGAGTCAGCCGGGATATTGATAGCAGCGCGAGAGGCAAATGAGCCGGGACAGTGAAAACTGCGCGGGAGCTGAGTGAACCGGGACATTGAAAGCAGCGCGAGATGTGAGTGAGCCGGGACATTGAAAATAGCGCGACAGGTGAGTGAGCCGGGACAGTGAAAACAGCGCGGGAGGTGAGTGAGCCGGGACATGGCAAACAGCGCGAGAGGTGAGTGAGCCGGGACATTGAAAACAGCGCGCGAGGTGAGTGAGCCCGGAAATTGAAAACAGCGCGGGAGGTGAGTGAGCCGGGACAGTGAAAACAGCGCGGGAGCTGAGTGAGCCTTGGACAGTGAAAACAGCGCGGGAGGTGAGTGAGCCGGGACATTGAAAACAGCGCGCGAGGTGAGTGAGCCCGGACATTGAAAACAGAGCGGGAGGTGAGTGAGCCGGGAGAGTAAAAACAGCGCGGGAGGCGAGTGAGCCGGGACAGTGAAAGCAGCGCGAGATGTGAGTGAGCCGGGACATTGAAAATAGCGCGACAGGTGTGTGAGCCGGGACAGTGAAAACAGCGCGGGAGGTGAGTGAGCCGGAACATGGCAAACAGCGCGAGAGGTGAGTGAGCCGGGACATTGAAAACAGCGCGCGAGGTGAGTGAGCCCGGAAATTGAAAACAGCGCGGGAGGTGAGTGAGCCGGGACAGTGAAAACAGCGCGGGAGCTGAGTGAGCCTTGGACAGTGAAAACAGCGCGGGAGGTTAGTGATCCGGGAAATTGAAAACAGCGCGAGAGGTGAGTGAGCTGGGACATTGAAAGCAGCGCGAGAGGCAAGTGAGCCGGGACAGTGAAAACAGCGCGTGAGGTGAGTGAGCCGGGTTGGTAAAAACAGCGCGATAGGTGAGTGACCCGGGACATTAAAAACAGCGCGAACGGAGCGTGAGCCAGGACATTGAACAGAGCGCGGGAGCTGAGTGAGCTGGGACATTGAAAACAGCGCGGGAGCTGAGTGGGCCGTGACAATGAAAACAGCGCGGGATGTGAGTGAGACGGGACATTGAAACAGCGCGAGAGGTGAGTGAGCCGGGACATTGAAAAAAGCGCAGGAGGTGAGTGAATCGGGACCGTGAAAACAGCGCGAGACGTGAGTGAGCCGGGACATTGAAAACAGCGCGAGAGGTGAGTGAGCCGGGACAGTGAAAACAGCGCGGTAGGTGAATGAGCCGGGACAGTGAAAAAAGCGTGGGAGTTGAGTGAGCCGGGACAGTGAAAACAGCGCGAGAGGTGAGTGAGACGGGTCATTGAAAGCAGCGGGAGAGGCAAGTGAGCCGGTACAGTGAAAACAGCGCGGGAGCAGAGTGAGCCGGGGCAGTGAAAATAGTGCGAGAGGTGAGTGAGCCGGGACACAGAAAAAAGCGCGAGAAGTGAGTGAGTCTGGAAATTGAAAACAGCGCTTGAGGTGAGTGAGCATGGACACTGAAAACAGCGCGAGAGGTGAGTGAGCCGGGACAGTGAAAACAGCGCGGGAGTTGAGTTAGCCGGGACAGTGAAAACAGTGCGGGAGGTGAGTGAGGCGGGACAGTGAAAACAGCGGGAGAGGTGAGTTAGTCGGGACAGTGAAAACAGCGGGAGCGGTGAGTGAGCATTGACAGTGAAAACAGCGCGTGTGGAAAGTGAGCCGAGTCATTGAAAACAGCACGGGAGCTGAGTGAGCCGGGACATTGAAAACAGCGCGGGAGCTGAGTGAGCCATGACTTGAAAACAGCGCGGGAGGAGAGTGAGCCTGGACATTGAAAACAGCGCGAGAGGTGAGTGAGCCGGGACATTGAAAACAGCCCGGGTTGTTAGTGAGCCGGGACTGTGAAAACAGCGCGAGAGGTGAGTGAGCCGGGACATTAAAAACAGCGCGAGAGGTGAGTGAGACGGGAAAGTGAAAACAGCGCGAAAGGTGAGTGAGCCGGGACGGTTAAATACAGCGCGAGAGGTGAGTGAGCCGGGACATTGAAAACAGCGCGAGAGGTGAGTGACCCGTGACATTGAAAACAGCGCGAGAGGTGAATGTGGCGGCACATTGAAAACATCGTGGGAGGTGAGTGAATCGGGACAGTGAAAACAGCGCGAGATGTGAGTGAGCCGGGACATTGAACATTCGCGACAGGTGAGTGAGCCCGGACCTTGAAAACAGCGCGAGAGCTGAGTGAGCCGGGACATTCTAAACAGCGCGGGAGCTGAGTGAGCCGGGACTTTGAAAACAGCGCGGGAGGTGAGTGAGCCTGGACATTGAAAACAGCGCGGGAGGTGAGTGAGCCGGGACTGTGAAAACAGCGCGTGAGGTGAGTGAGCCGGGACATTAAAAACAGCGCGAGAGGTGAGTGATCCCGGACAGTGAAAACAGCGCGAAAGGTCAGTGAGCCGGGACAGTGAAAACAGTGCGGGAGGTGAGTGAGCCGAAACAGTGAAAACAGCGCGAGTGGAGTGTGAGCCGGTACACTGAAAACAGCGCGAGAGGTGAGTGAGCCGACACAGTGAAAACAGCGCGGGAGCTGAGTGAGCCGGGACAGTGAAAATAGCGCGAGAGTTGAGTGAACCGGGACATAGAAAATAGCGCGAGAGGTGAGTGAGCCGGGACATTAAAAACAGCGCGAGAGGTGAGTGAGCCGGGACAGTGAAAACAGCGCGCGAGGTGAATGAGCCGGGACGGTGAAAACAGCGCGATAGGTGAGTGACCCGGGACATTGAAAACAGCGCGTTCGGAGCGTGAGCCGGGACATTGAACAGAGCGCGGGAGCTGAGTGAGCCGGGACATTGAAAACAGCACGGGAGCTGAGTGGGCCGTGACATTGAAAACAGCGCGAGAGGTGAATGAGCAGGGACAGTGAAAACAGCGCGGGAGTTGAGTGAGCCGGGTCAGTGAAAACAGCGCGTGAGCTGAGTGAGCCGGGACAGTGAAAACAGCGCGCGAGGTGAGTGAGCCGGGACGGTGAAAACAGCGTGATAGGTGAGTGACCCGGGACATTGAAAACAGCGCGTTCGGAGCGTGAGCCGGGACATTGAACAGAGCGCGGGAGCTGAGTGAGCCGGGACATTGAAAACAGCACGGGAGCTGAGTGGACCGTGACATTGAAAACAGCGCGAGAGGTGAATGAGCCGGTACAGTAAAAACAGCGCGGGAGTTGAGTGAGCCGGGTCAGTGAAAACAGCGCGTGAGCTGAGTGAGCCGGGACAGTGAAAACAGCGCGGGAGGTTAGTGAGCCGGGAAATTGAAAACAGCGCGAGAGGAAAGTGAGCCGGGACAGAGAAAAGAGTGCGGGAGCTGAGTGAGCCGGGACAGTGAAAGCAGCGCGAGGTGTGAGTGAGCCGGGACATTGAAAATAGCGCGACAGGTGAGTGAGCCGGGACAGTGAAAACAGCGCGGGAGGTGAATGAGCCGGGACATTGCAAGCAGCGCGAGAGGTGAGTGAGCCGGGACATTGAAAACAGCGCGCATGGTGAGTGAGCCCGGAAATTGAAAACAGCGCGGGAGGTGAGTGAGCCGGGACAGTAAAAACAGCGCGGGAGGCGAGTCAGCCGGGACAGTGAAAACAGCGCGGGAGCTGAGTGAGCGGGTACAGTGAAAACAGCGCGGGAGGTTAGTGAGCCGGGACATTGAAAGCAGCGCGAGAGGCAAGTGAGCCGGGACAGTGAAAACAGCGTGGAAGATGAGTGAGCCAGGACAGTGAAAACAGCGCGTGAGCTGAGCGAGCCGGGAGAGTGAAAACAGCGCGGGAGGTTAGTGAGCCGGGAAATTGAAAACAGGGCGATAGGTGAGTGAGCCGGGACATTGAAAGCAGCGCGAGAGGCAAGTGAGCCGGGACAGTGAAAACAGTGCGGGAGGTGAGTGAGCCGGGACAGTGAAAGCAGGGTGAGATGTGAGTGAGCCGGGACATTGAAAATAGCGCGACAGGTGAGTGAGCCGGGACAGTGAAAACAGCGCGGGAGGTGAGTGAGCCGGGGCATTGAAAACAGCGCGAGAGGTGAGTGAGCTGGGACATTGAAAACAGCGCGCGAGGTGTGTGAGCCCGGACATTGAAAGCAGCGTGAGAGGCAAGTGAGCCGGGGCAGTGAAAATAGCGCGGGAGCTGAGTGAGCCGGGACAGTGAAAATAGCGCGAGAGGTGAGTGAACCGGGACATAGAAAATAGCGCGAGAGGTGACTGAGCCGGGACATTAAAAACAGCGCGAGAGGTGAGTGAGCCGGGACAGTGCAAACAGCGCGTGAGGTGAGTGAGCCGGGACGGTGAAAACAGCGCGATAGGTGAGTGACCCCGGACATTGAAAACAGCGCGAGCGGAGCGGGAGCCGGGACATTGAACAGAGCGCGGCAGCTGAGTGAGCCGGGACATTGAAAACAGCACGGGAGCTGAGTGGCCGTGACAATGAAAACAGGGCGGGATGTGAGTGAGCCGGGAAATTGAAACAGCGCGAGAGGTGAGTGAGCCGGGACATTGAAAAAAGAGCAGGAGGTGAGTGAATCGGTACAGTGAAAACGGCGCGAGAGGTGAGTGAGCCAGGACAATGTAAACAGTGCGAGAGGTGAGTGAGCCCGGACATTGAAAACAGCGCGGGAGGTGAGTGAGCCGTGACAGTGGAAACAGCGCGGTAGGTGAATGAGCTGGGACAGTGAAAACAGCGCGGGAATTGAGTGAGCCGGGCCAGTGAAAACAGCGCGAGAGGTGAGTGAGCCGGGATATTGAAAGCAGCGTGAGAGGCAAGTGAGCCGGTACAGTGAAAACAGCGCGGGAGCAGAGTGAGCCGGGACAGTGAAAACAGTGCGGGAGATGAGTAAGCCGGGACTGTGAAAACAGCGGGATAAGTGAGTTAGTCGGGACAGTGAAAACAGCGGGAGCGGAGAGTGAGCATTGACAGTGAAAACAGCGCGTGTGGAGAGTTAGCCGAGTCATTGAAAACATCGCGGGAGCTGAGTGAGCCGGGACAGTGAAAGCAGCGCGAGGTGTGAGTGAGCCGGGACATTGAAAATAGCGCGACAGGTGAGTGAGCCGGGACAGTGAAAACAGCGCGGGAGGTGAATGAGCCGGGACATTGCAAGCAGCGCGAGAGGTGAGTGAGCCGGGACATTGAAAACAGCGCGCATGGTGAGTGAGCCCGGAAATTGAAAACAGCGCGGGAGGTGAGTGAGCCGGGACAGTAAAAACAGCGCGGGAGGCGAGTCAGCCGGGACAGTGAAAACAGCGCGGGAGCTGAGTGAGCGGGTACAGTGAAAACAGCGCGGGAGGTTAGTGAGCCGGGACATTGAAAGCAGCGCGAGAGGCAAGTGAGCCGGGACAGTGAAAACAGCGTGGAAGATGAGTGAGCCAGGACAGTGAAAACAGCGCGTGAGCTGAGCGAGCCGGGAGAGTGAAAACAGCGCGGGAGGTTAGTGAGCCGGGAAATTGAAAACAGGGCGATAGGTGAGTGAGCCGGGACATTGAAAGCAGCGCGAGAGGCAAGTGAGCCGGGACAGTGAAAACAGTGCGGGAGGTGAGTGAGCCGGGACAGTGAAAGCAGGGTGAGATGTGAGTGAGCCGGGACATTGAAAATAGCGCGACAGGTGAGTGAGCCGGGACAGTGAAAACAGCGCGGGAGGTGAGTGAGCCGGGGCATTGAAAACAGCGCGAGAGGTGAGTGAGCTGGGACATTGAAAACAGCGCGCGAGGTGTGTGAGCCCGGACATTGAAAGCAGCGTGAGAGGCAAGTGAGCCGGGGCAGTGAAAATAGCGCGGGAGCTGAGTGAGCCGGGACAGTGAAAATAGCGCGAGAGGTGAGTGAACCGGGACATAGAAAATAGCGCGAGAGGTGACTGAGCCGGGACATTAAAAACAGCGCGAGAGGTGAGTGAGCCGGGACAGTGCAAACAGCGCGTGAGGTGAGTGAGCCGGGACGGTGAAAACAGCGCGATAGGTGAGTGACCCCGGACATTGAAAACAGCGCGAGCGGAGCGGGAGCCGGGACATTGAACAGAGCGCGGCAGCTGAGTGAGCCGGGACATTGAAAACAGCACGGGAGCTGAGTGGCCGTGACAATGAAAACAGGGCGGGATGTGAGTGAGCCGGGAAATTGAAACAGCGCGAGAGGTGAGTGAGCCGGGACATTGAAAAAAGAGCAGGAGGTGAGTGAATCGGTACAGTGAAAACGGCGCGAGAGGTGAGTGAGCCAGGACAATGTAAACAGTGCGAGAGGTGAGTGAGCCCGGACATTGAAAACAGCGCGGGAGGTGAGTGAGCCGTGACAGTGGAAACAGCGCGGTAGGTGAATGAGCTGGGACAGTGAAAACAGCGCGGGAATTGAGTGAGCCGGGCCAGTGAAAACAGCGCGAGAGGTGAGTGAGCCGGGATATTGAAAGCAGCGTGAGAGGCAAGTGAGCCGGTACAGTGAAAACAGCGCGGGAGCAGAGTGAGCCGGGACAGTGAAAACAGTGCGGGAGATGAGTAAGCCGGGACTGTGAAAACAGCGGGATAAGTGAGTTAGTCGGGACAGTGAAAACAGCGGGAGCGGAGAGTGAGCATTGACAGTGAAAACAGCGCGTGTGGAGAGTTAGCCGAGTCATTGAAAACATCGCGGGAGCTGAGTGAGCCAGGACATTGAAAACAGCGCGGGAGCTGAGTGAGCCGGGGCTTGAAAACAGCGCGGGAGGTGAGTGAGCCGGGACATTCAAAACAGCGCGGGAGCTGAGTGAGCCGGGACATTGAAAACAGCGCCGGAGATGAGTGAGCCGGGACTTTGAAAACAACGCGGGAGGTGAGTGAGCATGAACATTGAAAACAGCGCGAGAGGTGAGTGAGCCGGGTCATTGAAAACAGCGGGGGAGGTGAGTGAGCCGGGACTGTGAAAACAGCGCGAGAGGTTAGTGAGCCGGGACATTAAAAACAGCGTGAGAGGTGAGTGATCCGGGACAGTGAAAACAGCGCCACAGATGAGTGAGCCAGGACAGTGAAAACAGCGCGAGAGGTTAGTGAGCCGGGACATTAAAAACAGCGCGAGAGGTTAGTGAGCCGGGACATTGAAAACAGCGCGAGAGGTGAGTGAGCCCGGACATTGAAAACAGCGCGGGAGGTGAGTGAGCCGGGACCGTGAAAACAGCGCGGGAGGTGAGTGAGCCGGGACAGTGAAAACAGCGCGGGAGCTGAGTGAGCCGGGACAGTGAAAACCGCGCGGGATGTTAGTGAGCCGGGAAATTGAAAAAAGCGCGAGAGGTGAGTGAGATGGGACATTGAAAGCAGCGCGAGAGGCAAGTGAGCCGGGGCAGTGAAAGCAGCGCGGGAGCTGAGTGAGCCGGGACAGTGAAAATAGCGCGAGAGGTGAGTGAACCGGGACATAGAAAAAAGCGCGAGAGGTGAGTGAGCCTGGACAATAAAAGCAGCGCGAGAGGTGAGTGAGCCGGTACATTAAAAACAGCGCGGGAGGTGAGTGAGCCGGGACAGTGAAAACAGCGCGTGAGGCGAGTGAGCCGGGACATTGAAAACAGCGTGAGAGGTGAGTGAGCCGGGACAGTGAAAACAGCGCGAGAGGTGTGTGTGCCGGGACAGTGAAAACAGCGCGAGAGGTGAGTGAGCCGCTACGGTTAAATACAGCGTGAGAGGTGAGTGAGCCGGGACATTGAAAACAGCGCGAGAGGTGAGTGACCCGTGACATTACAAACAGCGCGAGAGGTGACTGAGATGGGACATTGAAAACAGCGCGGGAGCTGAGTGAGCCGGGACATTGAAATCAGCGCGGGAGCTGAGTGGGCCGGGACTTTGAAAACAGCGCGGGAGGTGAGTGAGCCTGGACATTGAAAACAGCGCGAGAGGTGAGTGAGACGTGACATTGAAAACAGCGCGTGAGGTGAGTGAGCCGGGACTGTGAAAACAGCGCGAGAGGTGAGTGAGCTGGGACATTACAAACAGCGCGAGAGGTGAGTGAGCTGGGACAGTGAAAACAGCGCGAGAGGTGAGTGAGCCGGGAAAGTGAAAACAGTGCGGGAGGTGAGTGAGCCGGGACAGTGAAAACAGCGCGAGTGGAGAGTGAGCCGGTTCATTGAAACCAGCGCGAGAGGTGAGTGAGCCGAGGCAGTGAAAGCAGCGCTAGAGGCAAGTGAGCCGGGACAGTGAAAACAGCGCGGGAGGTGAGTGAGCCGGGAAATTGAAAGCAGCGCGAGAGGCAAGTGAGCCGCGACAGTGAAAACAGCGCGTGAGCTGAGTGAGCGGGGACAGTGAAAATAGCGCCAGAGGTGAGTGAGCCGGGACTTAGAAAAAAGCGTGAGAGGTGAGTGAGCCTGGACATTGAAAACAGCGCGTGAGGTGAGTGAGCCGGGACAGTGAAATCAGCGCGGAAGGTGAGTGAGCCAGGACAGTGAATACAGCGGGAGAGGTGAGTTATTCGGGACAGTGAAAGCAGCGGGAGCGGAGAGTGAGCAGGGTCATTGAAAACAGCGCGGGAGGTGAGTGAGCCTGGACATTGAAAACAGCGCTAGATGTGAGTGAGCCGGGACTTTGAAAACAGAGCGAGAGGTGAGTTAGCCGGGACATTAAAAACCGCGCGAGAGGTGAGTGAGCCGGGACAGTGAAAAGAGCGCGAGAGGTGAGTGAGCTGCGACAGTGAAAACAGCGCGGG
This sequence comes from Scyliorhinus torazame, assembly GCF_047496885.1. Taxonomy (NCBI): domain Eukaryota; kingdom Metazoa; phylum Chordata; class Chondrichthyes; order Carcharhiniformes; family Scyliorhinidae; genus Scyliorhinus; species Scyliorhinus torazame. Next base: position 116,080,301 of record NC_092718.1, read on the forward strand.
AAGTGAGTGAGCTGGGACAGTGAAAACAGCGCGAGTGTCGAGTGGGCCGGTACATTGAAAACAGCGCGAGAGGTGAGTGAGCCGGGATAGTGAAATCAGCGCGTGAGTTGAGTGAGCCGGGACAGTGAAAACAGCGTGAGAGGTGAGTGAGCCGGGACATTGAAAACAGCGCAGGAGGTGAGTGAGCCTGGACATTAAAAACAGCGCGAGAGGTGAGTGAGCCGCTACATTGAAAACAGCGCGGGAGGTGAGTGAGCCGGGACTGTGAAAACAGCGCGAGAGGTGAGTGAGCCCGGACAGTGAAAACAGCGCGAGAGGTGAGTGAGCCAGGACGGTTAAATACAGCGGGAAAGATGAGTGAGCCGGGACATTGAAAACACCGCGAGAGGTGAATGAGCCGATACAGTGAATACAGCGCGGGAGGTGAGTGAACCGGGACAGTGAAAACAGCGCGAGATGTGAGTGAGCCGGGACATTGAAAATAGCGCGAGGGTTGAGTGAGCCGGGACAGTGAAAACAGCGCGGGAGTTGAGTGAGCCGGGACAGTGAAAACAGCGCGAGAGGTGAGTGAGCCGGGACGGTAAAAACAGCGCGAGAGGTGAGTGACCCTGGACATTGAATACATCGCGAGCGGACCGTGAGCCGGGACATTGAACAGAGCGCGGGAGCTTAGTGAGCCGGGACATTGAAAACAGCGCGGGGGCTGAGTGAGCCGGGACTTTGAAAACAGCGCGAGAGGTGAGTGAGCCCGATCATTGAAAACAGCGCGGGAGGTGAGTGAGCCGGGACAGTGAATACAGCGCGGGAGGTGAGTGAGCCGGGTCAGTGAAAGCAGCGCCGGAGGTGAGTGAGCCGGGACATTGAAAGCAGCGCGAGAGGCAAGTGAGCAGGGACAGTGAAAACAGCGCGGGAGCAGAGTGAGCCGGGATAGTGAAAACAGCGCGGGAGGTGCGGGAGCCAGGACAGTGAAAATAGCGGGAGAGGTGAGTTATTCGGGACAGTGAAAACAGCGGGAGCGGAGAGTGAGCAGTGACAGTGAAAATAGCGCGTGTGGAGAGTGAGCCGGGACATTGAAAACAGCGCGGGAGCTGAGTGAGCCGGGACATGGAAAACAGCGCGGGAGGTGAGTGAGCCTGGACATTGAAAACAGCGCGAGAGGTGAGTGAGCCGGGACAGTGAAAACAGCGCGGCAGGTGAGTGAGCCGGGAAATTGAAAACAGCGCGAGAGGTGAGTGAGCCGAGACATTTAAGAGAGCGCGGGAGCTGAGTGAGCCGGGACATTGAAAACAGCGCGAGAGGTGAGTGAGCCCGGCCATTGAAAACAGCGCGGGAGGTGAGTGAGCCGGGACAGTGAAAACAGCGCGGGAGGTGAGTGAACCGGGACAGAGAAAACATCGCGGGAGTTGAGTGAGCCCGAAATTGAAAACAGCGCGAGAGGTGAGTGAGTCCGGACAGTGAAAGCAGCGCGAGAGGCAAGTGAGCCGGGACAGTGAAAACAGCGCGGGAGCAGAGTGAGCCGGGACAGTGAAAACAGCGCGAGAGGTGAGTGAGCCGGGACATTGAAAGCAGCGCGAGAGGCAAGTGAGCCGGGACAGTGAAAACAGTGCGGGAGGTGAGAGAGCCGGGACAGTGGAAGCAGCGTGAGATGTGAGTGAGCCGGGACATAGAAAATAGCGCGACAGGTGAGTGAGCCGGGACAGTGAAAACAGCGCGGGGCGTGAGTTAGCCGGGATATTGAAAACAGCGCGAGATTTTACTGAGCCGTGACAGTGAAAACAGCGCGAGAGCTCGAGAGGTGAGTGAGCCGGGACAGTGAAAACAGCGCGAGAGTTGAGTGAGCCGGGACAGTGAAAACAGCGCGGGAGGTGAGTGAGCCGGGACAGTGAAAACAGCGCGAGTGGACAGTGAGCCGGGACATTGAAAACAGCGCGAGAGGTGAGTGAGCCGGGATAGTGAAAACAGCGTGGGGGTTTAGTGAGCCGGGACAGTGAAAACAGCGCGGGAGGTGAGTGAGCTGGGACAGTGAAAACAGCCCGGGAGTTGAGTGAGCCGGGACAGTGAAAACAGCGCAAGAGGTGAGTGAGCCGGGACGGTGAAAACAGCGCGAGAGGTGAGCGACCCGGGACATTGAATACAGCGCGAGCGGAGCGTGAGCCGGGGACACTGAACAGAGCGCGGGAGCTGAGTGTGCATGGACATTGAAAACAGCGCGGGAGCTGAGTGAGCCAGGACATTGAAAACAGCGCGAGTGGAGAGTGAGCCGGGACATTGAAAACAGCGCGAGAGGTGAGTGTGCCGGGATAGTGAAAACAGCGGGCGAGGTGAGTGAGCCCGGAAATTGAAAACAGCGCGGGAGGTGAGTGAGCCGGGACAGTAAAAACAGCGCGGGAGGCGGGTGAGCCGGGACAGTGAAAACAGCGCGGGAGCTGAGCGAGTGGGTACAGTGAAAACAGCGCGGGAGGTTAGTGAGCCGGGACATTGAAAGCAGCGCGAGAGGCAAGTGAGCCGGGACAGTGAAAACAGCATGGAAGGTGAGTGAGCCAGGACAGTGAAAACAGCGCGTGAGCTGAGCGAGCCGGGACAGTGAAAACAGCGCGGGAGGTTAGTGAGCCGGGAAATTGAAAACAGCGCGAGAGGTGAGTGAGCCGGGACATTGAAAGCAGCGCGAGAGGCAAGTGAGCCGGGACAGTGAAAACAGTGCGGGAGGTGAGTGAGCTGGGACAGTGAAAGCAGCGTGAGATGTGAGTGAGCCGGGACATTGAAAATAGCGCGACAGGTGAGTGAGCCGGGACAGTGAAAACAGCGAAAGAGGTGAGTGAGCCGGGACATTGAAAACAGCGCGAGAGGCAAGTGAGCCGGGACAGTGAAAACAGCGCGGGAGCTGAGTGAGCCGGGACAGTGAAAATAGCGCGAGAGGTGAGTGAAACGGGACATAGAAAATAGCGCGAGAGGTGACTGAGCCGGGACATTAAAAACAGCGCGAGAGGTGAGTGACCCCGGATATTGAAAACAGCGCGAGCGGAGCGTGAGCCGGGACATTGAACAGAGCGCGGGAGCTGAGTGAGCCGGGACATTGAAAACAGCGCGGGAGCTGAGTGGGCCGTGACAATGAAAACAGGGCGGGATGTGAGTGAGCCCGGACATTGAAAACAGCGCGGCAGGTGAGTGAGCCGGGACAGTGAAAACAGCGCGGGAGCTGAGTGAGCCGGGACAGTGAAAACAGCGCGGGAGGTGAGTGAGCCGGGACAGTGAATACAGCGCGAAAGGTTAGTGAGCCGGGACAGTGAAAACAGCGCGGGAGGTGAATGAGCGATGACAGGGAAAACAGCGGGAGCGGATAGTGAGCAGTGACAGTGAAAACAGCGCCAGTGGACAGTGAGCCGGGACATTGAAAACAGCGCGGGAGGTGAATGAGCCGGGACAGTGAAAACAGCGCGTGAGGTGAGTGAGCCGGGACATTGAAAACAGCGTGAGAGATGAGTGAGCCGGGACTTTGAAAACAGCGCGGGAGGTGAGTGAGCCGGGACAGTGAAAAGAGCGCGAGAGGTGAGTGAGCCGGGACATTGAAAGCAGCGCGAGAGGCAAGTGAGCCGGGACAGTGAAAACAGCGCAGGAGCTGAGTGAGCCGGGACAGCGAAAATAGAGCGAGAGGTGAGTGAACCGGGACATACAAAAAAGCGCGAGAGGTGAGTGAGCCTGGACATTAAAAACAGCGCGAGAGGTGAGTGAGCCGGGACATTGAAAACAGCGCGAGAGGTGAGTGAGCCGCAACAGTGAAAACAGCGCGGGAGGTGAGTGAGCCGGGACAGTGAAAACAGCGCGAGAGGTGAGTGAGTCGGAACAGTGAAAACAGCGGGAGCGGAGAGTGAGCAGTGACAGTGAAAACAGCGCGAGTGGAGAGTGAGCCGGGACATTGAAAACAGAGCGGGAGCTGAATGAGCAGGGACATTGAAAACAGCGCGGGAGCTGAGTGAGCCGGGACTTTGAAAACTGCGCGGGAGTTGAGTGAGCCGGGACATTGAAAAGAGCGCGAGAGGTGAGTGAGCCGGGACATTGAAAACAGCGCGGGAGGTGAGTGAGCCGGGAAAGTGAAAACAGCGCGAGAGGTGAGTGAGCCGGGACGGTGAAAACAGCGCGCACGGAGCGTGAGCCGGGACATTGAACAGAGCGCGGGAGCTGACTGAGCCGGGACATTGAAAACAGCGCGGGAGCTGAGTGAGCCGGGACATTAAAAACAGCGCGGGATGTGCGTGAGCCGGGACATTGAAACAGCGCGAGGTGAGTGAGCCGGGACTTTGAAAAAAGCGCAGAAGGTGAGTGAATCGGGACAGTGAAAACAGCGAGAGAGGTGAGTGAGCCGAGAAATTGAAAACAGCGCGAGATGTGAGTGAGCCCGGACATTGAAAACAGCGCGGGAAGTGAGTGAGCCGGGACAGTGAAAACAGCGCGGGAGGTGAGAGAGCCAGGATTGTGAAAACAGCGCGGGAGTTGAGTGAGCCGGGACAGTGAAAACAGCGCGAGAGGTGAGTGAGCTGGGACATTGAAAGCAGCGCGAGAGGCAAGTGAGCCGGGGCTGTGAAAACAGCGCGAGTGGAGAGTGAGCCGGTACATTGAAAACAGCGCGAGAGGTGAGTGAGCCGGGATAGTGAAAACAGCGCAGGAGTTGAGTGAGCCGGGACTGTGAAAACAGCGCGAGAGGTGAGTGAGCCGGGACGGTTAAATACAGCGCGAGAGGTGAGTGAGCCGGGACATTGAAAACAGCGCGAGAGGTGAGTGAGCCCGGACATTGAAAACAGCGCGGGAAGTGAGTGAGCCGGGACAGTGAAAACAGCGCGGGAGGTGAGAGAGCCAGGATTGTGAAAACAGCGCGGGAGTTGAGTGAGCCGGGACAGTGAAAACAGCGCGAGAGGTGAGTGAGCTGGGACATTGAAAGCAGCGCGAGAGGCAAGTGAGCCGGGACTTTGAAAAAAGCGCAGAAGGTGAGTGAATCGGGACAGTGAAAACAGCGAGAGAGGTGAGTGAGCCGAGAAATTGAAAACAGCGCGAGATGTGAGTGAGCCCGGACATTGAAAACAGCGCGGGAAGTGAGTGAGCCGGGACAGTGAAAACAGCGCGGGAGGTGAGAGAGCCAGGATTGTGAAAACAGCGCGGGAGTTGAGTGAGCCGGGACAGTGAAAACAGCGCGAGAGGTGAGTGAGCTGGGACATTGAAAGCAGCGCGAGAGGCAAGTGAGCCGGGGCTGTGAAAACAGCGCGAGTGGAGAGTGAGCCGGTACATTGAAAACAGCGCGAGAGGTGAGTGAGCCGGGATAGTGAAAACAGCGCAGGAGTTGAGTGAGCCGGGACTGTGAAAACAGCGCGAGAGGTGAGTGAGCCGGGACGGTTAAATACAGCGCGAGAGGTGAGTGAGCCGGGACATTGAAAACAGCGCGAGAGGTGAGTGAGCCCGGACATTGAAAACAGCGCGGGAAGTGAGTGAGCCGGGACAGTGAAAACAGCGCGGGAGGTGAGAGAGCCAGGATTGTGAAAACAGCGCGGGAGTTGAGTGAGCCGGGACAGTGAAAACAGCGCGAGAGGTGAGTGAGCTGGGACATTGAAAGCAGCGCGAGAGGCAAGTGAGCCGGGGCTGTGAAAACAGCGCGAGTGGAGAGTGAGCCGGTACATTGAAAACAGCGCGAGAGGTGAGTGAGCCGGGATAGTGAAAACAGCGCAGGAGTTGAGTGAGCCGGGACTGTGAAAACAGCGCGAGAGGTGAGTGAGCCGGGACGGTTAAATACAGCGCGAGAGGTGAGTGAGCCGGGACATTGAAAACAGCGCGAGAGGTGAGTGACCCGTGACATTGCAAACAGGGCGAGAGGTGAATGAGCCGGGACAGTGAAAACAGTGCGGGAGGTGAGTGAGCCGGGACAGTGAAAACAGCGCGAGATGTGAGTGAGCCGGGACATTGAAAATAGCGCGACAGGTGAGTGAGCGGGGACAGTGAAAACAGCGCTGAAGGTGAGTGAGCCGGGACATTGAAAACAGCGCGAGAGGTGAGTGAGGTGGCACATTGAAATCAGCGCGGGAGGTGAGTGAATCGGGACACTGAAAACAGCGCGAGAGGTGAGTGAGCCGGGTCATTGAAAACGGCGCGAGTGGTGTGTGAGCCCGGACATTGAAAACAGCGCGAGAGTTGAGTGAGCTGGGACAGTAAAAACAGCGCGGGAGGTGAGTGAGCCAGGACAGTGAAAACAGCGCGAGAGGTGAGTGAGTCGGAACAGTGAAAACAGCGGGAGCGGAGAGTGAGCAGTGACAGTGAAAACAGCGCGAGTGGAGTGTGAGCCGGGACATTGAAAACAGCGCGGGAGCTGAATGAGCCGGAACATTGAAAACAGTGAAGGAGCTGATGAGCCGGGACTTTGAAAACAGCGCGGGAGGTGAGTGAGCCGGGACAGTGAAAACAGCGCGGGAGGTGAGTGAGCCGGGAAATTGAAAACAGCGCGAGAGGTGAGTGAGCCCGGACTTTGAAAACAGCGCGGGAGGTGAATGAGCCGGGACATTGAAAACAGCGAGTGAGGTGAGTGAGCCGGGAAATTGAAAACAGCGCGAGAGGTGAGTGAGCCCGGACATTCAAAACAGCGTGGGAGGTGAGTGAGCCGGGACAGTGAAAACAGCGCGGGAGGTGAGTAAGCCAGGATAGTGAAAACAGCGCGGGAGTTGAGTCAGCCGGGACAGTGAAAACAGCGCGAGAGGTGAGTGAGCCGGGACAGTGAAAACAGCGCGAGAGGTGAGTGAGCCGGGACAGTGAAAACAGCTGGAGAGGTGAGTAATTCGGGACAGTGAAAGCAGCGGGAGCGGAGAGTGAGCAGTGACAGTGAAAACAGCGCGAGAGGCAAGTGAGCCGGGACATTGAAAACAGCGCGGAAGCTGAGTGAGCAGGAACATTGAAAACAGCGCGGGAGCTGAGTGAGCCGGGACATTGAAAACAGCGCGGGTGCTGAGTGAGCCGGCACATTGAAATCAGTGCGGGATGTGAGTGAGCCGGGACATTGTAAGCAGCGCGAGAGGCAAGTGAGCCGGGACAGTGAAAACAGCGCGGGAGCTGAGTGAGCCGGGACAGCGAAAATAGCGCGAGAGGTGAGTGAACCGGGACATAGAATAAAGCGCGAGAGGTGAGTGAGCCTGGACTTTAAAAACAGCGCGAGAGGTGAGTGAGCCGGGACATTAAAAACAGCGCGAGAGGTGACTGAGACGGGACAGTGAAAACAGCGCGTGAGGTGAGTGAGCCGGGACATTGAAAACAGCGCGAGAGATGAGTGAGCCGGGACAGTGAAAACAGCGCGGGAGGTGAGTGAGCCGGGACAGTGAAAACAGCGCAGGAGCTGAGTGAGCCGGGACAGCGAAAATAGAGCGAGAGGTGAGTGAACCGGGACATACAAAAAAGCGCGAGAGGTGAGTGAGCCTGGACATTGAAAACAGCGCGAGTGGTGACTGAGCCGGGACATTGAAAACAGCGCGAGAGGTGAGTGAGCCGCGACAGTGAAAACAGCGCGGGAGTTGAGTGAGCCGGGACAGTGAAAACAGCGCGAGAGGTGAGTGAGTCGGAACAGTGAAAACAGCGGGAGCGGAGAGTGAGCAGTGACAGTGAAAACAGCGCGAGTGGAGAGTGAGCCGGGACATTGAAAACAGAGCGGGAGCTGAATGAGCAGGGACATTGAAAACAGCGCGGGAGCTGAGTGAGCCGGGACTTTGAAAACAGCGCGGGAGTTGAGTGAGCCGGGACATTGAAAAGAGCGCGAGAGGTGAGTGAGCCGGGACATTGAAAACAGCGCGGGAGGTGAGTGAGCCGGGACAGTGAAAACAGCGCGAGAGGTGAGTGAGCCGGGACGGTGAAAACAGCGCGCACGGAGCGTGAGCCGGGACATTGAACAGAGCGCGGGAGCTGACTGAGCCGGGACATTGAAAACAGCGCGGGTGCTAAGTGAGCCGGGACATTGAAAACAGCGCGGGATGTGCGTGAGCCGGGACATTGAAACAGCGCGAGGTGAGTGAGCCGGGACTTTGAAAAAAGCGCAGTAGGTGAGTGAATCGGGACAGTGAAAACAGCGAGAGAGGTGAGTGAGCCGAGAAATTGAAAACAGCGCGAGATGTGAGTGAGCCCGGACATTGAAAACAGCGCGGGAAGTGAGTGAGCCGGGACAGTGAAAACAGCGCGGGAGGTGAGTGAGCCAGGATTGTGAAAACAGCGCGGGAGTTGAGTGAACCGGGACAGTGAAAACAGGGCGAGAGGTGAGTGAGCTGGGACATTGAAAGCAGCGCGAGAGGCAAGTGAGCCGGGACAGTGAAAACAGCGCGGGAGGAGAGTGAGCCAGGGCAGTGAAAATAGCGCGAGAGGTGAGTGAGCCGGGACACAGAAAACAGCGCGAGAAGTGAGTGAGTCTGGACATTGAAAACAGCGCGTGAGGTGAGTGAGCCGGGACAGTGAAAACATCGCGAGAGGTGAGTGAGTCAGAACAGTGAAAACAGCGCGGGAGGTGAGTGAGCCTGGACATTGAAAACAGCGGGAGAGGTGAGTTAGTCGGGACAGTGAAAAAAGCGGAAGCGGAGAGTGAGCATTGACAGTGAAAACAGCGCGTGTGGAGAGCGAGCCGAGACATTGAAAACAGCGCGGGAGGTGAGTGAGCCTGGACATTGAAAACAGCGCGGGAGGTGAGTGAGCCGGGACTGTGAAAACAGCGCGAGAGGTGAGTGAGCCGGGACATTAAAAACAGCGCGAGACGTGAGTGAGCTGGGACAGTGAAAACAGCGCGAGAGGTGAGGGAGCTGGGACAGTGAAAACAGCGCGTGAGGTGAGTGAGCCGGGGCTGTGAAAACAGTGCGAGTGGAGAGTGAGCCGGTACATTGAAAACAGCGCGAGAGGTGAGTGAGCCGGGATAGTGAAAACAGCGCAGGAGTTGAGTGAGCCGGGACTGTGAAAACAGCGCGAGAGGTGAGTGAGCCGGGACGGTTAAATACAGCGCGAGAGGTGAGTGAGCCGGGACATTGAAAACAGCGCGAGAGGTGAGTGACGCGTGACATTGAAAACAGCGCGAGAGGTGAATGAGCCGGGACAGTGAAAACAGCGCGAGATGTGAGTGAGCCGGCACATTGAAAATAGCGCGACAGGTGAGTGAGCGGGGACATTGAAAACATCGCTGAAGGTGAGTGAGCCGGGACATTGAAAACAGCGCGAGAGGTGAGTGAAGCGGCACATTGAAATCAGCGCGGGAGATGAGTGAATCGGGACACTGAAAACAGCGCGAGAGGTGAGTGAGCCGGGTCATTGAAAACGGCGCGAGTGGTGAGTGAGCCCGGACATTGAAAACAGCGCGAGAGGTGAGTGAGCTGGGACAGTAAAAACTGCGCGGGAGGTGAGTGAGCCAGGACAGTGAAAACAGCGCGCGACGTGAGTGAGTCGGAACAGTGAAAACAGCGGAGAGTGAGCAGTGACAGTGAAAACAGCGCGAGTGGAGTGTGAGCCGGGACATTGAAAACAGCGCGGGAGCTTAATGAGCCGGGACATTGAAAACAGCGCGGGAGCTGAGTGAGCCGGGACTTTGAAAACAGCGCGGGAGGTGAGTGAGCCGGGACACTGAAAACAGCGCGGGAGGTGAGTGAGCAGGGAAATTGAAAACAGCGCGAGAGGTGAGTGAGCCCGGACTTTGAAAACAGCGCAGGAGGTGAGTGAGCCGGGACATTGAAAACAGCGAGTGAGGTGAGTGAGCCGGGAAATTGAAAACAGCGCGAGAGGTGAGTGAGCCCGGACATTGAAAACAGCGCGGGAGGTGAGTGAGCCGGGACAGTGAAAACAGCGCGGGAGGTGAGTAAGCCGGGATAGTGAAAACAGCGCCGGAGTTGAGTCAGCCGGGACAGTGAAAACAGCGCGAGAGGTGAGTGAGCAGTGACGGTGAAAACAGCGCGAGTGGAGTCAGCCGGGACAGTGAAAATAGCGCGAGAGGTGAGTGAGCCGGGACATTGAAAGCAGCGCGAGAGGCAAGTGAGCCGTGACAGTGAAAACAGCGCGGGAGCAGAGTGAGCCAGGGCAGTGAAAATAGCGCGATAGGTGAGTGAGCCAGGACACAGAAAAAAGCGCGAGAAGTGAGTGATTCTGGACATTGAAAACAGCGCGTGAGGTGAGTGAGCATGGACACTGAAAACAGCGCGAGAGGTGAGTGAGCCGGGACAGTGAAAACACCGCGAGTGGTGAGTTAGTCGGGACAGTGAAAACAGCGGAAGCGGAGAGTGAGCATTGACATTGAAAACAGCGCGTGTGGAGAGTGAGCCGGGACATTGAAAACAGCGCTGAAGGTGAGTGAGCCGGGACATTGAAAACAGCGCGAGAGGTGAGTGAGGCGGCACATTGAAATCAGCGCGGGAGGTGAGTGAATCGGGACACTGAAAACAGCGCGAGAGGTGAGTGAGCCGGGTCATTGAAAACGGCGCGAGTGGTGAGTGAGCCCGGACGTTGAAAACAGCGCGAGAGGTGAGTGAGCTGGGACAGTAAAAACAGCGCGGGGGGTGAGTGAGCCAGGACAGTGAAAACAGCGCGAGAGGTGAGTGAGTCGGAACAGTGAAAACAGCGGGAGCGGAGAGTGAGCAGTGTCAGTGAAAACAGCGCGAGTGGAGTGTGAGCCGGGACATTGAAAACAGCGCGGGAGCTGAATGAGCCGGGACATTGAAAACAGCGCGGGAGCTGAGTGAGCCGGGACATTGAAAACAGCGAGTGAGGTGAGTGAGTCGGGACATTGAAAACAGCGCGGGAGCTGAATGAGCCGGGACATTGAAAACAGCGCGGGAGCTGAGTGAGCCGGGACATTGAAAACAGCGAGTGAGGTGAGTGAGCCGGGAAATTGAAAACAGCGCGAGAGCTGAGTGAGCCCGGACATTGAAAACAGCGCGGGAGGTGAGTGAGCCGGGACAGTGAAAACAGCGCGGGAGGTGAGTGAGTCGGGACATTGAAAACAGCGCGGGAGCTGAATGAGCCGGGACATTGAAAACAGCGCGGGAGCTGAGTGAGCCGGGACATTGAAAACAGCGAGTGAGGTGAGTGAGCCGGGAAATTGAAAACAGCGCGAGAGCTGAGTGAGCCCGGACATTGAAAACAGCGCGGGAGGTGAGTGAGCCGGGACAGTGAAAACTGCGCAGGAGGTGCGTGAGCCAGGACAGTGAAAACAGCGGGAGAGGTGAGTGAGCCGGGACATTGAAAACAGCGCGGGAGGTGAGTGAGCCGGGACAGTGAAAACAGCGAGTGAGGTGAGTGAGCCGGGAAATTGAAAACAGCGCGAGAGGTGAGTGAGCCCGGACATTGAAAACAGCGCGGGAGGTGAGTAAGCCGGGATAGTGAAAACAGCGCCGGAGTTGAGTCAGCCGGGACAGTGAAAACAGCGCGAGAGGTGAGTGAGCAGTGACGGTGAAAACAGCGCGAGTGGAGTCAGCCGGGACAGTGAAAATAGCGCGAGAGGTGAGTGAGCCGGGACATTGAAAGCAGCGCGAGAGGCAAGTGAGCCGTGACAGTGAAAACAGCGCGGGAGCAGAGTGAGCCAGGGCAGTGAAAATAGCGCGATAGGTGAGTGAGCCAGGACACAGAAAAAAGCGCGAGAAGTGAGTGATTCTGGACATTGAAAACAGCGCGTGAGGTGAGTGAGCATGGACACTGAAAACAGCGCGAGAGGTGAGTGAGCCGGGACAGTGAAAACACCGCGAGTGGTGAGTTAGTCGGGACAGTGAAAACAGCGGAAGCGGAGAGTGAGCATTGACATTGAAAACAGCGCGTGTGGAGAGTGAGCCGGGACATTGAAAACAGCGCTGAAGGTGAGTGAGCCGGGACATTGAAAACAGCGCGAGAGGTGAGTGAGGCGGCACATTGAAATCAGCGCGGGAGGTGAGTGAATCGGGACACTGAAAACAGCGCGAGAGGTGAGTGAGCCGGGTCATTGAAAACGGCGCGAGTGGTGAGTGAGCCCGGACGTTGAAAACAGCGCGAGAGGTGAGTGAGCTGGGACAGTAAAAACAGCGCGGGGGGTGAGTGAGCCAGGACAGTGAAAACAGCGCGAGAGGTGAGTGAGTCGGAACAGTGAAAACAGCGGGAGCGGAGAGTGAGCAGTGTCAGTGAAAACAGCGCGAGTGGAGTGTGAGCCGGGACATTGAAAACAGCGCGGGAGCTGAATGAGCCGGGACATTGAAAACAGCGCGGGAGCTGAGTGAGCCGGGACATTGAAAACAGCGAGTGAGGTGAGTGAGTCGGGACATTGAAAACAGCGCGGGAGCTGAATGAGCCGGGACATTGAAAACAGCGCGGGAGCTGAGTGAGCCGGGACATTGAAAACAGCGAGTGAGGTGAGTGAGCCGGGAAATTGAAAACAGCGCGAGAGCTGAGTGAGCCCGGACATTGAAAACAGCGCGGGAGGTGAGTGAGCCGGTACAGTGAAAACAGCGCGGGAGGTGAGTGAGTCGGGACATTGAAAACAGCGCGGGAGCTGAATGAGCCGGGACATTGAAAACAGCGCGGGTGCTGAGTGAGCCGGGACATTGAAAACAGCGAGTGAGGTGAGTGAGCCGGGAAATTGAAAACAGCGCGAGAGCTGAGTGAGCCCGGACATTGAAAACAGCGCGGGAGGTGAGTGAGCCGGGACAGTGAAAACTGCGCAGGAGGTGCGTGAGCCAGGACAGTGAAAACAGCGGGAGAGGTGAGTGAGCCGGGACATTGAAAACAGCGCGGGAGGTGAGTGAGCCGGGACAGTGAAAGCAGCGCGAGAGCTGAGTGAGCCCGGACATTGAAAACAGCGCGGGAGGTGAGTGAGCCGGGACAGTGAAAACAGCGCTGGAGGTGAGTAAGCCGGGATAGTGAAACCAGCGCTGGAGTTGAGTCAGCCGGGACAGTGAAAACAGCGCGAGAGGTGAGTGAGCAGTGACAGTGAAAACTGCGCAGGAGGTGCGTGAGCCAGGACAGTGAAAACAGCGGGAGAGGTGAGTGAGCCGGGACATTGAAAACAGCGCGGGAGGTGAGTGAGCCGGGACAGTGAAAGCAGCGCGAGAGGTGAGTGAGCCGGGACATTAAAAACAGCGCGAGAGGTGAGTGTGCCGGGCCAATGAAAACATCGCGAGAGGTGAGTGAGCCGGGACGGTGAAAACAGCGGAAGCGGAGAGTGAGCATTGACATTGAAAACAGCGCGTGTGGAGAGTGAGCCGGGACATTGAAAACAGCGCTGAAGGTGAGTGAGCCGGGACATTGAAAACAGCGCGAGAGGTGAGTGAGGCGGCACATGGAAATCAGCGCGGGAGGTGAGTGAATCGGGACACTGAAAACAGCGCGAGAGGTGAGTGAGCCGGGTCATTGAAAACGGCGCGAGTGGTGAGTGAGCCCGGACATTGAAAACAGCGCGAGAGGTGAGTGAGCTGGGACAGTAAAAACATCGCGGGGGGTGAGTGAGCCAGGACAGTGAAAACAGCGCGAGAGGTGAGTGAGTCGGAACAGTGAAAACAGCGGGAGCGGAGTGTGAGCAGTGACAGTGAAAACAGCGCGAGTGGAGTGTGAGCCGGGACATTGAAAACAGCGTGGGAGCTGAATGAGCCGGGACATTGAAAACAGCGCGGGAGCTGAGTGAGCCGGGACATTGAAAACAGCGAGTGAGGTGAGTGAGCCGGGACATTGAAAACAGCGCGGGAGCTGAATGAGCCGGGACATTGAAAACAGCGCGGGAGCTGAGTGAGCCGGGACATTGAAAACAGCGAGTGAGGTGAGTGAGCCAGGAAATTGAAAACAGCGCGAGAGCTGAGTGAGCCCGGACATTGAAAACAGCGCGGGAGGTGAGTGAGCCGGGACAGTGAAAACAGCGCGGGAGGTGAGTAAGCCGGGATAGTGAAAACAGCCCTGGAGTTGAGTCAGCCGGGCCAGTGAAAACAGCGCGAGAGGTGAGTGAGCAGTGACAGTGAAAACTGCGCAGGAGGTGCGTGAGCCAGGACAGTGAAAACAGCGGGAGAGGTGAGTGTGCCGGGACATTGAAAACAGCGCGGGAGGTGAGTGAGCCGGGACAGTGAAAGCAGCGCGAGAGCTGAGTGAGCCCGGACATTGAAAACAGCGCGGGAGGTGAGTGAGCCGGGACAGTGAAAACAGCGCGGGAGGTGAGTAAGCCGGGATAGTGAAAACAGCGCTGGAGTTGAGTCAGCCGGGACAGTGAAAACAGCGCGAGAGGTGAGTGAGCAGTGACAGTGAAAACTGCGCAGGAGGTGCGTGAGCCAGGACAGTGAAAACAGCGGGAGAGGTGAGTGAGCCGGGACATTGAAAACAGCGCGGGAAGTGAGTGAGCCGGGACAGTGAAAGCAGCGCGAGAGGTGAGTGAGCCGGGACATTAAAAACAGCGCGAGAGGTGAGTGTGCCGGGCCAATGAAAACATCGCGAGAGGTGAGTGAGCCGGGACGGTGAAAACAGCGCGCACGGAGCGTGAGCCGGGATATTGAACAGAGCGCGGGAGCTGAGTGAGCCGGGACATTGAAAACAGCGTGGGAGCTGAGTGAGCCGGGACATTGAAAACAGCGCGGGATGTGTGTGAATCGTGCAGTGAAAACAGCGAGTGAGGTGAGTGAGCCGGGAAATTGAAAACAGCGCGAAAGGTGATTGAGCCCGGACATTGAAAACAGCGCGGGAGGTGAGTGAGCCGGGACAGTGAAAACAGCGCGGGAGGTGAGTAAGCCGGGATAGTGAAAACAGCGCGGGAGTTGAGTCAGCAGGGACAGTTAAAACAGCGCGAGAGGTGAGTGAGCCGGGACATTGAAAGCAGCGCGAGAGGCAAGTGAGCCGGGACAGTGATAACAGCGCGGGAGCAGAGTGGGCCAGGGCAGTGAAAATAGCGCGAGAGGTGAGTGAGCCAGGACACAGAAAAAAGCGCGAGAAGTGAGTGAGTCTGGACATTGAAAACAGCGCGGGAGGTGAGTGAGCCGGGACAGTGAAAACACCGCGAGTGGTGAGTTAGTCGGGACAGTGAAAACAGCGTAAGCGGAGAGTGAGCATTGAAAGTGAAAACAGCGCGTGTGGAGAGTGAGCCGGGACATTGAAAACAGCGCGGGAGCTGAGTGAGCCGTGACATTGAAAACAGCGCGGGATCTGAGTGAGCCGGGACATTGAAAACAGCGCGGGAGGTGAGTGAGCCTGGACATTGAAAACAGCGCGAGAGGTGAGTGAGCCGGGACATTGAGAACAGCGCGGGAGGTGAGTCAGCCGGGACTGTGAAAACAGCGCGAGAGCTGAGTGAGCCGGGACATTAAAAACAGCGCGAGAGGTGAGTGAGCTGGGACAGTGAAAACAGCGCGAGAGGTGAGTGAGGTGGGACAGTGAAAGCAGCGCGGGAGGCGAGTGAGCCGCGACAGTGAAAACAGCGCGAGTGGAGAGTGAGCGGGTACATTGAAAACAGCGCGAGAGGTGAGTGAGCATGGACAATGAAAACTGCGCGGGAGGTGCGTGAGCCAGGACAGTGAAAACAGCGGGAGAGGTGAGTTTGTCAGGACAGTGAAAACAGCGGAAGCGGAGCGTGAGCATTGACAGTGAAAACAGCGCCTGTGGAGAGTGAGCCGGGACATTGAAAACAGCGCGGGGGCTGAGTGAGCCGTGACATTCAAAACAGCGCGGGAGCTGAGTGAGCCGGGACTTTGAAAACAGCGCGGGAGGTGAGTGAGCCTGGACATTGAAAACAGCGCGAGAGGTGAGTGAGCAGGGACATTGAGAACAGCGCGGGAGGTGAGTGAGCCGGGACTGTGAAAACAGCGCGAGAGGTGAGTGAGCCGGGACATTAAAAACAGCGCGAGAGGTGATTGAGCTGGGACAGTGAAAACAGCGCGAGAGGTGAGTGAGGTGGGACAGTGAAAACAGCGCTGGAGGTGAGTGAGCCGGGCCAGTGAAAACAGCGCGAGTGGAGAGTGAGCCGGTACATTGAAAACAGCGCGAGAGGTGAGTGAGCCGGGATAGTGAAAACAGCGCAGGAGTTGAGTGAGCCGGGACTGTGAAAACAACGCGAGAGGTGAGTGAGCCAGGACGGTTAAATACAGCGCGAGAGGTGAGTGACACGTGACATTGAAACCAGCGCGTGAGGTGAGTGAGCCGGGACATTGAGAACAGCGCGGGAGGTGAGTGAGCCGGGACATTGAAAACAGCGCGTGTGATGAGTGAGCATGGACATTGAAAACAGTGCGAGAGGTGAGTGAGCCGGGACATTGAAAACAGTGCGAGAGGTGAGTGAGCCGGATCATTGAAAACGGCGCGAGAGGTGAGTGAGCCCGGACATGAAAAAAGCGCGTGAGGTGAGTGAGCCTGGACATTGAAAACAGCGCGAGGTGAGTGAGCCAGGACAGTGAAAACAGCGCGGGAGGTAAGTGAGCCGGGACAGTGAAAAAAGCTGCAGAGGTGTGTTCGTCCTGACAGTGAAAGCAGCGGGAGCGGAGAGTGAGCAGTGACAGTGAAAACAGCGCGAGAGGTGAGTGAGCTGGGACATTGAAAACAGCGCGGGAGCCGAGTGAGCAGGGACGTTGAAAACAGCGCGGGAGCTGAGTGAGCCGGGACATTGAAAACAGCGCGGGAGCAGAGTGAGCCGGGATATTGAAATCAGCGCGGGATGTGATTGAGCCGGGACATTGAAAGCAGCGCGAGAGGCAAGTGAGCCGGGACAGTGAAAACAGCGCGTGAGCTGAGTGAGCCGGGACAGCGAAAATACCGCGAGAGGTGAGTGAACCGGGACATAGAAAAAAGCGTGACATGTGAGTGAGCCTGGACATTAAAAACAGCGCGAGAGGTGAGTGAGCCGGGACATTAAAAACTGCGCGAGAGGTGAGTGAGCCGGGACATTGAAAGCAGCGCGAGAGGCAAGTGAGCCGGGACAGTGAAAACAGCGCGGGAGCAGAGTGAGCCAGGGCAGTGAAAACAGCGCGAGAAGTGAGTGAGCCGGGACACAGAAAAAAGCGCGTGAAGTGAGTGAGTCTGGACATTGGAAACAGCGCGTGAGGTGAGTGATCATGGACACCGAAAACAGCGCGAGAGGTGAGTGAGCCGGGACAGTGAAAACAGCGCGAGAGTTAAGTGAGCCGTGACAGTGAAAAATACTGGAGAGGTGAGTTATTCGGGACAGTGAAAGCAGAGGGAGCGGAGAGTGAGCAGTGACAGTGAAAACAGCGCGAGAGGTGAGTGAGCCAGGACATTGAAAACACCGCGGGAGCTGAGTGAGCAGGGACATTGAAAACAGCGCGGGAGCTGAGCGAGCAGGGACATTTAAAACAGCGCGAGAGGTGAGTGAGCCGAGTGAGCCGGGATAGTGAAAACAGCGCAGAAGTTGAGTGAGCCGGGACTGTGATAACAGAGCGAGAGGTGAGTGAGCCGGGACAGTTAAATACAGCGCGAGTGGTGAGTGAGCCGGGACATTGAAAACAGCGCGAGAGGTGAGTGACCCGTGACATTGAAAACAGCGCGAGAGGTGAATGAGCCGGGACAGTGAAACCAGCTCGGGAGGAGAGTGAGCCGGGACATTGAAAACAGCGCGAGAGGTGAGTGAGCCAGGACATTGAAAACACCGCGGGAGCTGAGTGAGCAGGGACATTGAAAACAGCGCGGGAGCTGAGCGAGCAGGGACATTTAAAACAGCGCGAGAGGTGAGTGAGCCGAGTGAGCCGGGATAGTGAAAACAGCGCAGAAGTTGAGTGAGCCGGGACTGTGATAACAGAGCGAGAGGTGAGTGAGCAGGGACATTGAAAACAGCGCGGGAGCTGAGCGAGCAGGGACATTTAAAACAGCGCGAGAGGTGAGTGAGCCGAGTGAGCCGGGATAGTGAAAACAGCGCAGAAGTTGAGTGAGCCGGGACTGTGATAACAGAGCGAGAGGTGAGTGAGCCGGGACAGTTAAATACAGCGCGAGTGGTGAGTGAGCCGGGACATTGAAAACAGCGCGAGAGGTGAGTGACCCGTGACATTGAAAACAGCGCGAGAGGTGAATGAGCCGGGACAGTGAAACCAGCTCGGGAGGAGAGTGAGCCGGGACATTGAAAACAGCGCGAGAGGTGAGTGAGCCGGGAAATTGAAAACAGCTCGAGAGGTGAGTGAGCCGGGACAGTGAAAACAGCGCGGGAGGTGAGTGAGCCGGGATAGTGAAAACAGCGTGGGAATTAAGTGAGCCGGGACAGTGAAAACAGCGCGAGAGGTGAGTGAGCCAGGCCATTGAAAGCAGCGCGAGAGGCAAGTGAGACGGGACAGTGAAAACAGCGCGGGAGCAGAGTGAGCCAGGGCAGTGAAAATAGCGCGAGAGGTGAGTGAGCCGGGACACAGAATAAAGCGAGAGAAGTGAGTGAGTCTGGACATTGAAAACAGCGCGTGAGGTGAGTGAGCATGGACACTGAAAACAGCGCGGGAGCTGAGTGAGTCGGGACTTTGAAAACAGCGCGGGAGGTGAGTGAGCCTGGCCATTGAAAACAGCGCGAGAGGTGAGTGAGCCGGTACATTGAAAACAGCGCGGGAGGTGAGTGAGCCAGGACTGTGAAAACAGCGCGAGAGGTGCGTGAGCCGGGACATTAAAAACAGCGCGAGAGGTGAGTGAGCTGGGACAGTGAAAACAGCGCGAGAGGTGAGTGAGCTGGGACAGTGAAAACAGCGCGGGAGGTGAGTGAGCCTGGACAGTGAAAACAGCGCGAGTGGAGCGTGAGCCGGTGCATTGAACACAGCGCGAGAGGTGAGTGAGCCGGGATATTGAAAACAGCTCAGGATTTGAGTGAGCCGGGACTGTGAAAACAGCGCGAGAGGTGAGTGAGCCGGGACGGTTAAATACAGCGCGAGTGGAGAGTGAGCGGGTACATTGAAAACAGCGCGAGAGGTGAGTGAGCATGGACAATGAAAACTGCGGGAGAGGTGAGTTTGTCAGGACAGTGAAAACAGCGGAAGCGGAGCGTGAGCATTGACAGTGAAAACAGCGCCTGTGGAGAGTGAGCCGGGACATTGAAAACAGCGCGGGGGCTGAGTGAGCCGTGACATTGA
This sequence comes from Scyliorhinus torazame, assembly GCF_047496885.1. NCBI lineage: Eukaryota > Metazoa > Chordata > Chondrichthyes > Carcharhiniformes > Scyliorhinidae > Scyliorhinus > Scyliorhinus torazame. Next base: position 116,099,317 of record NC_092718.1, read on the forward strand.
AAACAGCGCGGGAGCTGAGTGAGCCGGGACTTTGAAAACAGCGCGGGAGGTGAGTGAGCCTGGACATTGAAAACAGCGCGAGAGGTGAGTGAGCCGGGACATTGAGAACAGCGCGGGAGGTGAGTGAGCCGGGACTGTGAAAACAGCGCGAGAGGTGAGTGAGCCGGGACATTAAAAACAGCGCGAGAGGTGATTGAGCTATGACAGTGAAAACAGCGCGAGAGGTGAGTGAGGTGGGACAGTGAAAACAGCGCGGGAGGTGAGTGAGCCGGGACAGTGAAAACAGCGCGAGTGGAGAGTGAGCCGGTACATTGAAAACAGCGCGAGAGGTGAGTGAGCCGGGATAGTGAAAACAGCGCAGGAGTTGAGTGAGCCGGGACTGTGAAAACAACGCGAGAGGTGAGTGAGCCAGGACGGTTAAATACAGCGCGAGAGGTGAGTGACACGTGACATTGAAAACAGCGCGTGAGGTGAGTGAGCCGGGACATTGAGAACAGCGCGGGAGGTGAGTGAGCCGGGACATTGAAAACAGCGCGTGTGATGAGTGAGCATGGACATTGAAAACAGTGCGAGAGGTGAGTGAGCCGGGACATTGAAAACAGTGCGAGAGGTGAGTGAGCCGGATCATTGAAAACGGCGCGAGAGGTGAGTGAGCCCGGACATGAAAAAAGCGCGTGAGGTGAGTGAGCCTGGACATTGAAAACAGCGCGAGGTGAGTGAGCCAGGACAGTGAAAACAGCGCGAAAGGTTAGTGAGCCGGCACAGTGAAAACAGCGCGGGAGGTAAGTGAGCCGGGACAGTGAAAAAAGCTGCAGAGGTGTGTTCGTCCTGACAGTGAAAGCAGCGGGAGCGGAGAGTGAGCAGTGACAGTGAAAACAGCGCGAGAGGTGAGTGAGCTGGGACATTGAAAACAGCGCGGGAGCCGAGTGAGCAGGGACGTTGAAAACAGCGCGGGAGCTGAGTGAGCCGGGACATTGAAAACAGCGCGGGAGCAGAGTGAGCCGGGATATTGAAATCAGCGCGGGATGTGATTGAGCCGGGACATTGAAAGCAGCGCGAGAGGCAAGTGAGCCGGGACAGTGAAAACAGCGCGTGAGCTGAGTGAGCCGGGACAGCGAAAATACCGCGAGAGGTGAGTGAACCGGGACATAGAAAAAAGCGTGACATGTGAGTGAGCCTGGACATTAAAAACAGCGCGAGAGGTGAGTGAGCCGGGACATTAAAAACTGCGCGAGAGGTGAGTGAGCCGGGACATTGAAAGCAGCGCGAGAGGCAAGTGAGCCGGGACAGTGAAAACAGCGCGGGAGCAGAGTGAGCCAGGGCAGTGAAAACAGCGCGAGAAGTGAGTGAGCCGGGACACAGAAAAAAGCGCGTGAAGTGAGTGAGTCTGGACATTGGAAACAGCGCGTGAGGTGAGTGATCATGGACACCGAAAACAGCGCGAGAGGTGAGTGAGCCGGGACAGTGAAAACAGCGCGAGAGTTAAGTGAGCCGTGACAGTGAAAAATACTGGAGAGGTGAGTTATTCGGGACAGTGAAAGCAGAGGGAGCGGAGAGTGAGCAGTGACAGTGAAAACAGCGCGAGAGGTGAGTGAGCCAGGACATTGAAAACACCGCGGGAGCTGAGTGAGCAGGGACATTGAAAACAGCGCGGGAGCTGAGCGAGCAGGGACATTTAAAACAGCGCGAGAGGTGAGTGAGCCGAGTGAGCCGGGATAGTGAAAACAGCGCAGAAGTTGAGTGAGCCGGGACTGTGATAACAGAGCGAGAGGTGAGTGAGCCGGGACAGTTAAATACAGCGCGAGTGGTGAGTGAGCCGGGACATTGAAAACAGCGCGAGAGGTGAGTGACCCGTGACATTGAAAACAGCGCGAGAGGTGAATGAGCCGGGACAGTGAAACCAGCTCGGGAGGAGAGTGAGCCGGGACATTGAAAACAGCGCGAGAGGTGAGTGAGCCAGGACATTGAAAACACCGCGGGAGCTGAGTGAGCAGGGACATTGAAAACAGCGCGGGAGCTGAGCGAGCAGGGACATTTAAAACAGCGCGAGAGGTGAGTGAGCCGAGTGAGCCGGGATAGTGAAAACAGCGCAGAAGTTGAGTGAGCCGGGACTGTGATAACAGAGCGAGAGGTGAGTGAGCAGGGACATTGAAAACAGCGCGGGAGCTGAGCGAGCAGGGACATTTAAAACAGCGCGAGAGGTGAGTGAGCCGAGTGAGCCGGGATAGTGAAAACAGCGCAGAAGTTGAGTGAGCCGGGACTGTGATAACAGAGCGAGAGGTGAGTGAGCCGGGACAGTTAAATACAGCGCGAGTGGTGAGTGAGCCGGGACATTGAAAACAGCGCGAGAGGTGAGTGACCCGTGACATTGAAAACAGCGCGAGAGGTGAATGAGCCGGGACAGTGAAACCAGCTCGGGAGGAGAGTGAGCCGGGACATTGAAAACAGCGCGAGAGGTGAGTGAGCCGGGAAATTGAAAACAGCGCGAGAGGTGAGTGAGCCGGGACAGTGAAAACAGCGCGGGAGGTGAGTGAGCCGGGATAGTGAAAACAGCGTGGGAATTAAGTGAGCCGGGACAGTGAAAACAGCGCGAGAGGTGAGTGAGCCAGGCCATTGAAAGCAGCGCGAGAGGCAAGTGAGACGGGACAGTGAAAACAGCGCGGGAGCAGAGTGAGCCAGGGCAGTGAAAATAGCGCGAGAGGTGAGTGAGCCGGGACACAGAATAAAGCGAGAGAAGTGAGTGAGTCTGGACATTGAAAACAGCGCGTGAGGTGAGTGAGCATGGACACTGAAAACAGCGCGGGAGCTGAGTGAGTCGGGACTTTGAAAACAGCGCGGGAGGTGAGTGAGCCTGGCCATTGAAAACAGCGCGAGAGGTGAGTGAGCCGGTACATTGAAAACAGCGCGGGAGGTGAGTGAGCCAGGACTGTGAAAACAGCGCGAGAGGTGCGTGAGCCGGGACATTAAAAACAGCGCGAGAGGTGAGTGAGCTGGGACAGTGAAAACAGCGCGAGAGGTGAGTGAGCTGGGACAGTGAAAACAGCGCGGGAGGTGAGTGAGCCTGGACAGTGAAAACAGCGCGAGTGGAGCGTGAGCCGGTGCATTGAACACAGCGCGAGAGGTGAGTGAGCCGGGATATTGAAAACAGCTCAGGATTTGAGTGAGCCGGGACTGTGAAAACAGCGCGAGAGGTGAGTGAGCCGGGACGGTTAAATACAGCGCGAGAGGTGAGTGAGCCGGGACATTGAAAACAGCGCGAGAGGTGAGTGACCCGTGACATTGAAAACAGCGCGAGAGGTGAAAGAGCCGGGACAGTGAAAACAGCACGGGAGGTGAGTGAGCCGGGACAGTGAAAACATCGCGAGATGTGAGTGAGCCGGGACATTGAAAATAGCGCGACAGGTGAGTGAGCCGGGACAGTGAAAACAGCGTGGGAGGTGAGTGAGCCGGGATATTGAAAACAGCGCGGGAGCTGAGTGAGCCGTGACATTGAAAACAGCGCGGGATCTGAGTGAGCCGGGACATTGAAAACAGCGCGGGAGGTGAGTGAGCCTGGACATTGAAAACAGCGCGGGAGGTGAGTGAGCCTGGACATTGAAAACAGCGCGAGAGGTGAGTGAGCCGGGACATTGAGAACAGCGCGGGAGGTGAGTCAGCCGGGACTGTGAAAACAGCGCGAGAGGTGAGTGAGCCGGGACATTAAAAACAGCGCGAGAGGTGAGTGAGCTGGGACAGTGAAAACAGCGCGAGAGGTGAGTGAGGTGGCACAGTGAAAGCAGCGCGGGAGGCGAGTGAGCCGCGACAGTGAAAACAGCGCGAGTGGAGAGTGAGCGGGTACATTGAAAACAGCGCGAGAGGTGAGTGAGCATGGGCAGTGAAACTGCGCGGGAGGTGCGTGAGCCAGGACAGTGAAAACAGCGGGAGAGGTGAGTTTGTCAGGACAGTGAAAACAGCGGAAGCGGAGCGTGAGCATTGACAGTGAAAACAGCGCCTGTGGAGAGTGAGCCGGGACATTGAAAACAGCGCGGGAGCTGAGTGAGCCGGGACTCTGAAAACAGCGCGGGAGGTGAGTGAGCCTGGACATTGAAAACAGCGCGAGAGATGAGTGAGCCGGGACATTGAGAACAGCGCGGGAGGTGAGTGAGCCGGGACTGTGAAAACAGCGCGAGAGGTGAGTGAGCCGGGACATTAAAAACAGCGCGAGAGATGAGTGAGCTGGGACAGTGAAAACAGCTCGAGAGGTGAGTGAGGTGGGACAGTGAAAACAGCGCGGGAGGTGAGTGAGCCGGGACAGTGAAAACAGCGCGAGTGGAGAGTGAGCCGGTACATTGAAAACAGCGCGAGAGGTGAGTGAGCCGGGATAGTGAAAACAGCGCAGGAGTTTAGTGAGCCGGGACTGTGAAAACAACGCGAGAGGTGAGTGAGCCAGGACGGTTAAATACAGCGCGAGAGGTGAGTGACACGTGACATTGAAAACAGCGCGTGAGGTGAGTGAGCCGGGACATTGAGAACAGCGCGGGAGGTGAGTGAGCCGGGACATTGAAAAAAGCGCGTGTGGTGAGTGAGCATGGACATTGAAAACAGTGCGAGAGGTGAGTGAGCCGGGACATTGAAAACAGCGCGAGAGGTGAGTGAGCCGGATCATTGAAAACGGCGCGAGAGGTGAGTGAGCCCGGACATTGAAAACAGCGTGGGAGGTGAGTGAGCCGGGACAGTGAAAACAGCGCGGGAGCTGAGTGAGCCGGGACAGTGAAAACAGCGCGGGAGGTGAGTGAACCGGGAAATTGAAAACAGCGCGAGAGGTGAGTGAGCCGGGACATTGAAAGCAGCGCGAGAGGCAAGTGAGCAGGGACATTGAAAAAAGCGCGTGAGGTGAGTGAGCCTGGACATTGAAAACAGCGCGAGAGGTGAGTGAGCCAGGACAGTGAAAACAGCGCGAAAGGTTAGTGAGCCGGGACAGTGAAAACAGCGCGGGAGGTAAGTGAGCCGGGACAGTGAAAAAAGCTGCAGAGGTGTGTTAGTCCTGACAGTGAAAGCAGCGGGAGCGGAGAGTGAGCAGTGACAGTGAAAACAGCGCGAGAGGTGAGTGAGGTGGGACAGTGAAAGCAGCGCGGGAGGCGAGTGAGCCGCGACAGTTAAAACAGCGCGAGTGGAGAGTGAGCGGGTACATTGAAAACAGCGCGAGAGGTGAGTGAGCATGGGCAGTGAAAACTGCGCGGGAGGTGCGTGAGCCAGGACAGTGAAAACAGCGGGAGAGGTGAGTTTGTCAGGACAGTGAAAACAGCGGAAGCGGAGCGTGAGCATTGACAGTGAAAACAGCGCCTGTGGAGAGTGAGCCGGGACATTGAAAACAGCGCGGGAGCTGAGTGAGCCGGGACTTTGAAAACAGCGCGGGAGGTGAGTGAGCCTGGACATTGAAAACAGCGCGAGAGATGAGTGAGCCGGGACATTGAGAACAGCGCGGGAGGTGAGTGAGCCGGGACTGTGAAAACAGCGCGAGAGGTGAGTGAGCCGGGACATTAAAAACAGCGCGAGAGGTGAGTGAGCTGGGACAGTGAAAACAGCGCGAGAGGTGAGTGAGGTGGGACAGTGAAAACAGCGCGGGAGGTGAGTGAGCCGGGACAGTGAAAACAGCGCGAGTGGAGAGTGAGCCGGTACATTGAAAACAGCGCGAGAGGTGAGTGAGCCGGGATAGTGAAAACAGCGCAGGAGTTGAGTGAGCCGGGACTGTGAAAACAACGCGAGAGGTGAGTGAGCCAGGACGGTTAAATACAGCGCGAGAGGTGAGTGACACGTGACATTGAAAATAGCGCGTGAGGTGAGTGAGCCGGGACATTGAGAACAGCGCGGGAGGTGAGTGAGCCGGGACATTGAAAAAAGCGCGTGTGGTGAGTGAGCATGGACATTGAAAACAGTGCGAGAGGTGAGTGAGCCGGGACATTGAAAACAGCGCGAGAGGTGAGTGAGCCGGATCATTGAAAACGGCGCGAGAGGTGAGTGAGCCCGGACATTGAAAACAGCGCGGGAGGTGAGTGAGCCGGGACAGTGAAAACAGCGCGGGAGCTGAGTGAGCCGGGACAGTGAAAACAGCGCGGGAGGTGAGTGAACCGGGAAATTGAAAGCAGCGCGAGAGGCAAGTGAGCAGGGACATTGAAAAAAGCGCGTGAGGTGAGTGAGCCTGGACATTGAAAACAGCGCGAGAGGTGAGTGAGCCAGGACAGTGAAAACAGCGCGAAAGGTTAGTGAGCCGGGACAGTGAAAACAGCGCGGGAGGTAAGTGAGCCGGGACAGTGAAAAAAGCTGCAGAGGTGTGTTAGTCCTGACAGTGAAAGCAGCGGGAGCGGAGAGTGAGCAGTGACAGTGAAAACAGCGCGAGAGGTGAGTGAGCAGGGACATTGAAAACAGCTCGGGAGCTGAGTGAGCCGGGACATTGAAAACAGCGCGGGAGCAGAGTGAGCCGGGACATTGAAAACAGCGCGGGAGCTGAGTGAGCCAGGACTTTGAAAACAGCGCGGGAGGTGAGTGAGCCTGGACATTGAAAACAGCGCGAGAGATGAGTGAGCCGGGACATTGAGAACAGCGCGGGAGGTGAGTGAGCCGGGACTGTGAAAACAGCGCGAGAGGTGAGTGAGCCGGGACATTAAAAACAGCGCGAGAGGTGAGTGAGCTGGGACAGTGAAAACAGCGCGAGAGGTGAGTGAGGTGGGACAGTGAAAACAGCGCGGGAGGTGAGTGAGCCGGGACAGTGAAAACAGCGCGAGTGGAGAGTGAGCCGGTACATTGAAAACAGCGCGAGAGGTGAGTGAGCCGGGATAGTGAAAACAGCGCAGGAGTTGAGTGAGCCGGGACTGTGAAAACAACGCGAGAGGTGAGTGAGCCAGGACGGTTAAATACAGCGCGAGAGGTGAGTGACACGTGACATTGAAAATAGCGCGTGAGGTGAGTGAGCCGGGACATTGAGAACAGCGCGGGAGGTGAGTGAGCCGGGACATTGAAAAAAGCGCGTGTGGTGAGTGAGCATGGACATTGAAAACAGTGCGAGAGGTGAGTGAGCCGGGACATTGAAAACAGCGCGAGAGGTGAGTGAGCCGGATCATTGAAAACGGCGCGAGAGGTGAGTGAGCCCGGACATTGAAAACAGCGCGGGAGGTGAGTGAGCCGGGACAGTGAAAACAGCGCGGGAGCTGAGTGAGCCGGGACAGTGAAAACAGCGCGGGAGGTGAGTGAACCGGGAAATTGAAAGCAGCGCGAGAGGCAAGTGAGCAGGGACATTGAAAAAAGCGCGTGAGGTGAGTGAGCCTGGACATTGAAAACAGCGCGAGAGGTGAGTGAGCCAGGACAGTGAAAACAGCGCGAAAGGTTAGTGAGCCGGGACAGTGAAAACAGCGCGGGAGGTAAGTGAGCCGGGACAGTGAAAAAAGCTGCAGAGGTGTGTTAGTCCTGACAGTGAAAGCAGCGGGAGCGGAGAGTGAGCAGTGACAGTGAAAACAGCGCGAGAGGTGAGTGAGCAGGGACATTGAAAACAGCTCGGGAGCTGAGTGAGCCGGGACATTGAAAACAGCGCGGGAGCAGAGTGAGCCGGGATATTGAAATCAGCGCGGGATGTGATTGAGCCGGGACATTGAAAGCAGCGCGAGAGGCAAGTGAGCCGGGACAGTGAAAACAGCGCGTGAGCTGAGTGAGCCGGGACAGCGAAAATACCGCGAGAGGTGAGTGAACCGGGACATAGAAAAAAGCGCGACATGTGAGTGAGCCTGGACATTAAAAACAGCGCGAGAGGTGAGTGAGCCGGGACATTAAAAACTGCGCGAGAGGTGAGTGAGCCGGGACATTGAAAGCAGCGCGAGAGGCAAGTGAGCCGGGACAGTGAAAACACCGCGCGAGCAGAGTGAGCCAGGGCAGTGAAAACAGCGCGAGAGGTGAGTGAGCCGGGACACAGAAAAAAGCGCGTGAAGTGAGTGAGTCTGGACATTGGAAACAGCGCGTGAGGTGAGTGATCATGAACACCGAAAACAGCGCGAGAGGTGAGTGAGCCGGGACAGTGAAAACAGCGCGAGAGGTAAGTGAGCCGTGACAGTGAAAAATACTGGAGAGGTGAGTTATTCGGGACAGTGAAAGCAGAGGGAGCTGAGAGTGAGCAGTGACAGTGAAAACAGCGCGAGAGGTGAGTGAGCCGGGACATTGAAAACACCGCGGGAGCTGAGTGAGCAGGGACATTGAAAACAGCGCGGGAGCTGAGCGAGCAGGGACATTGAAAACAGCGCGAGAGGTGAGTGAGCCGAGTGAGCCGGGATAGTGAAAACAGCGCAGAAGTTGAGTGAGCCGGGACTGTGATAACAGAGCGAGAGGTGAGTGAGCCGGGACAGTTAAATACAGCGCGAGTGGTGAGTGAGCCGGGACATTGAAAACAGCGCGAGAGGTGAGTGACCCGTGACATTGAAAACAGCGCGAGAGGTGAATGAGCCGGGACAGTGAAACCAGCTCGGGAGGAGAGTGAGCTGGGACATTGAAAACAGCGCGAGAGGTGAGTGAGCCGGGAAATTGAAAACAGCGCGTGAGGTGAGTGAGCCGGGACAGTGAAAACAGCGCGGGAGGTGAGTGAGCCGGGATAGTGAAAACAGCGTGGGAATTAAGTGAGCCGGGACAGTGAAAACAGCGCGAGAGGTGAGTGAGCCAGGCCATTGAAAGCAGCGCGAGAGGCAAGTGAGACGGGACAGTGAAAACAGCGCGGGAGCAGAGTGAGCCAGGGCAGTGAAAATAGCGCGAGAGGTAAGTGAGCCGGGACACAGAAAAAAGCGAGAGAAGTGAGTGAGTCTGGACATTGAAAACAGCGCGTGAGGTGAGTGAGCATGGACACTGAAAACAGCTCGGAGCTGAGTGAGTCGGGACTTTGAAAACAGCGCGGGAGGTGAGTGAGCCTGGCCATTGAAAACAGCGCGAGAGGTGAGTGAGCCGGGACATTGAAAACAGCGCGGGAGGTGAGTGAGCCAGGACTGTGAAAACAGCGCGACAGGTGCGTGAGCCGGGACATTAAAAACAGCGCGAGAGGTGAGTGAGCTGGGCCAGTGAAAACAGCGCGAGAGGTTAGTGAGCTGGGACAGTGAAAACAGCGCGGGAGGTGAGTGAGCCAGGACAGTGAAAACAGCGCGAGTGGAGAGTGAGCCGGTGCATTGAAAACAGCGCGAGAGGTGAGTGAGCCGGGATAGTGAAAACAGCGCAGGATTTGAGTGAGCCGGGACTGTGAAAACAGCGCGAGAGGTGAGTGAGCCGGGACGGTTAAATACAGCGCGAGAGGTGAGTGAGCCGGGACATTGAAAACAGCGCGAGAGGTGAGTGACCCGTGACATTGAAAACAGCGCGAGAGGTGAATGAGCCGGGACAGTGAAAACAGCGTGGGAGATGAGTGAGCCGGGACATTGAAAATAGCGCGACAGGTGAGTGAGCCGGGACAGTGAAAACATCGCGAGATGTGAGTGAGCCGGGACATTGAAAATAGCGCGACAGGTGAGTGAGCCGGGACAGTGAAAACAGCGTGGGAGGTGAGTGAGCCGGGATATTGAAAACAGCGCGAGACGTGAGTGAGGCTGCACATTGAAATCAGCGCGGGAGGTGAGTGAATCGGGACACTGAAAACAGCGCGAGAGGTGAGTGAGCCGGGACATTGAAAACAGCGCGAGAGGTGAGTGACCCGTGACATTGAAAACAGCGCGAGAGGTGAATGAGCCGGGACAGTGAAAACAGCGTGGGAGATGAGTGAGCCGGGACATTGAAAATAGCGCGACAGGTGAGTGAGCCGGGACAGTGAAAACATCGCGAGATGTGAGTGAGCCGGGACATTGAAAATAGCGCGACAGGTGAGTGAGCCGGGACAGTGAAAACAGCGTGGGAGGTGAGTGAGCCGGGATATTGAAAACAGCGCGAGACGTGAGTGAGGCTGCACATTGAAAACAGCGCGAGAGGTGAGTGAGCCGGGAAATTGAAAACAGCGCGTGAGGTGAGTGAGCCGGGACAGTGAAAACAGCGCGGGAGGTGAGTGAGCCGGGATAGTGAAAACAGCGTGGGAATTAAGTGAGCCGGGACAGTGAAAACAGCGCGAGAGGTGAGTGAGCCAGGCCATTGAAAGCAGCGCGAGAGGCAAGTGAGACGGGACAGTGAAAACAGCGCGGGAGCAGAGTGAGCCAGGGCAGTGAAAATAGCGCGAGAGGTAAGTGAGCCGGGACACAGAAAAAAGCGAGAGAAGTGAGTGAGTCTGGACATTGAAAACAGCGCGTGAGGTGAGTGAGCATGGACACTGAAAACAGCTCGGAGCTGAGTGAGTCGGGACTTTGAAAACAGCGCGGGAGGTGAGTGAGCCTGGCCATTGAAAACAGCGCGAGAGGTGAGTGAGCCGGGACATTGAAAACAGCGCGGGAGGTGAGTGAGCCAGGACTGTGAAAACAGCGCGACAGGTGCGTGAGCCGGGACATTAAAAACAGCGCGAGAGGTGAGTGAGCTGGGCCAGTGAAAACAGCGCGAGAGGTTAGTGAGCTGGGACAGTGAAAACAGCGCGGGAGGTGAGTGAGCCAGGACAGTGAAAACAGCGCGAGTGGAGAGTGAGCCGGTGCATTGAAAACAGCGCGAGAGGTGAGTGAGCCGGGATAGTGAAAACAGCGCAGGATTTGAGTGAGCCGGGACTGTGAAAACAGCGCGAGAGGTGAGTGAGCCGGGACGGTTAAATACAGCGCGAGAGGTGAGTGAGCCGGGACATTGAAAACAGCGCGAGAGGTGAGTGACCCGTGACATTGAAAACAGCGCGAGAGGTGAATGAGCCGGGACAGTGAAAACAGCGTGGGAGATGAGTGAGCCGGGACATTGAAAATAGCGCGACAGGTGAGTGAGCCGGGACAGTGAAAACATCGCGAGATGTGAGTGAGCCGGGACATTGAAAATAGCGCGACAGGTGAGTGAGCCGGGACAGTGAAAACAGCGTGGGAGGTGAGTGAGCCGGGACATTGAAAACAGCGCGAGAGGTGAGTGAGGCGGCACATTGAAATCAGCGCGGGAGGTGAGTGAATCGGGACACTGAAAACAGCGCGAGAGATGAGTGAGCCGGGTCATTGCAAACGGGCGAGAGGTGAGTGAACCCAGACATTGAAAACAGCGCGGGAGGTGTGTGAGCCGGGACAGTGAAAACAGCGTGGGAGATGAGTGAGCCGGGACATTGAAAATAGCGCGACAGGTGAGTGAGCCGGGACATTGAAAGCAGCGCGAGAGGCAAGTGAACAGGGACAGTGGAAACAGCGCGTGGGCTGAGTGAGCGGGGACAGTGAAAATAGCGTGAGAGGTGAGTGAGCCGTGACATAGAAAAAACGCGAGAGGTGAGTGAGCCTGGACATTGAAAAAACCACGTGAGGTGTGTGAGCCTGGGCATTGAAAACAGCGAGAGAGGTGAGTGAGCCGGGACAGTGAAAACAGCGCGAAAGGTTAGTGAGCCAGGACAGTGAAAACAGCGGGGGAGGTGACTGAGCCATGACAGTTAAAACAGCGGGAGCGCAGAGTGAGCAGTGACAGTGAAAACAGCGCGAGTGGAGAGTGAGCCGGGACATTGAAAACAGCGCGCATTGATAATAGCGCGGAATGTGTGTGAGCCGGGAAATTGAAACAGCGCGAGGTGAGTGAGCCGGGACATTGAAAAAAGCGCAGGAGGTGAGTGAATCGGGACAGTGAAAACAGCGCGAGAGGTGAGTGAGCCGGGAAATTGAAAACTGCGCGAGAGGTGAGTGAGCTCGGACATTGAAAACAGCGCGGGAGGTGAGTGAGCCGGGATAGTGAAAACAGCACGGGAGGTGAGTGAGCCGGGATAGTGAAAACAGCGCGGGAATTGAGTGAGCCGGGATAGTGAAAATAGCGCGAGAGGTGAGTGAGCCGGGACATTGAAAGCAGCGCGAGAGGCAAGTGAGCCGGGACAGTGAAAACCGCGAGGGAGCAGGGTGAGCCAGGGCAGTGAAGATAGCGCGAGAAGTGAGTGAGTCCGGACATTGAAAACAGCGCGTGAGGTGAGTGAGCATGGACACTGAAAACAGCGCGAGAGGTGAGTGAGCCGGGACAGTGAAAACAGCGCGAGAGGTGAGTGAGCCGGGACAGTGAAAACTGCGTGTATGGTGCGTGAGCCAGGACAGTGAAAACAGCGGGAGAGGTGAGTTAGTCAGGACAGTGAAAACAGCGGAAGCGGAGAGTGAGCATTGACATTGAAAACAGCGCGGGAGGTGAGTGAGCCTGGCCATTCAAAACAGCGCGAGAGGTGAGTGAGCCGGGACATTGAAAACAGCGCGGGAGGTGAGTGAGACGGGACTGTGAAAACAGCGCGAGAGGTGAGTGAGACGGGACAGTGAAAACAGCGCGGGAGGTGAGTGAGCCGGGATAGTGAAAACATCGCGAGATGTGAGTGAGCCGGGGCATTGAAAATAGAGCGACAGGTGAGTGAGCCGGGACAGTGAAAACAGCGCGGGAGGTGGGTGAGCCGGAACATTGAAAATAGCGCGAGAGGTGAGAGAGCCGGGACATTTAAAACAGCGCGGGAGGTGAGTGAGCCGGGACTGTGAAAACAGCGGGAGAGGTGAGTGAGCCGGGAAATTAAAAACAGCGCGGGAATTGAGTGAGCCGGGACAGTGAAAACAGCGCGAGAGGTGAGTTAGCCGGGACAGTGAAAACAGCGCGGGGGTTGAGTGAGCCGGGACAGTGAAAACACCGCGAGAGTTGAGTGAGCTGGGAGGGTGAATACAGCGTGAGGGGAGCCTGAGCCGGGACATTCAACAGAGTGCAGGAGCTGAGTGAGCCGGGACATTGAAAACAGCGCGGGAGCTGAGTGAGCCGGGATATTGAAAACAGCGCAGGAGGTGAGTGAATCGGGATAGTGAAAACATCCCGTGAGGTGCGTGAGCCGGGACAGTGAAAACATCGCGGGATTTGAATGAGCCGGGACATTGAAAACAGAGCAGGAGGTGAGTGAATCGGGACAGTGAAAACAGCGCGAGAGGTGAGTGAGCCCGGACATTGAAAACAGCGCGGGAGGTGAGTGAGCCGGGACAGTGAAAACAGCGCGGGAGGTGAGTGAGCCGGGACAGTGAAAACATCGCGGGATTTGAGTGAGCCGGGACAGTGAAAACAGTGCGAGAGGTGAGTGAGCATGGACACTGAAAACAGCGCAAGAGGTGAGTGAGCCGGAACAGTGAAAACAGCGCCAGAGGTGAGTGAGACGGGACAGTGAAAACAGCACGGGAGGTGCGTGAGCCAGGACAGTGAAAACAGCGGGAGAGGTGAGTTAGTCGGGACAGTGAAAACAGCGGGAGCGGAGAGTGGCATTGACAGTGAAAACACCGCGTGTGGAGAGTGAGCCGGAACAGTGAAAACAGCGCGGGAGCTGAGTGAGACGGGTCAGTGAAAATAGCGCGAGAGTTGAGTGAGCCGGGACATGGAAAACGCGCGTGAGGTGAGTGAGCCGGGACATTGAAAACAGCGCGGGAGCTGAGTGAGCCGGGACATTGAAATCAGCGCGGCAGCTGAGTGCGCCGGGACATTGAAAACAGCACAGCAGCTGAGTGAGCCGGGCCATTGAAAGCAGCGCGGGAGGTGAGAGAGCCGGGACATTGAAAACAGCGCGAGAGGTGAGTGAGCCGGGACTGTGAAAACAGGGGGAGAGGTGAGTGAGCCGGGGCATTGAAAACAGCGCGGGAGCTGAGTGCGCCGGGACATTGAAAACAGCAAGGGAGCTGAGTGAGCCGGGCCATTGAAAGCAGCGCGGGAGGTGAGTGAGCCGGGACATTGAAAACAACGCGAGAGGTGAGAGAGCCGGGACATTTAAAACAGTGCGGGAGGTGAGTGAGCCGGGACTGTGAAAACAGCGGGAGATGTGAGTGAGCCGGGAAATGAAAAACAGTGCGGAAAGTGAGTGAGCCGGGACAGTGAAAACAGCGCGAGGGGTGAGTGAGCCGGGACAGTGAAAACAGCGCGGGAGTTGAGTGAGCCGGGACAGTGAAAACACCGCGAGAGGTGAGTGAGCCGGGACGGTGAAAACAGCGCGAGAGGTGAGTGACCCGGGACATTGAATACAGCGCGAGCGGAGCGTGAGCCGGGACATTGAACAGAGTGCGGGAGCTGAGTGAGCCGGGACATTGAAAACAGCGCGGGAGCTGAGTGAGCCGGGACATTGAAATCAGCGCGGGATGTGAGTGAGCCGGGACATTGAAAACAGCGCGAGAGGTGAGTGAGCCGGGATATTGAAAACAGCGCAGGAGGTGAGTGAATCGGGACAGTGAAAACAGCGCGGGAGGTGAGTGAGCCGGGACAGTGAAAACATCGCGGGATTTGAATGATCCGGGACAGTGAAAACAGCGCGGGAGGTGAGTGAGCCGGGACAGTGAAAACATCGCGGGATTTGAATGATCCGGGACATTGAAAATAGCGCGAGAGTTGAGTGAGCCGGGACATTGAAAACAGCGCGAGAGGTGAGTGAGCCGGGATAGCGAAAACAGCGCGAGAGGTGAGTGAGTCGGGACAGTGAAAACAGCGGGAGCGGAGAGTGAGCAGTGACAGTGAAAACAGCGCGAGTGGAGAGTGAGCCGGGACATTGAAAACTGCGCGGGAGTTGAGTGCGCCGGGACATTGAAAACAGCAAGGGAGTTGAGTGAGCCGGGACATTGAAAACAGCGCAGGGGGTGAGTGAATCGGAACAGTGAAAACAGCGCGGGAGGTGAGTGAGCCGGGACAGTGAAAACATCGCGGGAGCTGAGTGAGACGTGCAAGTGAAAATAGCGCGAGAGTTGAGTCAGCCGGGATATACAAAAACGCGCGTGAGGTAAGTGAGCCGGGATATTGAAAACAGCGCGAGAGGTGAGTGACCGGGATAGTGAAAACAGCGCGAGAGGCGAGTGAGTCGGGACAGTGAAAACAGCGGGAGCGGAGAGTGAGCAGTGACAGTGAAAACAGCGCATGTGGAGAGTGAGCCGGGACATTGAAAACAGCGCGGGAGCTGAGTGCGCCGGGACATTGAAAACAGCCAAGGAACTGAGTGAGCCGGGCCATTGAAAGCAGCGCGGGACGTGAGTGAGCCGGGACATTGAAAACAACGCGAGAGGTGAGAGAGCCGGGACATTTAAAACAGCGCAGGAGGTGAGTGAGCCGGGACTGTGAAAACAGCGGGAGATGTGAGTGAGGCGGGAAATTAAAAACAGTGCGGGAAGTGAGTGAGCCGGGACATTGAACAGAGTGCGGGAGCTGAGTTAGCCGGGACATTGAAAACAGCGCGGGAGTTGAGTGAGCCGGGACATTGAAATCAGCGCGGGATGTAAGTGAGCCGGGACATTGAAAACAGCGCGAGAGGTGAGTGAGCCGGGATATTGAAAACAGCGCAGGAGGTGAGTGAATCGGGACAGTGAAACCAGCGCGGGATTTGAATGAGCTGGGACATTGAAAATAGCGCGAGAGTTGAGTGAGCCGGGACTTAGAAAAACGCGCGTGAGTTGAGTGAGCCGGTTCATTGAAAACAGCGCGAGAGGTGAGTGAGCCGAGACAGTGAAAGCAGCGCGAGAGGCAAGTGAGCCGGGACAGTGAAAACAGCGCGGGAGGTGAGTGAGCCGGGAAATTGAAAACAGCGCGAGAGGTGAGTGAGCCGCGATATTGAAAGCAGCGCGAGAGGCAAGTGAGCCGCGACAGTGAAAACAGCGCGTGAGCTGAGTGAGCGGGGACAGTGAAAATAGCGCCAGAGGTGAGTGAGCCGGGACATAGAAAAAAGCGTGAGAGGTGAGTTAGCCTGGACATTGAAAACAGCGCGTGAGGTGAGTGAGCCGGGACAGTGAAATCAGCGCGGAAGGTGAGTGAGCCAGGACAGTGAATACAGCGGGAGAGGTGAGTTATTCGGGACAGTGAAAGCAGCGGGAGCGGAGAGTGAGCAGGGTCATTGAAAACAGCGCGGGAGCTGAGTGAGCCGGGACTTTGAAAACAGCGCGAGAGGTGAGTTAGCCGCGACAGTGAAAACAGCGCGGGAGGGGAGTGAGCGGGGACAGTGAAAACAGCGCGAGAGGTGAGTGAGCCGGGACATTGAAAACAGCGCAGGAGGTGAGTGAGCCTGGACATTGAAAACAGCGCGAGAGGTGAGTGAGCCGGTACATTGAAAACAGCGCGGGAGGTGAGTGAGCCGGGACTGTGAAAACAGCGCGAGAGGTGAGTGAGCCCGGACAGTGAAAACAGCGCGAGAGGTGAGTGAGCCGGGACGGTTAAATACAGCGAGAAAGATTAGTGAGCCGGGACATTGAAAACAGCGCGAGAGGTGAGTGACCCGTGACATTGAAAACACCTGGAGAGGTGAATAATCCGATACAGTGAATACAGCGCGGGAGGTGAGTGAGCCGGGACAGTGAAAACAGCGCGAGATGTGAGTGAGCCGGGACATTGAAAATAGCGCGAGAGGTGAGTGAGCCGGGAGAGTGAAAACAGCGCGAGAGTTGAGTGAGCCGGGACAGTGAAAACAGCGCGAGAGGTGAGTGAGCCGGGACGGTAAAAACAGCGCGAGAGGTGAGTGACCCGGGACATTGAATACAGCGCGAGCGGACCGTGAGCCGGGACATTGAACAGAGCGCGGGAGCTTAGTTAGCCGTGACATTGAAAACAGCGCGGGGGCTGAGTGAGCCGGGACTTTGCAAACAGCGCGAGAGGTGAGTGAGCCCGATCATTGAAAACAGCGCGGTAGGTGAGTGAGCCGGGACAGTGAATACAGCGCGGGAGGTGAGTGAGCCGGGTCAGTGAAAACAGCGCCGGAGGTGAGTGAGCAGGGACATTGAAAGCAGCGCGAGAGGCAAGTGAGCAGGGACAGTGAAAACAGCGCGGGAGCAGAGTGAGCCGGGACAGTGAAAATAGCGCGAGAGGTGAGTGAGCCGGGACACAGAAAAAAGCGCGAGAGGTGAGTGAGCCGGGATAGTGAAAACAGCGCGGGAGGTGCGGGAGCCAGGACAGTGAAAATAGCGGGAGAGGTGAGTTATTCGGGACAGTGAAAACAGCGGGAGCGGAGAGTGAGCAGTGACAGTGAAAACAGCGCGTATGGAGAGTGAGCCGGGACATTGAAAACAGCGCGGGAGCTGAGTGAGCCGGGACATGGAAAACAGCGCGGGAGGTGAGTGAGCCTGGACATTGAAAACAGCGCGAGAGGTGAGTGAGCCGGGACAGTGAAAACAGTGCGAGAGGTGAGTGAGCATGGACACTGAAAACAGCGCAAGAGGTGAGTGAGCCGGGACAGTGAAAACAGCGCCAGAGGTGAGTGAGACGGGACAGTGAAAACAGCACGGGAGGTGCGTGAGCCAGGACAGTGAAAACAGCGGGAGAGGTGAGTTAGTCGGGACAGTGAAAACAGCGGGAGCGGAGAGTGGCATTGACAGTGAAAACACCGCGTGTGGAGAGTGAGCCGGAACAGTGAAAACAGCGCGGGAGCTGAGTGAGACGGGTCAGTGAAAATAGCGCGAGAGTTTAGTAAGCCGGGACATGGAAAACGCGCGTGAGGTGAGTGAGCCGGGACATTGAAAACAGCGCGGGAGCTGAGTGAGCCGGGACATTGAAATCAGCGCGGGATGTGAGTGAGCCGGGACATTGAAAACAGCGCGGCAGCTGAGTGCGCCGGGACATTGAAAACAGCACAGCAGCTGAGTGAGCCGGGCCATTGAAAGCAGCGCGGGAGGTGAGAGAGCCGGGACATTGAAAACAGCGCGAGAGGTGAGTGAGCCGGGACTGTGAAAACAGGGGGAGAGGTGAGTGAGCCGGGACATTGAAAACAGCGCGGGAGCTGAGAGAGCCGGGACGTTTAAAACAGCGCGGGAGGTGAGTGAGCCGGGACTGTGAAAACAGCGGGAGATGTGATTGAGCCGGGAAATGAAAAACAGTGCGGAGAGTGAGTGAGCCGGGACAGTGAAAACAGCGCGAGAGGTGAGTGAGCCGGGACATGGAAAACAGCGCGGGAGCTGAGTGAGCCTGGACATTGAAAACAGCGCGAGAGGTGAGTGAGCCGGGACAGTGGAAACAGCGCGGCAGGTGAGTGAGCCGGGAAATTGAAAACAGCGCGAGAGGTGAGTGAGCCGGGACATTTAAGAGAGCGCGGGAGCTGAGTGAGCCGGGACATTGAAAACAGCGCGAGAGGTGAGTGAGCCCGGCCATTGAAAACAGCGCGGGAGGTGAGTGAGCCGGGACAGTGAAAACAGCGCGGGAGGTGAGTGAACCGGGACAGAGAAAACATCGCGGGAGTTGAGTGAGCCCGAAATTGAAAACAGCGCGAGAGGTGAGTGAGTCCGGACATTGAAAGCAGCGCGAGAGGCAAGTGAGCCGGGACAGTGAAAACAGCGCGGGAGCAGAGTGAGCCGGGACAGTGAAAATAGCGCGAGAGGTGAGTGAGCCGGGACACAGCAAAAAGCGCGAGAGGTGAGTGAGTGTGGACATTGAAAACAGCGCGGGAGATTAGTGAGCAGGGACTGTGAAACAGCGCGAGAGGTGAGTGAGCCGGGACATTAAAAACAGCGCGAGAGTTGAGTGAGCCGTGACAGTGAAAACAGCGCGAGAGCTCGAGAGGTGAGTGAGCCGGGACAGTGAAAACAGCGCGAGAGTTGAGTGAGCCGGGACAGTGAAAACAGCGCGGGAGGTGAGTGAGCCGGGACAGTGAAAACAGCGCGAGTGGACAGTGAGCCGGGACATTGAAAACAGCGCGAGAGGTGAGTGAGCCGGGATAGTGAAAACAGCGCGGGGGTTTAGTGAGCCGGGACAGTGAAAACAGCGCGGAAGGTGAGTGAGCTGGGACAGTGAAAACAGCCCGGGAGTTGAGTGAGCCGGGACAGTGAAAACAGCGCAAGAGGTGAGTGAGCCGGGACGGTGAAAACAGCGCGAGAGGTGAGCGACCCGGGACATTGAATACATCGCGAGCGGAGCGTGAGCCAGGGACACTGAACAGAGCGCGGGAGCTGAGTGTGCATGGACATTGAAAAAAGCGCGGGAGCTGAGTGAGCCAGGACATTGAAAACAGCGCGAGTGGAGAGTGAGCCGGAACATTGAAAACAGCGCGAGAGGTGAGTGTGCCGGGATAGTGAAAACTGCGCGCGAGGTGAGTGAGCCCGGAAATTGAAAACAGCGCGGGAGGTGAGTGAGCCGGGACAGTAAAAACAGCGCGGGAGGCGAGTGAGCCGGGACAGTGAAAACAGCGCGGGAGCTGAGTGAGCGGGTACAGTGAAAACAGCGCGGGAAGTTAGTGAGCCGGGACATTGAAAGCAGCGCGAGAGGCAAGTGAGCCGGGACAGTGAAAACAGCGTGGAAGGTGAGTGAGCCAGGACAGTGAAAACAGCGCGTGTGCTGAGCGAGCCGGGACAGTGAAAACAGCGCGGGAGGTTAGTGAGGCGGGAAATTGAAAACAGCGCGAGAGGTGAGTGAGCCGGGACATTGAAAGCAGCGCGAGAGGCAAGTGAGCCGGGACAGTGAAAGCAGTGCGGGAGGTGAGTGAGCCGGGACAGTGGAAGCAGCGTGAGATGTGAGTGAGCCGGGACATAGAAAATAGCGCGACAGGTGAGTGAGCCGGGACAGTGAAATCAGCGCGGAAGGTGAGTGAGCCAGGACAGTGAATACAGCGGGAGAGGTGAGTTATTCGGGACAGTGAAAGCAGCGGGAGCGGAGAGTGAGCAGGGTCATTGAAAACAGCGCGGGAGCTGAGTGAGCCAGGAGATTGAGAACAGCGCGGGAGGTGAGTGAGCCTGGACATTGAAAACAGCGCGTGAGGTGAGTGAGCCGGGACAGTGAAATCAGCGCGGAAGGTGAGTGAGCCAGGACAGTGAATACAGCGGGAGAGGTGAGTTATTCGGGACAGTGAAAGCAGCGGGAGCGGAGAGTGAGCAGGGTCATTGAAAACAGCGCGGGAGCTGAGTGAGCCGGGACTTTGAAAACAGCGCGAGAGGTGAGTTAGCCGGGACATTAAAAACCGCGCGAGAGGTGAGTGAGCCGGGACAGTAAAAAGAGCGCGAGAGGTGAGTGAGCCGCGACAGTGAAAACAGCGCGGGAGGTGAGTGAGCCGGGACAGTGAAAACAGCGCGAGAGGTGAGTGAGCCGGGACATTGAAAACAGCGCAGGAGGTGAGTGAGCCTGGACATTGAAAACAGCGCGAGAGGTGATTGAGCCGGTACATTGAAAACAGCGCGGGAGGTGAGTGAGCCGGGACTGTGAAAACAGCGCGAGAGGTGAGTGAGCCCGGACAGTGAAAACAGCGCGAGAGGTGAGTGAGCCGGGACGGTTAAATACAGCGAGAAAGATGAGTGAGCCGGGACATTGAAAACAGCGCGAGAGGTGAGTGACCCGTGACATTGAAAACACCTGGAGAGGTGAATGATCCGATACAGTGAATACAGCGCGGGAGGTGAGTGAGCCGGGACAGTGAAAACAGCGCGAGATGTGAGTGAGCCGGGACATTGAAAATAGCGCGAGAGGTGAGTGAGCCGGGACAGTGAAAACAGCGCGAGAGTTGAGTGAGCCGGGACAGTGAAAACAGCGCGAGAGGTGAGTGAGCCGGGACGGTAAAAACAGCGCGAGAGGTGAGTGACCCGGGACATTGAATACAGCGCGAGCGGACCGTGAGCCGGGACATTGAACAGAGCGCGGGAGCTTAGTGAGCCGGGACATTGAAAACAGCGCGGGGGCTGAGTGAGCCAGGACTTTGCAAACAGCGCGAGAGGTGAGTGAGCCCGATCATTGAAAACAGCGCGGTAGGTGAGTGAGCCGGGACAGTGAATACAGCGCGGGAGGTGAGTGAGCCGGGTCAGTGAAAACAGCGCCGGAGGTGAGTGAGCAGGGACATTGAAAGCAGCGCGAGAGGCAAGTGAGCAGGGACAGTGAAAATAGCGCGAGAGGTGAGTGAGCCGGGACACAGAAAAAAGCGCGAGAGGTGAGTGAGCCGGGATAGTGAAAACAGCGCGGGAGGTGCGGGAGCCAGGACAGTGAAAATAGCGGGAGAGGTGAGTTATTCGGGACAGTGAAAACAGCGGGAGCGGAGAGTGAGCAGTGACAGTGAAAACAGCGCGTGTGGAGAGTGAGCCGGGACATTGAAAACAGCGCGGGAGCTGAGTGAGCCGGGACATGGAAAACAGCGCGGGAGGTGAGTGAGCCTGGACATTGAAAACAGCGCGAGAGGTGAGTGAGCCGGGACAGTGAAAACAGTGCGAGAGGTGAGTGAGCATGGACACTGAAAACAGCGCAAGAGGTGAGTGAGCCGGGACAGTGAAAACAGCGCCAGAGGTGAGTGAGACGGGACAGTGAAAACAGCACGGGAGGTGCGTGAGCCAGGACAGTGAAAACAGCGGGAGAGGTGAGTTAGTCGGGACAGTGAAAACAGCGGGAGCGGAGAGTGGCATTGACAGTGAAAACACCGCGTGTGGAGAGTGAGCCGGAACAGTGAAAACAGCGCGGGAGCTGAGTGAGACGGGTCAGTGAAAATAGCGCGAGAGTTGAGTGAGCCGGGACATGGAAAACGCGCGTGAGGTGAGTGAGCCGGGACATTGAAAACAGCGCGGGAGCTGAGTGAGCCGGGACATTGAAATCAGCGCGGGATGTGAGTGAGCCGGGACATTGAAAACAGCGCGGCAGCTGAGTGCGCCGGGACATTGAAAACAGCACAGCAGCTGAGTGAGCCGGGCCATTGAAAGCAGCGCGGGAGGTGAGAGAGCCGGGACATTGAAAACAGCGCGAGAGGTGAGTGAGCCGGGATTGTGAAAACAGGGGGAGAGGTGAGTGAGCCGGGACATTGAAAACAGCGCGGGAGCTGAGTGCGCCGGGACATTGAAAACAGCAAGGGAGCTGAGTGAGCCGGGCCATTGAAAGCAGCGCGGGAGGTGAGTGAGCCGGGACATTGAAAACAACGCGAGAGGTGAGAGAGCCGGGACATTTAAAACAGCGCGGGAGGTGAGTGAGCCGGGACTGTGAAAACAGCGGGAGATGTGATTGAGCCGGGAAATGAAAAACAGTGCGGAAAGTGAGTGAGCCGGGACAGTGAAAACAGCGCGAGAGGTGAGTGAGCCGGGACAGTGAAAACAGCGCGGGAGTTGAGTGAGCCGGGACAGTGAAAACACCGCGAGAGGTGAGTGAGCCGGGACGGTGAAAACAGCGCGAGAGGTGAGTGACCCGGGACATTGAATACAGCGCGAGCGGAGCGTGAGCCGGGACATTGAACAGAGTGCGGGAGCTGAGTGAGCCGGGACATTGAAAACAGCGCGGGAGCTGAGTGAGCCGGGACATTGAAATCAGCGCGGGATGTGAGTGAGCCGGGACATTGAAAACAGCGCGAGAGGTGAGTGAGCCGGGATATTGAAAACAGCGCAGGAGGTGAGTGAATCGGGACAGTGAAAACAGCGCGGGAGGTGAGTGAGCCGGGACAGTGAAAACATCGCGGGATTTGAATGATCCGGGACATTGAAAATAGCGCGAGAGTTGAGTGAGCCGGGACTTAGAAAAACGCGCGTGAGGTGACTGAGCCGGGACATTGAAAACAGCGCGAGAGGTGAGTGAGCCGGGATAGCGAAAACAGCGCGAGAGGTGAGTGAGTCGGGACAGTGAAAACAGCGGGAGCGGAGAGTGAGCAGTGACAGTGAAAACAGCGCGAGTGGAGAGTGAGCCGGGACATTGAAAACTGCGCGGGAGTTGAGTGCGCCGGGACATTGAAAACAGCAAGGGAGTTGAGTGAGCCGGGACATTGAAAACAGCGCAGGGGGTGAGTGAATCGGAACAGTGAAAACAGCGCGGGAGGTGAGTGAGCCGGGACAGTGAAAACATCGCGGGAGCTGTGTGAGACGTGCAAGTGAAAATAGCGCGAGAGTTGAGTGAGCCGGGATATACAAAAACGCGCGTGAGGTAAGTGAGCCGGGATATTGAAAACAGCGCGAGAGGTGAGTGACCGGGATAGTGAAAACAGCGCGAGAGGCGAGTGAGTCGGGACAGTGAAAACAGCGGGAGCGGAGAGTGAGCAGTGACAGTGAAAACAGCGCATGTGGAGAGTGTGCCGGGACATTGAAAACAGCGCGGGAGCTGAGTGCGCCGGGACATTGAAAACAGCTAGGGAACTGAGTGAGCCGGGCCATTGAAAGCAGCGCGGGACGTGAGTGAGCCGGGACATTGAAAACAACGCGAGAGGTGAGAGAGCCGGGACATTTAAAACAGCGCGGGAGGTGAGTGAGCCGGGACTGTGAAAACAGCGGGAGATGTGAGTGAGGCGGGAAATTAAAAACAGTGCGGTAAGTGAGTGAGCCGGGACATTGAACAGAGTGCGGGAGCTGAGTTAGCCGGGACATTGAAAACAGCGCGGGAGCTGAGTGAGCCGGGACATTGAAATCAGCGCGGGATGTAAGTGAGCCGGGACATTGAAAACAGCGCGAGAGGTGAGTGAGCCGGGATATCAAAAACAGCGCAGGAGGTGAGTGAATCGGGACAGTGAAAACAGCGCGGGATTTGAATGAGCTGGGACATTGAAAATAGCGCGAGAGTTGAGTGAGCCGGGACTTAGAAAAACGCGCGTGAGTTGAGTGAGCCGGTTCATTGAAAACAGCGCGAGAGGTGAGTGAGCCGAGACAGTGAAAGCAGCGCGAGAGGCAAGTGAGCCGGGACAGTGAAAACAGCGCGGGAGGTGAGTGAGCCGGGAAATTGAAAACAGCGCGAGAGGTGAGTGAGCCGCGACATTGAAAGCAGCGCGAGAGGCAAGTGAGCCGTGACAATGAAAACAGCGCGTGAGCTGAGTGAGCGGGGACAGTGAAAATAGCGCCAGAGGTGAGTGAGCCGGGACATAGAAAAAAGCGTGAGAGGTGAGTTAGCCTGGACATTGAAAACAGCGCGTGAGGTGAGTGAGCCGGGACAGTGAAATCAGCGCGGAAGGTGAGTGAGCCAGGACAGTGAATACAGCGGGAGAGGTGAGTTATTCGGGACAGTGAAAGCAGCGGGAGCGGAGAGTGAGCAGGGTCATTGAAAAAAGCGCGGGAGCTGAGTGAGCCAGGAGATTGAGAACAGCGCGGGAGGTGAGTGAGCCTGGACATTGAAAACAGCGCGTGAGGTGAGTGAGCCAGGACAGTGAATACAGCGGGAGAGGTGAGCTATTCGGGACAGTGAAAGCAGCGGGAGCGGAGAGTGAGCAGGGTCATTGAAAACAGCGCGGGAGCTGAGTGAGCCGGGACTTTGAAAACAGCGCGAGAGGTGAGTTAGCCGGGACATTAAAAACCGCGCGAGAGGTGAGTGAGCCGGGACAGTGAAAAGAGCGCGAGAGGTGAGTGAGCCGCGACAGTGAAAACAGCGCGGGAGGTGAGTGAGCTGGGACAGTGAAAACAGCGCGAGTGTCGAGTGGGCTGGTACATTGAAAACAGCGCGAGAGGTGAGTGAGCCGGAATAGTGAAATCAGCGCGTGAGTTGAGTGAGCCGGGACAGTGAAAACAGCGCGAGAGGTGAGTGAGCCGGGACACTGAAAACAGCGTAGGAGGTGAGTGAGCCTGGACATTGAAAACAGCGCGAGAGGTGAGTGAGCCGGTACATTGAAAACAGCGCGGGAGGTGAGTGAGCCGGGACTGTGAAAACAGCGCGAGAGGTGAGTGAGCCCGGACAGTGAAAACAGCGCGAGAGGTGAGTGAGCCGGGACGGTTAAATACAGCGAGAAAGATGAGTGAGCCGGGACATTGAAAACAGCGCGAGAGGTGAGTGACCCGTGACATTGAAAACACCTGGAGAGGTGAATGATCCGATACAGTGAATACAGCGCGGGAGGTGAGTGAGCCGGGACAGTGAAAACAGCGCGAGATGTGAGTGAGCCGGGACATTGAAAATAGCGCGAGAGGTGAGTGAGCCGGGACAGTGAAAACAGCGCGAGAGTTGAGTGAGCCGGGACAGTGAAAACAGCGCGAGAGGTGAGTGAGCCGGGACGGTAAAAACAGCGCGAGAGGTGAGTGACCCGGGACATTGAATACAGCGCGAGCGGACCGTGAGCCGGGACATTGAACAGAGCGCGGGAGCTTAGTGAGCCGGGACATTGAAAACAGCGCGGGGGCTGAGTGAGCCGGGACTTTGCAAACAGCGCGAGAGGTGAGTGAGCCCGATCATTGAAAACAGCGCGGTAGGTGAGTGAGCCGGGACAGTGAATACAGCGCGGGAGGTGAGTGAGCCGGGTCAGTGAAAACAGCGCCGGAGGTGAGTGAGCAGGGACATTGAAAGCAGCGCGAGAGGCAAGTGAGCAGGGACAGTGAAAACAGCGCGGGAGCAGAGTGAGCCGGGACAGTGAAAATAGCGCGAGAGGTGAGTGAGCCGGGACACAGAAAAAAGCGCGAGAGGTGAGTGAGCCGGGATAGTGAAAACAGCGCGGGAGGTGCGGGAGCCAGGGCAGTGAAAATAGCGGGAGAGGTGAGTTATTCGGGACAGTGAAAACAGCGGGAGCGGAGAGTGAGCAGTGACAGTGAAAACAGCGCGTGTGGAGAGTGAGCCGGGACATTGAAAACAGCGCGGGAGCTGAGTGAGCCGGGACATGGAAAACAGCGCGGGAGGTGAGTGAGCCTGGACATTGAAAACAGCGCGAGAGGTGAGTGAGCCGGGACAGTGGAAACAGCGCGGCAGGTGAGTGAGCCGGGAAATTGAAAACAGCGCGAGAGGTGAGTGAGCCGGGACATTTAAGAGAGCGCGGGAGCTGAGTGAGCCGGGACATTGAAAACAGCGCGAGAGGTGAGTGAGCCCGGCCATTGAAAACAGCGCGGGAGGTGAGTGAGCCGGGACAGTGAAAACAGCGCGGGAGGTGAGTGAACCGGGACAGAGAAAACATCGCGGGAGTTGAGTGAGCCCGAAATTGAAAACAGCGCGAGAGGTGAGTGAGTCCGGACATTGAAAGCAGCGCGAGAGGCAAGTGAGCCGGGACAGTGAAAACAGCGCGGGAGCAGAGTGAGCCGGGACAGTGAAAATAGCGCGAGAGGTGAGTGAGCCGTGACACAGCAAAAAGCGCGAGAGGTGAGTGAGTGTGGACATTGAAAACAGCGCGGGAGATTAGTGAGCAGGGACTGTGAAACAGCGCGAGAGGTGAGTGAGCCGGGACATTAAAAACAGCGCGAGAGTTGAGTGAGCCGTGACAGTGAAAACAGCGCGAGAGCTCGAGAGGTGAGTGAGCCGGGACAGTGAAAACAGCGCGAGAGTTGAGTGAGCCGGGACAGTGAAAACTGCGCGGGAGGTGAGTGAGCCGGGACAGTGAAAACAGCGCGAGTGGACAGTGAGCCGGGACATTGAAAACAGCGCGAGAGGTGAGTGAGCCGGGATAGTGAAAACAGCGCGGGGGTTTAGTGAGCCGGGACAGTGAAAACAGCGCGGAAGGTGAGTGAGCTGGGACAGTGAAAACAGCCCGGGAGTTGAGTGAGCCGGGACAGTGAAAACAGCGCAAGAGGTGAGTGAGCCGGGACGGTGAAAACAGCGCGAGAGGTGAGCGACCCGGGACATTGAATACAGCGCGAGCGGAGCGTGAGCCGGGGACACTGAACAGAGCGCGGGAGCTGAGTGTGCATGGACATTGAAAACAGCGCGGGAGCTGAGTGAGCCAGGACATTGAAAACAGCGCGAGTGGAGAGTGAGCCGGGACATTGAAAACAGCGCGAGAGGTGAGTGTGCCGGGATAGTGAAAACTGCGCGCGAGGTGAGTGAGCCCGGAAATTGAAAACAGCGCGGGAGGTGAGTGAGCCGGGACAGTAAAAACAGCGCGGGAGGCGAGTGAGCCGGGACAGTGAAAACAGCGCGGGAGCTGAGTGAGCGGGTACAGTGAAAACAGCGCGGGAGGTTAGTGAGCCGGGACATTGAAAGCAGCGCGAGAGGCAAGTGAGCCGGGACAGTGAAAACAGCGTGGAAGGTGAGTGAGCCAGGACAGTGAAAACAGCGCGTGTGCTGAGCGAGCCGGGACAGTGAAAACAGCGCGGGAGGTTAGTGAGCCGGGAAATTGAAAACAGCGCGAGAGGTGAGTGAGCCGGGACATTGAAAGCAGCGCGAGAGGCAAGTGAGCCGGGACAGTGAAAACAGTGCGGGGGGTGAGTGAGCCGGGACAGTGGAAGCAGCGTGAGATGTGAGTGAGCCGGGACATAGAAAATAGCGCGACAGGTGAGTGAGCCGGGACAGTGAAATCAGCGCGGAAGGTGAGTGAGCCAGGACAGTGAATACAGCGGGAGAGGTGAGTTATTCGGGACAGTGAAAGCAGCGGGAGCGGAGAGTGAGCAGGGTCATTGAAAACAGCGCGGGAGCTGAGTGAGCCAGGAGATTGAAAACAGCGCGGAAGGTGAGTGAGCCTGGACATTGAAAACAGCGCTAGATGTGAGTGAGCCGGGACTTTGAAAACAGCGCGAGAGGTGAGTTAGCCGGGACATTAAAAACCGCGCTAGAGGTGAGTGAGCCGGGACAGTGAAAAGAGCGCGAGAGGTGAGTGAGCCGCGACAGTGAAAACAGCACGGGAGGTGAGTGAGCTGGGACAGTGAAAACAGCGCGAGTGTCGAGTGGGCCGGTACATTGAAAACAGCGCGAGAGGTGAGTGAGCCGGGATAGTGAAATCAGCGCGTGAGTTGAGTGAGCCGGGACAGTGAAAACAGCGCGAGAGGTGAGTGAGCCGGGACATTGAAAACAGCGCAGGAGGTGAGTGAGCCTGGACATTGAAAACAGCGCGAGAGGTGAGTGAGCCGGTACATTGGAAACAGCGCGGGAGGTGAGTGAGCCGGGACTGTGAAAACAGCGCGAGAGGTGAGTGAGCCCGGACAGTGAAAACAGCACGAGAGGTGAGTGAGCCGGGACGGTTAAATACAGCGAGAAAGATGAGTGAGCCGGGACATTGAAAACAGCGCGAGAGGTGAGTGACCCGTGACATTGAAAACACCGGGAGAGGTGAATGAGCCGATACAGTGAATACAGCGCGGGAGGTGAGTGAGCCGGGACAGTGAAAACAGCGCGAGATGTGAGTGAGCCGGGACATTGAAAATAGCGCGAGAGGTGAGTGAGCCGGGACAGTGAAAACAGCGCGAGAGTTGAGTGAGCCGGGACAGTGAAAACAGCGCGAGAGGTGAGTGAGCCGGGACGGTAAAAACAGCGCGAGAGGTGAGTGACCCGGGACATTGAATACAGCGCGAGCGGACCGTGAGCCGGGATATTGAACAGAGCGCGGGAGCTTAGTGAGCCGGGACATTGAAAACAGCGCGGGGGCTGAGTGAGACGGGACTTTGAAAACAGCGCGAGAGGTGAGTGAGCCGGGACAGTGAATACAGCGCGGGAGGTGAGTGAGCCGGGTCAGTGAAAACAGCGCCGGAGGTGAGTGAGCAGGGACATTGAAAGCAGCGCGAGAGGCAAGTGAGCAGGGACAGTGAAAACAGCGCGGGAGCAGAGTGAGCCGGGACAGTGAAAATAGCGCGAGAGGTGAGGGAGCCGGGACACAGAAAAAAGCGCGAGAGGTGAGTGAGCCGGGATAGTGAAAACAGCGCGGGAGGTGCGGGAGCCAGGACAGTGAAAATAGCGGGAGAGGTGAGTTATTCGGGACAGTGAAAACTGCGGGAGCGGAGAGTGAGCAGTGACAGTGAAAACAGCGCGTGTGGAGAGTGAGCCGGGACATTGAAAACAGCGCGGGAGCTGAGTGAGCCGGGACATGGAAAACAGCGCGGGAGGTGAGTGAGCCTGGACATTGAAAACAGCGCGAGAGGTGAGTGAGCCGGGACATGGAAAACAGCGCGGGAGGTGAGTGAGCCGGGAAATTGAAAACAGCGCGAGAGGTGAGTGAGCCGGGATATTTAAGAGAGCGCGGGAGCTGAGTGAGCCGGGACATTGAAAACAGCGCGAGAGGTGAGTGAGCCCGGCCATTGAAAACAGCGCGGGAGGTGAGTGAGCCGGGACAGTGAAAACAGCGCGGGAGGTGAGTGAACCGGGACAGAGAAAACATGGCGGGAGTTGAGTGAGCCCGAAATTGAAAACAGCGCGAGAGGTGAGTGAGTCCGGACATTGAAAGCAGCGCGAGAGGCAAGTGAGCCGGGACAGTGAAAACAGCGCGGGAGCAGAGTGAGCCGGGACAGTGAAAATAGCGTGAGAGTTGAGTGAGCCGGGACACAGCAAAACGCGCGAGAGGTGAGTGAGTGTGGACATTGAAAACAGCGCGGGAGATTAGTGAGCAGGGACTTTGAAGACAGCGCGAGAGGTGAGTTAGCCGGGACAGTGAAAAGAGCGCGAGAGGTGAGTGAGCCGCGACAGTGAAAACAGCGCGGGAGGTGAGTGAGCTGGGACAGTGAAAACAGCGCGAGTGTCGAGTGGGCCGGTACATTGAAAACAGCGCGAGAGGTGAGTGAGCCGGGATAGTGAAATCAGCGCGTGAGTTGAGAGGGCCGGGACAGTGAAAACAGCGCGAGAGGTGAGTGACCCGGGACATTGAAAACAGCGCAGGAGGTGAGTGAGCCTGGACATTGAAAACAGCGCGAGAGGTGAGTGAGCCGGTACATTGAAAACAGCGCGGGAGGTGAGTGAGCCGGGACTGTGAAAACAGCGCGAGAGGTGAGTGAGCCTGGACAGTGAAAACAGCGCGAGAGGTGAGTGAGCCGGGACGGTTAAATACAGCGAGAAAGATGAGTGAGCCGGGACATTGAAAACAGCGCGAGAGGTGAGTGACCCGTGACATTGAAAACACCTGGAGAGGTGAATGATCCGATACAGTGAATACAGCGCGGGAGGTGAGTGAGCCGGGACAGTGAAAACAGCGCGAGATGTGAGTGAGCCGGGACATTGAAAATAGCGCGAGAGGTGAGTGAGCCGGGACAGTGAAAACAGCGCGAGAGTTGAGTGAGCCGGGACAGTGAAAACAGCGCGAGAGGTGAGTGAGCCGGGACGGTAAAAACAGCGCGGGAGGTGAGTGACCCGGGACATTGAATACAGCGCGAGCGGACCGTGAGCCGGGACATTGAACAGAGCGCGGGAGCTTAGTGAGCCGGGACATTGAAAACAGCGCGGGGGCTGAGTGAGCCGGGACTTTGCAAACAGCGCGAGAGGTGAGTGAGCCCGATCATTGAAAACAGCGCGGTAGGTGAGTGAGCCGGGACAGTGAATACAGCGCGGGAGGTGAGTGAGCCGGGTCAGTGAAAACAGCGCCGGAGGTGAGTGAGCAGGGACATTGAAAGCAGCGCGAGAGGCAAGTGAGCAGGGACAGTGAAAACAGCGCGGGAGCAGAGTGAGCCGGGACAGTGAAAATAGCGCGAGAGGTGAGTGAGCCGGGACACAGAAAAAAGCGCGAGAGGTGAGTGAGCCGGGATAGTGAAAACAGCGCGGGAGGTGCGGGAGCCAGGACAGTGAAAATAGCGGGAGAGGTGAGTTATTCGGGACAGTGAAAACAGCGGGAGCGGAGAGTGAGCAGTGACAGTGAAAACAGCGCGTGTGGAGAGTGAGCCGGGACATTGAAAACAGCGCGGGAGCTGAGTGAGCCGGGACATGGAAAACAGCGCGCGAGGTGAGTGAGCCTGGACATTGAAAACAGCGCGAGAGGTGAGTGAGCCGGGACAGTGGAAACAGCGCGGCAGGTGAGTGAGCCGGGAAATTGAAAACAGCGCGAGAGGTGAGTGAGCCGGGACAAAGAACAAACAAAGAACAAAGAAATGTACAGCACAGGAACAGGCCCTTCGGCCCTCCAAGCCCGTGCCGACCATACTGCCCGACTAAACTACAATCTTCTACACTTCCTGGGTCCGTATCCTTCTATTCCCATCCTATTCATATATTTGTCAAGATGCCCCTTAAATGTCCCTATCGTCCCTGCCTCCACTACCTCCTCCGGTAGTGAGTTCCAGGCACCCACTACCCTCTGCGTAAAAAACTTGCCTCGTACATCTACTCTAAACTTTGCCCCTCTCACCTTAAACCTATGCCCCCTAGTAATTGACCCCTCTACCCTGGGGAAAAGCCTCTGACTATCCACTCTGTCTATGCCCCTCATAATTTTGTATACCTCTATCAGGTCGCCCCTCAACCTCCTTCGTTCCAGTGAGAACAAACCGAGTTTATTCAATCGCTCCTCATAGCTTATGCCCTCCATACCAGGCAACATTCTGGTAAATCTCTTCTGCACCCTCTCTAAAGCCTCCACATCCTTCTGGTAGTGTGGCGACCAGAATTGAACACTATACTCCAAGTGTGGCCTAACTAAGGTTCTATACAGCTGCAACATGACTTGCCAATTCTTATACTCAATGCCCCGGCCAATGAAGGCAAGCATGCCGTATGCCTTCTTGACTACCTTCTCCACCTGTGTAGCCCCTTTCAGTGATCTGTGGACCTGTACTCCTAGATCTCTTTGACTTTCAATACTCTTGAGGGTTCTACCATTCACTGTATATTCCCTACCTGCATTAGCCCTTCCAAAATGCATTACCTCACATTTGTCCAGGTTAAACTCCATCTGCCATCTCTCCGCCCAAGTCTCCAGACAATCTAAATCCTGCTGTATCCTCAGACAGTCCTCATCGCTATCCGCAATTCCACCAACCTTTGTGTCGTCTGCAAACTTACTAATCAGACCAGTTACATTTTCCTCCAAATCATTTATATATACTACAAAGAGCAAAGGTCCCAGCACTGATCCCTGTGGAACACCACTGGTCACAGCCCTCCAATTAGAAAAGCATCCCTCCATTGCTACCCTCTGCCTTCTATGGCCTAGCCAGTTCTGTATCCACCTTGCCAGTTCACCCCTGATCCCGTGTGACTTCACCTTTTGTACTAGTCTACCATGAGGGACCTTGTCAAAGGCCTTACTGAAGTCCATATAGACAACATCTACTGCCCTACCTGCATCAATCATCTTAGTGACCTCCTCGAAAAACTCTATCAAGTTAGTGAGACACGACCTCCCCTTCACAAAACCGTGCTGCCTCTCACTAATACGTCCATTTGCTTCCAAATGGGAGTAGATCCTGTCTCGAAGAATTCTCTCCAGTAATTTCCCTACCACTGAAGTAAGGCTCACCGGCCTGTAGTTCCCGGGATTATCCCTGCCACCCTTCTTAAACAGAGGAACAACATTGGCTATTCTCCAGTCCTCCGGGACATCCCCTGAAGACAGCGAGGATCCAAAGATTTCTGTCAAGGCCTCAGCAATTTCCTCTCCAGCCTCCTTCAGTATTCTGGGGTAGATCCCATCCGGCCCTGGGGACTTATCTACCTTAATATTTTTTAAGACACCCAACACCTCGTCTTTTTGGATCACAATGTGACCCAGGCTATCTACACCCCCTTCTCCAGACTCAACATCTACCAATTCCTTCTCTTTGGTGAATACTGATGCAAAGTATTCATTTAGTACCTCGCCCATTTCCTCTGGCTCCACACATAGATTCCCTTGCCTATCCTTCAGTGGGCCAACCCTTTCCCTGGCTACCCTCTTGCTTTTTATGTAAGTGTCATTTAAGAGAGCGCGGGAGCTGAGTGAGCCGGGACATTGAAAGCAGCGCGAGAGGTGAGTGAGCCCGGCCATTGAAAACAGCGCGGGAGGTGAGTGAGCCGGGACAGTGAAAACAGCGCGGGAGGTGAGTGAACCGGGACAGAGAAAACATCGCGGGAGTTGAGTGAGCCCGAAATTGAAAACAGCGCGAGAGGTGAGTGAGTCCGGACATTGAAAGCAGCGCGAGAGGCAAGTGAGCCGGGACAGTGAAAACAGCGCGGGAGGTGAGTGAGGCGGGACACAGCAAAAAGCGCGAGAGGTGAGTGAGTGTGGACATTGAAAACAGCGCGGGAGATTAGTGAGCAGGGACTGTGAAAACAGCGCGAGAGGTGAGTGAGCCGGGACATTAAAAACAGCGCGAGAGTTGAGTGAGCCGTGACAGTGAAAACAGCGCGAGAGCTCGAGAGGTGAGTGAGCCGGGACAGTGAAAACAGCGCGAGAGTTGAGTGAGCCGGGACAGTGAAAACAGCGCGGGAGGTGAGTGAGCCGGGACAGTGAAAACAGCGCGAGTGGACAGTGAGCCGGGACATTGAAAACAGCGCGAGAGGTGAGTGTGCCGGGGTAGTGAAAACAGCGCGGGGGTTTAGTGAGCCGGGACAGTGAAAACAGCGCGGGAGGTGAGTGAGCTGGGACAGTGAAAACAGCCCGGGAGTTGAGTGAGCCGGGACAGTGAAAACAGCGCAAGAGGTGAGTGAGCCGGGACGGTGAAAACAGCGCGAGAGGTGAGCGACCCGGGACATTGAATACAGCGCGAGCGCAGCGTGAGCCGGGGACACTGAACAGAGCGCGGGAGCTGAGTGTGCATGGACATTGAAAACAGCGCGGGAGCTGAGTGAGCCAGGACATTGAAAACAGCGCGAGTGGAGAGTGAGCCGGGACATTGAAAACAGCGCGAGAGGTGAGTGTGCCGGGATAGTGAAAACAGCGCGCGAGGTGAGTGAGCCCGGAAATTGAAAACAGCGCGGGAGGTGAGTGAGCCGGGACAGTAAAAACAGCGCGGGAGGTTAGTGAGCCGGGACATTGAAAGCAGCGCGAGAGGCAAGTGAGCCGGGACATTGAAAACAGCGTGGAAGGTGAGTGAGCCAGGACAGTGAAAACAGCGCGTGAGCTGAGCGAGCCGGGACAGTGAAAACAGCTCGGGAGGTTAGTGAGCCGGGAAATTGAAAACAGCGCGAGAGGTGAGTGAGCCGGGACATTGAAAGCAGCGCGAGAGGCAAGTGAGCCGGGACAGTGAAAACAGTGCGGGAGGTGAGTGAGCCGGGACAGTGGAAGCAGCGTGAGATGTGAGTGAGCCGGGACATAGAAAATAGCGCGACAGGTGAGTGAGCCGGGACAGTGAAAACAGCGCGGGGCGTGAGTGAGCCGGGATATTGAAAACAGCGCGAGATTTGAGTGAGCCGTGACAGTGAAAACAGCGCGAGAGCTCGAGAGGTGTGTGAGCCAGGACAGTGAAAACAGCGCGAGAGTTGAGTGAGCCGGGACAGTGAAAACAGCGCGGGAGGTGAGTGAGCCGGGACAGTGAAAACAGCGCGAGTGGACAGTGAGCCGGGACATTGAAAACAGCGCGAGAGGTGAGTGAGCCGGGATAGTGAAAACAGCGTGGGGTTTTAGTGAGCCGGGACAGTGAAAACAGCGCGGGAGGTGAGTGAGCTGGGACAGTGAAAACAGCCCGGGAGTTGAGTGAGCCGGGATAGTGAAAACAGCGCAAGAGGTGAGTGAGCCGGGACGGTGAAAACAGCGCGAGAGGTGAGCGACCCGGGACATTGAATACAGCGCGAGCGGAGAGTGAGCCGGGACATTGAAAACAGCGCGAGAGGTGATTGTGCCGGGATAGTGAAAACAGCGCGCGAGGTGAGTGAGCCCGGAAATTGAAAACAGCGCGGGAGGTGAGTGAGCCGGGACAGTAAAAACAGCGCGGGAGGCGGGTGAGCCGGGACAGTGAAAACAGCGCGGGAGCTGAGCGAGCGGGTACAGTGAAAACAGCGCGGGAGGTTAGTGAGCCGGGACATTGAAAGCAGCGCGAGAGGCAAGTGAGACGGGACAGTGAAAACAGCGTGGAAGGTGAGTGAGCCAGGACAGTGAAAACAGCGTGTGAGCTGAGCGAGCCGGGACAGTGAAAACAGCGCGGGAGGTTAGTGAGCCGGGAAATTGAAAACAGCGCGAGAGGTGAGTGAGCCGGGACATTGAAAGCAGCGCGAGAGGCAAGTGAGCCGGGACAGTGAAAACAGTGCGGGAGGTGAGTGAGCCGGGACAGTGAAAGCAGCGTGAGATGTGAGTGAGCCGGGACATTGAAAATAGCGCGACAGGTGAGTGAGCCGGGACAGTGAAAACAGCGAGGGAGGTGAGTGAGCCGGGACATTGAAAACAGCGCGAGAGGCAAGTGAGCCGGGACAGTGAAAACAGCGCGGGAGCTGAGTGAGCCGGGACAGTGAAAATAGCGCGAGAGGTGAGTGAACCGGGACATAGAAAATAGCGCGAGAGGTGACTGAGCCGGGACATTAAAAACAGCGCGAGAGGTGAGTGAGCCGGGACAGTGAAAACAGCGCGTGAAGTGAGTGAGCCGGGACGGTGAAAACAGCGCGATAGGTGAGTGACCCGGGATATTGAAAACAGCGCGAGCGGAGCGTGAGCCGGGACATTGAACAGAGCGCGGGAGCTGAGTGAGCCGGGACATTGAAAACAGCGCGGGAGCTGAGTGGGCCGTGACAATGAAAACAGGGCGGGATGTGAGTGAGCCCGGACATTGAAAACAGCGCGGCAGGTGAGTGAGCCGGGACATTGAAATCAGCGCGGGAGCTGAGTGAGCAGGGACATTGAAAACAGCGCGTGAGATGAGTGAGCATGGACATTGAAAACAGCGCGAGAGGTGAGTGAGCCGGGACAGTGAAAACAGCGCGAGAGGTGAGTGAGCCGGGACAGTGAATACAGCTGGAGAGGTGAGTAATTCGGGACAGTGAAAGCAGCGGGAGCGGAGAGTGAGCAGTGACAGTGAAAACAGCGCGAGAGGCGAGTGAGCCGGACAATGAAAACAGCGCGGAAGCTGAGTGAGCAGGGACATTGAAAACAGCGCGGGAGCTGAGTGAGCCGGGACATTGAAAACAGCGCGGGTGCTGAGTGAGCCGGGACATTGAAATCAGTGCGGGATGTGAGTCAGCCGGGACATTGTAAGCAGCGCGAGAGGCAAGTGAGCCGGGACAGTGAAAACAGCGCGGGAGCTGAGTGAGCCGGGACAGCGAAAATAGCGCGAGAGGTGAGTGAACCGGGACATAGAAAAAAGCGCGAGAGGTGAGTGAGCCTGGACTTTAAAAACAGTGCGAGAGGTGAGTCAGCCGGGACATGAAAAACAGCGCGAGAGGTGACTGAGACGGGACAGTGAAAACAGCGCGTGAGGTGAGTGAGCCGGGACATTGAAAACAGCGCGAGAGATGAGTGAGCCGGGACAGTGAAAACAGCGCAGGAGCTGAGTGAGCTGGGACAGCGAAAATAGAGCGAGAGGTGAGTGAACCGGGACATACAAAAAATCGCGAGAGGTGAGTGAGCCTGGACATTAAAAACAGCGCGAGAGGTGAGTGAGCCGGGACATTGAAAACAGCGCGAGAGGTGAGTGAGCCGCGACAGTGAAAACAGCGCGGGAGGTGAGTGATCTGGGGCTGTGAAAACAGCGCGTGAGGTGAGTGAGCCGGGGCTGTGAAAACAGCGCGAGTGGAGAGTGAGCCGGTACATTGAAAACAGCGCGAGAGGTGAGTGAGCCGGGATAGTGAAAACAGCGCAGGAGTTGAGTGAGCCGGGACTGTGAAAACAGCGCGAGAGGTGAGTGAGCCGGGACGGTTAAATACAGCGCGAGAGGTGAGTGAGCCGGGACATTGAAAACAGCGCGAGAGGTGAGTGACCCGTGACATTAAAAACAGCGCGAGAGGTGAATGAGCCGAGACAGTGAAAACAGTGCGGGAGGTGAGTGAGCCTGGACAGTGAAAACAGCGCGAGATGTGAGTGAGCCGGGACATTGAAAATAGCGCGACAGGTGAGTGAGCGGGGACATTGAAAACAGCGCTGAAGGTGAGTGAGCCGGGACATTGAAAACAGCGCGAGAGGTGAGTGAGGCGGCACATTGAAATCAGCGCGGGAGGTGAGTGAATCGGGACACTGAAAACGGCGCGAGTGGTGAGTGAGCCCGGACATTGAAAACAGCGCGAGAGGTGAGTGAGCCGGGACAGTGAAAACAGCGCGGGAGCTGAGTGAGCAGGTACAGTGAAAACAGCGCGGGAGGTTAGTGAGCCGGGACATTGAAAGCAGCGCGAGAGGCAAGTGAGCCGGGACAGTGAAAACAGCGTGGAAGGTGAGTGAGCCAGGACAGTGAAAACAGCGCGTGAGCTGAGCGAGCCGGGACAGTGAAAACAGCGCGGGAGGTTAGTGAGCCGGGAAATTGAAAACAGCGCGAGAGGTGAGTGAGCCGGGACATTGAAAGCAGCGCGAGAGGCAAGTGAGCCGGGACAGTGAAAACAGTGCGGGAGGTGAGTGAGCCGGGACAGTGGAAGCAGCGTGAGATGTGAATGAGCCGGGACATAGAAAATAGCGCGACAGGTGAGTGAGCCAGGACAGTGAAAACAGCGCGGGGCGTGAGTGAGCCGGGATATTGAAAACAGCGCGAGATTTGAGTGAGCCGTGACAGTGAAAACAGCGCGAGAGCTCGAGAGGTGTGTGAGCCGGGACAGTGAAAACAGCGCGAGAGTTGAGTGAGCCGGGACAGTGATAACAGCGCGGGAGGTGAGTGAGCCGGGACAGTGAAAACAGCGCGAGTGGACAGTGAGCCGGGACATTGAAAACAGCGCGAGAGGTGAGTGAGCCGGGATAGTGAAAACAGCGTGGGGTTTTAGTGAGCCGGGACAGTGAAAACAGCGCGGGAGGTGAGTGGGCTGGGACAGTGAAAACAGCCCGGGAGTTGAGTGAGCCGGGACAGTGAAAACAGCGCAAGAGGTGAGTGAGCCGGGACGGTGAAAACAGCGCGAGAGGTGAGCGACCCGGGACATTGAATACAGCGCGAGCGGAGAGTGAGCCGGGACATTGAAAACAGCGCGAGAGGTGATTGTGCCGGGATAGTGAAAACAGCGCGCGAGGTGAGTGAGCCCGGAAATTGAAAACAGCGCGGGAGGTGAGTGAGCCGGGACAGTAAAAACAGCGCGGGAGGCGGGTGAGCCGGGACAGTGAAAACAGCGCGGGAGCTGAGCGAGCGGGTACAGTGAAAACAGCGCGGGAGGTTAGTGAGCCGGGACATTGAAAGCAGCGCGAGAGGCAAGTGAGCCGGGACAGTGAAAACAGCGTGGAAGGTTAGTGAGCCAGGACAGTGAAAACAGCGTGTGAGCTGAGCGAGCCGGGATAGTGAAAACAGCGCGGGAGGTTAGTGAGCCGGGAAATTGAAAACAGCGCGAGAGGTGAGTGAGCCGGGACATTGAAAGCAGCGCGAGAGGCAAGTGAGCCGGGACAGTGAAAACAGCGCGGGAGCTGAGTGAGCCGGGACAGTGAAAATAGCGCGAGAGGTGAGTGAGCCGGGACAGTGAAAGCAGCGTGAGATGTGAGTGAGCCGGGACATTGAAAATAGCGCGACAGGTGAGTGAGCCGGGACAGTGAAAACAGCGAGGGAGGTGAGTGAGCCGGGACATTGAAAACAGCGCGAGAGGCAAGTGAGCCGGGACAGTGAAAACAGCGCGGGAGCTGAGTGAGCCGGGACAGTGAAAATAGCGCGAGAGGTGAGTGAACCGGGACATAGAAAATAGCGCGAGAGGTGACTGAGCCGGGACATTAAAAACAGCGCGAGAGGTGAGTGAGCCGGGACAGTGAAAACAGCGCGTGAAGTGAGTGAGCCGGGACGGTGAAAACAGCGCGATAGGTGAGTGACCCGGGATATTGAAAACAGCGCGAGCGGAGCGTGAGCCGGGACATTGAACAGAGCGCGGGAGCTGAGTGAGCCGGGACATTGAAAACAGCGCGGGAGCTGAGTGGGCCGTGACAATGAAAACAGGGCGGGATGTGAGTGAGCCCGGACATTGAAAACAGCGCGGCAGGTGAGTGAGCCGGGACATTGAAATCAGCGCGGGAGCTGAGTGAGCAGGGACATTGAAAACAGCGCGTGAGATGAGTGAGCATGGACATTGAAAACAGCGCGAGAGGTGAGTGAGCCGGGACAGTGAAAACAGCGCGAGAGGTGAGTGAGCCGGGACAGTGAAAACAGCTGGAGAGGTGAGTAATTCGGGACAGTGAAAGCAGCGGGAGCGGAGAGTGAGCAGTGACCGTGAAAACAGCGCGAGAGGCGAGTGAGCTGGACAATGAAAACAGCGCGGAAGCTGAGTGAGCAGGGACATTGAAAACAGCGCGGGAGCTGAGTGAGCCGGGACATTGAAAACAGCGCGGGTGCTGAGTGAGCCGGGACATTGAAATAAGTGCGGGATGTGAGTGAGCCGGGACATTGTAAGCAGCGCGAGAGGCAAGTGAGCCGGGACAGTGAAAACAGCGCGGGAGCTGAGTGAGCCGGGACAGCGAAAATAGCGCGAGAGGTGAGTGAACCGGGGCTGTGAAAACAGCGCGTGAGGTGAGTGAGCCGGGGCTGTGAAAACAGCGCGAGTGGAGAGTGAGCCGAGACATACAAAAAATCGCGAGAGGTGAGTGAGCCGGTACATTGAAAACAGCGCGAGAGGTGAGTGAGCCGGGATAGTGAAAACAGCGCAGGAGTTGAGTGAGCCGGGACTGTGAAAACAGCGCGAGAGGTGAGTGAGCCGGGACGGTTAAATACAGCGCGAGAGGTGAGTGAGCCGGGACATTGAAAACAGCGCGAGAGGTGAGTGACCCGTGACATTGAAAACAGCGCGAGAGGTGAATGAGCCGGGACAGTGAAAACAGCGCGAGATGTGAGTGAGCCGGGACATTGAAAATAGCGCGACAGGTGAGTGAGCGGGGACATTGAAAACAGCGCTGAAGGTGAGTGAGCCGGGACATTGAAAACAGCGCGAGAGGTGAGTGAGGCGGCACATTGAAATCAGCGCGGGAGGTGAGTGAATCCGGACACTGAAAACAGCGCGAGAGGTGAGTGAGCTGGGTCATTGAAAACTGCGCGAGTGGTGAGTGAGCCCGGACATTGAAAACAGCGCGAGAGGTGAGTGAGCTGGGACAGTAAAAACTGGGCGGGAGGTTAGTGAGCCAGGACAGTGAAAACAGCGCGAGACGTGAGTGAGTCGGAACAGTGAAAACAGCGGGAGCGGAGAGTGAGCAGTGACAGTGAAAACAGCGCGAGTGGAGTGTGAGCCGGGACATTGAAAACAGCGCGGGAGCTTAATGAGCCGGGACATTGAAAACAGCGCGGGAGCTAAGTGAGCCGGGAGTTTGAAAACAGCGCGGGAGGTGAGTGAGCCGGGACACTGAAAACAGCGCGGGAGGTGAATGAGCCGGGAAATTGAAAATAGCGCGACAGGTGAGTGAGCGGGGACATTGAAAACAGCGCTGAAGGTGAGTGAGCCGGGACATTGAAAACAGCGCGAGAGGTGAGTGAGGCGGCACATTGAAATCAGCGCGGGAGGTGAGTGAATCGGGACACTGAAAACAGCGCGAGAGGTGAGTGAGCTGGGTCATTGAAAACGGCGCGAGTGGTGAGTGAGCCCGGACATTGAAAACAGCGCGAGAGGTGAGTGAGCTGGGACAGTAAAAACTGCGCGGGAGGTGAGTGAGCCAGGACAGTGAAAACAGCGCGAGACGTGAGTGAGTCGGAACAGTGAAAACAGCGGGAGCGGAGAGTGAGCAGTGACAGTGAAAACAGCGCGAGTGGAGTGTGAGCCGGGACATTGAAAACAGCGCGGGAGCTTAATGAGCCGGGACATTGAAAACAGCGCGGGAGCTGAGTGAGCCGGGACTTTGAAAACAGCGCGGGAGGTGAGTGAGCCGGGACACTGAAAACAGCGCGGGAGGTGAGTGAGCCGGGAAATTGAAAACAGCGCGAGAGGTGAGTGAGCCCGGACTTTGAAAACAGCGCGGGAGGTGAGTGAGCCGGGACATTGAAAACAGCGAGTGAGGTGAGTGAGCCGGGCAATTGAAAACAGCGCGAGAGGTGAGTGAGCCCGGACATTGAAAACAGCGCGGGAGGTGAATGAGCCGGGACAGTGAAAACAGCGCGGGAGGTGAGTAAGCCGGGATAGTGAAAACAGCGCGGGAGTTGAGTCAGCCGGGACAGTAAAAACAGCGCGAGAGGTGAGTGAGCAGTGACAGTGAAAACAGCGCGAGTGGACTCAGCCGGGACAGTGAAAATAGCGCGAGAGGTGAGTGAGCCGGGACATTGAAAGCAGCGCGAGAGGCAAATGAGCCGGGACAGTGAAAACAGCGCGGGAGCAGAGTGAGCCAGGGCAGTGAAAATAGCCCGATAGGTGAGTGAGCCAGGACACAGAAAAAAGCGCGAGAAGTGAGTGATTCTGTACATTGAAAACAGCGCGTGAGGTGAGTGAGCATGGACACTGAAAACAGCGCGAGAGGTGAGTGAGCCGGGACAGTGAAAACACCGCGAGTGGTGAGTTAGTCGGGACAGTGAAAACAGCGGAAGCGGAGAGTGAGCATTGACATTGAAAACAGCGCGTGTGAAGAGTGAGCCGGGACATTGAAAACAGCGCTGAAGGTGAGTGAGCCGGGACATTGAAAACAGCGCGAGAGGTGAGTGAGGCGGCACATTGAAATCAGCGCGGGAGGTGAGTGAATCGGGACACTGAAAACAGCGCGAGAGGTGAGTGAGCCGGGTCATTGAAAACAGCGCGGGAGCTGAGTGAGCAGGTACAGTGAAAACAGCGCGGGAGGTTAGTGAGCCGGGACATTGAAAGCAGCGCGAGAGGCAAGTGAGCCGGGACAGTGAAAACAGCGTGGAAGGTGAGTGAGCCAGGACAGTGAAAACAGCGCGTGAGCTGAGCGAGCCGGGACAGTGAAAACAGCGCGGGAGGTTAGTGAGCCGGGAAATTGAAAACAGCGCGAGAGGTGAGTGACCCGGGACATTGAAAGCAGCGCGAGAGGCAAGTGAGCCGGGACAGTGAAAACAGTGCGGGAGGTGAGTGAGCCGGGACAGTGGAAGCAGCGTGAGATGTGAGTGAGCCGGGACATAGAAAATAGCGCGACAGGTGAGTGAGCCGGGACAGTGAAAACAGCGCGGGGCGTGAGTAAGCCGGGATATTGAAAACAGCGCGAGATTTGAGTGAGCCGTGACAGTGAAAACAGCGCGAGAGCTCGAGAGGTGTGTGAGCCGGGACAGTGAAAACAGCGCGAGAGTTGAGTGAGCCGGGACAGTGAAAACAGCGCGGGAGGTGAGTGAGCCGGGACAGTGAAAACAGCGCGAGTGGACAGTGAGCCGGGACATTGAAAACAGCGCGAGAGGTGAGTGAGCCGGGATAGTGAAAACAGCGTGGGGTTTTAGTGAGCCGGGACAGTGAAAACAGCGCGGGAGGTGAGTGAGCTGGGGCAGTGAAAACAGCCCGGGAGTTGAGTGAGCCGGGACAGTGAAAACAGCGCAAGAGGTGAGTGAGCCGGGACGGTGAAAACAGCGCGAGAGGTGAGCGACCCGGGACATTGAATACAGCGCGAGCGGAGAGTGAGCCGGGACATTGAAAACAGCGCGAGAGGTGATTGTGCCGGGATAGTGAAAACAGCGCGCGAGGTGAGAGAGCCCGGAAATTGAGAACAGCGCGGGAGGTGAGTGAGCCGGGACAGTAAAAACAGCGCGGGAGGCGGGTGAGCCGGGACAGTGAAAACAGCGCGGGAGCT
This sequence comes from Scyliorhinus torazame, assembly GCF_047496885.1. Taxonomy (NCBI): domain Eukaryota; kingdom Metazoa; phylum Chordata; class Chondrichthyes; order Carcharhiniformes; family Scyliorhinidae; genus Scyliorhinus; species Scyliorhinus torazame. The sequence continues at coordinate 116,141,570 of NC_092718.1, forward strand.
GAGCGAGCGGGTACAGTGAAAACAGCGCGGGAGGTTAGTGAGCCGGGACATTGAAAGCAGCGCGAGAGGCAAGTGAGCCGGGACAGTGAAAACAGCGTGGAAGGTGAGTGAGCCAGGACAGTGAAAACAGCGTGTGAGCTGAGCGAGCCGGGACAGTGAAAACAGCGCGGGAGGTTAGTGAGCCGGGAAATTGAAAACAACGCGAGAGGTGAGTGAGCCGGGACATTGAAAGCAGCGCGAGAGGCAAGTGAGCCGGGACAGTGAAAACAGCGCGGGAGCTGAGTGAGCCGGGACAGTGAAAATAGCGCGAGAGGTGAGTGAGCCGGGACAGTGAAAGCAGCGTGAGATGTGAGTAAGCCGGGACATTGAAAATAGCGCGACAGGTGAGTAAGCCGGGGCAGTGAAAACAGCGAGGGAGGTGAGTGAGCCGGGACATTGAAAACAGCGCGAGAGGCAAGTGAGCCGGGACAGTAAAAACAGCGCGGGAGCTGAGTGAGCCGGGACAGTGAAAATAGCGCGAGAGGTGAGTGAACCGGGACATAGAAAATAGCGCGAGAAGTGACTGAGCCGGGACATTAAAAACAGCGCGAGAGGTGAGTGAGCCGGGACAGTGAAAACAGCGCGTGAAGTGAGTGAGCCGGGACGGTGAAAACAGCGCGATAGGTGAGTGACCCGGGATATTGAAAACAGCGCGAGCGGAGCGTGAGCCGGGACATTGAACAGAGCGCGGGAGCTGAGTGAGCCGGGACAATGAAAACAGGGCGGGATGTGAGTGAGCCCGGACATTGAAAACAGCGCGGCAGGTGAGTGAGCCGGGACATTGAAATCAGCGCGGGAGCTGAGTGAGCAGGGACATTGAAAACAGCGCGTGAGATGAGTGAGCATGGACATTGAAAACAGCGCGAGAGGTGAGTGAGCCGGGACAGTGAAAACAGCGCGAGAGCTGAGTGAGCCGGGACAGTGAAAACAGCTGGAGAGGTGAGTAATTCGGGACAGTGAAAGCAGCGGGAGCGGAGAGTGAGCAGTGACAGTGAAAACAGCGCGAGAGGCGAGTGAGCCGGACAATGAAAACAGCGCGGAAGCTGAGTGAGCAGGGACATTGAAAACAGCGCGGGAGCTGAGTGAGCCGGGACATTGAAAACAGCGTGGGTGCTGAGTGAGCCGGGACATTGAAATCAGTGCGGGAAGTGAGTGAGCCGGGACATTGTAAGCAGCGCGAGAGGCAAGTGAGCCGGGACAGTGAAAACAGCGCGGGAGCTGAGTGAGCCGGGACAGGGAAAATAGCGTGAGAAGAGAGTGAACCGGGACATAGAAAAAAGCGCGAGAGGTGAGTGAGCCTGGACTTTAAAAACAGTGCGAGAGGTGAGTCAGCCGGGACATGAAAAACAGCGCGAGAGGTGACTGAGACGGGACAGTGAAAACAGCGCGTGAGGTGAGTGAGCCGGGACATTGAAAACAGCGCGAGAGATGAGTGAGCCGGGACAGTGAAAACAGCGCAGGAGCTGAGTGAGCTGGGACAGCGAAAATAGAGCGAGAGGTGAGTGAACCGGGACATACAAAAAATCGCGAGAGGTGAGTGAGCCTGGACATTAAAAACAGAGCGAGAGGTGAGTGAGCCGGGACATTGAAAACAGCGCGAGAGGTGAGTGAGCCGCGACAGTGAAAACAGCGCGGGAGGTGAGTGATCTGGGGCTGTGAAAACAGCGCGTGAGGTGAGTGAGCCGGGGCTGTGAAAACAGCGCGAGTGGAGAGTGAGCCGGTACATTGAAAACAGCGCGAGAGGTGAGTGAGCCGGGATAGTGAAAACAGCGCAGGAGTTGAGTGAGCCGGGACTGTGAAAACAGCGCGAGAGGTGAGTGAGCCGGGACGGTTAAATACAGCGCGAGAGGTGAGTGAGCCGGGACATTGAAAACAGCGCGAGAGGTGAGTGACCCGTGACATTGAAAACAGCGGGAGAGGTGAATGAGCCGGGACAGTGAAAACAGTGCGGGAGGTGAGTGAGCCTGGACAGTGAAAACAGCGCGAGATGTGAGTGAGCCGGGACATTGAAAATAGCGCGACAGGTGAGTGAGCGGGGACATTGAAAACAGCGCTGAAGGTGAGTGAGCCGGGACATTGAAAACAGCGCGAGAGGTGAGTGAGGCGGCACATTGAAATCAGCGCGGGAGGTGAGTGAATCGGGACACTGAAAACAGCGCGAGAGTTGAGTGAGCTGGGTCATTGAAAACGGCGCGAGTGGTGAGTGAGCCCGGACATTGAAAACAGCGCGAGAGGTGAGTGAGCTGGGACAGTAAAAACTGCGCGGGAGGTGAGTGAGCCAGGACAGTGAAAACAGCGCGAGACGTGAGTGAGTCGGAACAGTGAAAACAGCGGGAGCGGAGAGTGAGCAGTGACAGTGAAAACAGCGCGAGTGGAGTGTGAGCCGGGACATTGAAAACAGCGCGGGAGCTTAATGAGCCGGGACATTGAAAACAGCGCGGGAGCTGAGTGAGCCGGGACTTTGAAAACAGCGCGGGAGGTGAGTGAGCCGGGACACTGAAAACAGCGCGGGAGGTGAGTGAGCCGGGAAATTGAAAATAGCGCGACAGGTGAGTGAGCGGGGACATTGAAAACAGTGCTGAAGGTGAGTGAGCCGGGACATTGAAAACAGCGCGAGAGGTGAGTGAGGCGGCACATTGAAATCAGCGCGGGAGGTGAGTGAATCGGGACACTGAAAACAGCGCGAGAGGTGAGTGAGCTGGGTCATTGAAAACGGCGCGAGTGGTGAGTGAGCCCGGACATTGAAAACAGCGCGAGAGGTGAGTGAGCTGGGACAGTAAAAACTGCGCGGGAGGTGAGTGTGCCAGGACAGTGAAAACAGCGCGAGACGTGAGTGAGTCGGAACAGTGAAAACAGCGGGAGCGGAGAGTGAGCAGTGGCAGTGAAAACAGCGCGAGTGGAGTGTGAGCCGGGACATTGAAAACAGCGCGGGAGCTTAATGAGCCGGGACATTGAAAACAGCGCGGGAGCTGAGTGAGCCGGGACTTTGAAAACAGCGCGGGAGGTGAGTGAGCCGGGACACTGAAAACAGCGCGGGAGGTGAGTGAGCCGGGAAATTGAAAACAGCGCGAGAGGTGAGTGAGCCCGGACTTTGAAAACAGCGCGGGAGGTGAGTGAGCCGGGACATTGAAAACAGCGAGTGAGGTGAGTGAGCCGGGAATTTGAAAACAGCGCGAGAGGTGAGTGAGCCCGGACATTGAAAACAGCGCGGGAGGTGAATGAGCCGGGACAGTGAAAACAGCGCGGGAGGTGAGTAAGCCGGGATAGTGAAAACAGCATGGGACTTGAGACAGCCGGGACAGTAAAAACAGCGCGAGAGGTGAGTGAGCAGTGACAGTGAAAACAGCGCGAGTGGAGTCAGCCGGGACAGTGAAAATAGCGCGAGAGGTGAGTGAGCCGGGACATTGAAAGCAGCGCGAGAGGCAAATGAGCCGGGACAGTGAAAACAGCGCGGGAGCAGAGTGAGCCAGGGCAGTGAAAATAGCCCGATAGGTGAGTGAGCCAGGACACAGAAAAAAGCGCGAGAAGTGAGTGATTCTGGACATTGAAAACAGCGCGTGAGGTGAGTGAGCATGGACACTGAAAACAGCGCGAAAGGTGAGTGAGTCGGGACAGTGAAAACACCGCGAGTGGTGAGTTAGTCGGGACAGTGAAAACAGCGGAAGCGGAGAGTGAGCATTGACATTGAAAACAGCGCGTGTGAAGAGTGAGCCGGGACATTGAAAACAGCGCTGAAGGTGAGTGAGCCGGGACATTGAAAACAGCGCGAGAGGTGAGTGAGGCGGCACATTGAAATCAGCGCGGGAGGTGAGTGAATCGGGACACTGAAAACAGCGCGAGAGGTGAGTGAGCCGGGTCATTGAAAACGGCGCGAGTGGTGAGTGAGCCCGGACATTGAAAACAGCGCGAGAGCTGAGTGAGCTGCGACAGTAAAAACAGCGCGGGAGGTGAGTGAGCCAGGACAGTGAAAACAGCGCGAGAGGTGAGTGAGCCGGGACATTGAAAACAGCGCGGGAGCTGAATGAGCCGGGACATTGAAAACAGCGCGGGAGCTGAGTGAGCCGGGACATTGAAAACAGCGAGTGAGGTGAGTGAGCCGGGAAATTGAAAACAGCGCGAGAGCTGAGTGAGCCCGGATATTGAAAACAGCGCGGGAGGTGAGTGAGCCGGGACAGTGAAAACAGCGCGGGAGGTGAGTAAGCCGGGATAGTGAAAACAGCGCTGGAGTTGAGTCAGCCGGGACAGTGAAAACAGCGCGAGAGGTGAGTGGGCAGTGACAGTGAAAACAGCGCGAGTGGATTCAGCCGGGACAGTGAAAACAGCGCGGGAGGTGAGTGAGCCGGGACATTGAAAACAGCGCGAGAGGTGAGTGAGCCGGGACATTGAAAACAGCGCGGGAGGTGAGTGAGCCGGGACAGTGAAAGCAGCGCGAGAGGTGAGTGAGCCGGGACATTAAAAACAGCGCGAGAGGTGAGTGTGCCGGGCCAATGAAAACATCGCGAGAGGTGAGTGAGCCGGGACGGTGAAAACAGCGCGCACGGAGCGTGAGCCGGGATATTGAACAGAGCGCGGGAGCTGAGTGAGCCGGGACATTGAAAAAAGCGTGGGAGCTGAGTGAGCCGGGACATTGAAAACAGCGCGGGATGTGTGTGAATCGGGCAGTGAAAACAGCGAGTGAGGTGAGTGAGCCGGGAAATTGAAAACAGCGCGAGAGGTGATTGAACCCGGACATTGAAAACAGCGCGGGAGGTGAGTGAGCCGGGACAGTGAAAACAGCGCGGGAGGTGAGTAAGCCGAGATAGTGAAAACAGCACGGGAGTTGAGTCAGCAGGGACAGTTAAAACAGCGCGAGAGGTGAGTGAGCCGGGACATTGAAAGCAGCGCGAGAGGCAAGTGAGCCGGGACAGTGAAAACAGCGCGGGAGCAGAGTGAGCCAGGGCACTGAAAATAGCGCGAGAGGTGAGTGAGCCAGGACACAGAAAAAAGCGCGAGAAGTGAGTGAGTCTGGACATTGAAAACAGCGCGTGAGGTGAGTGAGCCCGGACATTGAAAACAGCGCGGGAGGTGAGTGAGCCGTGACATTGAAAACAGCGCGGGATCTGAGTGAGCCGGGACATTGAAAACAGCGCGGGAGGTGAGTGAGCCTGGACATTGAAAACACCGCGAGTGGTGAGTTAGTCGGGACAGTGAAAACAGCGGAAGCGGAGAGTGAGCATTGACAGTGAAAACAGCGCGTGTGGAGAGTGAGCCGGGACATTGAAAACAGCGCGGGAGCTGATTGAGCCGTGACATTGAAAACAGCGCGGGATCTGAGTGAGCCGGGACATTGAAAACAGCGCGGGAGGTGAGTGAGCCTGGACATTGAAAACAGCGCGAGAGGTGAGTGAGCCGGGACATTGAGAACAGCGCGGGAGGTGAGTCAGCCGGGACTGTGTAAACAGCGCGAGAGGTGAGTGAGCCGGGACATTAAAAACAGCGCGAGAGGTGAGTGAGCTGGGACAGTGAAAACAGCGCGAGAGGTCAGTGAGGTGGGAGAGTGAAAGCAGCGCGGGAGGCGAGTGAGCCGCGACAGTGAAAACAGCGCGAGTGGAGAGTGAGCGGGTACATTGAAAACAGCGCGAGATGTGAGTGAGCATGGACAGTGAAAACTGCGCGGGAGGTGCGTGAGCCAGGACAGTGAAAACAGCGGGAGAGGTGAGTTTGTCAGGACAGTGAAAACAGCGGAAGCGGAGCGTGAGCAATGACAGTGAAAACAGCGCCTGTGGAGAGTGAGCCGGGACACTGAAAACAGCGCGGGAGCTGAGTGAGCCGTGACATTGAAAACAGCGCGGGAGCTGAGTGAGCCGGGACTTTGAAAACAGCGCGGGAGGTGAGTGAGCCTGGACATTGAAAACAGCGCGAGAGGTGAGTGAGCCGGGACATTGAGAACAGCGCGGGAGGTGAGTGAGCCGGGACTGTGAAAACAGCGCGAGAGGTGAGTGAGCCAGGACATTAAAAACAGCGCGAGAGGTGAGTGAGCTGGGACAGTGAAAACAGCGCGAGAGGTGAGTGAGGTGGGACAGTGAAAACAGCGCGGGAGGTGAGTGAGCCGGGACAGTGAAAACAGCGCGAGTGGAGAGTGAGCCGGTACATTGAAAACAGCGCGAGAGGTGAGTGAGCCGGGATAGTGAAAACAGCGCAGGAGTTGAGTGAGCCGGGACTGTGAAAACAACGCGAGAGGTGAGTGAGCCAGGACGGTTAAATACAGCGCGAGATGTGAGTGACACGTGACTTGAAAACTGCGCGTGAGGTGAGTGAGCCGGGACATTGAGCACAGCGCGGGAGGTGAGTGAGCCGGGACATTGAAAACAGCGCGTATGGTGAGTGAGCAAGGACATTGAAAACAGTGCGAGAGGTGAGTAAGCCGGGACATTGAAAACAGCGCGAGAGGTGAGTGAGCCGGATCATTGAAAACGGCGCGAGAGGTGAGTGAGCCCGGACATTGAAAACAGCGCGGGAGGTGAGTGAGCCGGGACAGTGAAAACAGCGCCGGAGCTGAGTGAGCCGGGACAGTGAAAACAGCGCGGGAGGTGAGTGAGCCGGGAAATTGAAAACAGCGCGAGAGGTGAGTGAGCCGGGACATTGAAAGCAGCGCGAGAGGCAAGTGAGCAGGGACATTGAAAAAAGCGCGTGAGGTGTGTTAGTCCTGACAGTGAAAGCAGCGGGAGCGGAGAGTGAGCATTGAGAGTGAAAACAGCGCGAGAGGTGAGTCAGCCGGGACAGTGAAAACAGCGCGGGAGTTGAGTGAGCCGTGACAGTGAAAACACCGCGAGAGGTGAGTGAGCCGGGACGGTGAAAACAGCGCGAGAGGTGAGTGACCCGTGACATTGAATACAGCGCGAGCGGAGCGTGAGCGGGACATTGAACAGAGTGCGGGAGCTGAGTTAGCCGCGACATTGAAAACAGCGCGGGAGCTGAGTGAGCCGGGACATTGAAATCAGCGCGGGATGTAAGTGAGCCGGGACATTGAAAACAGCGCGGGAGCTGAGTGAGCCGGGACATTGAAATCAGCGCGGGATGTAAGTGAGCCAGGACATTGAAAACAGCGCGAGAGGTGAGTGAGCCGGGATATTGAAAACAGCGCAGGAGGTGAGTGAATCGGGACAGTGAAAACAGCGCGGGATTTGAATGAGCTGGGACATTGAAAATAGCGCGAGAGTTGAGTGAGCCGGGACTTAGAAAAACGCGCGTGAGTTGAGTGAGCCGGTTCATTGAAAACAGCGCGAGAGGTGAGTGAGCCGAGACAGTGAAAGCAGCGCGAGAGGCAAGTGAGCCGGGACAGTGAAAACAGCGCGGGAGGTGAGTGAGCCGGGAAATTGAAAACAGCGCGAGAGGTGAGTGAGCCGCGACATTGAAAGCAGCGCGAGAGGCAAGTGAGCCGCGACAGTGAAAACAGCGCTTGAGCTGAGTGAGCGGGGACAGTGAAAATAGCGCCAGAGGTGAGTGAGCCAGGACATAGAAAAAAGCGTGAGAGGTGAGTGAGCCTGGACATTGAAAACAGCGCGTGAGGTGAGTGAGCCGGGACAGTGAAATCAGCGCGGAAGGTGAGTGAGCCAGGACAGTGAATACAGCGGGAGAGGTGAGTTATTCGGGACAGTGAAAGCAGCGGGAGCGGAGAGTGAGCAGGGTCATTGAAAACAGCGCGGGAGCTGAGTGAGCCAGGAGACTGAAAACAGCGCGGGAGGTGAGTGAGCCTGGACATTGAAAACAGCGCTAGATGTGAGTGAGCTGGGACTTTGAAAACAGCGCGAGAGGTGAGTTAGCCGGGACATTAAAAACCGCGCGAGAGGTGAGTGAGCCGGGACAGTGGAAAGAGCGCGAGAGGTGAGTGAGCCGCGACAGTGAAAACAGCGCGGGAGGTGAGTGAGCTGGGACAGTGAAAACAGCGCGAGTGTCGAGTGGGCCGGTACATTGAAAACAGCGCGAGAGGTGAGTGAGCCGGGATAGTGAAATCAGCGCGTGAGTTGAGTGAGCCGGGACAGTGAAAACAGCGCGAGAGGTGAGTGAGCCGGGACATTGAAAACAGCGCAGGAGGTGAGTGAGCCTGGACATTGAAAACAGCGCGAGAGGTGAGTGAGCCGGTACTTTGAAAACAGCGCGGGAGGTGAGTGAGCCGGGACTGTGAAAACAGCGCGAGAGGTGAGTGAGTCCGGACAGTGAAAACAGCGCGAGAGGTGAGTGAGCCGGAACGGTTAAATACAGCGAGAAAGATGAGTGAGCCGGGATATTGAAAACAGCGCGAGAGGTGAGTGACCCGTGACATTGAAAACACCGCGAGAGGTGAATGAGCCGATACAGTGAATACAGCGCGGGAGGTGAGTGAGCCGGGACAGTGAAAACAGCGCGAGATGTGAGTGAGCCGGGACATTGAAAATAGCGCGAGAGTTGAGTGAGCCGGGAGAGTGAAAACAGCGCGAGAGGTGAGTGAGCCGGGACGGTAAAAACAGCGCGAGAGGTGAGTGAGCCGGGACTTTGAAAACAGCGCGAGAGGTGAGTGAGCCCGATCATTGAAAACAGCGCGGGAGGTGAGTGAGCCGGGACAGTGAATACAGCGCGGGAGGTGAGTGAGCCGGGTCAGTGAAAACAGCGCCGGAGGTGAGTGAGCAGGGACATTGAAAGCAGCGCGAGAGGCAAGTGAGCAGGGACAGTGAAAACAGCGCGGGAGCAGAGTGAGCCGGGACAGTGAAAATAGCGCGAGAGGTGAGTGAGCCGGGACACAGAAAAAAGCGCGAGAGGTGAGTGAGCCGGGATAGTGAAAACAGCGCGGGAGGTGCGGGAGCCAGGACAGTGAAAATAGCGGGAGAGGTGAGTTATTCGGGACAGTGAAAACAGCGGGAGCAGAGAGTGAGCAGTGACAGTGAAAACAGCGCGTGTGGAGAGTGAGCCGGGACATTGAAAACAGCGCGGGAGCTGAGTGAGCCGGGACATGGAAAACAGCGCGGGAGGTGACTGAGCCTGGACATTGAAAACAGCGCGAGAGGTGAGTGAGCCGGGACAGTGAAAACAGCGCGGCAGGTGAGTGAGCCGGGAAATTGAAAACAGCGCGAGAGGTGAGTGAGCCGGGACATTTAAGAGAGCGCGGGAGCTGAGTGAGCCGGGACATTGAAAACAGCGCGAGAGATGAGTGAGCCCGGCCATTGAAAACAGCGCAGGAGGTGAGTGAGCCGGGACAGTGAAAACAGCGCGGGAGGTGAGTGAACCGGGACAGAGAAAACATCGCGGGAGTTGAGTGAGCCCGTAATTGAAAACAGCGCGAGAGGTGAGTGAGTCCGGACATTGAAAGCAGCGCGAGAGGCAAGTGAGCCGGGACAGTGAAAACAGCGCGGGAGCAGAGTGAGCCGGGACACTGAAAACAGCGCGGGAGGTGAGTGAGCCGGGAAATTGAAAACAGCGCGAGAGGTGAGTGAGCCCGGACTTTGAAAACAGCGCGGGAGGTGAGTGAGCCGGGACATTGAAAACAGCGACTGAGGTGAGTGAGCCGGGAATTTGAAAACAGCGCGAGAGGTGAGTGAGCCCGGACATTGAAAACAGCGCGGGAGGTGAATGAGCCGGGACAGTGAAAACAGCGCGGGAGGTGAGTAAGCCGGGATAGTGAAAACAGCATGGGAGTTGAGACAGCCGGGACAGTAAAAACAGCGCGAGAGGTGAGTGAGCAGTGACAGTGAAAACAGCGCGAGTGGAGTCAGCCGGGACAGTGAAAATAGCGCGAGAGGTGAGTGAGCCGGGACATTGAAAGCAGCGCGAGAGGCAAATGAGCCGGGACAGTGAAAACAGCGCGGGAGCAGAGTGAGCCAGGGCAGTGAAAATAGCCCGATAGGTGAGTGAGCCAGGACACAGAAAAAAGCGCGAGAAGTGAGTGATTCTGGACATTGAAAACAGCGCGTGAGGTGAGTGAGCATGGACACTGAAAACAGCGCGAAAGGTGAGTGAGTCGGGACAGTGAAAACACCGCGAGTGGTGAGTTAGTCGGGACAGTGAAAACAGCGGAAGCGGAGAGTGAGCATTGACATTGAAAACAGCGCGTGTGAAGAGTGAGCCGGGACATTGAAAACAGCGCTGAAGGTGAGTGAGCCGGGACATTGAAAACAGCGCGAGAGGTGAGTGAGGCGGCACATTGAAATCAGCGCGGGAGGTGAGTGAATCGGGACACTGAAAACAGCGCGAGAGGTGAGTGAGCCGGGTCATTGAAAACGGCGCGAGTGGTGAGTGAGCCCGGACATTGAAAACAGCGCGAGAGCTGAGTGAGCTGCGACAGTAAAAACAGCGCGGGAGGTGAGTGAGCCAGGACAGTGAAAACAGCGCGAGAGGTGAGTGAGCCGGGACATTGAAAACAGCGCGGGAGCATGAATGAGCCGGGACATTGAAAACAGCGCGGGAGCTGAGTGAGCCGGGACATTGAAAACAGCGAGTGAGGTGAGTGAGCCGGGAAATTGAAAACAGCGCGAGAGCTGAGTGAGCCCGGATATTGAAAACAGCGCGGGAGGTGAGTGAGCCGGGACAGTGAAAACAGCGCGGGAGGTGAGTAAGCCGGGATAGTGAAAACAGCGCTGGAGTTGAGTCAGCCGGGACAGTGAAAACAGCGCGAGAGGTGAGTGGGCAGTGACAGTGAAAACAGCGCGAGTGGATTCAGCCGGGACAGTGAAAACAGCGCGGGAGGTGAGTGAGCCGGGACATTGAAAACAGCGCGAGAGGTGAGTGAGCCGGGACATTGAAAACAGCGCGGGAGGTGAGTGAGCCGGGACAGTGAAAGCAGCGCGAGAGGTGAGTGAGCCGGGACATTAAAAACAGCGCGAGAGGTGAGTGTGCCGGGCCAATGAAAACATCGCGAGAGGTGAGTGAGCCGGGACGGTGAAAACAGCGCGCACGGAGCGTGAGCCGGGATATTGAACAGAGCGCGGGAGCTGAGTGAGCCGGGACATTGAAAAAAGCGTGGGAGCTGAGTGAGCCGGGACATTGAAAACAGCGCGGGATGTGTGTGAATCGGGCAGTGAAAACAGCGAGTGAGGTGAGTGAGCCGGGAAATTGAAAACAGCGCGAGAGGTGATTGAACCCGGACATTGAAAACAGCGCGGGAGGTGAGTGAGCCGGGACAGTGAAAACAGCGCGGGAGGTGAGTAAGCCGAGATAGTGAAAACAGCACGGGAGTTGAGTCAGCAGGGACAGTTAAAACAGCGCGAGAGGTGAGTGAGCCGGGACATTGAAAGCAGCGCGAGAGGCAAGTGAGCCGGGACAGTGAAAACAGCGCGGGAGCAGAGTGAGCCAGGGCACTGAAAATAGCGCGAGAGGTGAGTGAGCCAGGACACAGAAAAAAGCGCGAGAAGTGAGTGAGTCTGGACATTGAAAACAGCGCGTGAGGTGAGTGAGCCCGGACATTGAAAACAGCGCGGGAGGTGAGTGAGCCGTGACATTGAAAACAGCGCGGGATCTGAGTGAGCCGGGACATTGAAAACAGCGCGGGAGGTGAATGAGCCTGGACATTGAAAACACCGCGAGTGGTGAGTTAGTCGGGACAGTGAAAACAGCGGAAGCGGAGAGTGAGCATTGACAGTGAAAACAGCGCGTGTGGAGAGTGAGCCGGGACATTGAAAACAGCGCGGGAGCTGATTGAGCCGTGACATTGAAAACAGCGCGGGATCTGAGTGAGCCGGGACATTGAAAACAGCGCGGGAGGTGAGTGAGCCTGGACATTGAAAACAGCGCGAGAGGTGAGTGAGCCGGGACATTGAGAACATCGCGGGAGGTGAGTCAGCCGGGACTGTGAAAACAGCGCGAGAGGTGAGTGAGCCGGGACATTAAAAACAGCGCGAGAGGTGAGTGAGCTGGGACAGTGAAAACAGCGCGAGAGGTCAGTGAGGTGGGAGAGTGAAAGCAGCGCGGGAGGCGAGTGAGCCGCGACAGTGAAAACAGCGCGAGTGGAGAGTGAGCGGGTACATTGAAAACAGCGCGAGATGTGAGTGAGCATGGACAGTGAAAACTGCGCGGGAGGTGCGTGAGCCAGGACAGTGAAAACAGCGGGAGAGGTGAGTTTGTCAGGACAGTGAAAACAGCGGAAGCGGAGCGTGAGCAATGACAGTGAAAACAGCGCCTGTGGAGAGTGAGCCGGGACATTGAAAACAGCGCGGGAGCTGAGTGAGCCGTGACATTGAAAACAGCGCGGGAGCTGAGTGAACCGGGACTTTGAAAACAGCGCGGGAGGTGAGTGAGCCTGGACATTGAAAACAGCGCGAGAGGTGAGTGAGCCGGGACATTGAGAACAGCGCGGGAGGTGAGTGAGCCGGGACTGTGAAAACAGCGCGAGAGGTGAGTGAGCCAGGACATTAAAAACAGCGCGAGAGGTGAGTGAGCTGGGACAGTGAAAACAGCGCGAGAGGTGAGTGAGGTGGGACAGTGAAAACAGCGCGGGAGGTGAGTGAGCCGGGACAGTGAAAACAGCACGAGTGGAGAGTGAGCCGGTACATTGAAAACAGCGCGAGAGGTGAGTGAGCCGGGATAGTGAAAACAGCGCAGGAGTTGAGTGAGCCGGGACTGTGAAAACAACGCGAGAGGTGAGTGAGCCAGGACGGTTAAATACAGCGCGAGATGTGAGTGACACGTGACTTGAAAACTGCGCATGAGGTGAGTGAGCCGGGACATTGAGCACAGCGCGGGAGGTGAGTGAGCCGTGACATTGAAAACAGCGCGTATGGTGAGTGAGCATGGACATTGAAAACAGTGCGAGAGGTGAGTAAGCCGGGACATTGAAAACAGCGCGAGAGGTGAGTGAGCCGGATCATTTAAAACGGCGCGAGAGGTGAGTGAGCCCGGACATTGAAAACAGCGCGGGAGGTGAGTGAGCCGGGACAGTGAAAACAGCGCCGGTGCTGAGTGAGCCGGGACAGTGAAAACAGCGCGGGAGGTGAGTGAGCCGGGAAATTGAAAACAGCGCGAGAGGTGAGTGAGCCGGGACATTGAAAGCAGCGCGAGAGGCAAGTGAGCAGGGACATTGAAAAAAGCTCGTGAGGTGAGTGAGCCGGGACAGTGAAAAAAGCTGCAGAGGTGTGTTAGTCCTGACAGTGAAAGCAGCGGGAGCGGAGAGTGAGCATTGAGAGTGAAAACAGCGCGAGAGGTGAGTCAGCCGTGACAGTGAAAACACCGCGAGAGGTGAGTGAGCCGGGACGGTGAAAACAGCGCGAGAGGTGAGTGACCCGTGACATTGAATACAGCGCGAGCGGAGCGTGAGCGGGACATTGAACAGAGTGCGGGAGCTGAGTTAGCCGCGACATTGAAAACAGCGCGGGAGCTGAGTGAGCCGGGACATTGAAATCAGCGCGGGATGTAAGTGAGCCGGGACATTGAAAACAGCGCGGGAGCTGAGTGAGCCGGGACATTGAAATCAGCGCGGGATGTAAGTGAGCCAGGACATTGAAAACAGCGCGAGAGGTGAGTGAGCCGGGATATTGAAAACAGCGCAGGAGGTGAGTGAATCGGGACAGTGAAAACAGCGCGGGATTTGAATGAGCTGGGACATTGAAAATAGCGCGAGAGTTGAGTGAGCCGGGACTTAGAAAAACGCGCGTGAGTTGAGTGAGCCGGTTCATTGAAAACAGCGCGAGAGGTGAGTGAGCCGAGACAGTGAAAGCAGCGCGAGAGGCAAGTGAGCCGGGACAGTGAAAACAGCGCGGGAGGTGAGTGAGCTGGGAAATTGAAAACAGCGCGAGAGGTGAGTGAGCCGCGACATTGAAAGCAGCGCGAGAGGCAAGTGAGCCGCGACAGTGAAAACAGCGCTTGAGCTGAGTGAGCGTGGACAGTGAAAATAGCGCCAGAGGTGAGTGAGCCAGGACATAGAAAAAAGCGTGAGAGGTGAGTGAGCCTGGACATTGAAAACAGCGCGTGAGGTGAGTGAGCCGGGACAGTGAAATCAGCGCGGAAGGTGAGTGAGCCAGGACAGTGAATACAGCGGGAGAGGTGAGTTATTCGGGACAGTGAAAGCAGCGGGAGCGGAGAGTGAGCAGGGTCATTGAAAACAGCGCGGGAGCTGAGTGAGCCAGGAGATGGAAAACAGCGCGGGAGGTGAGTGAGCCTGGACATTGAAAACAGCGCTAGATGTGAGTGAGCTGGGACTTTGAAAACAGCGCGAGAGGTGAGTTAGCCGGGACATTAAAAACCGCGCGAGAGGTGAGTGAGCCGGGACAGTGGAAAGAGCGCGAGAGGTGAGTGAGCCGCGACAGTGAAAACAGCGCGGGAGGTGAGTGAGCTGGGACAGTGAAAACAGCGCGAGTGTCGAGTGGGCCGGTACATTGAAAACAGCGCGAGAGGTGAGGGAGCCGGGATAGTGAAATCAGCGCGTGAGTTGAGTGAGCCGGGACAATGAAAACAGCGCGAGAGGTGAGTGAGCCGGGACATTGAAAACAGCGCAGGAGGTGAGTGAGCCTGGACATTGAAAACAGCGCGAGAGGTGAGTGAGCCGGTACTTTGAAAACAGCGCGGGAGGTGAGTGAGCCGGGACTGTGAAAACAGCGCGAGAGGTGAGTGAGCCTGGACATTGAAAACAGCGCGAGAGGTGAGTGAGCCGGTACTTTGAAAACAGCGCGGGAGGTGAGTGAGCCGGGACTGTGAAAACAGCGCGAGAGGTGAGTGAGTCCGGACAGTGAAAACAGCGCGAGAGGTGAGTGAGCCGGAACGGTTAAATACAGCGAGAAAGATGAGTGAGCCGGGATATTGAAAACAGCGCGAGAGGTGAGTGACCCGTGACATTGAAAACACCGCGAGAGGTGAATGAGCCGATACAGTGAATACAGCGCGGGAGGTGAGTGAGCCGGGACAGTGAAAACAGCGCGAGATGTGAGTGAGCCGGGACATTGAAAATAGCGCGAGAGTTGAGTGAGCCGGGAGAGTGAAAACAGCGCGAGAGGTGAGTGAGCCGGGACGGTAAAAACAGCGCGAGAGGTGAGTGAGCCGGGACTTTGAAAACAGCGCGAGAGGTGAGTGAGCCCGATCATTGAAAACAGCGCGGGAGGTGAGTGAGCCGGGACAGTGAATACAGCGCGGGAGGTGAGTGAGCCGGGTCAGTGAAAACAGCGCCGGAGGTGAGTGAGCAGGGACATTGAAAGCAGCGCGAGAGGCAAGTGAGCAGGGACAGTGAAAACAGCGCGGGAGCAGAGTGAGCCGGGACAGTGAAAATAGCGCGAGAGGTGAGTGAGCCGGGACACAGAAAAAAGCGCGAGAGGTGAGTGAGCCGGGATAGTGAAAACAGCGCGGGAGGTGCGGGAGCCAGGACAGTGAAAATAGCGGGAGAGGTGAGTTATTCGGGACAGTGAAAACAGCGGGAGCGGAGAGTGAGCAGTGACAGTGAAAACAGCGCGTGTGGAGAGTGAGCCGGGACATTGAAAACAGCGCGGGAGCTGAGTGAGCCGGGACATGGAAAACAGCGCGGGAGGTGACTGAGCCTGGACATTGAAAACAGCGCGAGAGGTGAGTGAGCCGGGACAGTGAAAACAGCGCGGCAGGTGAGTGAGCCGGGAAATTGAAAACAGCGCGAGAGGTGAGTGAGCCGGGACATTTAAGAGAGCGCGGGAGCTGAGTGAGCCGGGACATTGAAAACAGCGCGAGAGGTGAGTGAGCCCGGCCATTGAAAACAGCGCAGGAGGTGAGTGAGCCGGGACAGTGAAAACAGCGCGGGAGGTGAGTGAACCGGGACAGAGAAAACATCGCGGGAGTTGAGTGAGCCCGTAATTGAAAACAGCGCGAGAGGTGAGTGAGTCCGGACATTGAAAGCAGCGCGAGAGGCAAGTGAGCCGGGACAGTGAAAACAGCGCGGGAGCAGAGTGAGCCGGGACAGTGAAAATAGCGCGAGAGGTGAGTGAGCCGGGACACAGCAAAAAGCGCGAGGGGTGAGTGAGTGTGGACATTGAAAACAGCGCGGGAGATTAGTGAGCAGGGACTGTGAAAACAGCGCGAGAGGTGAGTGAGCCGGGACATTAAAAACAGCGCGAGAGTTGAGTGAGCCGTGACAGTGAAAACAGCGCGAGAGCTCGAGAGGTGAGTGAGCCGGGACAGTGAAAACAGCGCGAGAGTTGAGTGAGCCGGGACAGTGAAAACAGCGCGAGTGGACAGTGAGCAGGGACATTGAAAACAGCGCGAGAGGTGAGTGAGCCGGGATAGTGAAAACAGCGCGGGGGTCTATTGAGCCGGGACAGTGAAAACAGCGCGGGAGGTGAGTGAGCTGGGACAGTGAATACAGCCCGGGAGTTGAGTGAGCCGGGACAGTGAAAACAGCGCAAGAGGTGAGTGAGCCGGGACGGTGAAAACAGCGCGAGAGGTGAGCGACCCGGGACATTGAATACAGCGCGAGCGGAGCGTGAGCCGGGGACACTGAACAGAGCGCGGGAGCTGAGTGTGTATGGACATTGAAAACAGCGCGGGAGCTGTGTGAGCCAGGACATTGAAAACAGCGCGAGTGGAGAGTGAGCCGGGACATTGAAAACAGCGCGAGAGGTGAGTGTGCCGGGATAGTGAAAACAACGCGCGAGGTGAGTGAGCCCGGAAATTGAAAACAGCGCGAGAGGTGAGTGAGCCGGGACAGTAAAAACAGCGCGGGAGGCGAGTGAGCCGGGACAGTGAAAACAGCGCGGGAGCTGAGTGAGCGGGTACAGTGAAAACAGCGCCAGAGGTTAGTGAGCCGGGACATTGAAAGCAGCGCGAGAGGCAAGTGAGCCGGGACAGTGAAAACAGCGTGGAAGGTGAGTGAGCCAGGACAGTGAAAACAGCGCGTGAGCTGAGCGAGCCGGGACAGTGAAAACAGCGCGGGAGGTTCGTGAGCCGGGAAATTGAAAACAGTGCGAGAGGTGAGTGAGCCGGGACATTGAAAGCAGCGCGAGAGGCAAGTGAGCCGGGACATTGAAAACAGCGCGGGAGCTGAGTGAGCCAGGACATTGAAAACAGCGCGAGTGGAGAGTGAGCCGGGACATTGAAAACAGCGCGAGAGGTGAGTGTGCCGGGATAGTGAAAACAGCGCGCGAGGTGAGTGAGCCCGGAAATTGAAAACAGCGCGGGAGGTGAGTGAGCCGGGACAGTAAAAACAGCGCGGGAGGCGAGTGAGCTGGGACAGTGAAAACAGCGCGGGAGCTGAGTGAGCGGGTACAGTGAAAACAGCGCGGGAGGTTAGTGAGCCGGGACATTGAAAGCAGCGCGAGAGGCAAGTGAGCCGGGACAGTGAAAACAGCGTGGGAGCTGAGTGAGCCAGGACAGTGAAAACAGCGCGTGAGCTGAGCGAGCCGGGACAGTGAAAACAGCGCGGGAGGTTCGTGAGCCGGGAAATTGAAAGCAGCGCGAGAGGCAAGTGAGCCGGGACAGTGAAAACAGTGCGGGAGGTGAGTGAGCCGGGACAGTGAAAGCAGCGTGAGATGTGAGTGAGCCGGGACATTGAAAATAGCGCGACAGGTGAGTGAGCCGGGACAGTGAAAAGAGCGAGGGCGGTGAGTGAGCCGGGACATTGAAAACAGCGCGAGAGGCAAGTGAGCCGGGACAGTGAAAACAGCGCGGGAGCTGAGTGAGCCGGGACAGTGAAAATAGCGCGAGAGGTGAGTGAACCGGGACATAGAAAATAGCGCGAGAGGTGACTGAGCCGGGACATTAAAAACTGCGCGAGAGGTGAGTGAGCCGGGACAGTGAAAACAGCGCGTGAAGTGAGTGAGCCGGGACGGTGAAAACAGCGCGATAGGTGAGTGACCCGGGATATTGAAAACAGCGCGAGCGGAGCGTGAGCCGGGACATTGAACAGAGCGCGGGAGCTGAGTGAGCCGGGACATTGAAAACAGCGCGGAAGCTGAGTGGGCCGTGACAATGAAAACAGGGCGGGATGTGAGTGAGCCCGGACATTGAAAACAGCGCGGCAGGTGAGTGAGCCGGGACAGTGAAAACAGCGCGGGAGCTGAGTGAGCCGGGACAGTGAAAACAGCGCGGGAGGTGAGTGAGCCGGGACAGTGAATACAGCGCGAAAGGTTAGTGAGCCGGGACAGTGAAAACAGCGCGGGAGGTGAACGAGCCATGACAGAGAAAACAGCGGGAGCGGAGAGTGAGCAGTGACAGTGAAAACAGCGCCAGTGGACAGTGAGCCGGGACATTGAAAACAGCGCGGGAGCTGAGTGAGCAGGGACATTGAAAACAGCGCGTGAGGTGAGTGAGCATGGACATTGAAAACAGCGCGAGAGGTGGGTGAGCCGGGACAGTGAAAACAGCGCGAGAGGTGAGTGAGCCGGGACAGTGAAAACAGCTGGAGAGGTGAGTAATTCGGGACAGTGAAAGCAGCGGGAGCGGAGAGTGAGCAGTGACAGTGAAAACAGCGCGAGAGGCGAGTGAGCCGGGACATTGAAAACAGCGCGGAAGCTGAGTGAGCCGGGACATTGAAATCAGTGCGGGATGTGAGTGAGCCGGGACATTGTAAGCAGCGCGAGAGGCAAGTGAGCCGGGACAGTGAAAACAGCGCGGGAGCTGAGTGAGCCGGGACAGCGAAAATAGCGCGAGAGGTGAGTGAACCGGGACATAGAAAAAAGCGCGAGAGGTGAGTGAGCCTGGACTTTAAAAACAGCGCGAGAGGTGAGTCAGCCGGGACATGAAAAACAGCGCGAGAGGTGACTGAGACGGGACAGTGAAAATAGCGCGTGAGGTGAGTGAGCCGGGACATTGAAAACAGCGCGAGAGATGAGTGAGCAGGGACAGTGAAAACAGCGCGGGAGGTGAGTGAGCCGGGACAGTGAAAAGAGCGCGAGAGGTGAGTGAGCCGGGACATTGAAAGCAGCGCGAGAGGCAAGTGAGCCGGGACAGTGAAAACAGCGCAGGAGCTGAGTGAGCCGGGACAGCGAAAATAGAGCGAGAGGTGAGTGAACCGGGACATACAAAAAAGCGCGAGAGGTGAGTGAGCCTGGACATTAAAAACAGCGCGAGAGGTGAGTGAGCCGGGACATTGAAAACAGCGCGAGAGGTGAGTGAGCCGCGACAGTGAAAACAGCGCGGGAGGTGAGTGAGCCGGGGCAGTGAAAACAGCGCGAGAGGTGAGTGAGTCGGAACAGTGAAAACAGCGGGAGCGGAGAGTGAGCAGTGACAGTGAAAACAGCGCGAGTGGAGAGTGAGCCGGGACATTGAAAACAGAGCGGGAGCTGACTGAGCCGGGACATTGAAAACAGCGCGGGAGCTGAGTGAGCCGGGACATTAAAAACAGCGCGGGATGTGCGTAAGCCGGGACGTTGAAACAGCGCGAGGTGAGTGAGCCGGGACTTTGAAAAATCGCAGGAGGTGAGTGAATCGGGACAGTGAAAACAGCGAGAGAGGTGAGTGAGCCGAGAAATTGAAAACAGCGCGAGATGTGAGTGAGCTGGGTCATTGAAAGCAGCGCGAGAGGCAAGTGAGCCGGGACAGTGAAAACAGCGCGGGAGGAGAGTGAGCCAGGGCAGTGAAAATAGCGCGAGAGGTGAGTGAGCCGCGACACAGAAAACAGCGCGAGAAGTGAGTGAGTCTGGACATTGAAAACAGCGCGTGAGGTGAGTGAGCATGGACACTGAAAACAGCGCGAGAGGTGAGTGAGCCGGGACAGTGAAAACAGCGCGAGAGGTGAGTGAGCCAGAACAGTGAAAACTGCGCAGGAGGTGCGTGAGCCAGGACAGTGAAAACAGCGGGAGAGGTGAGTTAGTCGGGACAGTGAAAACAGCGGAAGCGAAGAGTGAGCATTGACAGTGAAAACAGCGCGTGTGGAGAGTGAGCCGAGACATTGAAAACAGCGCGGGAGGTGAGTGAGCCTGGACATTGAAAACAGCGCGGGAGGTGAGTGAGCCGGGACTGTGAAAACAGCGCGAGAGGTGAGTGAGCCGGGACATTAAAAACAGCGCGAGACGTGAGTGAGCTGGGACAGTGAAAACAGCGCGGGAGCTGAGTGAGCCGGGACATTAAAAACAGCGCGGGATGTGCGTAAGCCGGGACATTGAAACAGCGCGAGGTGAGTGAGCCGGGACTTTGAAAAAAGCGCAGGAGGTGAGTGAATCGGGACAGTGAAAACAGCGAGAGAGGTGAGTGAGCCGAGAAATTGAAAACAGCGCGAGATGTGAGTGAGCCCGGACATTGAAAACAGCGCGGGAAGTGAGTGAGCCGGGACAGTGAAAACAGCGCGGGAGGTGAGTGAGCCAGGATTGTGAAAACAGCGCGGGAGTTGAGTGAGCCGGGACAGTGAAAACAGCGCGAGAGGTGAGTGAGCTGGGACATTGAAAGCAGCGAGAGAGGCAAGTGAGCCGGGACAGTGAAAACAGCGCGGGAGGAGAGTGAGCCAGGGCAGTGAAAATAGCGCGAGAGGTGAGTGAGCCGGGACACAGAAAACAGCGCGTGAAGTGAGTGAGTCTGGACATTGAAAACAGCGCGTGAGGTGAGTGAGCATGGACACTGAAAACAGCGCGAGAGGTGAGTGAGCCGGGACAGTGAAAACAGCGGAAGCGAAGAGTGAGCATTGACAGTGAAAACAGCGCGTGTGGAGAGTGAGCCGAGACATTGAAAACAGCGCGGGAGGTGAGTGAGCCTGGACATTGAAAACAGCGCGGGAGGTGAGTGAGCCGGGACTGTGAAAACAGCGCGAGAGGTGAGTGAGCCGGGACATTAAAAACAGCGCGAGACGTGAGTGAGCTGGGACAGTGAAAACAGCGCGAGAGGTGAGGGAGCTGGGACAGAGAAAACAGCGAGTGAGGTGAGTGAGCCGGGGCTGTGAAAACAGCGCGAGTGGAGAGTGAGCCGGTACATTGAAAACAGCGCGACAGGTGAGTGAGCCGGGATAGTGAAAACAGCGCAGGAGTTGAGTGAGCCGGGACTGTGAAAACAGCGCGAGAGGTGAGTGAGCCGGGACGGTTAAATACAGCGCGAGAGGTGAGTGAGCCGGGACATTGAAAACAGCGCGAGAGGTGAGTGACCCGTGACATTGAAAACAGCGCGAGAGGTGAATGAGCCGGGACAGTGAAAACAGTGCGGGAGGTGAGTGAGCCGGGACAGTGAAAACAGC
Organism: Scyliorhinus torazame; assembly: GCF_047496885.1. NCBI lineage: Eukaryota > Metazoa > Chordata > Chondrichthyes > Carcharhiniformes > Scyliorhinidae > Scyliorhinus > Scyliorhinus torazame. The sequence goes on from NC_092718.1 coordinate 116,162,658, forward strand.
GCAAGATGTGAGTGAGCCGGGACATTGAAAATAGCGCGACAGGTGAGTGAGCGGGGACAGTGAAAACAGCGCTGAAGGTGAGTGAGCCGGGACATTGAAAACAGCGCGAGAGGTGAGTGAGGCGGCACATTGAAATCAGCGCGGGAGGTGAGTGAATCGGGACACTGAAAACAGCGCGAGAGGTGAGTGAGCCGGGTCATTGAAAACGGCGCGAGTGGTGAGTGAGCCCGGACATTGAAAACAGCGCGAGAGGTGAGTGAGCTGGGACAGTAAAAACAGCGCGGGAGGTGAGTGAGCCAGGACAGTGAAAACAGCGCGAGAGGTGAGTGAGTCGGAACAGTGAAAACAGCGGGAGCGGAGAGTGAGCAGTGACAGTGAAAACAGCGCGAGTGGAGTGTGTGCCGGGACATTGAAAACAGCGCGTGAGCTGAATGAGCCGGAACATTGAAAACAACGAAGGAGCTGAGTGAGCCGGGACTTTGAAAACAGCGCGGGAGGTGAGTGAGCCGGGAGAGTGAAAACAGCGCGGGAGGTGAGTGAGCCGGGAAATTGAAAACAGCGCGAGAGGTGAGTGAGCCCGGACTTTGAAAACAGCGCGGGAGGTGAGTGAGCCGGGACATTGAAAACAGCGAGTGAGGTGAGTGAGCCGGGAAATTGAAAACAGCGCGAGAGGTGAGTGAGGTCGGACATTGAAAACAGCGCGGGAGGTGAGTGAGCCGGGACAGTGAAAACAGCGCGGGAGGTGAGTAAGCCGGGATAGTGAAAACAGCGCGGGAGTTGAGTCAGCCGGGACAGTGAAAACAGCGCGAGAGGTGAGTGAGCCGGGACAGTGAAAACAGCGCGAGAGGTGAGTGAGCCGGGACAGTGAAAACAGCTGGAGAGGTGAGTAATTCGGGACAGTGAAAGCAGCGGGAGCGGAGAGTGAGCAGTGACAGTGAAAACAGCGCGAGAGGCGAGTGAGCCGGGACATTGAAAACAGCACGGAAGCTGAGTGAGCAGGGACATTGAAAACAGCGCGGGAGCTGAGTGAGCCGGGACATTGAAAACAGCGCGGGTGCTGAGTGAGCCGGGACATTGAAATCAGTGCGGGATGTGAGTGAGCCGGGACATTGTAAGCAGCGCGAGAGGCAAGTGAGCCGGGAGAGTGAAAACAGCGCGGGAGCTGAGTGAGCCGGGACAGCGAAAATAGCGCGAGAGGTGAGTGAACCGGGACATAGAAAAAAGCGCGAGAGGTGAGTGAGCCTGGACTTTAAAAACAGCGCGAGAGGTGAGTGAGCCGGGACATTAAAAACAGCGCGAGAGGTGACTGAGACGGGACAGTGAAAACAGCGCGTGAGGTGAGTGAGCCGGGACATTGAAAACAGCGCGAGAGATGAGTGAGCCGGGACAGTGAAAACAGCGCGGGAGGTGAGTGAGCCGGGACAGTGAAAAGAGCGCGAGAGGTGAGTGAGCCGGGACATTGAAAGCAGCGCGAGAGGCAAGTGAGCCGGGACAGTGAAAACAGTGCGGGAGGTGAGTGAGCCGGGAGTGTGAAAGCAGCGTGAGATGTGAGTGAGCCGGGACATTGAAAATAGCGCGACAGGTGAGTGAGCCGGGACAGTGAAAAGAGCGAGGGCGGTGAGTGAGCCGGGACATTGAAAACAGCGCGAGAGGCAAGTGAGCCGGGACAGTGAAAACAGCGCGGGAGCTGAGTGAGCCGGGACAGTGAAAATAGCGCGAGAGGTGAGTGAACCGGGACATAGAAAATAGCGCGAGAGGTGACTGAGCCGGGAGATTAAAAACTGCGCGAGAGGTGAGTGAGCCGGGACAGTGAAAACAGCGCGTGAAGTGAGTGAGCCGGGACGGTGAAAACAGCGCGATAGGTGAGTGACCCGGGATATTGAAAACAGCGCGAGCGGAGCGTGAGCCGGGACATTGAACAGAGCGCGGGAGCTGAGTGAGCCGGGACATTGAAAACAGCGCGGAAGCTGAGTGGGCCGTGACAATGAAAACAGGGCGGGATGTGAGTGAGCCCGGACATTGAAAACAGCGCGGCAGGTGAGTGAGCCGGGACAGTGAAAACAGCGCGGGAGCTGAGTGAGCCGGGACAGTGAAAACAGCGCGGGAGGTGAGTGAGCCGGGACAGTGAATACAGCGCGAAAGGTTAGTGAGCCGGGACAGTGAAAACAGCGCGGGAGGTGAACGAGCCATGACAGAGAAAACAGCGGGAGCGGAGAGTGAGCAGTGACAGTGAAAACAGCGCCAGTGGACAGTGAGCCGGGACATTGAAAACAGCGCGGGAGCTGAGTGAGCAGGGACATTGAAAACAGCGCGTGAGGTGAGTGAGCATGGACATTGAAAACAGCGCGAGAGGTGGGTGAGCCGGGACAGTGAAAACAGCGCGAGAGGTGAGTGAGCCGGGACAGTGAAAACAGCTGGAGAGGTGAGTAATTCGGGACAGTGAAAGCAGCGGGAGCGGAGAGTGAGCAGTGACAGTGAAAACAGCGCGAGAGGCGAGTGAGCCGGGACATTGAAAACAGCGCGGAAGCTGAGTGAGCAGGGACATTGAAAACAGCGCGGGAGCTGAGTGAGCCGGGACATTAAAAACAGCGCGGGTGCTGAGTGAGCCGGGACATTGAAATCAGTGCGGGATGTGAGTGAGCCGGGACATTGTAAGCAGCGCGAGAGGCAAGTGAGCCGGGACAGTGAAAACAGCGCGGGAGCTGAGTGAGCCGGGACAGCGAAAATAGCGCGAGAGGTGAGTGAACCGGGACATAGAAAAAAGCGCGAGAGGTGAGTGAGCCTGGACTTTAAAAACAGCGCGAGAGGTGAGTCAGCCGGGACATGAAAAACAGCGCGAGAGGTGACTGAGACGGGACAGTGAAAATAGCGCGTGAGGTGAGTGAGCCGGGACATTGAAAACAGCGCGAGAGATGAGTGAGCAGGGACAGTGAAAACAGCGCGGGAGGTGAGTGAGCCGGGACAGTGAAAAGAGCGCGAGAGGTGAGTGAGCCGGGACATTGAAAGCAGCGCGAGAGGCAAGTGAGCCGGGACAGTGAAAACAGCGCAGGAGCTGAGTGAGCCGGGACAGCGAAAATAGAGCGAGAGGTGAGTGAACCGGGACATACAAAAAAGCGCGAGAGGTGAGTGAGCCTGGACATTAAAAACAGCGCGAGAGGTGAGTGAGCCGGGACATTGAAAACAGCGCGAGAGGTGAGTGAGCCGCGACAGTGAAAACAGCGCGGGAGGTGAGTGAGCCGGGACAGTGAAAACAGCGCGAGAGGTGAGTGAGTCGGAACAGTGAAAACAGCGGGAGCGGAGAGTGAGCAGTGACAGTGAAAACAGCGCGAGTGGAGAGTGAGCCGGGACATTGAAAACAGAGCGGGAGGTGAGGGAGCTGGGACAGTGAAAACAGCGAGTGAGGTGAGTGAGCCGGGGCTGTGAAAACAGCGCGAGTGGAGAGTGAGCCGGTACATTGAAAACAGCGCGACAGGTGAGTGAGCCGGGATAGTGAAAACAGCGCAGGAGTTGAGTGAGCCGGGACTGTGAAAACAACGCGAGAGGTGAGTGAGCCGGGACGGTTAAATACAGCGCGAGAGGTGAGTGAGCCGGGACATTGAAAACAGCGCGAGAGGTGAGTGACCCGTGACATTGAAAACAGCGCGAGAGGTGAATGAGCCGGGACAGTGAAAACAGTGCGGGAGGTGAGTGAGCCGGGACAGTGAAAACAGCGCAAGATGTGAGTGAGCCGGGACATTGAAAATAGCGCGACAGGTGAGTGAGCGGGGACAGTGAAAACAGCGCTGAAGGTGAGTGAGCCGGGACATTGAAAACAGCGCGAGAGGTGAGTGAGGCGGCACATTGAAATCAGCGCGGGAGGTGAGTGAATCGGGACACTGAAAACAGCGCGAGAGGTGAGTGAGCCGGGTCATTGAAAACGGCGCGAGTGGTGAGTGAGCCCGGACATTGAAAACAGCGCGAGAGGTGAGTGAGCTGGGACAGTAAAAACAGCGCGGGAGGTGAGTGAGCCAGGACAGTGAAAACAGCGCGAGAGGTGAGTGAGTCGGAACAGTGAAAACAGCGGGAGCGGAGAGTGAGCAGTGACAGTGAAAACAGCGCGAGTGGAGTGTGTGCCGGGACATTGAAAACAGCGCGTGAGCTGAATGAGCCGGAACATTGAAAACAACGAAGGAGCTGAGTGAGCCGGGACTTTGAAAACAGCGCGGGAGGTGAGTGAGCCGGGAGAGTGAAAACAGCGCGGGAGGTGAGTGAGCCGGGAAATTGAAAACAGCGCGAGAGGTGAGTGAGCCCGGACTTTGAAAACAGCGCGGGAGGTGAGTGAGCCGGGACATTGAAAACAGCGAGTGAGGTGAGTGAGCCGGGAAATTGAAAACAGCGCGAGAGGTGAGTGAGGTCGGACATTGAAAACAGCGCGGGAGGTGAGTGAGCCGGGACAGTGAAAACAGCGCGGGAGGTGAGTAAGCCGGGATAGTGAAAACAGCGCGGGAGTTGAGTCAGCCGGGACAGTGAAAACAGCGCGAGAGGTGAGTGAGCCGGGACAGTGAAAACAGCGCGAGAGGTGAGTGAGCCGGGACAGTGAAAACAGCTGGAGAGGTGAGTAATTCGGGACAGTGAAAGCAGCGGGAGCGGAGAGTGAGCAGTGACAGTGAAAACAGCGCGAGAGGCGAGTGAGCCGGGACATTGAAAACAGCACGGAAGCTGAGTGAGCAGGGACATTGAAAACAGCGCGGGAGCTGAGTGAGCCGGGACATTGAAAACAGCGCGGGTGCTGAGTGAGCCGGGACATTGAAATCAGTGCGGGATGTGAGTGAGCCGGGACATTGTAAGCAGCGCGAGAGGCAAGTGAGCCGGGAGAGTGAAAACAGCGCGGGAGCTGAGTGAGCCGGGACAGCGAAAATAGCGCGAGAGGTGAGTGAACCGGGACATAGAAAAAAGCGCGAGAGGTGAGTGAGCCTGGACTTTAAAAACAGCGCGAGAGGTGAGTGAGCCGGGACATTAAAAACAGCGCGAGAGGTGACTGAGACGGGACAGTGAAAACAGCGCGTGAGGTGAGTGAGCCGGGACATTGAAAACAGCGCGAGAGATGAGTGAGCCGGGACAGTGAAAACAGCGCGGGAGGTGAGTGAGCCGGGACAGTGAAAAGAGCGCGAGAGGTGAGTGAGCCGGGACATTGAAAGCAGCGCGAGAGGCAAGTGAGCCGGGACAGTGAAAACAGTGCGGGAGGTGAGTGAGCCGGGAGTGTGAAAGCAGCGTGAGATGTGAGTGAGCCGGGACATTGAAAATAGCGCGACAGGTGAGTGAGCCGGGACAGTGAAAAGAGCGAGGGCGGTGAGTGAGCCGGGACATTGAAAACAGCGCGAGAGGCAAGTGAGCCGGGACAGTGAAAACAGCGCGGGAGCTGAGTGAGCCGGGACAGTGAAAATAGCGCGAGAGGTGAGTGAACCGGGACATAGAAAATAGCGCGAGAGGTGACTGAGCCGGGACATTAAAAACTGCGCGAGAGGTGAGTGAGCCGGGACAGTGAAAACAGCGCGTGAAGTGAGTCAGCCGGGACGGTGAAAACAGCGCGATAGGTGAGTGACCCGGGATATTGAAAACAGCGCGAGCGGAGCGTGAGCCGGGACATTGAACAGAGCGCGGGAGCTGAGTGAGCCGGGACATTGAAAACAGCGCGGAAGCTGAGTGGGCCGTGACAATGAAAACAGGGCGGGATGTGAGTGAGCCCGGACATTGAAAACAGCGCGGCAGGTGAGTGAGCCGGGACAGTGAAAACAGCGCGGGAGCTGAGTGAGCCGGGACAGTGAAAACAGCGCGGGAGGTGAGTGAGCCGGGACAGTGAATACAGCGCGAAAGGTTAGTGAGCCGGGACAGTGAAAACAGCGCGGGAGGTGAACGAGCCATGACAGAGAAAACAGCGGGAGCGGAGAGTGAGCAGTGACAGTGAAAACAGCGCCAGTGGACAGTGAGCCGGGACATTGAAAACAGCGCGGGAGCTGAGTGAGCAGGGACATTGAAAACAGCGCGTGAGGTGAGTGAGCATGGACATTGAAAACAGCGCGAGAGGTGGGTGAGCCGGGACAGTGAAAACAGCGCGAGAGGTGAGTGAGCCGGGACAGTGAAAACAGCTGGAGAGGTGAGTAATTCGGGACAGTGAAAGCAGCGGGAGCGGAGAGTGAGCAGTGACAGTGAAAACAGCGCGAGAGGCGAGTGAGCCGGGACATTGAAAACAGCGCGGAAGCTGAGTGAGCAGGGACATTGAAAACAGCGCGGGAGCTGAGTGAGCCGGGACATTAAAAACAGCGCGGGTGCTGAGTGAGCCGGGACATTGAAATCAGTGCGGGATGTGAGTGAGCCGGGACAATGTAAGCAGCGCGAGAGGCAAGTGAGCCGGGACAGTGAAAACAGCGCGGGAGCTGAGTGAGCCGGGACAGCGAAAATAGCGCGAGAGGTGAGTGAACCGGGACATAGAAAAAAGCGCGAGAGGTGAGTGAGCCTGGACTTTAAAAACAGCGCGAGAGGTGAGTCAGCCGGGACATGAAAAACAGCGCGAGAGGTGACTGAGACGGGACAGTGAAAATAGCGCGTGAGGTGAGTGAGCCGGGACATTGAAAACAGCGCGAGAGATGAGTGAGCAGGGACAGTGAAAACAGCGCGGGAGGTGAGTGAGCCGGGACAGTGAAAAGAGCGTGAGAGGTGAGTGAGCCGGGACATTGAAAGCAGCGCGAGAGGCAAGTGAGCCGGGACAGTGAAAACAGCGCAGGAGCTGAGTGAGCCGGGACTGCGAAAATAGAGCGAGAGGTGAGTGAACCGGGACATACAAAAAAGCGCGAGAGGTGAGTGAGCCTGGACATTAAAAACAGCGCGAGAGGTGAGTGAGCCGGGACATTGAAAACAGCGCGAGAGGTGAGTGAGCCGCGACAGTGAAAACAGCGCGGGAGGTGAGTGAGCCGGGACAGTGAAAACAGCGCGAGAGGTGAGTGAGTCGGAACAGTGAAAACAGCGGGAGCGGAGAGTGAGCAGTGACAGTGAAAACAGCGCGAGTGGAGAGTGAGCCGGGACATTGAAAACAGAGCGGGAGCTGACTGAGCCGGGACATTGAAAACAGCGCGGGAGCTGAGTGAGCCGGGACATTAAAAACAGCGCGGGATGTGCGTAAGCCGGGACATTGAAACAGCGCGAGGTGAGTGAGCCGGGACTTTGAAAAAAGCGCAGGAGGTGAGTGAATCGGGACAGTGAAAACAGCGAGAGAGGTGAGTGAGCCGAGAAATTGAAAACAGCGCGAGATGTGAGTGAGCTGGGACATTGAAAGCAGCGCGAGAGGCAAGTGAGCCGGGACAGTGAAAACAGCGCGGGAGGAGAGTGAGCCAGGGCAGTGAAAATAGCGCGAGAGGTGAGTGAGCCGCGACACAGAAAACAGCGCGAGAAGTGAGTGAGTCTGGACATTGAAAACAGCGCGTGAGGTGAGTGAGCATGGACACTGAAAACAGCGCGAGAGGTGAGTGAGCCGGGACAGTGAAAACAGCGCGAGAGGTGAGTGAGCCAGAACAGTGAAAACTGCGCAGGAGGTGCGTGAGCCAGGACAGTGAAAACAGCGGGAGAGGTGAGTTAGTCGGGACAGTGAAAACAGCGGAAGCGAAGAGTGAGCATTGACAGTGAAAACAGCGCGTGTGGAGAGTGAGCCGAGACATTGAAAACAGCGCGGGAGGTGAGTGAGCCTGGACATTGAAAACAGCGCGGGAGGTGAGTGAGCCGGGACTGTGAAAACAGCGCGAGAGGTGAGTGAGCCGGGACATTAAAAACAGCGCGAGACGTGAGTGAGCTGGGACAGTGAAAACAGCGCGGGAGCTGAGTGAGCCGGGACATTAAAAACAGCGCGGGATGTGCGTAAGCCGGGACATTGAAACAGCGCGAGGTGAGTGAGCCGGGACTTTGAAAAAAGCGCAGGAGGTGAGTGAATCGGGACAGTGAAAACAGCGAGAGAGGTGAGTGAGCCGAGAAATTGAAAACAGCGCGAGATGTGAGTGAGCCCGGACATTGAAAACAGCGCGGGAAGTGAGTGAGCCGGGACAGTGAAAACAGCGCGGGAGGTGAGTGAGCCAGGATTGTGAAAACAGCGCGGGAGTTGAGTGAGCCGGGACAGTGAAAACAGCGCGAGAGGTGAGTGAGCTGGGACATTGAAAGCAGCGCGAGAGGCAAGTGAGCCGGGACAGTGAAAACAGCGCGGGAGGAGAGTGAGCCAGGGCAGTGAAAATAGCGCGAGAGGTGAGTGAGCCGGGACACAGAAAACAGCGCGAGAAGTGAGTGAGTCTGGACATTGAAAACAGCGCGTGAGGTGAGTGAGCATGGACACTGAAAACAGCGCGAGAGGTGAGTGAGCCGGGACAGTGAAAACAGCGGAAGCGAAGAGTGAGCATTGACAGTGAAAACAGCGCGTGTGGAGAGTGAGCCGAGACATTGAAAACAGCGCGGGAGGTGAGTGAGCCTGGACATTGAAAACAGCGCGGGAGGTGAGTGAGCCGGGACTGTGAAAACAGCGCGAGAGGTGAGTGAGCCGGGACATTAAAAACAGCGCGAGACGTGAGTGAGCTGGGACAGTGAAAACAGCGCGAGAGGTGAGGGAGCTGGGACAGTGAAAACAGCGCGTGAGGTGAGTGAGCCGAGGCTGTGAAAACAGCGCGAGTGGAGAGTGAGCCGGTACATTGAAAACAGCGCGACAGGTGAGTGAGCCGGGATAGTGAAAACAGCGCAGGAGTTGAGTGAGCCGGGACTGTGAAAACAGCGCGAGAGGTGAGTGAGCCGGGACGGTTAAATACAGCGCGAGAGGTGAGTGAGCCGGGACATTGAAAACAGCGCGAGAGGTGAGTGACCCGTGACATTGAAAACAGCGCGAGAGGTGAATGAGCCGGGACAGTGAAAACAGTGCGGGAGGTGAGTGAGCCGGGACAGTGAAAACAGCGCAAAATGTGAGTGAGCCGGGACATTGAAAATAGCGCGACAGGTGAGTGAGCGGGGACAGTGAAAACAGCGCTGAAGGTGAGTGAGCCGGGACATTGAAAACAGCGCGAGAGGTGAGTGAGGCGGCACATTGAAATCAGCGCGGGAGGTGAGTGAATCGGGACACTGAAAACAGCGCGAGAGGTGAGTGAGCCGGGTCATTGAAAACGGCGCGAGTGGTGAGTGAGCCCGGACATTGAAAACAGCGCGAGAGGTGAGTGAGCTGGGACAGTAAAAACAGCGCGGGAGGTGAGTGAGCCAGGAAAGTGAAAACAGCGCGAGAGGTGAGTGAGTCGGAACAGTGAAAACAGCGGGAGCGGAGAGTGAGCAGTGACAGTGAAAACAGCGCGAGTGGAGTGTGTGCCGGGACATTGAAAACAGCGCGTGAGCTGAATGAGCCGGAACATTGAAAACAACGAAGGAGCTGAGTGAGCCGGGACTTTGAAAACAGCGCGGGAGGTGAGTGAGCCGGGAGAGTGAAAACAGCGCGGGAGGTGAGTGAGCCGGGAAATTGAAAACAGCGCGAGAGGTGAGTGAGCCCGGACTTTGAAAACAGCGCGGGAGGTGAGTGAGCCGGGACATTGAAAACAGCGAGTGAGGTGAGTGAGCCGGGAAATTGAAAACAGCGCGAGAGGTGAGTGAGCTCGGACATTGAAAACAGCGCGGGAGGTGAGTGAGCCGGGACAGTGAAAACAGCGCGGGAGGTGAGTAAGCCGGGATAGTGAAAACAGCGCGGGAGTTGAGTCAGCCGGGACAGTGAAAACAGCGCGAGAGGTGAGTGAGCCGGGACAGTGAAAACAGCGCGAGAGGTGAGTGAGCCGGGACAGTGAAAACAGCTGGAGAGGTGAGTAATTCGGGACAGTGAAAGCAGCGGGAGCGGAGAGTGAGCAGTGACAGTGAAAACAGCGCGAGAGGCGAGTGAGCCGGGACATTGAAAACAGCACGGAAGCTGAGTGAGCAGGGACATTGAAAACAGCGCGGGAGCTGAGTGAGCCGGGACATTGAAAACAGCGCGGGTGCTGAGTGAGCCGGGACATTGAAATCAGTGCGGGATGTGAGTGAGCCGGGACATTGTAAGCAGCGCGAGAGGCAAGTGAGCCGGGAGAGTGAAAACAGCGCGGGAGCTGAGTGAGCCGCGACAGCGAAAATAGCGCGAGAGGTGAGTGAACCGGGACATAGAAAAAAGCGCGAGAGGTGAGTGAGCCTGGACTTTAAAAACAGCGCGAGAGGTGAGTGAGCCGGGGCATTAAAAACAGCGCGAGAGGTGACTGAGACGGGACAGTGAAAACAGCGCGTGAGGTGAGTGAGCCGGGACATTGAAAACAGCGCGAGAGATGAGTGAGCCGGGACAGTGAAAACAGCGCGGGAGGTGAGTGAGCCGGGACAGTGAAAAGAGCGCGAGAGGTAAGTGAGCCGGGACATCGAAAGCAGCGCGAGAGGCAAGTGAGCCGGGACAGTGAAAACAGCGCAGGAGCTGAGTGAGCCGGGACAGCGAAAATAGAGCGAGAGGTGAGTGAACCGGGACATACAAAAAAGCGCGAGAGGTGAGTGAGCCTGGACATTAAAAACAGCGCGAGAGGTGAGTGAGCCGGGACATTGAAAACAGCGCGGGAGCTTAATGAGCCGGGACATTGAAAACAGCGCGGGAGCTGAGTGAGCCGAGACTTTGAAAACAGCGCGGGAGGTGATTGTGCCGGGACACTGAAAACAGCGCGGGAGGTGAGTGATCCGGGACATTGAAAACAGCGAGTGAGGTGAGTGAGCCGGGAAATTGGAAACAGCGCGAGAGGTGAGTGAGCCCGGACATTGAAAACAGCGCGGGAGGTGAATGAGCCGGGACAGTGAAAACAGCGCGGGAGGTGAGTAAGCCGGGATAGTGAAAACAGCGCGGGAGTTGAGTCAGCCGGGACAGTGAAAACAGCGCGAGTGGTGAGTGAGCAGTGACAGTGAAAACAGCGCGAGTGGAGTCAGCCGGGACAGTGAAAATAGCGCGAGAGGTGAGTGAGCCGGGACATTGAAAGCAGCGCGAGAGGCAAGTGAGCCGGGACAGTGAAAACAGCGCGGGAGCAGAGTGAGCCAGGGCAGTGAAAATAGCGCGATAGGTGAGTGAGCCAGGACACAGAAAAAAGCGCGAGAAGTGAGTGATTCTGGACATTGAAAACAGCGCGTGAGGTGAGTGAGCATGGACACTGAAAACAGCGCGAGAGGTGAGTGAGCCGGGACAGTGAAAACACCGCGAGTGGTGAGTTAGTCGGGACAGTGAAAACAGCGGAAGCGGAGAGTGAGCATTGACATTAAAAACAGCGCGTGTGGAGAGTGAGCCGGGACATTGAAAACAGCGCTGAAGGTGAGTGAGCCGGGACATTGAAAACAGCGCGAGAGGTGAGTGAGCCGGGAAATTGAAAACAGCGCGAGAGCTGAGTGAGCCCGGACATTGAAAACAGCGCGGGAGGTGAGTGAGCCGGGACATTGAAAACAGCGCGGGAGGTGAGTAAGCCGGGATAGTGAAAACAGCGCTGGAGTTGAGTCAGCCGGGACAGTGAAAACAGCGCGAGAGGTGAGTGAGCAGTGACAGTGAAAACAGCGCGAGTGGAGTCAGCCGGGACAGTGAAAACAGCGCGGGAGGTGAGTGAGCCGGGACATTGAAAACAGCGCGAGAGGTGAGTGAGCCGGGACATTGAAAACAGCGCGAGAGCTGAGTGAGTCGGAACAGTGAAAACAGCGGGAGCGGAGAGTGAGCAGTGACAGTGAAAACAGCGCGAGTGGAGAGTGAGCCGGGACATTGAAAACAGAGCGGGAGCTGAATGAGCAGGGACATTGAAAACAGCGCGGGAGCTGAGTGAGCCGGGACTTTGAAAACAGCGCGGGAGTTGAGTGAGCCGGGACATTGAAAAGAGCGCGAGAGGTGAGTGAGCCGGGACATTGAAAACAGCGCGGGAGGTGAGTGAGCCGGGACAGTGAAAACAGCGCGAAAGGTGAGTGAGCCGGGACGGTGAAAACAGCGCGCACGGAGCGTGAGCCTGGACATTGATCAGAGCGCGGGAGCTGACTGAGCCGGGACATTGAAAACAGCGCGAGAGATGAGTGAGCAGGGACAGTGAAAACAGCGCGGGAGGTGAGTGAGCCGGGACATTGAAAAGAGCGCGAGAGGTGAGTGAGCCGGGACATTGAAAGCAGCGCGAGAGGCAAGTGAGCCGGGACAGTGAAAACAGCGCAGGAGCTGAGTGAGCCGGGACAGCGAAAATAGAGCGAGAGGTGAGTGAACCGGGACATACAAAAAAGCGCGAGAGGTGAGTGAGCCTGGACATTAAAAACAGCGCGAGAGGTGAGTGAGCCGGGACATTGAAAACAGCGCGAGAGGTGAGTGAGCCGCGACAGTGAAAACAGCGCGGGAGGTGAGTGAGCCGGGACAGTGAAAACAGCGCGAGAGGTGAGTGAGTCGGAACAGTGAAAACAGCGGGAGCGGAGAGTGAGCAGTGACAGTGAAAACAGCGCGAGTGGAGAGTGAGCCGGGACATTGAAAACAGAGCGGGAGCTGACTGAGCCGGGACATTGAAAACAGCGCGGGAGCTGAGTGAGCCGGGACATTAAAAACAGCGCGGGATGTGCGTAAGCCGGGACATTGAAACAGCGCGAGGTGAGTGAGCCGGGACTTTGAAAAAAGCGCAGGAGGTGAGTGAATCGGGACAGTGAAAACAGCGAGAGAGGTGAGTGAGCCGAGAAATTGAAAACAGCGCGAGATGTGAGTGAGCTGGGACATTGAAAGCAGCGCGAGAGGCAAGTGAGCCGGGACAGTGAAAACAGCGCGGGAGGAGAGTGAGCCAGGGCAGTGAAAATAGCGCGAGAGGTGAGTGAGCCGCGACACAGAAAACAGCGCGAGAAGTGAGTGAGTCTGGACATTGAAAACAGCGCGTGAGGTGAGTGAGCATGGACACTGAAAACAGCGCGAGAGGTGAGTGAGCCGGGACAGTGAAAACAGCGCGAGAGGTGAGTGAGCCAGAACAGTGAAAACTGCGCAGGAGGTGCGTGAGCCAGGACAGTGAAAACAGCGGGAGAGGTGAGTTAGTCGGGACAGTGAAAACAGCGGAAGCGAAGAGTGAGCATTGACAGTGAAAACAGCGCGTGTGGAGAGTGAGCCGAGACATTGAAAACAGCGCGGGAGGTGAGTGAGCCTGGACATTGAAAACAGCGCGGGAGGTGAGTGAGCCGGGACTGTGAAAACAGCGCGAGAGGTGAGTGAGCCGGGACATTAAAAACAGCGCGAGACGTGAGTGAGCTGGGACAGTGAAAACAGCGCGGGAGCTGAGTGAGCCGGGACATTAAAAACAGCGCGGGATGTGCGTAAGCCGGGACATTGAAACAGCGCGAGGTGAGTGAGCCGGGACTTTGAAAAAAGCGCAGGAGGTGAGTGAATCGGGACAGTGAAAACAGCGAGAGAGGTGAGTGAGCCGAGAAATTGAAAACAGCGCGAGATGTGAGTGAGCCCGGACATTGAAAACAGCGCGGGAAGTGAGTGAGCCGGGACAGTGAAAACAGCGCGGGAGGTGAGTGAGCCAGGATTGTGAAAACAGCGCGGGAGTTGAGTGAGCCGGGACAGTGAAAACAGCGCGAGAGGTGAGTGAGCTGGGACATTGAAAGCAGCGCGAGAGGCAAGTGAGCCGGGACAGTGAAAACAGCGCGGGAGGAGAGTGAGCCAGGGCAGTGAAAATAGCGCGAGAGGTGAGTGAGCCGGGACACAGAAAACAGCGCGAGAAGTGAGTGAGTCTGGACATTGAAAACAGCGCGTGAGGTGAGTGAGCATGGACACTGAAAACAGCGCGAGAGGTGAGTGAGCCGGGACAGTGAAAACAGCGGAAGCGAAGAGTGAGCATTGACAGTGAAAACAGCGCGTGTGGAGAGTGAGCCGAGACATTGAAAACAGCGCGGGAGGTGAGTGAGCCTGGACATTGAAAACAGCGCGGGAGGTGAGTGAGCCGGGACTGTGAAAACAGCGCGAGAGGTGAGTGAGCCGGGACATTAAAAACAGCGCGAGACGTGAGTGAGCTGGGACAGTGAAAACAGCGCGAGAGGTGAGGGAGCTGGGACAGTGAAAACAGCGCGTGAGGTGAGTGAGCCGAGGCTGTGAAAACAGCGCGAGTGGAGAGTGAGCCGGTACATTGAAAACAGCGCGACAGGTGAGTGAGCCGGGATAGTGAAAACAGCGCAGGAGTTGAGTGAGCCGGGACTGTGAAAACAGCGCGAGAGGTGAGTGAGCCGGGACGGTTAAATACAGCGCGAGAGGTGAGTGAGCCGGGACATTGAAAACAGCGCGAGAGGTGAGTGACCCGTGACATTGAAAACAGCGCGAGAGGTGAATGAGCCGGGACAGTGAAAACAGTGCGGGAGGTGAGTGAGCCGGGACAGTGAAAACAGCGCAAAATGTGAGTGAGCCGGGACATTGAAAATAGCGCGACAGGTGAGTGAGCGGGGACAGTGAAAACAGCGCTGAAGGTGAGTGAGCCGGGACATTGAAAACAGCGCGAGAGGTGAGTGAGGCGGCACATTGAAATCAGCGCGGGAGGTGAGTGAATCGGGACACTGAAAACAGCGCGAGAGGTGAGTGAGCCGGGTCATTGAAAACGGCGCGAGTGGTGAGTGAGCCCGGACATTGAAAACAGCGCGAGAGGTGAGTGAGCTGGGACAGTAAAAACAGCGCGGGAGGTGAGTGAGCCAGGAAAGTGAAAACAGCGCGAGAGGTGAGTGAGTCGGAACAGTGAAAACAGCGGGAGCGGAGAGTGAGCAGTGACAGTGAAAACAGCGCGAGTGGAGTGTGTGCCGGGACATTGAAAACAGCGCGTGAGCTGAATGAGCCGGAACATTGAAAACAACGAAGGAGCTGAGTGAGCCGGGACTTTGAAAACAGCGCGGGAGGTGAGTGAGCCGGGAGAGTGAAAACAGCGCGGGAGGTGAGTGAGCCGGGAAATTGAAAACAGCGCGAGAGGTGAGTGAGCCCGGACTTTGAAAACAGCGCGGGAGGTGAGTGAGCCGGGACATTGAAAACAGCGAGTGAGGTGAGTGAGCCGGGAAATTGAAAACAGCGCGAGAGGTGAGTGAGCTCGGACATTGAAAACAGCGCGGGAGGTGAGTGAGCCGGGACAGTGAAAACAGCGCGGGAGGTGAGTAAGCCGGGATAGTGAAAACAGCGCGGGAGTTGAGTCAGCCGGGACAGTGAAAACAGCGCGAGAGGTGAGTGAGCCGGGACAGTGAAAACAGCGCGAGAGGTGAGTGAGCCGGGACAGTGAAAACAGCTGGAGAGGTGAGTAATTCGGGACAGTGAAAGCAGCGGGAGCGGAGAGTGAGCAGTGACAGTGAAAACAGCGCGAGAGGCGAGTGAGCCGGGACATTGAAAACAGCACGGAAGCTGAGTGAGCAGGGACATTGAAAACAGCGCGGGAGCTGAGTGAGCCGGGACATTGAAAACAGCGCGGGTGCTGAGTGAGCCGGGACATTGAAATCAGTGCGGGATGTGAGTGAGCCGGGACATTGTAAGCAGCGCGAGAGGCAAGTGAGCCGGGAGAGTGAAAACAGCGCGGGAGCTGAGTTAGCCGGGACAGCGAAAATAGCGCGAGAGGTGAGTGAACCGGGACATAGAAAAAAGCGCGAGAGGTGAGTGAGCCTGGACTTTAAAAACAGCGCGAGAGGTGAGTGAGCCGGGGCATTAAAAACAGCGCGAGAGGTGACTGAGACGGGACAGTGAAAACAGCGCGTGAGGTGAGTGAGCCGGGACATTGAAAACAGCGCGAGAGATGAGTGAGCCGGGACAGTGAAAACAGCGCGGGAGGTGAGTGAGCCGGGACAGTGAAAAGAGCGCGAGAGGTAAGTGAGCCGGGACATCGAAAGCAGCGCGAGAGGCAAGTGAGCCGGGACAGTGAAAACAGCGCAGGAGCTGAGTGAGCCGGGACAGCGAAAATAGAGCGAGAGGTGAGTGAACCGGGACATACAAAAAAGCGCGAGAGGTGAGTGAGCCTGGACATTAAAAACAGCGCGAGAGGTGAGTGAGCCGGGACATTGAAAACAGCGCGGGAGCTTAATGAGCCGGGACATTGAAAACAGCGCGGGAGCTGAGTGAGCCGAGACTTTGAAAACAGCGCGGGAGGTGATTGTGCCGGGACACTGAAAACAGCGCGGGAGGTGAGTGATCCGGGACATTGAAAACAGCGAGTGAGGTGAGTGAGCCGGGAAATTGGAAACAGCGCGAGAGGTGAGTGAGCCCGGACATTGAAAACAGCGCGGGAGGTGAATGAGCCGGGACAGTGAAAACAGCGCGGGAGGTGAGTAAGCCGGGATAGTGAAAACAGCGCGGGAGTTGAGTCAGCCGGGACAGTGAAAACAGCGCGAGTGGTGAGTGAGCAGTGACAGTGAAAACAGCGCGAGTGGAGTCAGCCGGGACAGTGAAAATAGCGCGAGAGGTGAGTGAGCCGGGACATTGAAAGCAGCGCGAGAGGCAAGTGAGCCGGGACAGTGAAAACAGCGCGGGAGCAGAGTGAGCCAGGGCAGTGAAAATAGCGCGATAGGTGAGTGAGCCAGGACACAGAAAAAAGCGCGAGAAGTGAGTGATTCTGGACATTGAAAACAGCGCGTGAGGTGAGTGAGCATGGACACTGAAAACAGCGCGAGAGGTGAGTGAGCCGGGACAGTGAAAACACCGCGAGTGGTGAGTTAGTCGGGACAGTGAAAACAGCGGAAGCGGAGAGTGAGCATTGACATTAAAAACAGCGCGTGTGGAGAGTGAGCCGGGACATTGAAAACAGCGCTGAAGGTGAGTGAGCCGGGACATTGAAAACAGCGCGAGAGGTGAGTGAGCCGGGAAATTGAAAACAGCGCGAGAGCTGAGTGAGCCCGGACATTGAAAACAGCGCGGGAGGTGAGTGAGCCGGGACATTGAAAACAGCGCGGGAGGTGAGTAAGCCGGGATAGTGAAAACAGCGCTGGAGTTGAGTCAGCCGGGACAGTGAAAACAGCGCGAGAGGTGAGTGAGCAGTGACAGTGAAAACAGCGCGAGTGGAGTCAGCCGGGACAGTGAAAACAGCGCGGGAGGTGAGTGAGCCGGGACATTGAAAACAGCGCGAGAGGTGAGTGAGCCGGGACATTGAAAACAGCGCGAGAGCTGAGTGAGTCGGAACAGTGAAAACAGCGGGAGCGGAGAGTGAGCAGTGACAGTGAAAACAGCGCGAGTGGAGAGTGAGCCGGGACATTGAAAACAGAGCGGGAGCTGAATGAGCAGGGACATTGAAAACAGCGCGGGAGCTGAGTGAGCCGGGACTTTGAAAACAGCGCGGGAGTTGAGTGAGCCGGGACATTGAAAAGAGCGCGAGAGGTGAGTGAGCCGGGACATTGAAAACAGCGCGGGAGGTGAGTGAGCCGGGACAGTGAAAACAGCGCGAAAGGTGAGTGAGCCGGGACGGTGAAAACAGCGCGCACGGAGCGTGAGCCTGGACATTGATCAGAGCGCGGGAGCTGACTGAGCCGGGACATTGAAAACAGCGCGGGAGCTGAGTGAGCCGGGACATTGAAAACAGCGCGGGATGTGCGTGAGCCGGGACATTGAAACAGCGCGAGGTGAGTGAGCCGGGACTTTGAAAAAAGCGCAGGAGGTGAGTGAATCGGGACAGTGAAAACAGCGAGAGAGGTGAGTGAGCCGAGAAATTGAAAACAGCGCGAGATGTGAGTGAGCCCGGACATTGAAAACAGCGCGGGAAGTGAGTGAGCCGGGACAGTGAAAACAGCGCGGGAGGTGAGTGAGCCAGGATTGTGAAAAAAGCGCGGGAGTTGAGTGAGCCGGGACAGTGAAAACAGCGGGAGAGGTGAGTGAGCTGGGGCATTGAAAGCAGCGCGAGAGGCAAGTGAGCCGGGACAGTGAAAACAGCGCGGGAGGAGAGTGAGCCAGGGCAGTGAAAATAGCGCGAGAGGTGAGTGAGCCGGGACACAGAAAACAGCGCGAGAAGTGAGTGAGTCTGGACATTGAAAACAGCGCGTGAGGTGAGTGAGCATGGACACTGAAAACAGCGCGAGAGGTGAGTGAGCCGGGACAGTGAAAACAGCGCGAGAGGTGAGTGACCCAGAACAGTGAAAACTGCGCAGGAGGTGCGTGAGCCAGGACAGTGAAAACAGCGGGAGAGGTGAGTGAGCCGGGACATTGAAAACAGCGCGGGAGGTGAGTGAGCCGGGACAGTGAAAACAGCGCGAAAGGTGAGTGAGCCGGGACGGTGAAAACAGCGCGCACGGAGCGTGAGCCGGGACATTGATCAGAGCGCGGGAGCTGACTGAGCCGGGACATTGAAAACAGCGCGGGAGCTGAGTGAGCCGGGACATTGAAAACAGCGCGGGATGTGCGTGAGCCGGGACATTGAAACAGCGCGAGGTGAGTGAGCCGGGACTTTGAAAAAAGCGCAGGAGGTGAGTGAATCGGGACAGTGAAAACAGCGAGAGAGGTGAGTGAGCCGAGAAATTGAAAACAGCGCGAGATGTGAGTGAGCCCGGACATTGAAAACAGCGCGGGAAGTGAGTGAGCCGGGACAGTGAAAACAGCGCGGGAGGTGAGTGAGCCAGGATTGTGAAAAAAGCGCGGGAGTTGAGTGAGCCGGGACAGTGAAAACAGCGCGAGAGGTGAGTGAGCTGGGGCATTGAAAGCAGCGCGAGAGGCAAGTGAGCCGGGACAGTGAAAACAGCGCGGGAGGAGAGTGAGCCAGGGCAGTGAAAATAGCGCGAGAGGTGAGTGAGCCGGGACACAGAAAACAGCGCGAGAAGTGAGTGAGTCTGGACATTGAAAACAGCGCGTGAGGTGAGTGAGCATGGACACTGAAAACAGCGCGAGAGGTGAGTGAGCCGGGACAGTGAAAACAGCGCGAGAGGTGAGTGACCCAGAACAGTGAAAACTGCGCAGGAGGTGCGTGAGCCAGGACAGTGAAAACAGCGCGTGTGGAGTGAGCCGAGACATTGAAAACAGCGCGGGAGGTGAGTGAGCCTGGACATTGAAAACAGCGCGGGAGGTGAGTGAGCCGGGACTGTGAAAACAGCGCGAGAGGTCAGTGAGCCGGGACATTAAAAACAGGGCGAGACGTGAGTGAGCTGGGACAGTGAAAACAGCGCGAGAGGTGAGGGAGCTGGGACAGTGAAAACAGCGCGTGAGGTGAGTGAGCCGGGGCTGTCAAAACAGCGCGAGTGGAGAGTGAGCCGGTACATTGAAAACAGCGCGAGAGGTGAGTGAGCCGGGATAGTGAAAACAGCGCAGGAGTTGAGTGAACCGGGACTGTGAAAACAGCGCGAGAGGTGAGTGAGCCGGGATGGTTAAATACAGCGCGAGAGGTGAGTGAGCCGGGACATTGAAAACAGCGCGAGAGGTGAGTGACCCGTGACATTGAAAACAGCGCGAGAGGTGAATGAGCCGGGACAGTGAAAACAGTGCGGGAGGTGAGTGAGCCGGGACAGTGAAAACAGCGCGAGATGTGAGTGAGCCGGGACATTGAAAATAGCGCGACAGGTCAGTGAGCGGGGACATTGAAAACAGCGCGAGAGGTGAGTGAGGCGGCACATTGAAATCAGCGCGGGAGGTGAGTGAATCGGGACACTGAAAACAGCGCGAGAGGTGAGTGAGCCGGGTAATTGAAAACGGCGCGAGTGGTGAGTGAGCCCGGACATTGAAAACAGCGCAGGAGTTGAGTGAACCGGGACTGTGAAAACAGCGCGAGAGGTGAGTGAGCCGGGACGGTTAAATACAGCGCGAGAGGTGAGTGAGCCGGGACATTGAAAACAGCGCGAGAGGTGAGTGACCCGTGACATTGAAAACAGCGCGAGAGGTGAATGAGCCGGGACAGTGAAAACAGTGCGGGAGGTGAGTGAGCCGGGACAGTGAAAACAGCGCGAGATGTGAGTGAGCCGGGACATTGAAAATAGCGCGACAGGTGAGTGAGCGGGGACATTGAAAACAGCGCGAGAGGTGAGTGAGGCGGCACATTGAAATCAGCGCGGGAGGTGAGTGAATCGGGACACTGAAAACAGCGCGAGAGGTGAGTGAGCCGGGTCATTGAAAACGGCGCGAGTGGTGAGTGAGCCCGGACATTGAAAACAGCGCGAGACGTGAGTGAGCTGGGACAGTAAAAACTGCGCGGGAGGTGAGTGAGCCAGGACAGTGAAAACAGCGCGAGACGTGAGTGAGTCGGAACAGTGAAAACAGCGGGAGCGGAGAGTGAGCAGTGACAGTGAAAACAGCGCGAGTGGAGTGTGAGCCGGGACATTGAAAACAGCGCGGGAGCTTAATGAGCCGGGACATTGAAAACAGCGCGGGAGCTGAGTGAGCCGGGACTTTGAAAACAGCGCGGGAGGTGAGTGAGCCGGGACACTGAAAACAGCGCGGGAGGTGAGTGAGCCGGGAAATTGAAAACAGCGCGAGAGGTGAGTGAGCCCGGACTTTGAAAACAGCGCGGGAGGTGAGTGAGCCGGGACATTGAAAACAGCGAGTGAGGTGAGTGAGCCGGGAAATTGAAAACAGCGCGAGAGGTGAGTGAGCCCGGACAATGAAAACAGCGCGGGAGGTGAATGAGCCGGGACAGTGAAAACAGCGCGGGAGGTGAGTAAGCCGGGATAGTGAAAACAGCGCGGGAGTTGAGTCAGCCGGGACAGTGAAAACAGCGCGAGAGGTGAGTGAGCCGGGACATTGAAAGCAGCGCGAGAGGCAAATGAGCCGGGACAGTGAAAACAGCGCGGGAGCAGAGTGAGCCAGGGCAGTGAAAATAGCGCGATAGGTGAGTGAGCCAGGACACAGAAAAAAGCGCGAGAAGTGAGTGATTCTGGACATTGAAAACAGCGCGTGAGGTGAGTGAGCATGGACACTGAAAACAGCGCGAGAGGTGAGTGAGCCGGGACAGTGAAAACACCGCGTGTGGAGAGTGAGCCGGGACATTGAAAACAGCGCTGAAGGTGAGTGAGCCGGGACATTGAAAACAGCGCGAGAGGTGAGTGAGGCGGCACATTGAAATCAGCGCGGGAGGTGAGTGAATCGGGACACTGAAAACAGCGCGAGAGGTGAGTGAGCCGGGTCATTGAAAACGGCGCGAGTGGTGAGTGAGCCCGGACATTGAAAACAGCGCGAGATGTGAGTGAGCTGGGACAGTAAAAACAGCGCGGGAGGTGAGTGAGCCAGGACAGTGAAAACAGCGCGAGAGGTGAGTGAGTCGGAACAGTGAAAACAGCGGGAGCGGAGAGTGAGCAGTGACAGTGAAAACAGCGCGAGTGGAGTGTGAGCCGGGACATTGAAAACAGCGCGGGAGCTGAATGAGCCGGGACATTGAAAACAGCGCGGGAGCTGAGTGAGCCGGGACATTGAAAACAGCGAGTGAGGTGAGTGAGCCGGGAAATTGAAAACAGCGCGAGAGCTGAGTGAGCCCGGATATTGAAAACAGCGCGGGAGGTGAGTGAGCCGGGACAGTGAAAACAGCGCGGGAGGTGAGTAAGCCGGGATAGTGAAAACAGCGCTGGAGTTGAGTCAGCCGGGACAGTGAAAACAGCGCGAGAGGTGAGTGGGCAGTGACAGTGAAAACAGCGCGAGTGGAGTCAGCCGGGACAGTGAAAACAGCGTGGGAGGTGAGTGAGCCGGGACATTGAAAACAGCGCGAGAGGGGAGTGAGCCGGGACATTGAAAACAGCGCGGGAGGTGAGTGAGCCGGGACAGTGAAAGCAGCGCGAGAGGTGAGTGAGCCGGGACATTAAAAACAGCGCGAGAGGTGAGTGTGCCGGGCCAATGAAAACATCGCGAGAGGTGAGTGAGCCGGGACGGTTAAAACAGCGCGCACGGAGCGTGAGCCGGGATATTGAACAGAGCGCGGGAGCTGAGTGAGCCGGGACATTGAAAACAGCGTGGGAGCTTTGTGAGCCGGGACATTGAAAACAGCGCGGGATGTGTGTGAATCGGGCAGTGAAAACTGCGAGTGAGGTGAGTGAGCCGGGAAATTGAAAACAGCGCGAGAGGTGATTGAGCCCGGACACTGAAAACAGCGCGGGAGGTGAGTGAGCCGGGACAGTGAAAACAGCGCGGGAGGTGAGTAAGCCGGGATAGTGAAAACAGCGCGGGAGTTGAGTCAGCAGGGACAGTTAAAACAGCGCGAGAGGTGAGTGAGCCGGGACATTGAAAGCAGCGCGAGAGGCAAGTGAGCCGGGACAGTGAAAACAGCGCGGGAGCAGAGTAAGCCAGGGCAGTGAAAATAGCGCGAGAGGTGAGTGAGCCAGGACACAGAAAAAAGCGCGAGAAGTGAGTGAGTCTGGACATTGAAAACAGCGCGTGAGGTGAGTGAGCCCGGACATTGAAAACAGCGCGGGAGGTGAGTGAGCCGGGACAGTGAAAACACCGCGAGTGGTGAGTTAGTCGGGACAGTGAAAACAGCGGAAGCGGAGAGTGAGCATTAGCAGTGAAAACAGCGCGTGTGGAGAGTGAGCCGGGACATTGAAAACAGCGCGGGAGCTGAGTTTGCCGTGACATTGAAAACAGCGCGGGATCTGAGTGAGCCGGGACATTGAAAACAGCGCGGGAGGTGAGTGAGCCTGGACATTGAAAACAGCGCGAGAGGTGAGTGAGCCGGGACATTGAGAACAGTGCGGGAGGTGAGTCAGCCGGGACTGTGAAAACAGCGCGAGAGGTGAGTGAGCCGGGACATTAAAAACAGCGCGAGAGGTGAGTGAACTGGGACAGTGAAAACAGCGCGAGAGGTGAGTGAGGTGGGACAGTGAAAGCAGCGCGGGAGGCGAGTGAGCCGCGACAGTGAAAACAGCGCGAGTGGAGAGTGAGCGGGTACATTGAAAACAGCGCGAGAGGTGAGTGAGCATGGACAGTGAAAACTGCGCGGGAGGTGCGTGAGCCAGGACAGTGAAAACAGCGGGAGAGGTGAGTTTGTCAGGACAGTGAAAACAGCGGAAGCGGAGCGTGAGCATTGACAGTGAAAACAGCGCCTGCGGAGAGTGAGCCGGGACATTGAAAACAGCGCGGGAGCTGAGTGAGCCGTGACATTGAAAACAGCGCGGGAGCTGAGTGAGCCGGGACTTTGAAAACAGCGCGGGAGATGAGTGAGCCTGGACATTGAAAACAGCGCGAGAGGTGAGTGAGCCGGGACATTGAGAACAGCGCGGGAGGTGAGTGAGCCGGGACTGTGAAAACAGCGCGAGAGGTGAGTGAGCCGGAACATTAAAAACAGCGCGAGAGGTGAGTGAGCTGGGACAGTGAAAACAGCGCGAGAGGTGAATGAGGTGGGACAGTGAAAACAGCGCGGGAGGTGAGTGAGCCGGGACAGTGAAAACAGCGCGAGTGGAGAGTGAGCCGGTACATTGAAAACAGCGCGAGAGGTGAGTGAGCCGGGATAGTGAAAACAGCGCAGGAGTTGAGTGAGCCGGGACTGTGAAAACAACGCGAGAGGTGAGTGAGCCAGGACGGTTAAATACAGCGCGAGAGGTGAGTGACACTTGACATTGAAAACAGCGCGTGAGGTGAGTGAGCCGGGACATTGAGAACAGCGCGGGAGGTGAGTGAGCCGGGACATTGAAAACAGCGCGTGTGGTGAGTGAGCATGGACATTGAAAACAGTGCGAGAGGTGAGTGAGCCGGGACATTGAAAACAGCGCGAGAGGTGAGTGAGCCGGATCATTGAAAACGGCGCGAGAGGTGAGTGAGCCCGGACATTGAAAACAGCGCGGGAGGTGAGTGAGCCGGGACAGTGAAAACAGCGCGTGAGCTGAGTGAGCCGGGACAGTGAAAACAGCGCGGGAGGTGAGTGAGCCGGGAAATTGAAAACAGCGCGAGAGGTGAGTGAGCCGGGCCATTGAAAGCAGCGCGAGAGGCAAGTGAGCAGGGACATTGAAAAAAGCGCGTGAGGTGAGTGAGCCTGGACATTGAAAACAGCGCGAGAGGTGAGTGAGCCAGGACAGTGAAAACAGCGCGAAAGGTTAGTGAGCCGGGACAGTGAAAACAGCGCGGGAGGTAAGTGAGCCGGGACAGTGAAAAAAGCTGCAGAGGTGTGTTAGTCCTGACAGTGAAAGCAGCGGGAGCGGAGAGTGAGCAGTGACAGTGGAAACAGCGCGAGAGGTGAGTGAGCTGGGACATTGAAAACAGCGCGGGAGCCGAGTGAGCAGGGACATTGAAAACAGCGCGGGAGCTGAGTGAGCCGGGACATTGAAAACAGCGCGGGAGCAGAGTGAGCCGGGATATTGAAATCAGCGCGGGATGTGATTGAGCCGGGACAATGAAAGCAGCGCGAGAGGCAAGTGAGCCGGGACAGTGAAAACAGTGCGTGAGCTGAGTGAGCCGGGACAGCGAAAATACCGCGAGAGGTGAGTGAACAGGCACATAGAAAAAAGCGCGAGATGTGAGTGAGCCTGGACATTAAAAACAGCGCGAGAGGTGAGTGAGCCGGGACATTAAAAACTGCGCGAGAGGTGAGTGAGCCGGGACATTGAAAGCAGCGCGAGAGGCAAGTGAGCCCGGACAGTGAAAACAGCGCGGGAGCAGAGTGAGCCAGGGCAGTGAAAACAGCGCGAGAGGTGAGTGAGCCGGGACACAGAAAAAAGCGCGTGAAGTGAGTGAGTCTGGACCTTGGAAACAGAGCGTGAGGTGAGTGATCATGGACACCGAAAACAGCGCGAGAGGTGAGTGAGCCGGGAGAGTGAAAACAGCGCGAGAGGTAAGTGAGCCGTGACAGTGAAAAATACTGGAGAGGTGAGTTATTCGGGACAGTGAAAGCAGAGGGAGCGGAGAGTGAGCAGTGACAGTGAAAACAGCGCGAGAGGTGAGTGAGCCGGGACATTGAATACAGCGCGGGAGCTGAGCGAGCAGGGACATTGAAATCAGCGCGAGAGGTTAGTGAGCCGAGTGAGCCGGGATAGTGAAAACAGCGCAGAAGTTGAGTGAGCCGGGACTGTGATAACAGAGCGAGAGGTGAGTGAGCCGGGACAGTTAAATACAGCGCGAATGGTGAGTGAGCCGGGACATTGAAAACAGCGCGAGAGGTGAATGAGCCGGCACAGTGAAACCAGCGCGGGAGGTGAGTGAGCCGGGACATTGAAAACAGCGCGAGAGGTGAGTGAGCCGGGAAATTGAAAACAGCGCGAGAGGTGAGTGAGCCCGGACATTGAAAACAGCGCGGGAGGTGAGTGAGCTGGGACAGTGAAAACAGCGCGAGAGGTGAGGGAGCTGGGACAGTGAAAACAGCGCGTGAGGTGAGTGAGCCGGTTCTGTCAAAACAGCGCGAGTGGAGAGTGAGCCGGTACATTGAAAACAGCGCGAGAGGTGAGTGAGCCGGGATAGTGAAAACAGCGCAGGAGTTGAGTGAACCGGGACTGTGAAAACAGCGCGAGAGGTGAGTGAGCCGGGATGGTTAAATACAGCGCGAGAGGTGAGTGAGCCGGGACATTGAAAACAGCGCGAGAGGTGAGTGACCCGTGACATTGAAAACAGCGCGAGAGGTGAATGAGCCGGGACAGTGAAAACAGTGCGGGAGGTGAGTGAGCCGGGACAGTGAAAACAGCGCGAGATGTGAGTGAGCCGGGACATTGAAAATAGCGCGACAGGTGAGTGAGCGGGGACATTGAAAACAGCGCGAGAGGTGAGTGAGGCGGCACATTGAAATCAGCGCGGGAGGTGAGTGAATCGGGACACTGAAAACAGCGCGAGAGGTGAGTGAGCCGGGTAATTGAAAACGGCGCGAGTGGTGAGTGAGCCCGGACATTGAAAACAGCGCAGGAGTTGAGTGAACCGGGACTGTGAAAACAGCGCGAGAGGTGAGTGAGCCGGGACGGTTAAATACAGCGCGAGAGGTGAGTGAGCCGGGACATTGAAAACAGCGCGAGAGGTGAGTGACCCGTGACATTGAAAACAGCGCGAGAGGTGAATGAGCCGGGACAGTGAAAACAGTGCGGGAGGTGAGTGAGCCGGGACAGTGAAAACAGCGCGAGATGTGAGTGAGCCGGGACATTGAAAATAGCGCGACAGGTGAGTGAGCGGGGACATTGAAAACAGCGCGAGAGGTGAGTGAGGCGGCACATTGAAATCAGCGCGGGAGGTGAGTGAATCGGGACACTGAAAACAGCGCGAGAGGTGAGTGAGCCGGGTCATTGAAAACGGCGCGAGTGGTGAGTGAGCCCGGACATTGAAAACAGCGCGAGACGTGAGTGAGCTGGGACAGTAAAAACTGCGCGGGAGGTGAGTGAGCCAGGACAGTGAAAACAGCGCGAGACGTGAGTGAGTCGGAACAGTGAAAACAGCGGGAGCGGAGAGTGAGCAGTGACAGTGAAAACAGCGCGAGTGGAGTGTGAGCCGGGACATTGAAAACAGCGCGGGAGCTTAATGAGCCGGGACATTGAAAACAGCGCGGGAGCTGAGTGAGCCGGGACTTTGAAAACAGCGCGGGAGGTGAGTGAGCCGGGACACTGAAAACAGCGCGGGAGGTGAGTGAGCCGGGAAATTGAAAACAGCGCGAGAGGTGAGTGAGCCCGGACTTTGAAAACAGCGCGGGAGGTGAGTGAGCCGGGACATTGAAAACAGCGAGTGAGGTGAGTGAGCCGGGAAATTGAAAACAGCGCGAGAGGTGAGTGAGCCCGGACAATGAAAACAGCGCGGGAGGTGAATGAGCCGGGACAGTGAAAACAGCGCGGGAGGTGAGTAAGCCGGGATAGTGAAAACAGCGCGGGAGTTGAGTCAGCCGGGACAGTGAAAACAGCGCGAGAGGTGAGTGAGCCGGGACATTGAAAGCAGCGCGAGAGGCAAATGAGCCGGGACAGTGAAAACAGCGCGGGAGCAGAGTGAGCCAGGGCAGTGAAAATAGCGCGATAGGTGAGTGAGCCAGGACACAGAAAAAAGCGCGAGAAGTGAGTGATTCTGGACATTGAAAACAGCGCGTGAGGTGAGTGAGCATGGACACTGAAAACAGCGCGAGAGGTGAGTGAGCCGGGACAGTGAAAACACCGCGTGTGGAGAGTGAGCCGGGACATTGAAAACAGCGCTGAAGGTGAGTGAGCCGGGACATTGAAAACAGCGCGAGAGGTGAGTGAGGCGGCACATTGAAATCAGCGCGGGAGGTGAGTGAATCGGGACACTGAAAACAGCGCGAGAGGTGAGTGAGCCGGGTCATTGAAAACGGCGCGAGTGGTGAGTGAGCCCGGACATTGAAAACAGCGCGAGATGTGAGTGAGCTGGGACAGTAAAAACAGCGCGGGAGGTGAGTGAGCCAGGACAGTGAAAACAGCGCGAGAGGTGAGTGAGTCGGAACAGTGAAAACAGCGGGAGCGGAGAGTGAGCAGTGACAGTGAAAACAGCGCGAGTGGAGTGTGAGCCGGGACATTGAAAACAGCGCGGGAGCTGAATGAGCCGGGACATTGAAAACAGCGCGGGAGCTGAGTGAGCCGGGACATTGAAAACAGCGAGTGAGGTGAGTGAGCCGGGAAATTGAAAACAGCGCGAGAGCTGAGTGAGCCCGGATATTGAAAACAGCGCGGGAGGTGAGTGAGCCGGGACAGTGAAAACAGCGCGGGAGGTGAGTAAGCCGGGATAGTGAAAACAGCGCTGGAGTTGAGTCAGCCGGGACAGTGAAAACAGCGCGAGAGGTGAGTGGGCAGTGACAGTGAAAACAGCGCGAGTGGAGTCAGCCGGGACAGTGAAAACAGCGTGGGAGGTGAGTGAGCCGGGACATTGAAAACAGCGCGAGAGGGGAGTGAGCCGGGACATTGAAAACAGCGCGGGAGGTGAGTGAGCCGGGACAGTGAAAGCAGCGCGAGAGGTGAGTGAGCCGGGACATTAAAAACAGCGCGAGAGGTGAGTGTGCCGGGCCAATGAAAACATCGCGAGAGGTGAGTGAGCCGGGACGGTTAAAACAGCGCGCACGGAGCGTGAGCCGGGATATTGAACAGAGCGCGGGAGCTGAGTGAGCCGGGACATTGAAAACAGCGTGGGAGCTTTGTGAGCCGGGACATTGAAAACAGCGCGGGATGTGTGTGAATCGGGCAGTGAAAACTGCGAGTGAGGTGAGTGAGCCGGGAAATTGAAAACAGCGCGAGAGGTGATTGAGCCCGGACACTGAAAACAGCGCGGGAGGTGAGTGAGCCGGGACAGTGAAAACAGCGCGGGAGGTGAGTAAGCCGGGATAGTGAAAACAGCGCGGGAGTTGAGTCAGCAGGGACAGTTAAAACAGCGCGAGAGGTGAGTGAGCCGGGACATTGAAAGCAGCGCGAGAGGCAAGTGAGCCGGGACAGTGAAAACAGCGCGGGAGCAGAGTAAGCCAGGGCAGTGAAAATAGCGCGAGAGGTGAGTGAGCCAGGACACAGAAAAAAGCGCGAGAAGTGAGTGAGTCTGGACATTGAAAACAGCGCGTGAGGTGAGTGAGCCCGGACATTGAAAACAGCGCGGGAGGTGAGTGAGCCGGGACAGTGAAAACACCGCGAGTGGTGAGTTAGTCGGGACAGTGAAAACAGCGGAAGCGGAGAGTGAGCATTAGCAGTGAAAACAGCGCGTGTGGAGAGTGAGCCGGGACATTGAAAACAGCGCGGGAGCTGAGTTTGCCGTGACATTGAAAACAGCGCGGGATCTGAGTGAGCCGGGACATTGAAAACAGCGCGGGAGGTGAGTGAGCCTGGACATTGAAAACAGCGCGAGAGGTGAGTGAGCCGGGACATTGAGAACAGTGCGGGAGGTGAGTCAGCCGGGACTGTGAAAACAGCGCGAGAGGTGAGTGAGCCGGGACATTAAAAACAGCGCGAGAGGTGAGTGAACTGGGACAGTGAAAACAGCGCGAGAGGTGAGTGAGGTGGGACAGTGAAAGCAGCGCGGGAGGCGAGTGAGCCGCGACAGTGAAAACAGCGCGAGTGGAGAGTGAGCGGGTACATTGAAAACAGCGCGAGAGGTGAGTGAGCATGGACAGTGAAAACTGCGCGGGAGGTGCGTGAGCCAGGACAGTGAAAACAGCGGGAGAGGTGAGTTTGTCAGGACAGTGAAAACAGCGGAAGCGGAGCGTGAGCATTGACAGTGAAAACAGCGCCTGTGGAGAGTGAGCCGGGACATTGAAAACAGCGCGGGAGCTGAGTGAGCCGTGACATTGAAAACAGCGCGGGAGCTGAGTGAGCCGGGACTTTGAAAACAGCGCGGGAGATGAGTGAGCCTGGACATTGAAAACAGCGCGAGAGGTGAGTGAGCCGGGACATTGAGAACAGCGCGGGAGGTGAGTGAGCCGGGACTGTGAAAACAGCGCGAGAGGTGAGTGAGCCGGAACATTAAAAACAGCGCGAGAGGTGAGTGAGCTGGGACAGTGAAAACAGCGCGAGAGGTGAATGAGGTGGGACAGTGAAAACAGCGCGGGAGGTGAGTGAGCCGGGACAGTGAAAACAGCGCGAGTGGAGAGTGAGCCGGTACATTGAAAACAGCGCGAGAGGTGAGTGAGCCGGGATAGTGAAAACAGCGCAGGAGTTGAGTGAGCCGGGACTGTGAAAACAACGCGAGAGGTGAGTGAGCCAGGACGGTTAAATACAGCGCGAGAGGTGAGTGACACTTGACATTGAAAACAGCGCGTGAGGTGAGTGAGCCGGGACATTGAGAACAGCGCGGGAGGTGAGTGAGCCGGGACATTGAAAACAGCGCGTGTGGTGAGTGAGCATGGACATTGAAAACAGTGCGAGAGGTGAGTGAGCCGGGACATTGAAAACAGCGCGAGAGGTGAGTGAGCCGGATCATTGAAAACGGCGCGAGAGGTGAGTGAGCCCGGACATTGAAAACAGCGCGGGAGGTGAGTGAGCCGGGACAGTGAAAACAGCGCGTGAGCTGAGTGAGCCGGGACAGTGAAAACAGCGCGGGAGGTGAGTGAGCCGGGAAATTGAAAACAGCGCGAGAGGTGAGTGAGCCGGGCCATTGAAAGCAGCGCGAGAGGCAAGTGAGCAGGGACATTGAAAAAAGCGCGTGAGGTGAGTGAGCCTGGACATTGAAAACAGCGCGAGAGGTGAGTGAGCCAGGACAGTGAAAACAGCGCGAAAGGTTAGTGAGCCGGGACAGTGAAAACAGCGCGGGAGGTAAGTGAGCCGGGACAGTGAAAAAAGCTGCAGAGGTGTGTTAGTCCTGACAGTGAAAGCAGCGGGAGCGGAGAGTGAGCAGTGACAGTGGAAACAGCGCGAGAGGTGAGTGAGCTGGGACATTGAAAACAGCGCGGGAGCCGAGTGAGCAGGGACATTGAAAACAGCGCGGGAGCTGAGTGAGCCGGGACATTGAAAACAGCGCGGGAGCAGAGTGAGCCGGGATATTGAAATCAGCGCGGGATGTGATTGAGCCGGGACAATGAAAGCAGCGCGAGAGGCAAGTGAGCCGGGACAGTGAAAACAGTGCGTGAGCTGAGTGAGCCGGGACAGCGAAAATACCGCGAGAGGTGAGTGAACAGGCACATAGAAAAAAGCGCGAGATGTGAGTGAGCCTGGACATTAAAAACAGCGCGAGAGGTGAGTGAGCCGGGACATTAAAAACTGCGCGAGAGGTGAGTGAGCCGGGACATTGAAAGCAGCGCGAGAGGCAAGTGAGCCCGGACAGTGAAAACAGCGCGGGAGCAGAGTGAGCCAGGGCAGTGAAAACAGCGCGAGAGGTGAGTGAGCCGGGACACAGAAAAAAGCGCGTGAAGTGAGTGAGTCTGGACCTTGGAAACAGAGCGTGAGGTGAGTGATCATGGACACCGAAAACAGCGCGAGAGGTGAGTGAGCCGGGAGAGTGAAAACAGCGCGAGAGGTAAGTGAGCCGTGACAGTGAAAAATACTGGAGAGGTGAGTTATTCGGGACAGTGAAAGCAGAGGGAGCGGAGAGTGAGCAGTGACAGTGAAAACAGCGCGAGAGGTGAGTGAGCCGGGACATTGAATACAGCGCGGGAGCTGAGCGAGCAGGGACATTGAAATCAGCGCGAGAGGTTAGTGAGCCGAGTGAGCCGGGATAGTGAAAACAGCGCAGAAGTTGAGTGAGCCGGGACTGTGATAACAGAGCGAGAGGTGAGTGAGCCGGGACAGTTAAATACAGCGCGAATGGTGAGTGAGCCGGGACATTGAAAACAGCGCGAGAGGTGAATGAGCCGGCACAGTGAAACCAGCGCGGGAGGTGAGTGAGCCGGGACATTGAAAACAGCGCGAGAGGTGAGTGAGCCGGGAAATTGAAAACAGCGCGAGAGGTGAGTGAGCCCGGACATTGAAAATAGCGCGGGAGGTGAGTGAGCCGGGACAGTGAAAACAGCGCGGGACCTGAGTGAGCCGGGATAGTGAAAACAGCGTGGGAATTAAGTGAGCCGGGACAGTGAAAACAGCGCGAGAGGTGAGTGAGCCAGGCCATTGAAAGCAGCGCGAGAGGCAAGTGAGATGGGACAGTGACAAGAGCGCGGGAGCTGAGTGAGCCGGGACAGTGAAAACATCGCGAGATGTGAGTGAGCTGGGACATTGAAAATAGCGCGACAGGTGAGTGAGCCGGGACAGTGAAAACAGCGTGGGAGGTGAGTGAGCCGGGACATTGAAAACAGCGCGAGAGGTGAGTGAGGCGGCACATTGAAATCAGCGCGGGAGGTGAGTGAGCCGGGACATTGAAAACACCGCGGGAGCTGAGTGAGCAGGGACATTGAATACAGCGCGGGAGCTGAGCGAGCAGGGACATTGAAAACAGCGCGAGAGGTTAGTGAGCCGAGTGAGCCGGGATAGTGAAAAAAGCGCAGAAGTTGAGTGAGCCGGGACTGTGATAACAGAGCGAGAGGTGAGTGAGCCGGGACAGTTAAATACAGCGCGAGTGGTGAGTGAGCCGGGACATTGAAAACAGCGCGAGAGGTGAGTGACCCGTGACATTGCAAACAGCGCGAGAGGTGAATGAGCCGGGACAGTGAAACCAGCGCGGGAGGTGAGTGAGCCGGGACATTGAAAACAGCGCGAGAGGTGAGTGAGCCGGGAAATTGAAAACAGCGCGAGAGGTGAGAGAGCCCGGACATTGAAAACAGCGCGGGAGGTGAGTGAGCCGGGACAGTGAAAACAACGCGGGAGGTGAGTGAGCCGGGATAGTGAAAACAGCGTGGGAATTAAGTGAGCCGGGACAGTGAAAACAGCGCGAGAGGTGAGTGAGCCAGGCCATTGAAAGCAGCGCGAGAGGCAAGTGAGACGGGACAGTGAAAACAGCGCGGGAGCAGAGTGAGCCAGGGCAGTGAAAATAGCGCGAGAGGTGAGTGAGCCGGGACACAGAAAAAGCGAGAGAAGTGAGTGAGTCTGGACAATGAAAACAGCGCGTGAGGTGAGTGAGCATGGGCACTGAAAACAGTGCGGGAGCTGAGTGAGTCGGGACTTTGAAAACAGCGCGGGAGGTGAGTGAGCCTGGCCATTGAAAACAGCGCGAGAGGTGAGTGAGCCGGGACATTGAAAACAGCGCGGGAGGTGAGTGAGCCAGGACTGTGAAAACAGCGCGAGAGGTGCGTGAGCCGGGACATTAAAAACAGCGCGAGAGGTGAGTGAGCTGGGACAGTGAAAACAGCGCGAGAGGTGAGTGAGCTGGGACAGTGAAAACAGCGCGGGAGGTGAGTGAGCCAGGACAGTGAAAACAGCGCGAGTGGAGAGTGAGCCGGTGCATTGAAAACAGCGCGAGAGGTGAGTGAGCCGGGATAGTGAAAACAGCGCAGGATTTGAGTGAGCGGGGACTGTGAAAACATCGCGAGAGGTGAGTGAGCCGGGACGGTTAAATAAAGCGCGAGAGGTGAGTGAGCCGGGACATTGAAAACAGCGCGAGAGGTGAGTGACCCGTGACATTGAAAACAGCGCGAGAGGTGAATGAGCCGGGACAGTGAAAACAGCACGGGAGGTGAGTGAGCCGGGACAGTGAAAACATCGCGAGATGTGCGTGAGCCGGGACATTGAAAATAGCGCGACAGGTGAGTGAGCCGGGACAGTGAAAACAGCGTGGGAGGTGAGTGAGCCGGGATATTGAAAACAGCGCGAGACGTGAGTGAGGCGGCACATTGAAATCAGCGCGGGAGCTGAGTGAGCCGGGACAGTGAAAACATCGCGAGATGTGAGTGAGCCGGGACATTGAAAATAGCGCGACAGGTGAGTGAGCCGGGACAGTGAAAACAGCGTGGGAGGTGAGTGAGCCGGGACATTGAAAACAGCGCGAGAGGTGAGTGAGGCGGCACATTGAAATCAGCGCGGGAGGTGAGTGAATCGGGACACTGAAAACAGCGCGAGAGATGAGTGAGCCGGGTCATTAAAAACGGGCGAGAGGTGAGTGAACCCAGACATTGAAAACAGCGCGGGAGGTGAGTGAGCCGGGACAGTGAAAACAGCGTGGGAGATGAGTGAGCCGGGACATTGAAAATAGCGCGACAGGTGAGTGAGCCGGGAAATTGAAAACAGCGCGAGAGGTGAGTGAGTCGGAACAGTGAAAACAGCTGGAGCGGAGAGTGAGCAGTGACAGTGAAAACAGCGCGAGTGGAGAGTGAGCCGGGACATTGAAAACAGAGCGGGAGCTGAATGAGCAGGGACATTGAAAACAGCGCGGGAGTTGAGTGAGCCGGGACATTGAAAAGAGCGCGAGAGGTGAGTGAGCCGGGACATTGAAAACAGCGCGGGAGGTGAGTGAGCCGGGACAGTGAAAACAGCGCGGGAGGTGAGTGAGCCAGGATTGTGAAAACAGCGCGGGAGTTGAGTGAGCCGGGACAGTGAAAACAGCGCGAGAGGTGAGTGAGCTGGGGCATTGAAAGCAGCGCGAGAGGCAAGTGAGCCGGGACAGTGAAAACAGCGCGGGAGGAGAGTGAGCCAGGGCAGTGAAAATAGCGCGAGAGGTGAGTGAGCCGGGACACAGAAAACAGCGCGAGAAGTGAGTGAGTCTGGACATTGAAAACAGCGCGTGAGGTGAGTGAGCATGGACACTGAAAACAGCGCGAGAGGTGAGTGAGCCGGGACAGTGAAAACAGCGCGAGAGGTGAGTGAGCCAGAACAGTGAAAACTGCGCAGGAGGTGCGTGAGCCAGGACAGTGAAAACAGCGGGAGAGGTGAGTTAGTCGGGACAGTGAAAACAGCGGAAGCGGAGAGTGAGCATTGACAGTGAAAACAGCGCGTGTGGAGTGAGCCGAGACATTGAAAACAGCGCGGGAGGTGAGTGAGCCGGGACATTAAAAACAGCGCGAGACGTGAGTGAGCTGGGACAGTGAAAACAGCGCGAGAGGTGAGGGAGCTGGGACAGTGAAAACAGCGCGTGAGGTGAGTGAGCCGGGGCTGTGAAAACAGCGCGAGTGGAGAGTGAGCCGGTACATTGAAAACAGCGCGAGAGGTGAGTGAGCCGGGATAGTGAAAACAGCGCAGGAGTTGAGTGAGCCGGGACTGTGAAAACAGCGCGAGAGGTGAGTGAGCCGGGACGGTTAAATACAGCGCGAGAGGTGAGTGAGCCGGGACATTGAAAACAGCGCGAGAGGTGAGTGACCCGTGACATTGTAAACAGCGCGAGAGGTGAATGAGCCGGGACAGTGAAAACAGTGCGGGAGGTGAGTGAGCCGGGACAGTGAAAACAGCGCGAGATGTGAGTGAGCCGGGACATTGAAAATAGCGCGACAGGTGAGTGAGCGGGGACATTGAAAACAGCGCTGAAGGTGAGTGAGCCGGGACATTGAAAACAGCGCGAGAGGTGAGTGAGGCGGCACATTGAAATCAGCGCGGGAGGTGAGTGAATCGGGACACTAAAAACAGCGCGAGAGGTGAGTGAGCCGGGTCATTGAAAACGGCGCGAGTGGTGAGTGAGCCCGGAGATTGAAAACAGCGCGAGAGGTGAGTGAGCTGGGACAGTAAAAACTGCGCGGGAGGTGAGTGAGCCAGGACAGTGAAAACAGCGCGAGACGTGAGTGAGTCGGAACAGTG
The DNA here is from genome assembly GCF_047496885.1 of Scyliorhinus torazame. Lineage (NCBI taxonomy): Eukaryota > Metazoa > Chordata > Chondrichthyes > Carcharhiniformes > Scyliorhinidae > Scyliorhinus > Scyliorhinus torazame. The sequence continues at coordinate 116,197,548 of NC_092718.1, forward strand.
AAAACAGCGGGAGCGGAGAGTGAGCAGTGACAGTGAAAACAGCGCGAGTGGAGTGTGAGCCGGGACATTGAAAACAGCACGGGAGCTTAATGATCCGGGACATGGAAAACAGCGCGGGAGCTGAGTGAGCCGGGACTTTGAAAACAGCGCGGGAGTTGAGTGAGCCGGGACACTGAAAACAGCGCGGGAGGCGAGTGAGCCGGGAAATTGAAAACAGCGCGAGAGGTGAGTGAGCCCGGACTTTGAAAACAGCGTGGGAGGTGAGTGAGCCGGGACATTGAAAACAGCGAGTGAGGTGAGTGAGCCGGGAAATTGAAAACAGCGCGAGAGGTGAGTGAGCCCGGACATTGAAAACAGCGCGGGAGGTGAATGAGCCGGGACAGTGAAAACAGCGCGGGAGGTGAGTAAGCCGGGATAGTGAAAACAGCGCAGGAGTTGAGTCAGCCGGGACACTGAAAACAGCGCGAGAGGTGAGTGAGCAGTGACAGTGAAAACAGCGCGAGTGGAGTCAGCCGGGACAGTGAAAATAGCGCGAGAGGTGAGTGAGCCGGGATATTGAAAGCAGCGCGAGAGGCAAATGAGCCGGGACAGTGAAAACAGCGCGGGAGCAGAGTGAGCCAGGGCAGTGAAAATAGCGCGATAGGTGAGTGAGCCAGGACACAGAAAAAAGCGCGAGAAGTGAGTGATTCTGGACATTGAAAACAGCGCGTGAGGTGAGTGAGCATGGACACTGAAAACAGCGCGAGAGGTGAGTGAGCCGGGACAGTGAAAACACCGCGAGTGGTGAGTTAGTCGGGACAGTGAAAACAGCGGAAGCGGAGAGTGAGCATTGACATTGAAAACAGCGCGTGTGGAGAGTGAGCCGGGACATTGAAAACAGCGCTGAAGGTGAGTGAGCCGGGACATTGAAAACAGCGCGAGAGATGAGTGAGGCGGCACATTGAAATCAGCGCGGGAGGTGAGTGAATCGGGACACTGAAAACAGCGCGAGAGGTGAGTGAGCCGGGTCATTGAAAACGGCGCGAGTGGTGAGTGAGCCCGGACATTGAAAACAGCGCGAGAGGTGAGTGAGCTGGGACAGTAAAAACAGCGCGGGAGGTGAGTGAGCCAGGACAGTGAAAACAGCGCGAGAGGTGAGTGAGTCGGAACAGTGAAAACAGCGGGAGCGGAGAGTGAGCAGTGACAGTGAAAACAGCGCGAGTGGAGTGTGAGCCGGGACATTGAAAACAGCGCGGGAGCTGAATGAGCCTGGACATTGAAAACAGCGCGGGAGCTGAGTGAGCCGGGACATTGAAAACAGCGAGTGAGGTGAGTGAGCCGGGAAATTGAAAACAGCGCGAGAGCTGAGTGAGCCCGGATATTGAAAACAGCGGGAGGTGAGTGAGCCGGGACATTGAAAACAGCGCGGGAGGTGAGTAAGCCGGGATAGTGAAAACAGCGCTGGAGTTGAGTCAGCCGGGACAGTGAAAACAGCGCGAGAGGTGAGTGGGCAGTGACAGTGAAAACAGCGCGAGTGGAGTCAGCCGGGACAGTGAAAACAGCGCGGGAGGTGAGTGAGCCGGGACATTGAAACCAGCGCGAGAGGTGAGTGAGCCGGGACATTGAAAACAGCGCGGGAGGTGAGTGAGCCGGGACAGTGAAAGCAGCACGAGAGGTGAGTGAGCCGGGACGGTGAAAACAGCGCGCACGGAGCGTGAGCCGGGATATTGAACAGAGCGCGGGAGCTGAGTGAGCCGGGACATTGAAAACAGCGTGGGAGCTGAGTGAGCCGGGACATTGAAAACAGCGCGGGATGTGTGTGAATCGGGCAGTGAAAACAGCGAGTGAGGTGAGTGAGCCGGGAAATTGAAAACAGCGCGAGAGGTGATTGAGCCCGGACATTGAAAACAGCGTGGGAGGTGAGTGAGCCGGGACAGTGAAAACAACGCGGGAGGTGAGTAAGCCGGGATAGTGAAAACAGCGCGGGAGTTGAGTCAGCAGGGACAGTTAAAACAGCGCGAGAGGTGAGTGAGCCGGGACATTGAAAGCAGCGCGAGAGGCAAGTGAGCCGGGACAGTGAAAACAGCGTGGGAGCAGAGTGAGCCAGGGCAGTGAAAATAGCGCGAGAGGTGAGTGAGCCAGGACACAGAAAAAAGCGCGAGAAGTGAGTGAGTCTGGACATTGAAAACAGCGCGTGAGGTGAGTGAGCCCGGACATTGAAAACAGCGCGGGAGGTGAGTGAGCCGGGACAGTGAAAACACCGCGAGTGGTGAGTTAGTCGGGACAGTGAAAACAGCGGAAGCGGAGAGTGAGCATTGACAGTGAAAACAGCGCGTGTGGAGAGTGAGCCGGGACATTGAAAACAGTGCGGGAGCTGAGTGAGCCGTGACATTGAAAACAGCGCGGGATCTGAGTGAGCCGGGACATTGAAAACAGCGCGGGAGGTGAGTGAGCCTGGACATTGAAAACAGCGCGAGAGGTGAGTGAGCCGGGACATTGAGAACAGCGCGGGAGGTGAGTCAGCCGGGACTGTGAAAACTGCGCGAGAGGTGAGTGAACCGGGACATTAAAAACAGCGCGAGAGGTGAGTGAGCTGGGACAGTGAAAACAGCGCGAGAGGTGAGTGAGGTGGGACAGTGAAAGCAGCGCGGGAGGCGAGTGAGCCGCGACAGTGAAAACAGCGCGAGTGGAGAGTGAGCGGGTACATTGAAAACAGCGCGAGAGGTGAGTGAGCATGGACAGTGAAAACTGCGCGGGAGGTGCGTGAGCCAGGACAGTGAAAACAGCGGGAGAGGTGAGTTTGTCAGGACAGTGAAAACAGCGGAAGCGGAGCGTGAGCATTGACAGTGAAAACAGCGCCTGTGGAGAGTGAGCCGGGACATTGAAAACAGCGCGGGAGCTGAGTGAGCCGTGACATTGAAAACAGCGCGGGAGCTGAGTGAGCAGGGACTTTGAAAACAGCGCGGGAGGTGAGTGAGCCTGGACATTGAAAACAGCGCGAGAGGTGAGTGAGCCGGGACATTGAGAACAGCGCGGGAGGTGAGTGAGCCGGGACTGTGAAAACAGCGCGAGAGGTGAGTGAGCCGGGACATTAAAAACAGCGCGAGAGGTGAGTGAGCTGGGATAGTGAAAACAGCGCGAGAGGTGAGTGAGGTGGGACAGGGAAAACAGCGCGGGAGGTGAGTGAGCCGGGAAAGTGAAAACAGCGCGAGTGGAGAGTGAGCCGGTACATTGAAAACAGCGCGAGAGGTGAGTGAGCCGGGATAGTGAAAACAGCGCAGGAGTTGAGTGAGCCGGGACTGTGAAAACAACGCGAGAGGTGAGTGAGCCAGGACGGATAAAAACAGCGCGAGAGGTGAGTCACACGTGACATTGAAAACAGCGCGTGAGGTGAGTGAGCCGGGACATTGAGAACAGCGCGGGAGGTGAGTGAGCCGGGACATTGAAAACAGCGCGTGTGGTGAGTGAGCCGGGACATTGAAAACAGCGCGAGAGGTGAGTGAGCCGGATCATTGAAAACTGCGCGAGAGGTTGGTGAGCCCGGACATTGAAAACAGCGCGGGAGGTGAGTGAGCCGGGACAGTGAAAACAGCGCGGGAGCTGAGTGAGCCGGGACAGTGAAAACAGCGCGGGAGGTGAGTGAGCCGGGAAATTGAAAACAGCGCGAGAGGTGAGTGAGCCGGGACATTGAAAGCAGCGCGAGAGGCAAGTGAGCAGGGACATTGAAAAAAGCGCGTGAGGTGAGTGAGCCTGGACATTGAAAACACCGCGAGAGGTGAATGAGCCAGGACAGTGAAAACAGCGCGAAAGGTTAGTGAGCCGGGACAGTGAAAACAGCGCGGGAGGTAAGTGAGCCGGGACAGTGAAAAAAGCTGCAGAGGTGTGTTAGTCCTGACAGTGAAAGCAGCGGGAGCGGAGAGTGAGCAGTGACAGTGAAAACAGCGCGAGAGGTGAGTGAGCTGGGACATTGAAAACAGCGCGGGAGTTGAGTCAGCCGGGACAGTGAAAACAGCGCGGGAGGTGAGTAAGCCGGGATAGTGAAAACAGCGCGGGAGTTGAGTCAGCCGGGACAGTGAAAACAGCGCGAGAGGTGAGTGAGCAGTGACAGTGAAAACAGCGCGAGTGGAGTCAGCCGGGACAGTGAAAATAGCGCGAGAGGTGAGTGAGCCGGGATATTGAAAGCAGCGCGAGAGGCAAATGAGCCGGGACAGTGAAAACAGCACGGGAGCAGAGTGAGCCAGGGCAGTGAAAATAGCGCGATAGGTGAGTGAGCCAGGACACAGAAAAAAGCGCGAGAAGTGAGTGATTCTGGACATTGAAAACAGCGCGTGAGGTGAGTGAGCATGGACACTGAAAACAGCGCGAGAGGTGAGTGAGCCGGGACAGTGAAAACACCGCGAGTGGTGAGTTAGTCGGGACAGTGAAAACAGCGGAAGCGGAGAGTGAGCATTGACATTGAAAACAGCGCGTGTGGAGAGTGAGCCGGGACATTGAAAACAGCGCTGAAGGTGAGTGAGCCGGGACATTGAAAACAGCGCGAGAGATGAGTGAGGCGGCACATTGAAATCAGCGCGGGAGGTGAGTGAATCGGGACACTGAAAACAGCGCGAGAGGTGAGTGAGCCGGGTCATTGAAAACGGCGCGAGTGGTGAGTGAGCCCGGACATTGAAAACAGCGCGAGAGGTGAGTGACCTGGGACAGTAAAAACAGCGCGGGAGGTGAGTGAGCCAGGACAGTGAAAACAGCGCGAGAGGTGAGTGAGTCGGAACAGTGAAAACAGCGGGAGCGGAGAGTGAGCAGTGACAGTGAAAACAGCGCGAGTGGAGTGTGAGCCGGGACATTGAAAACAGCGCGGGAGCTGAATGAGCCGGGACATTGAAAACAGCGCGGGAGCTGAGTGAGCCGGGACATTGAAAACAGCGAGTGAGGTGAGTGAGCCGGGAAATTGAAAACAGCGCGAGAGCTGAGTGAGCCCGGATATTGAAAACAGCGGGAGGTGAGTGAGCCGGGACAGTGAAAACAGCGCGGGAGGTGAGTAAGCCGGGATAGTGAAAACAGCGCTGGAGTTGAGTCAGCCGGGACAGTGAAAATAGCGCGAGAGGTGAGTGGGCAGTGACAGTGAAAACAGCGCGAGTGGAGTCAGCCGGGACAGTGAAAACAGCGCGGGAGGTGAGTGAGCCGGGACATTGAAACCAGCGCGAGAGGTGAGTGAGCCGGGACATTGAAAACAGCGCGGGAGGTGAGTGAGCCGGGACAGTGAAAGCAGCACGAGAGGTGAGTGAGCCGGGACATTACAAGCAGCACGAGAGGTGAGTGTGCCGGGCCAATGAAAACATCGCGAGAGGTGAGTGAGCCGGGACGGTGAAAACAGCGCGCACGGAGCGTGAGCCGGGATATTGAACAGAGCGCGGGAGTTGAGTGAGCCGGGACATTGAAAACAGCGTGGGAGCTGAGTGAGCCGGGACATTGAAAACAGCGCGGGATGTGTGTGAATCGGGCAGTGAAAACAGCGAGTGAGGTGAGTGAGCCGGGAAATTGAAAACAGCGCGAGAGGTGATTGAGCCCGGACATTGAAAACAGCGTGGGAGGTGAGTGAGCCGGGACAGTGAAAACAGCGCGGGAGGTGAGTAAGCCGGGATAGTGAAAACAGCGCGGGAGTTGAGTCAGCAGGGACAGTTAAAACAGCGCGAGAGGTGAGTGAGCCGGGACATTGAAAGCAGCGCGAGAGGCAAGTGAGCCGGGACAGTGAAAACAGCGTGGGAGCAGAGTGAGCCAGGGCAGTGAAAATAGCGCGAGAGGTGAGTGAGCCAGGACAGTGAAAAAAGCGCGAGAAGTGAGTGAGTCTGGACATTGAAAACAGCGCGTGAGGTGAGTGAGCCCGGACATTGAAAACAGCGCGGGAGGTGAGTGAGCCGGGACAGTGAAAACACCGCGAGTGGTGAGTTAGTCGGGACAGTGAAAACAGCGGAAGCGGAGAGTGAGCATTGACAGTGAAAACAGCGCGTGTGGAGAGTGAGCCGGGACATTGAAAACAGTGCGGGAGCTGAGTGAGCCGTGACATTGAAAACAGCGCGGGATCTGAGTGAGCCGGGACATTGAAAACAGCGCGGGAGGTGAGTGAGCCTGGACATTGAAAACAGCGCGAGAGGTGAGTGAGCCGGGACATTGAGAACAGCGCGGGAGGTGAGTCAGCCGGGACTGTGAAAACAGCGCAAGAGGTGAGTGAACCGGGACATTAAAAACAGCGCGAGAGGTGAGTGAGCTGGGACAGTGAAAACAGCGCGAGAGGTGAGTGAGGTGGGACAGTGAAAGCAGCGCGGGAGGCGAGTGAGCCGCGACAGTGAAAACAGCGCGAGTGGAGAGTGAGCGGGTACATTGAAAACAGCGCGAGAGGTGAGTGAGCATGGACAGTGAAAACTGCGCGGGAGGTGCGTGAGCCAGGACAGTGAAAACAGCGGGAGAGGTGAGTTTGTCAGGACAGTGAAAACAGCGGAAGCGGAGCGTGAGCATTGACAGTGAAAACAGCGCCTGTGGAGAGTGAGCCGGGACATTGAAAACAGCGCGGGAGCTGAGTGAGCCGTGACATTGAAAACAGCGCGGGAGCTGAGTGAGCAGGGACTTTGAAAACAGCGCGGGAGGTGAGTGAGCCTGGACATTGAAAACAGCGCGAGAGGTGAGTGAGCCGGGACATTGAGAACAGCGCGGGAGGTGAGTGAGCCGGGACTGTGAAAACAGCGCGAGAGGTGAGTGAGCCGGGACATTAAAAACAGCGCGAGAGGTGAGTGAGCTGGGATAGTGAAAACAGCGCGAGAGGTGAGTGAGGTGGGACAGGGAAAACAGCGCGGGAGGTGAGTGAGCCGGGAAAGTGAAAACAGCGCGAGTGGAGAGTGAGCCGGTACATTGAAAACAGCGCGAGAGGTGAGTGAGCCGGGATAGTGAAAACAGCGCAGGAGTTGAGTGAGCCGGGACTGTGAAAACAACGCGAGAGGTGAGTGAGCCAGGACGGTTAAAAACAGCGCGAGAGGTGAGTGACACGTGACATTGAAAACAGCGCGTGAGGTGAGTGAGCCGGGACATTGAGAACAGCGCGGGAGGTGAGTGAGCCGGGACATTGAAAACAGCGCGTGTGGTGAGTGAGCCGGGACATTGAAAACAGCGCGAGAGGTGAGTGAGCCGGATCATTGAAAACTGCGCGAGAGGTGAGTGAGCCCGGACATTGAAAACAGCGCGGGAGGTGAGTGAGCCGGGACAGTGAAAACAGCGCGGGAGCTGAGTGAGCCGGGACAGTGAAAACAGCGCGGGAGGTGAGTGAGCCGGGGAATTGAAAACAGCGCGAGAGGTGAGTGAGCCGGGACATTGAAAGCAGCGCGAGAGGCAAGTGAGCAGGGACATTGAAAAAAGCGCGTGAGGTGAGTGAGCCTGGACATTGAAAACACCGCGAGAGGTGAATGAGCCAGGACAGTGAAAACAGCGCGAAAGGTTAGTGAGCCGGGACAGTGAAAACAGCGCGGGAGGTAAGTGAGCCGGGACAGTGAAAAAAGCTGCAGAGGTGTGTTAGTCCTGACAGTGAAAGCAGCGGGAGCGGAGAGTGAGCAGTGACAGTGAAAACAGCGCGAGAGGTGAGTGAGCTGGGACATTGAAAACAGCGCGGGAGCCAAGTGAGCAGGGACATTGAAAACAGCGCGGGAGCTGAGTGAGCCGGGACATTGAAAACAGCGCGGGAGCAGAGTGAGCCGGGATATTGAAATCAGCGCGGGATGTGATTGAGCCGGGACATTGAAAGCAGCGCGAGAGGCAAGTGAGCCGGGACAGTGAAAACAGCGCGTGAGCTGAGTGAGCCGGGACAGCGAAAATACCGCGAGAGGTGAGTGAACAGGGACATAGAAAAAAGCGCGAGATGTGAGTGAGCCTGGACATTAAAAACAGCGCGAGAGGTGAGTGAGCCGGGACATCAAAAACTGCGCGAGAGGTGAGTGAGCCGGGACATTGAAAGCAGCGCGAGAGGCAAGTGAGCCGGGACAGTGAAAACAGCGCGGGAGCAGAGTGAGCCAGGGCAGTGAAAACAGCGCGAGAGGTGAGTGAGCCGGGACACAGAAAAAAGCGCGTGAAGTGAGTGAGTCTGGACATTGGAAAAAGCGCGTGAGGTGAGTGATCATGGACACCAAAAACAGCGCGAGAGGTGAGTGAGCCGGGACAGTGAAAACAGCGCGAGAGGTAAGTGAGCCGTGACAGTGAAAAATACTGGAGAGGTGAGTTATTCGGGACAGTGAAAGCAGAGGGAGCGGAGAGTGAGCAGTGACAGTGAAAACAGCGCGAGAGGTGAGTGAGCCGGGACATTGAAAACACCGCGGGAGCTGAGTGAGCAGGGACATTGAAAACAGCGCGGGAGCTGAGCGAGCAGGGACATTGAAAACAGCGCGAGAGGTGAGTGAGCCGAGTGAGCCTGGATAGTGAAAACAGCGCAGAAGTTGAGTTAGCCGGGACTGTGATAACAGAGCGAGAGGTGAGTGAGCCGGGACAGTTAAATACAGCGCGAGTGGTGAGTGAGCCGGGACATTGAAAACAGCGCGAGAGGTGAGTGACCCGTGACATTGAAAACAGCGCGAGAGGTGAATGAGCCGGGACAGTGAAACCAGCGCGGGAGGTAAGTGAGCCGGGACATTGAAAACAGCGCGAGAGGTGAGTGAGCCGGGAAATTGAAAACAGCGCGAGAGGTGAGTGAGCCCGGACATTGAAAACAGCGCGGGAGGTGAGTGAGCCGGGACAGTGAAAACAGCGCGGGAGGTGAGTGAGCCGGGTTAGTGAAAACAGCGTGGGAATTAAGTGAGCCGGGACAGTGAAAACAGCGCGAGAGGTGAGTGAGCCAGGCCATTGAAAGCAGCGCGAGAGGCAAGTGAGACGGGACAGTGAAAACAGCGCGGGAGCAGAGTGAGCCAGGGCAGTGAAAATAGCGCGAGAGGTGAGTGAGTCGGGACACAGAAAAAAGCGAGAGAAGTGAGTGAGTCTGGACATTGAAAACAGCGCGTGAGGTGAGTGAGCATGGACACTGAAAACAGTGCGGGAGCTGAGTGAGTCGGGACTTTGAAAACAGCGCGGGAGGTGAGTGAGCCTGGCCATTGAAAACAGCGCGAGAGGTGAGTGAGCCGGGACATTGAAAACAGCGCGGGAGGTGAGTGAGCCAGGACTGTGAAAACAGCGCGAGATATGCGTGAGCCGGGACATTAAAAACAGCGCGAGAGGTGAGTGAGCTGGGACAGTGAAAACAGCGCGAGAGGTGAGTGAGCTGGTACAGTGAAAACAGCGCGGGAGGTGAGTGAGCCAGGACAGTGAAAACAGCGCGAGTGGAGAGTGAGCCGGTGCATTGAAAACAGCGCGAGAGGTGAGTGAGCCGGGATAGTGAAAACAGCGCAGGATTTGAGTGAGCCGGGACTGTGAAAACAGCGCGAGAGGTGAGTGAGCCGGGACGGTTAAATACAGCGCGAGAGGTGAGTGAGCCGGGACAGTGAAAACAGCGCGAGAGGTAAGTGACACGTGACATTGAAAACAGCGTGAGAGGTGAATGAGCCGGGACAGTGAAAACAGCACGGGAGGTGAGTGAGCCGGGACAGTGAAAACATCGCGAGATGTGAGTGAGCCGGGACATTGAAAATAGCGCGACAGGTGAGTGAGCCGGGACAGTGAAAACAGCGTGGGAGGTGAGTGAGCCGGGATATTGAAAACAGCGCGAGACGTGAGTGAGGCGGCACATTGAAATCAGCGCGGGAGGTGAGTGAATCGGGACACTGAAAACAGCGCGAGAGATGAGTGAGCCGGGTCATTGAAAACGGCGCGAGAGGTGAGTGAGCCCGGACATTGAAAACAGCGCAGAAGGTGAGTGAGCCGGGACAGTGAAAACAGTGCGGGAGCTGAGTGAGCCGGGACAGTGAAAACATCGCGAGATGTGAGTGAGCCGGGACATTGAAAATAGCGCGACAGGTGAGTGAGCCGGGACAGTGAAAACAGCGTGGGAGGTGAGTGAGCCGGGACATTGAAAACAGCGCGAGAGGTGAGTGAGGCGGCACATTGAAATCAGCGCGGGAGGTGAGTGAATCGGGACACTGAAAACAGCGCGAGAGATGAGTGAGCCGGGTCATTGAAAACGGGCGAGAGGTGAGTGAACCCAGACATTGAAAACAGCGCGGGAGGTGAGTGAGCCGGGACAGTGAAAACAGCGTGGGAGATGAGTGAGCTGGGACATTGAAAATAGCGCGACAGGTGAGTGAGCCGGGAAATTGAAAACAGCGCGAGAGGTGAGTAAGGTGGGACATTGAAAGCAGCGCGAGAGGCAAGTGAACAGGGACAGTGGAAACAGCGCGTGGGCTGAGTGAGTGGGGACAGTAAAAATAGCGTGAGAGGTGAGTGAGCCGTGACATAGAAAAAAGCGCGAGAGGTGAGTGAGCCTGGACATTGAAAAAAACCGCGTGAGGTGTGTGAGCCTGGGCATTGAAAACAGCGAGAGAGGTGAGTGAGCCGGGACAGTGAAAACAGCGCGAAAGGTTAGTGAGCCGGGACAGTGAAAACAGCGGGGGAGGTGACTGAGCCATGACAGTTAAAACAGCGGGAGCGGAGAGTGAGCAGTGACAGTGAAAACAGCGCGAGTGGAGAGTGAGCCGGGACATTGAAAACAGCGCGAGAGGTGAGTGAGCCGGGACATTGAAAACAGCGCGGGAGGTGATTGAGCCGGGACAGTGAAAACATCGCGAGAGGTGAGTGAGCCGGGACATTACAAGCAGCGCGAGAGGTGAGTGTGCCGGGCCAATGAAAACATCGCGAGAGGTGAGTGAGCCGGGACGGTGAAAACAGCGCGCACGGAGCGTGAGCCGGGATATTGAACAGAGCGCGGGAATTGAGTGAGCCAGGACATTGAAAACAGCGTGGGAGCTGAGTGAGCCGGGACATTGAAAACAGCGCGGGATGTGTGTGAATCGGGCAGTGAAAACAGCGAGTGAGGTGAGTGAGCCGGGAAATTGAAAACAGCGCGAGAGGTGATTGAGCCCGGACATTGAAAACAGCGTGGGAGGTGAGTGAGCCGGGACAGTGAAAACAGCGCGGGAGGTGAGTAAGCCGGGATAGTGAAAACAGCGCGGGAGTTGAGTCAGCAGGGACAGTTAAAACAGCGCGAGAGGTGAGTGAGCCGGGACATTGAAAGCAGCGCGAGAGGCAAGTGAGCCGGGACAGTGAAAACAGCGTGGGAGCAGAGTGAGCCAGGGCAGTGAAAATAGCGCGAGAGGTGAGTGAGCCAGGACACTGAAAAAAGCGCGAGAAGTGAGTGAGTCTGGACATTGAAAACAGCGCGTGAGGTGAGTGAGCCCGGACATTGAAAACAGCGCGGGAGGTGAGTGAGCCGGGACAGTGAAAACACCGCGAGTGGTGAGTTAGTCGGGACAGTGAAAACAGCGGAAGCGGAGAGTGAGCATTGACAGTGAAAACAGCGCGTGTGGAGAGTGAGCCGGGACATTGAAAACAGTGCGGGAGCTGAGTGAGCCGTGACATTGAAAACAGCGCGGGATCTGAGTGAGCCGGGACATTGAAAACAGCGCGGGAGGTGAGTGAGCCTGGACATTGAAAACAGCGCGAGAGGTGAGTGAGCCGGGACATTGAGAACAGCGCGGGAGGTGAGTCAGCCGGGACTGTGAAAACAGCGCGAGAGGTGAGTGAACCGGGACATTAAAAACAGCGCGAGAGGTGAGTGAGCTGGGACAGTGAAAACAGCGCGAGAGGTGAGTGAGGTGGGACAGTGAAAGCAGCGCGGGAGGCGAGTGAGCCGCGACAGTGAAAACAGCGCGAGTGGAGAGTGAGCGGGTACATTGAAAACAGCGCGAGAGGTGAGTGAGCATGGACAGTGAAAACTGCGCGGGAGGTGCGTGAGCCAGGACAGTGAAAACAGCGGGAGAGGTGAGTTTGTCAGGACAGTGAAAACAGCGGAAGCGGAGCGTGAGCATTGACAGTGAAAACAGCGCCTGTGGAGAGTGAGCCGGGACATTGAAAACAGCGCGGGAGCTGAGTGAGCCGTGACATTGAAAACAGCGCGGGAGCTGAGTGAGCAGGGACTTTGAAAACAGCGCGGGAGGTGAGTGAGCCTGGACATTGAAAACAGCGCGAGAGGTGAGTGAGCCGGGACATTGAGAACAGCGCGGGAGGTGAGTGAGCCGGGACTGTGAAAACAGCGCGAGAGGTGAGTGAGCCGGGACATTAAAAACAGCGCGAGAGGTGAGTGAGCTGGGATAGTGAAAACAGCGCGAGAGGTGAGTGAGGTGGGACAGGGAAAACAGCGCGGGAGGTGAGTGAGCCGGGAAAGTGAAAACAGCGCGAGTGGAGAGTGAGCCGGTACATTGAAAACAGCGCGAGAGGTGAGTGAGCCGGGATAGTGAAAACAGCGCAGGAGTTGAGTGAGCCGGGACTGTGAAAACAACGCGAGAGGTGAGTGAGCCAGGACGGTTAAAAACAGCGCGAGAGGTGAGTGACACGTGACATTGAAAACAGCGCGTGAGGTGAGTGAGCCGGGACATTGAGAACAGCGCGGGAGGTGAGTGAGCCGGGACATTGAAAACAGCGCGTGTGGTGAGTGAGCCGGGACATTGAAAACAGCGCGAGAGGTGAGTGAGCCGGATCATTGAAAACTGCGCGAGAGGTGAGTGAGCCCGGACATTGAAAACAGCGCGGGAGGTGAGTGAGCCGGGACAGTGAAAACAGCGCGGGAGCTGAGTGAGCCGGGACAGTGAAAACAGCGCGGGAGGTGAGTGAGCCGGGAAATTGAAAACAGCGCGAGAGGTGAGTGAGCCGGGACATTGAAAGCAGCGCGAGAGGCAAGTGAGCAGGGACATTGAAAAAAGCGCGTGAGGTGAGTGAGCCTGGACATTGAAAACACCGCGAGAGGTGAATGAGCCAGGACAGTGAAAACAGCGCGAAAGGTTAGTGAGCCGGGACAGTGAAAACAGCGCGGGAGGTAAGTGAGCCGGGACAGTGAAAAAAGCTGCAGAGCTGTGTTAGTCCTGACAGTGAAAGCAGCGGGAGCGGAGAGTGAGCAGTGACAGTGAAAACAGCGCGAGAGGTGAGTGAGCTGGGACATTGAAAACAGCGCGGGAGCCAAGTGAGCAGGGACATTGAAAACAGCGCGGGAGCTGAGTGAGCCGGGACATTGAAAACAGCGCGGGAGCAGAGTGAGCCGGGATATTGAAATCAGCGCGGGATGTGATTGAGCCGGGACATTGAAAGCAGCGCGAGAGGCAAGTGAGCCGGGACAGTGAAAACAGCGCGTGAGCTGAGTGAGCCGGGACAGCGAAAATACCGCGAGAGGTGAGTGAACAGGGACATAGAAAAAAGCGCGAGATGTGAGTGAGCCTGGACATTAAAAACAGCGCGAGAGGTGAGTGAGCCGGGACATTAAAAACTGCGCGAGAGGTGAGTGAGCCGGGACATTGAAAGCAGCGCGAGAGGCAAGTGAGCCGGGACAGTGAAACCAGCGCGGGAGCAGAGTGAGCCAGGGCAGTGAAAACAGCGCGAGAGGTGAGTGAGCCGGGACACAGAAAAAAGCGCGTGAAGTGAGTGAGTCTGGACATTGGAAAAAGCGCGTGAGGTGAGTGATCATGGACACCAAAAACAGCGCGAGAGGTGAGTGAGCCGGGACAGTGAAAACAGCGCGAGAGGTAAGTGAGCCGTGACAGTGAAAAATACTGGAGAGGTGAGTTATTCGGGACAGTGAAAGCAGAGGGAGCGGAGAGTGAGCAGTGACAGTGAAAACAGCGCGAGAGGTGAGTGAGCAGGGACATTGAAAGCAGCGCGGGAGCTGAGCGAGCAGGGACATTGAAAACAGCGCGAGAGGTGAGTGAGCCGAGTGAGCCTGGATAGTGAAAACAGCGCAGAAGTTGAGTGAGCCGGGACTGTGATAACAGAGCGAGAGGTGAGTGAGCCGGGACAGTTAAATACAGCGCGAGTGGTGAGTGAGCCGGGACATTGAAAACAGCGCGAGAGGTGAGTGACCCGTGATATTGAAAACAGCGCGAGAGGTGAATGAGCCGGGACAGTGAAACCAGCGCGGGAGGTAAGTGAGCCGGGACATTGAAAACAGCGCGAGAGGTGAGTGAGCCGGGAAATTGAAAACAGCGCGAGAGGTGAGTGAGCCCGGACATTGAAAACAGCGCGGGAGGTGAGTGAGCCGGGACAGTGAAAACAGCGCGGGAGGTGAGTGAGCCGGGATAGTGAAAACAGCGTGGGAATTAAGTGAGCCGGGACAGTGAAAACAGCGCGAGAGGTGAGTGAGCCAGGCCATTGAAAGCAGCGCGAGAGGCAAGTGAGACGGGACAGTGAAAACAGCGCGGGAGCAGAGTGAGCCAGGGCAGTGAAAATAGCGCGAGAGGTGAGTGAGTCGGGACACAGAAAAAAGCGAGAGAAGTGAGTGAGTCTGGACATTGAAAACAGCGCGTGAGGTGAGTGAGCATGGACACTGAAAACAGTGCGGGAGCTGAGTGAGTCGGGACTTTGAAAACAGCGCGGGAGGTGAGTGAGCCTGGCCATTGAAAACAGCGCGAGAGGTGAGTGAGCCGGGACATTGAAAACAGCGCGGGAGGTGAGTGAGCCAGGACTGTGAAAACAGCGCGAGATATGCGTGAGCCGGGACATTAAAAACAGCGCGAGAAGTGAGTGAGCTGGGACAGTGAAAACAGCGCGAGAGGTGAGTGAGCTGGTACAGTGAAAACAGCGCGGGAGGTGAGTGAGCCAGGACAGTGAAAACAGCGCGAGTGGAGAGTGAGCCGGTGCATTGAAAACAGCGCGAGAGGTGAGTGAGCCGGGATAGTGAAAACAGCGCAGGATTTGAGTGAGCCGGGACTGTGAAAACAGCGCGAGAGGTCAGTGAGCCGGGACGGTTAAATACAGCGCGAGAGGTGAGTGAGCCGGGACATTGAAAACAGCGCGAGAGGTAAGTGACACGTGACATTGAAAACAGCGTGAGAGGTGAATGAGCCGGGACAGTGAAAACAGCACGGGAGGTGAGTGAGCCGGGACAGTGAAAACATCGCGAGATGTGAGTGAGCCGGGACATTGAAAATAGCGCGACAGGTGAGTGAGCCGGGACAGTGAAAACAGCGTGGGAGGTGAGTGAGCCGGGATATTGAAAACAGCGCGAGACGTGAGTGAGGCGGCACATTGAAATCAGCGCGGGAGGTGAGTGAATCGGGACACTGAAAACAGCGCGAGAGATGAGTGAGCCGGGTCATTGAAAACGGCGCGAGAGGTGAGTGAGCCCGGACATTGAAAACAGCGCAGAAGGTGAGTGAGCCGGGACAGTGAAAACAGTGCGGGAGCTGAGTGAGCCGGGACAGTGAAAACATCGCGAGATGTGAGTGAGCCGGGACATTGAAAATAGCGCGACAGGTGAGTGAGCCGGGACAGTGAAAACAGCGTGGGAGGTGAGTGAGCCGGGACATTGTAAACAGCGCGAGAGGTGAGTGAGGCGGCACATTGAAATCAGCGCGGGAGGTGAGTGAATCGGGACACTGAAAACAGCGCGAGAGATGAGTGAGCCGGGTCATTGAAAACGGGCGAGAGGTGAGTGAACCCAGACATTGAAAACAGCGCGGGAGGTGAGTGAGCCGGGACAGTGAAAACAGCGTGGGAGATGAGTGAGCTGGGACATTGAAAATAGCGCGACAGGTGAGTGAGCCGGGAAATTGAAAACAGCGCGAGAGGTGAGTAAGGTGGGACATTGAAAGCAGCGCGAGAGGCAAGTGAACAGGGACAGTGGAAACAGCGCGTGGGCTGAGTGAGTGGGGACAGTAAAAATAGCGTGAGAGGTGAGTGAGCCGTGACATAGAAAAAAGCGCGAGAGGTGAGTGAGCCTGGACATTGAAAAAAACCGCGTGAGGTGTGTGAGCCTGGGCATTGAAAACAGCGAGAGAGGTGAGTGAGCCGGGACAGTGAAAACAGCGCGAAAGGTTAGTGAGCCGGGACAGTGAAAACAGCGGGGGAGGTGACTGAGCCATGACAGTTAAAACAGCGGGAGCGGAGAGTGAGCAGTGACAGTGAAAACAGCGCGAGTGGAGAGTGAGCCGGGACATTGAAAACAGCGCGAGAGGTGAGTGAGCCGGGACATTGAAAACAGCGCGGGAGGTGATTGAGCCGGGACAGTGAAAACATCGCGAGAGGTGAGTGAGCCGGGACGGTGAAAACAGCGCGATACGTGAGTGACCGGGGACATTGAAAACAGCGCGCACGGAGAGTGAGCCGGGACATTGAACAGAGCACGGGAGCTGAGTGAGCCGGGACATTGAACCCAGCGCGGGAGCTGAATGAGCCGGGACATTGATAATAGCGCAGAATGTGTGTGAGCCGGGACATTGAAACAGCGCGAGGTGAGTGAGCCGGGACATTGAAAAAAGCGCAGGAGGTGAGTGAATCGGGACAGTGAAAACAGCGCGAGAGGTGAGTGAGCCGGGAAATTGAAAACAGCGCGAGAGGTGAGTGAGCTCGGACATTGAAAACAGCGCGGGAGGTGAGTGAGCCGGGTCTTGAAAACAGCACGGGAGGTGAGTGAGCCGGGATAGTGAAAACAGCGCGGGAATTGAGTGAGCCGGGATAGTGAAAATAGCGCGAGAGGTGAGTGAGCCGGGACATTGAAAGCAGCGCGAGAGGCAAGTGAGCCGGGACAGTGAAAACCGCGAGGGAGCAGCGTGAGCCAGGGCAGTGAAGATAGCGCGAGACGTGAGTGAGCCGGGACACAGAAAAAAGCGCGAGAAGTGAGTGAGTCCGGACATTGAAAACAGCGCGTGAGGTGAGTGAGCATGGACACTGAAAACAGCGCGAGAGGTGAGTGAGCCGGGACAGTGAAAACAGCGCGAGAGGTGAGTGAGCCGGGACAGTGAAAACTGCGTGTATGGTGCGTGAGCCAGGACAGTGAAAACAGCGGGAGAGGTGAGTTAGTCAGGACAGTGAAAACAGCGGAAGCGGAGAGTGAGCATTGACATTGAAAACAGCGCGGGAGGTGAGTGAGCCTGGCCATTCAAAACAGCGCGAGAGGTGAGTGAGCCGGGACATTGAAAACAGCGCGGGAGGTGAGTGAGCCGGGACTGTGAAAACAGCGCGAGAGGTGAGTGAGCCGGGACAGTGAAAACAGCGCGGGATGTGAGTGAGCCGGGATAGTGAAAACATCGCGAGATGTGAGTGAGCCGGGGCATTGAAAATAGAGCGACAGGTGAGTGAGCCGGGACAGTGAAAACAGCGCGGGAGTGGGTGAGCCGGAACATTGAAAATAGCGCGAGAGGTGAGAGAGCCGGGACATTTAAAACAGCGCGGGATGTGAGTGAGCCGGGACTGTGAAAATAGCGGGAGAGGTGAGTGAGCCGGGAAATTAAAAACAGCGCGGGAAGTGAGTGAGCCGGGACAGTGAAAACAGCGCGAGAGGTGAGTTAGCTGGGACAGTGAAAACAGCGCGGGGGTTGAGTGAGCCGGGACAGTGAAAACACCGCGAGAGTTGAGAGAGCCGGGACGGTGAATACAGCGTGAGGGGAGCGTGAGCCGGGACATTGAACAGAGTGCAGGAGCTGAGTGAGCCGGGACATTGAAAACAGCGCGGGAGCTGAGTGAGCCGAGATATTGAAAACAGCGCAGGAGGTGAGTGAATCGGGATAGTGAAAACATCCCGGGAGGTGAGTGAGCCGGGACAGTGAAAACATCGCGGGATTTCAATGAGCCGGGACATTGAAAACAGAGCAGGAGGTGAGTGAATCGGGACAGTGAAAACAGCGCGAGAGGTGAGTGAGCCCGGACATTGAAAACAGCGCGGGAGGTGAGTGAGCCGGGACAGTGAAAACAGCGCGGGAGGTGAGTGAGCCGGGACAGTGAAAACATCGCGGGATTTGAGTGACCCGGGACAGTGAAAACAGTGCGAGAGGTGAGTGAGCATGGACACTGAAAACAGCGCAAGAGGTGAGTTAGCCGGGACAGTGAAAACAGCGCCAGAGGTGAGTGAGACGGGACAGTGAAAACAGCACGGGAGGTGCGTGAGCCAGGACAGTGAAAACAGCGGGAGAGGTGAGTTAGTCGGGACAGTGAAAACAGCGGGAGTGGAGAGTGGCATTGACAGTGAAAACAGCGCGTGTGGAGAGTGAGCCGGGACATTGAAAACAGCGCGGGAGCTGAGTGAGCCGGAACAGTGAAAACAGCGCGGGAGCTGAGTGAGACGGGTCAGTGAAAATAGCGCGAGAGTTGAGTGAGCCGGGACATGGAAAACGCGCGTGTGGTGAGTGAGCCGGGACATTGAAAACAGCGCGGGAGCTGAGTGAGCCGGGACATTGAAATCAGCGCGGGATGTGAGTGAGCCGGGACATTGAAAACAGCGCGGCAGCTGAGTGCGCCGGGACATTGAAAACAGCACAGCAGCTGAGTGAGCCGGGCCATTGAAAGCAGCGCGGGAGGTGAGAGAGCCGGGACATTGAAAACAGCGCGAGAGGTGAGTGAGCCGGGACTGTGAAAACAGCGGGAGAGGTGAGTGAGCCGGGACATTGAAAACAGCGCGGGAGCTGAGTGCGCCGGGACATTGAAAACAGCAAGGGAGCTGAGTGATCCGGGCCATTGAATGCAGCGCGGGAGGTGAATGAGCCGGGACATTGAAAACAACGCGAGAGGTGAGAGAGGCGGGACATTTAAAACAGCGCGGGAGGTGAGTGAGCGGGGACTGTGAAAACAGCGGGAGATGTGAGTGAGCCGGGAAATGAAAAACAGTGCGGAAAGTGAGTGAGCCGGGACAGTGAAAACAGCGCGAGAGGTGAGTGAGCCGGGACAGTGAAAACAGCGCGGGAGTTGAGTGAGCCGGGACAGTGAAAACACCGCGAGAAGTGAGTGAGCCGGGACGGTGAAAACAGCGCGAGAGGTGAGTGGCCCGGGACATTGAATACAGCGCGAGCGGAGCGTGAGCCGGGACATTGAACAGAGTGCGGGAGCTGAGTGAGCCGGGACATTGAAAACAGCGCGGGAGCTGAGTGAGCCGGGACATTGAAATCAGCGCGGGATGTGAGTGAGCCGGGACATTGAAAACAGCGCGAGAGGTGAGTGAGCCGGGATATTGAAAACAGCGCAGGAGGTGAGTGAATCGGGACAGTGAAAACAGCGCGGGAGGTCAGTGAGCCGGGACAGTGAAAACATCGCGGGATTTGAATGATCCGGGACATTGAAAATAGCGCGAGAGTTGAGTGAGCCGGGACATTGAAAACAGCGCGAGAGGTGAGTGAGCCGGGATAGCGAAAACAGCGCGAGAGGTGAGTGAGTCGGGACATTGAAAACAGCAAGGGAGTTGAGTGAGCCGGGACATTGAAAACAGCGCAGGGGGTGAGTGAATCGGAACAGTGAAAACAGCGCGGGAGGTGAGTGAGCCGGGACAGTGAAAACATCGCGGGAGCCGAGTGAGACGTGCAAGTGAAAATAGCGCGAGAGTTGAGTGAGCCGGGATATAGAAAAACGCGCGTGAGGTAAGTGAGCCGGGATATTGAAAACAGCGTGAGAGGTGAGTGACCGGGATAGTGAATACAGCGCGAGAGGCGAGTGAGTCGGGACAGTGAAAACAGCGGGAGCGGAGAGTGAGCAGTGACAGTGAAAACAGCGCATGTGGAGAGTGAGCCGGGACATTGAAAACAGCGCGGGAGCTGAGTGCGCCGGGCCATTGAAAGCAGCGCGGGACGTGAGTGAGCCGGGACATTGAAAACAACGCGAGAGGTGAGAGAGCCGGGACATTTAATACAGCGCGGAAGGTGAGTGAGCCGGGACTGTGAAAACAGCGGGAGATGTGAGTGAGGCGGGAAATTAAAAACAGTGCGGGAAGTGAGTGAGCCGGGACAGTGAAAACAGCGCGAGAGGTGAGTCAGCCGGGTCAGTGAAAACAACGCGGGAGTTGAGTGAGCCGGGACAGTGAAAACACCGCGAGAGGTGAGTGAGCCGGGACGGTGAAAACAGCGCGAGAGGTGAGTGACCCGTGACATTGAATACAGCGCGAGCGGAGCGTGAGCCGGGACATTGAACAGAGTGCGGGAGCTGAGTTAGCCGGGACATTGAAAACAGCGCGGGAGCTGAGTGAGCCGGGACATTGAAATCAGCGCGGGATGTAAGTGAGCCGGGACATTGAAAACAGCGCGAGAGGTGAGTGAGCCGGGATATTGAAAACAGCGCAGGAGGTGAGTGAATCGGGACAGTGAAAACAGCGCGGGATTTGAATGAGCTGGGACAATGAAAATAGCGCGAGAGTTGAGTGAGCCGGGACTTAGAAAAACGCGCGTGAGTTGAGTGAGCCGGGACATTGAAAACAGCGCGAGAGGTGAGTGAGTCGGGACAGTGAAAACAGCGCGAGCGAGAGTGAGCAGTGACAGTGAAAACAGCGCGAGTGGAGAGTGAGCCGGGACAGTGAAAACAGCGCGGGAGGTGAGTGAGCCGGGACAGTGAAAACATCGCGGGATTTGTGTATGCCGGGACAGTGAAAACAGCGCGAGAGGTGAGTGAGCAGGGACATTGAAAGCAGCGCGAGAGGCAAGTGAGCCGGGACAGTGAAAACAGCGCGGGAGCGGATTGAGCCGGGGCAGTGAAAATAGCGCGAAAGGTGTGTGAGCCGGGACACAGAAAAAAGCGCGAGAAGTGAGTGAGACTGGACATTGAAAACAGCGCGTGAGGTGAGTGAGCCGGGACAGTTAAAACAGCGCGGGAGGTGCGGGAGCCAGGACAGTGAACACAGCGGGAGAGGTGAGTTAGTCGGGACAGTGAAAACAGCGGGAGCGGAGAGTGGCATTGACTGTGAAAACAGCGCGTGTGGAGAGTGAGCCGGGACATTGAAAACAGCGCGGGAGCTGAGTGAGCCGGAACAGTGAAAACAGCTCGGGAGCTGAGTGAGACGGGCCAGTGAAAATAGCGCGAGAGATGAGTGAGCCGGGACATAGAAAAACGCTAGTGAGGTGAGTGAGCCGGGACATTGAAAACAGCGCGAGAGGTGAGTGAGCCGGGATAGTGAAAACAGCGCGAGAGGTGAGTGAGTCGGTACAATGAAAACAGCGGGAGCGAAGAGTAAGCAGTGACAGTGAAAACAACGCGAGTGGGGAGTGAGCCGGGACATTGAAAACAGCGCGGGAGCTGAGTGCGCCTGGACATTGAAAATAGCACGGGAGCTGAGTGAGCCGGGCCATTGATAGCAGCGCGGGAGTTGAGTGAGCCGGGACATTGAAAACAGCGCGAGAGGTGAGAGAGCCGGGACATTTAAAACAGCGCGGGAGGTGAGTGAGCCGGGACTGTGAAAACAGCGGGAGAGGTGAGTGACCCGTGACATTGAATAGAGCGCGAGCGGAGCGTGAACCGGGACATTGAACAGAGTGCAGGAGCTGAGTGAGCCAGGACATTGAAAACAGCGGCTGAGTGAGCCGGGACATTGAAATCAGCGCGGGATGTGAGTGAGCCCGGACATTGAAAACAGCGCGAGAGGTGAGTGAGCCGGTATATTGAAAACAGCGCAGGAGGTGAGTGAATCGGGACAGTGAAAGCAGCGCGGGAGGTGAGTGAGCCGGGACAGTGAAAACATCGCGGGATTTGAATGAGCCGGGACATTGAAAACAGCGCAGGAGTTTCAGGGCGTTCTTCTCAGGCCGGCGCTGAGAAGAATGCCACGGCGCATGCGATGGGATGACCCCAGCACACGCAAGCGCTCCCGCGCATGCGCCAGCTCGCACTGGCCCGTGGAGGCCCTTTGGCGCCGGTAGTTGCGCGCCTAGCCCTTCGGCGCCTGGTGGCGCGGCGCCTGGTGGTGCGGCGCCATCCCCGCTGGCACCAGCCTATCCTCTGAATGTGCGGAGGGTTCCGCATCTACCAGTCGGCCTGACGCTGGAGTAATTCACGCCACTCCTTGGCGACGTTAAGGCTCGCCCGCCGGTCAGCAGATAATCCCGCCCATAGGTCGGACCCTTGAGGCCTCAAGCGCCTGCATGCTTCCTGTATAAGCAAACCATTCTAGTCTCCGAAGGATTCCGTAACAGTGAGACCACACAGTACAGTTTGAAAGACATTAGGTACTCTAGAAATAGACGCCGTGTTCACAAGGTGCAAATCTCCAACAGCGCATCAGGTTTCTCTGATCCCCTTTGGGACACTCATTCCCGCAACGCTGGCTGGTGTAACAGTCCGCCATGCCAGGCGTGGAGAAGAACCCCCTGCACATGCGCTGGGATGTTGCCATCACTCTGGCGCTCGCGCGCATGCGCCAACTCGCGCCTACCAGCGGAGCCCCTTCCGCGACGGTTGACGTGGCGTCACCCCCTTCGGCACCAGCTGGCGTGGAGGCAACCCCGCCACTGCCGGCCTCTACCCTGATTCCGCACCTTCCAGGTGGCCTGACGCCCGAGTGGTTGACGCCACCCGTCGGCGCTGGTACGGCCCGCCCCGCCGGGTAGTAGAGAATCCCGCCCAGAAATGCACCGGCCAGCAAGTAGAGATCGCCGATAAAGGGAATAAAGGTTGAGTGTCTAAATCGATTTGCTGGGAACGCAGTTCACCCAGTGGGGGTGCGACATCGAGTTTAAATTTTCCTTTCTATCTCACTCTACCTATGAAAATCCCAACCCACCATCTCTCCCGTCCCACCTCACCCATCTCGCTATCTACTATCCTCTTCGTTTCTCTAATATTCACAGTAACTAAGCTTTCAGAATTGTGCGCACAAGGTCCACATAAAGAAGTACTCAGTCATGATAGTCGCCACTCCCTAGTACTTAAAACCAATTTTGCCATTCAGGCATTTTAATTTATATATTTAATTTTCTATTTAATTGCATTACATATTTAATTGCCCAGATGGTTATGAGTGGTATGTGCTGCCCAAATGGCTATGAGTGGGATATGTTGTTGTGTGCTCTATTGCCTTTACACAAACAGGTTGAAAGTAATCTTACCCTCCTTTACAATGACCACCACTGTTTCAATTAAATTGAAAACCCTCTCCAAAGTTTTCAGACAACACATTCATCACTGGTGGCATCCGTAAAATCGTTTATTACATATCCCTGTTGCTGACGCAACAGGCTTCTCCATGACCCCACTCATTACCCATTCAACACGAATCAGATTTTCCTATTACGTGTCTTACGTTTGTACCTAACTACAAAAAGCTATATGTCGAACTGCACTAATCGATATAATTATACAGATTTAGAGCATTGAACATAGAACAGTACATCACAGTTCAGGTCCTTCAGCCCACGATGTTGTGCCGACCATTTATCCTAATCTAAGATCAACCTAACATACACCCCTTTAATTTACTGCTGTCCATGTGCCTGTCTAAGAGTCGCTTAAATGTCCCTAATGACTCTGACTTCATCACCTCTGCTGGCAGTGCATTTCACACACCCACCACTCTCTCTGTAAAGAGCCTACCTCTGACATCTCCTCTATACCTTCCTCCAATCACCTAAAAATTATGTCCCCTCATGACAGCCATTTCCACCCTGGGGAAAAGTCTCTGGCTGTCCACTCTATCCATGCCTCTCATCACATTGTACACCTCTATAAAGTCACCTCTCTGCCTTCTTCGCTCCAGTGAGAAAAGCCCTCGCTCCCTCAACCTTTCTTCACGTGACATGCCCTCCATTCCAGGCAGCATCCTGATACATCTCCTCTGTACCATTTCCAAAGCACCCACATCCTTCCTATAATGAGGCGACCAGAACTGGACACAATATTCCAAGAGTCGTCTAACTGAAGTTTTATAAAGCTGCAGCAAAACTTTGCGGCTCTTAAACTCAATGCCCCTGTTAATGAAAGCCAACACGCGATGCGCCTTCTTAACAACCATATCAACCGGGTAGGCAACTTTGAGGGATCTATGTGCGTGGACACCAAGATCCCTCTGTTCCTCCACACTTCCATAAATCCTGCCTTTAACCCTGTATTCCGCATTCAGATTCGACCTTCCAAACTGAATAACTTCACATTTATCAAGTTTGACTTCCAACTGCCACTTCTCAGCCCAGCTCTTCATCCTGTCAATGTCCTGTTGTAACCTGCGACAACCCTCAAACACTATCGGCAACCCCACCAACCTTTGTGTCACCGGCAAACTGTCTAACCCACCCTTCCACTTCCTCAGCCAAGTCATTTATGAAAACGACAAAGAGCAGAGGTCTCATAACAGTTCCTTGCGGGTCACCACTGGTCACCGACCTCCAGGCGGAACACTTTCCATCTACTACCACTCGTTGTCTTCTTACGGCCAAGCCAATTCTGTATCCAGACAGCCAAATTTCCCTGTCTCCCATGCTCCCCATCTTTCTGAATGAGCCTACCATGGGCAACCTTTTCAAATGCCTTACTGAAATCCACATACATCACATCCACTGCCCGACCTTCATCAATGTGTCTCGTCATATCCTCAAATAATTCAATGAGGCTTGAGAGGCATGACCTGCCCCTCACAAAGCCATGCTGACTATCTTTAATCAAACTATGTTTTTCTAAATGACCATAAATCTTACTTCTCAGAATGCTTTCCAATATTTTGCTCACCACAGACTGATGGGTCTGTAATTCTCAGGGATTTCGCTATTCTCTTTGTTTAATAGGGGAACAAAATTCGCATTCCTCCAATCATCCGGTACTACTCCAGTGGAGATTGAGGACGCAAAGATCATCGGCAACGGCGCAGCAATCCCCTGCGTCGCTTCCCGTAGTAACTTTGGGTATATCCAGCCAGGCCAAAGGGCTTATCTATCCGGACGCTTTTCAAAATCTCCAGCATATCCTCCTTCTTAATATCAACCTGTTCGAGTCTATTAACCTGGTGCGCACTGTTCTCATGTGCAACAAGGTCCCTGTTTCTAATGAAGACTGAAGCAAAGTATTCATTTAGGGCCTCCCCATCTCTCCAAACTCTATGCACAAGTTCCCTCCACTATTCCTGATCGGTCCTACTCTCATTCTGATCATCCTGTTATTTCTCACATAAGTGTAGAATACCTTGGGCTTTTCCCCTCCTTCCCGCCAGAGCATTTTCATGCCCGCTTCAAGCTCTCCTCAGTCCATTTTTGAGTTCCTTCCTGTTAACCTTGTAACCCTCTCGAGGCGAGTCAGAGACATGCTTACTCAACCTTACGTATGTTTCCTTCTTCCTCTTGACTAGACGCTCCACTTCTCTTGCCATCCAAGGCTGCTTCACCTTACCATACCTTCTTCGTCTCAGTGGGGCAAAACAATTCAACACTCGCACCATGTGCTCCTTAAACAATCCCCACATTACTACTGTGCATTTTCCCAAGAACAATTGTTCCCACGTTATGCTCCTCAGCTCCTGTCTAATAGCAGTATGATTTCCCCTCCCCTAATTAAATACCTTCCCAGACTATGTGTTCCTATCCCTCTCATTGACGATGGTAAAGGTCAAGGAGTTGTGGTCACTGTCACCGAAATGTTCTCCCACTGAGACATCTGACAGCTGGCCTAGTTCATTGCGGAGCACCAAGTCGAATATGTCCACTCCCCTAGTTGGCATATCTACATATTGAGTCAGGAATCCTTCCTGTACACACCTGACAAAAACTATTCCATCCAAACTATTTGCACGAAGCAGTTCCAGTCAATATTAGGGACGTTGAAGTCACCCATGAAAACAACTCTCTTACTTCTGAACTTTTCCCAGATCCGACGCCCAATCTGTTCCTCTCGCTCCCTGCTGCTGCTGGGGGTCTATAGAAAACTCCCAATAAAGTGACTGCTCCTTTCTTTTTTCTGACTTCCACCCCATACTAACTCAGTCGACAAACCCTCCTCAAGTTCCTCCTTTTATGCATCTGTGGTGCAGTCCCTAATTAACAGTGCCACTCCCCACTCCACTTCTACCTCCCTCCATATTCTTCTTAAGACATCTAAACCCCGGAACATCTAACAACCATTCCTGCCCCTGTGAGATCCATGTCTCAGTAATGGCCACAACATCGCAGTTCCAAGCGCTGATCCATGCTCTAAGTTCATCTCCCTTATTCCTGACACTCCTTACTTTGAGACAGAGACTCTTTAACCCATTTCACTGAGTGCATCTTTGTCCTATCAACTGTCTATCCTTGCTCACAAAAATTCCCTGCCTACTTTTCTGCCTGTTCAACAGCTACCCTATCCTCTGATCCGTAGGTCTGGTTCCCACCCCCCCTGTCAAAATAGTTAAACTCTCCTGAGGAGCTCTAGCAAACCTCCCACACAGAATATTGGTGCCCCTCCACTTTAGGTGTAATCCGTCCTTCATGTACTGGTCCCACCTTCCACAGAAAATATCCCAGTGATCTACATACCTGAAACCTTACTTCCTGTACCAGCCCTGCAGCCACGTGTTCAGCTGCACTCCTTCTCTGTTCCTTGTCTCACTTGCACGTGGTACCTGTAGCAATCTCGAGATCATTACTCTGCTTGTCCTATTCTTAGTTTCCAACCTAACTCCCTAAAATCACTTTTTAGATCCTCATCCCTTTTCATGGCTATGTCGTTGGTGCATATGTGCACCACGACTTATGGTTGCTCGCCCTCCCCCTGATGAACCCTGTAGACTCGATCCGAGACATTCCTGGCCCTGGCACCTGGGAGGCAACATACTTTCCGGGAGTCTCGCTCGCGACCACAGAATCTCCGATATATTCCCCTAACCATTGTGCCTCCTGTCACTATTGCTTTTCTATTCTGCACCCCTCTTCCCTTCTGAGCCACAGGGCCAGACTCAGTGCCAGGGACCTGGCCACTAGGGCCTTCCCCCGGTCGGCCACCCTTCTCACCCCCCCACCCCCCACAACAGCAACCAAAACGGTATACGTGTTTTGAAGTGGAACGGCCACGAGGGATCCCAGCACTGTCTGCCCGTCCGTCTTTTTTCCCCGAACAATTATCCAGCAACACTTGTCCTGCACCTTGGGGGTGGCTAACTCCCTGTAAGGCTTCTCTATTACTCCCTCTGACTCCCGGATGATCCGAAGTTCTTCCCAGCTCCAGCTCCAGTCCCCTAATACGTTCTCTGAGGACCTTGAGTTGGGTGAACGTCCCGCAGGTATCGTCAGCGGGGGACACCAGTGGTATCCCTCACCACCCACATGCTATAGGAGGAGCATGCAACTGTCCTAGCCTGCATCCCCTTTTACCATACAGAATAAAGCTGCACTGTGGAGCAACTGGAACTCCGCCCTCTGACTGTGCTCCCAGTCAGCTGCAGTCTCTTTAAACTCCCGGCTCCCTTCACGCTCTTTGAGGAAATGTAGGAAATTAAATGAAAGGAGCACCTTACTCCCTCCTCACCTAACTCCCTCGGTCACCAAACTCTCACTACAGCACTCAAATGCACACAAATTCAGCAGTCAGTGCAAACAAAGTCTGCACTGTAGCTGGCTCATATTTATACTGTGACTCTAGCACCTGAAAACTGGCCTAATCCAATTAACTAATTTACAATGTCCTGCTGCAAGTAGATACAAGTTGAACCTTTGTTTAAAGGTGGTTGAAAACTCACCTTCTTCTCAACCAAACAGCAACTTTTAAGATAATTAACTATATAAAATAAAGACTAGACTTTAGATGAAAATGAACCCTTGATATCCCTCAGTCGCCAAACTCTCGCTATAGCACTCAAATACACCCAAATCCAGCACTCAGTGCTGAATTATATGCCCATTCTATGGCCAACTTCCCGTAAGTAGCTGAGTAATTAGCATAGGTAAATGGTTAGAGCACTGGAGATTATAAACTCAATGTTGCATTGTGCCATAGGTGAGGAAACACGGATTCTCCGTTGCGCCGGCAACGCACCGATGACGGGTCATTTCCCAATGGCGTGGAGATGCCCACAACGGGAACCACCAGGCTGTATTCTAAGATTCTGCGGCTGTGTTGCGCCAGACAAATTGCAGAAATCGACCATCGATTCGCCGTTTTACTGGGGGGCCAGCAGGAAGGCTGCGTAGGGCACCCAGCTCTAGCTGCCGTTCGGATCCGGAGAATTGACGGGCCCGGGGCTATGTATGCGCAAGGGAGGGGACAACAGCGGCGGTACCGTGCAACGGACGCAGCACGATAAATAGTCCTCTCGTTCGGCCAGCACGCGTGGCTCGGACCACCAGTCCTACCCCGACGTGCCACCAGCCACTGATGAACCCCCCTTGCAGACCCAGTCTGCATCCGCCACTCTGAGTTCCCGACGGATGAGACCATAGGGCTGTATTCGCCATTATTAGGACTATGTCCTCCCACTGGCGTCAATACGGTACAGTTTTACACCTGGAAATCCGGGATTATAGGGACACGAATTCTCAGGCCTGCAGGGGGCCAGCAGGGACCCACAGAAGATCTCTCAGCGTTTGTCACAGAAATGGCCCTGTACTTCCGCGTCAGATGTTGTGGATGCAGTCGGCGGCGTCTTCCACCGGCCGCACCATGCTCCATGGCAGACCTGGACCGCGGAGCTGGACCAGGAAAAGAGACCACCCATCGGCCGCGCGCCCGACACTCAACACACGTACAGTCATTCCCGTACCGCCCAGACGGACCCCGTGGCGTTCCAGCTGCCCGCACCCGAACTGGGCGGCCGTGGACTGAGTTCGCAGCCACCACGTGAGTATCCCGACCGGCCGGAGCAAATTAATTCTACAGCGTAGGAGCCTCGGGCGGTCGGGGTTGGAGAATGTCAGAGCGGGCTTCTGTCAATGGCCCAGGGGGCACGGCGGACTCCCCGGGAACGGCACTTTTCCTGCCGACAGAATCGGTGAAACGGCGCCTGCCCCGATTTTGGCGCGAGCGTGTGGAGAATCCAGCCCTATGTGTTCTGGGCCGTCGGTAACTCGGCCGTTCGAGGACTGAGATGCCGAGGGGGGGGGGTGGGGGGTGGCCTCAGGCAATGTCCTGAGGCCAACGAGACGTGGCCCCCTCCCAGTCACCTCCCCCTCCATTTGGTCGGGAACGTTGATTCTCCAGCGCAGTACGCAAGTTCGGCGTCGGCGACCGGAGAATCCAGCCCACCATTGGCCGGTTAGCAGGACAGAGAATCCCGCTGCTGGCAGCGGAGCAAAACCAGCCGACAATGTTTGTTTGTGAGGGGATGCGGGTTGGGGTTGGCCGATGAACTAGTCCTTAGCCTACCAGGCAAACTAATGAATTTCTTTTTGATATAGTGCGTACGTTCTGTTGATTCCTGTCACTTTATGTAAATAGTACCGATGTTACTGTTCATCAATATATTCTCCTTATATTTGCCCAATTCCCTTCCCATGACATTCCTCTCCAACTAGTTTGATTAATGTTCTCTAAAGCACTGGTAATAGCACTTGTTTTTCACCTCGTCCCAGTGCGGCTACGTGTATAATTGTTCGACGGTTTTGACCTCTCTTGCGAAGTATAAATCCGACGAATGCTACCAATTACAACTCTGTCGTTTAAAACGGCACGATAAAGGTTTCTTGTCCTTGGAACCCCTTTTTTCCATTCCAAAGTGCAAGAAATTCCGTTATCCACCTCGACTGTTAGGCAGGGCAACACTGGGTTCAAATTCTCTACGCTGCAGCGTCGAGTAGTTACACTGAAAATTCTCTGCTCACCTCACGCAGCCGAATGAAATTTCGCCCCCGACGCTTCTAGCTCTCTCCATCAAGTTGAAAGTGCTGGTTTGCTCACCCACTCGGTCCTTCTCTCGTGCTCACAAGTTGCGAAACGGCAAACCAGTTCGATGCTTGCAGGGGATGGTTTAGTTGCTTTGCTTCTTTCAGGGTTACCAGACTGATTCCCTCATGGAGAACACATTGAGTTCGTGATGACGGAACACATAAGGTACACATATGAAAAGGTTGTGAATGCTTTTTAAAACAAACTTTCAATCGAAAAATAACCGCAGTGCAGGCTTTCAAAATAAAACGATGACAAAGTAGGGCGAGATTGCATTTTGTTTTTGTTTACTTGTTTTTTAAATTAAAAATGACTTGCGGGTCAGTGAGTTGTCCAGAATTCAATCTAGAACTATGACTACAATGCAATCCGCTGAATGTGTTCAATCGTGTGTTAAAAAACACAGAATGGATCATCTTGTGCTCTTGCTTTGGTGTCAAATTGCATAGACTCTTCGCATATGTATTCAGTCCGCATGACATCCAGAAACGGTTGAATGTAATAGACAATTGGCTAATAATACGGTTCATGAGGACCTCCCGGTACTTTTACAAGGGGGCACATTATTCAGAATTAACCATGCTTCTTCCGAACTGATACAGCACAGTTTCGCATAGTTACAGCAGCGAAGTCGGTGCAATTGGGAAGCTATCCATGCACTTTCAACCCGCTTCCAGCAAGACAACACAAATTCGGGCAGTCAACAAACCGCCCTTTTCCACGAAACGATTCACGAAGTGATGGTTTCATTCGCAGCATCTAGTTCTCATTTTCCTTCTACATTCATTCATAGAATTTACAGTGCAGAAGGAGGCCATTTGGCCCATCGAGTCTGCACCGGCTCTTGGAAAGAGCACCCTACCCAAGGTCAACACCTCCACCCTATCCCC
This sequence comes from Scyliorhinus torazame, assembly GCF_047496885.1. Classification (NCBI taxonomy): domain Eukaryota; kingdom Metazoa; phylum Chordata; class Chondrichthyes; order Carcharhiniformes; family Scyliorhinidae; genus Scyliorhinus; species Scyliorhinus torazame. Next base: position 116,228,090 of record NC_092718.1, read on the forward strand.
ATAACCCAGTAACCCCACCCAACACTAAGGGCAATTTTGGACACTAAGGGCAATTTATCATGGCCAATCCACCTAACCTGCACATCTTTGGATTGTGGGAGGAAACCGGAGCACCCGGAGAAAACCCACGCACACACGGGGAGGATGTGCAAACTCCGCACAGACAGTGACCCAGACCGGAATCGAACCTGGGACCCTGGAGCTGTGAAGCAATTGTGCTGTCCACAATGCTACCGTGCTCCCCTTCGAAACAATTGACCGAGTTACAGAATCATAGAATAATATAGTGCCGTGGAGGACCTTCAAAATCGAGTATACACCGACACAATGAAAACATCTGTCCAGTCTCCCTAATCCCGTTAGCCAGAAATTTGCACATAGCCTTGCATGTTATGACGTACCAGATGCTCATCCATGTACGCTTTGAAGGATGTGATGTAAACCCACTCGCAGAATTCCAGAGCAATGCATTGCAGGCAGTCACCACTCTCTGGGTAAAATAGTTATACATCAAATCACTTTAAACTTCCTACCCCTCACGTTGAACACGTATCCCCGAGTAACTGACCCGTGGCTCAAGGAGGCATCTGGTCCCTACCCACTTTGTCCATGCACATGATAATCGTGCACAGCTCGATCTGGTCGGCCCTCCGTCTTCTCTGCTCCAGTGAAAAACATCCAAGTCGATCCAACCTCTCCGCATAACTTAAAGAGCATCGTGGTGATTAGCCTCCGCACCCCGTCCAGTGCTGTCACATCCTCCCTACAGTGTGACGACCACAATTGCACACAGTACTCCCCGTCTGACCTCACTAAAGTTATATTCAACTCCAACATGCCCGCCATGATTATGAAATCTATTCCTCGATTGATTAAGGCAATCGCCCAATATGCTTTTTCACCATTCTGGGCATGCTGGGGGTGGGGGGGGTGGGGAGGGGGCGAGGAACCCGAAAGTCCTGTGGCCCTAAGTTCATAATGGACAGTCAGCGGTGTGTGCCTTTAGTTCCCATTTTTCAAGCCGCAGTAAAGGGGGAGGATTCTCCATGAATCAGCGTGCTGGCCTGAACCCGGCGTCAAAAACGGCGCAAGCTGCACCGGCGCCGCCCCCCCCCCCCCCCCCCCAAAACGTTGCAAATTCTCCAGCCCGGAACGGGTTAGCAGCGGCGTGATGCCATTTGAGATGGTGTTATCTGTCACAGATGCCATAAGCACTAAGGATGGGCACCCCCCCACCCCCCCCCCCCACCCCCGCGTCGCAGCACAAAAGACGACCCCCCCCCCCCCCCCAACCAGGAGACCCGTCAAAATGGCCCCGAGCCGCGAAGCGCCGAGGTTCCAGGAGCGGAATATCTAGGCACTCCTGGACGCAGTGGAGCTGAGGAGTGATGTCCTGTACCCCGGACACGGCTGCACGGTCGCACCACGCATCAGTAGGCGCTTGTGGAGGGAGGTGGCAGAGGCCATCAGCAACGTGGCCATGATAGCAATGACAGGCGTCCAGTGTCACATGAAGATCACTGACATCCGGCAGGATTCTCCGACTCCCGGCCGGGTCAGAGATTCGCCGGGAGCTGGCGTGAAATACGCCCCCGCCGTGTCCCGAGGTCTCCACCACCAGAGATTCGGCGGTGGTGGGAATCGCGCCGCGCCGGTTGCTGGGGCCAGGAATCGCGGCTCGCTGGTCGGGGGGCCCTCCACCAGCGATTCTCCGGCCCGCGCTGGGACGAAATCCTGCCGCTGTCAACCCTCTCCCGCTGGCGTGGATTAAACCACCTACCTTACCGGTGGCAGCAGGCAGCGTGTGCGGGCTCCGGGGTCCTGGGGGAACGTGGGGCGATCTGGCCCCGGGGGTGCCCCCACGGTGGCCTGGCGTGTGCACGGGGCTCACCGATCCGCGGGCGGGCCTGTGCCGTGGGGGCACTCTTTTTCTTCTGGACCACCATGGCGGAGGCGGAAGAAGCCCCCTATCCTGCCACGCATGCGCGGACTTACGCAGGCCGGCGAAGTGCATTTGGCCCCGTCTAGCGTGGCGCCAAAGGCCTTCCACGCCAGCCGGAGGTGGAGCAGAAACTACTCCGGCGCCGTCCTAGCCCGTCAAGGGGAGGGCTTGGCCCCTAAAGCTGCAGAGACCTCCACACATCTGGGCAGCCCGGCGCCGGAGCGGTTCCCGCCACACCATCACGCCGGGACCCCCCGCCCCGCTGTGTAGGGGAGAATACCGCCCCTCGTCAGGGCAGCCAAGGGGAGTACACCCCCTCCCCGCCCCCTCCTCTGATGGGCGGCACAGCCGTAGGTGCAACCAACATGGCTGCACCCACCCATGCAGGCTGCAGTGGCAGGATGTGTGGTGACCCTCTGCCAACATACACACAACCGCTGGTCCGCATGTATATGTCTGCCTCACATTATTCCCTTTATCCCTAAAACCCTCGCGCCCCCCACAGGAGAAGTGTGCTCACAACACCCGGGAGCGTGAGAGGACCGCAGGGGGCCCACCCGAACTGCGACCACTCACCATCCATGATGAGAGGGCCCTGGGACTTGCAAGCGGACCCGACGACCGGGAGTTTGCGGGTTCAGTGACCGGGGCGCACGACCAAGTGAGACCCCACACTGCCTGCCCCTTTCCCCCTTCTCCATTATCCGCCTTTCCCCATATTCCCCGTTTCCCCCTTCCCCCATATCCCTCATATCCACCTTCAGCCATATCCCCCATATCCCCTTCCCCCATATCCCCCTTCACACTTATCCTGCCTAATTCCCTTCCCCATATGCCCCATATCCCCCTTCTGCCATATCTCCCATATCACCAATATCCCCATATTCCCCTTCCCCCATATCCCCACTGCCCCCTATCCCCGCCTGCGTGTATAACCATGCATGATGAATTGTGTATTGCAGGACCACCCGTCGAACCACCCGTCCCCACGGATGGCGACCGCCCCCAGGACGACACAGGGCGGCCATGAGCCAGGGACATACCCGGCCCATCAGTCATACCACGCCCCCAGGACGATCCAGGGCGGCCACGAGCCATTACACAGACCCGGAGCACCATGGAGCCGACGGCGCGAGTGCAGCGCTGCCGTTGGGCCTGACCCAGCGACGAAGGGGGCAGCCACAGGAACAGGTCCCCGTCGCAGCCGACCCAGGACACACCTACGCAGGACACAACTACCCAGGACAAACCTATCCAGGACACAGGTACCCAGGACAGAAGTACCCAGGACACACCTACACAGGACACACCCACCCAGGACACTGACGCCGAGGACACTGAAGCCCAGGACACCGATGCACAAGACACTGACGCACACGACAGTGATGCGTACGGCACTGACACACACAACACTGACGTACTGGAGACCGACGCACACGATACTGACGAACAAGACACTGAAGCAAACGACACCCACACACAGGGGACGGATGGACAAGAATCACCACTCCAGGGGACACTGGAATTCTGGTCGGATGAGGAACACAACACTACGCCACTACTATGCACTACGCCCTCCACCATGGGCACTCATCTCGGTTGGGCAGTTCGGTGATGAGGCATCTGGGACACTAACTGGTGCGCACAACGCAGCCGTCCCGGTACAGCAGTTTGAGGCAGGAGCAACCAAGGGTCGCGAGGTCGGATGGCAGCCCAGCGCAGACAACCATCTGCCGCCCAGACAGGTCCCGGGTTCCTGGAGTTGCCACACCCACCCATAGACTCGATGCAGGCACGGACCAAGGCTGATCGAAGGGTGTGACGGCCGGCTTGAGGCAGCTACAGATGCAGGTTGAAGAGTCCACCTGCATGCAGGAGCAGGGAGTGGTGGCGGTCATGCGTGCCCCCCAGGCCGAAAACGCAAGGTTGGCGTCTGCGGTGGAGGCAATGGGTGCGACGGTGTCAGACATGGGTCGAAGTAGGCAAGGCCTACAGCGTCCGTGCAGCTGGCGTCCGAGGCCCAGGACATGGCTGCCCCCTCACAGGCAGCCATGAGCCAGAGCCAGCAGCAGATTACAGCGGCGCTCAACGTCGTGGCCCAGTCGTTGCAGGCCGTAGCCCAGTCTCAGCAGGCCATGGTTGAGGGCATCAGTGCCACTGCCCAGGTTCTGGCTGGCGTCGCGCAGACACAGACAGAGATGGCCAACTCCCTAAGCTCCATGGCTGCAAACATGCAGACCCTTGTTGATACCAGGGCGGGCCTCCAGGACTGGCAGCGCTAGGTGTGTGTGTGTAGGGGGGGGCGTCGAATGCTCGGTCCGTTTGCATCCCCGACCCATGTGGAGGTCAGGGGGCCATCGGGCACCCTGAGAGAGCAGTAGGTGCTGGGGCCCGTTCCGAGTCCCCCTGTAGGGGAACACCGCGACACCTCAGACTCGCCCTCTTCCATCCCAGGTGCATCTGGTGCGCAACGGGCAGGTCAGGCTGGCAGCTCGACATCCCAGTCGCTCCAGCCGCAGCCTGGAGCCGGGCCACCCCAGGAAACGGCCGTCAAAGGGGTCCCTAGTCACAGGGCAGAAATCACAGGAGTCCACCTCCAATTCTGCTGTACTATCAGGGGAACCACCTAGGCGTAGTCAAAGGGCCCGGAAGGACAACACGTTGGGCACTGAGTCGGTTGGCACGTGAGAAGGACACAGATTAATAATAGGGCTTTAGGGCACGTTTATGAACAATGTGTTATTAAAATCACTTTCACACCAGCAGAAGCTTCCTTTGTGCTCTGCCCGATGTATGCGGGGGTGTGGTGTGAGGTGAGCGCCAGTGTGTGTGATGGGTGATTTTACGTCGGCCTCAGGTGAGTGTGCCCCCCCCACCCCACCTGCACCCAAATCACCTCTCTATCACACACCTGGGGCGAGATTTTCCGACCCCCCCCCCCCCCCCCCCCCAAACCGAAGGGAGATAGGTCGGCGGGGCGTCAATCGTGCCGCACGCCTCGGTGAATTGCACGGGTGGGAGCGGGGCAATGGATTTCGGGGCTGCCGAAATTCTGCCGTCCGGATGGTCACGTCGGCGTCAATCAAAACACCTTTCAATCGGCGTCAACCAGTGTTCAAGGTTGACGCTGACCAGCGTGGAGTGGGAGACGGCCTGGGGGTTGGCCGCTGGAGAGGCGATGGCGTGGCCGCAGTCTGTATGTGTGGGGGAGAGGTGTGTGTAGGGTTGTGTGTTTGTGTGCGTGCGGCGGGGGGGGGGAGTGGTTAGAGTGGGCTGGGCTCCGGGGGAGTGCCGGGAAGGGGGGTGAGTGCCGGAGACGGGAGGTTGATTTCCAGGGAAGGGGACGGGGGAACGGGGGGGGGGGGGGTCCGTGCCGGGGAGGGGGACGGAGTCCGTGCCGGGGAGGAGGACGGTGTTCGTGCCGGGGAGGGGACGGGGACGGGGCACGGGAGTCCGTGCCGGGGAGGGGGACGGGGTGCGTGACGCGGAGGGGGACGGGGACGGGGGGTCCGTGCCGGGGAGGGGGATGGGTGGGGGGTCCGTGCCGGGTAGGGGGACGGGGGACGGGGTCCGAGCCAGGAGGGGGACGTGGGACGGGGTCCGTGCCGGGGAGGGGGACGGGGGACGGGGTCCGTGCCGGGGAGGGGGACCGGGGTTTTCGTGCCGGGGAGGGGGACGGGGAACGTGGTCCGTGCCGGGGCAGGAGACGGGGGACGGGGTCCGTGCCGGGGAGGGGGCCGGGGGCGGGGGTCCGTGCCGGCGAAGGGCACGGGTGACGGGGTCCGTGCCGGGGAGGGGCACGGGGGACCAGTTCCGTGCCGGGGAGGGGGACGGGGGAAGGGTTCCGTGCCGGGAAGGGGGACGCCGGGAGGTCCGTGCCGTGGAGTGGGACGGGGGACTGTGTCCGTGCCGGGGAGGGGGACGGGGGCCAGGGGACGGGGTCCGTGCCAGTGAGGGGGACCGGGGGGGGGGGTGCGTGCCGGCTACGGGGACGGGGACGGTGTCCGTGCCGGGGAGGGGGACGGGGGACGTGGTCCATACCGGGCCAGGAGACGGGGGACGGGGTCCGTGCCGGGGATGAGGCCGGGGGCGGGGGACCGTGCCGGGGAAGGGGACGGGTGACGGGGTCCGTGCCGGGGAGGGGGATGGGGGTCCTGTTCCGTGCCGGGGAGGGGGTCGGGGGAAGGGGTCCGTGCCGCGGAGGGGGACGGGGGGAGGTCCGTGTCGTGGAGGGGGGCGTTGGACGGTGTCCGTGCCGGGGAGGGGAACGGGGGCCGGGGGGGGGGGTCCGTGCCGGGTAGGGGGACGGACTCTGTGCCGGGGAGGGGGGGGGGGAAGGGGCCCGTGCCGGGGAGGTGGACGGAGGCCAGGGCCGTGCCAGGGTACGGGGGACGGGGGGTCCTTGCCGGGGAGAGGGATGGGGGGTATCCGTGCCGGGGAGTGGGACGGCAGCGGGTTCCGTGCCGGGGAGGTGGACGGTGGACGGAGTCCGTGCCAGGAAGGGGGACGGGAGACGGGGTCGGTGCCGAGGAGGGGGACGGGGTCCGTGACGGGGAGGGGGACGCGGGGGGGGGGGTCGTGCCGGGGAGGGGAACGGGGGACGGGTCCGTGCCGCCGGGGAGGGGGACGGGGGACTGTGTCCGTGCCGGGGAGGGGGTCGGGGGAAGGGGTCCGTGCCGGGGAGGGGGACCGGGGGAGGTCCGTGCCGTGGAGGGGGACGGGGGACGGTGTCCGTGCCGGGGAGGGCGACGGACTCTGTGCCGGGGAGGGGGGGTAAGGGGTCCGTGCCGGGAAGGTGGACAGAGGACGGGGTCCGTGCCCGGGAGGGGGACGGGGGTTCCTTGCCGGGGAGGGGGACGGGGGGGGATCCGTGCCGGGGAGGGGGACGGCATGGGTTCCGTGCTGGGGAGGGGCACGGGGAACGGGGTCCGTGCCGGGGAGGGGGACGGGGGTTCCTTGCCGGGGAGGGGGACGTGGGGAGGATCCGTGCCGGGGAGGGGGACGGCAGCGGGTTCCGTGCCGGGGAGGGGGACGGCGGACGGAGTCCGTGCCAGGAAGTGGGACGGGAGACGTGGTCGGTGCCGAGGAGGGGGACGGGGCCCGTGACGGGGAGGGGGACGCGGGGGGGTGGGGTCGTACCGGGGAGGGGAACGGGGGACGGGGTCTGTGCCGGGGAGGGGGACGGGGGAGGGTCCGGGACGGGGAGGGGGACGGAGGACGGGGTCCGTGACTATGAGGGGGACGGGGTCCGTGCCGGGGAGGGGGACGGGGGGGACGGGGACCATACCGGGGAGGAGGAAGGGGTCCGTGCCGGGGAGCGGGGCGGTGTGCGTGCCGGGGAGGGGGACGGAGGGGGGTTCGGTGCCGGGAAGGGGGACGGCGGGAGGTCCGTGACGTGGAGGGGGACGGGGGACTGTGTCCGTGCCGGGGAGGGGGACGGGGGCCGGGGGACGGGGTCCGTGCCGGTGAGGGGGACCGGGGGGGGTGCGTTCCGGCTACGGGGACGGTGTCCGTGCCGGGGAGGGGGACAGGGGACGTGGTCCGTACCGGGCCAGGAGACGGGGGACGGGGTCCGTGCCGGGGATGAGGCCGGGGGCGGGGGTCCGTGCCGGGGAAGGGGACGGGTGACGGGGTCCGTGCCGGGGAGGGGGATGGGGGTCCAGTTCCGTGCCGGGGAGGGGGTCGTGGGAAGGGGTCCGTGCCGCGGAGGGTGACGGGGGGAGGTCCGTGCCGTGGAGGGGGGCGTTGGACGGTGTCCGTGCCGGGGAGGGGGACGGGGGCCGGGGGGGGGGTCCGTGCCGGGTAGGGGGACGGACTCTGTGCCGGGGAGGGGGGGGGGGAAGGGGCCAGTGCCGGGGAGGTGGACGGAGGCCACGGTGCGTGCCGGGATACGGGGGACGGGGGGTCCTTGCCGGGGAGGGGGACGGGGGGTATCCGTGCCGGGGAGTGGGACGGCAGCGGGTTCCATGCCGGGGAGGGGGACGGTGGACGGAGTCCGTGCCAGGAAGGGGGACGGGAGACGGGGTCGGTGCCGAGGAGGGGGACGGGGTCCGTGACGGGGAGGGGGACGCGGGGGGGGGGTCGTGCCGGGGAGGGGAACGGGGACGGGTCCGTGCCGGGGAGGGGGACAGCGGACTGTGTCCGTGCCGGGGAGGGGGTCGGGGGAAGGGGTCCGTGCCGGGGAGGGGGACCGCGGGAGGTCCGTGCCGTGGAGGGGGACGGGGACGGTGTCCGTGCCGGGGAGGGGGACGGACTCTGTGCCGGGGAGGGTGGTAAGGGTTCCGTGCCGGGAAGGTGGACAGAGGACGGGGTCCGTGCCCGGGAGGGGGACGGGGGTTCCTTGCCGGGGAGGGGGACGGGTGGGGATCCGTGCCGGGGAGGGGGACGGCAGCGGGTTCCGTGCCGGGGAGGGGTCGGGGGACGGGGTCCGTGCTGGGGAGGGGGACGGGGGTTCCTTGCCGGGGAGGGGGACGGGGGGGGATCCGTGCCGGGGAGGGGGACGGCAGCGGGTTCCGTGCCGGGGAGGGGGATGGCGGACGGAGTCCGTGCCAGGAAGTGGGACGTGGGACGGGGTCCGTGCTGGGGAGGGGGACGGGGGTTCCTTGCCGGGGAGGGGGACGTGGGGGGATCCGTGCCGGGGAGGGGGACGGCAGCGGGTTCCGTGCCGGGGAGGGGGACGGCGGACGGAGTCCGTGCCAGGAAGTGGGACAGGAGACGTGGTCGGTGCCGAGGAGGGGGACGGGGCCCGTGACGGGGAGGGGGACGCGGGGGGTTGGGGTCGTGCCGGGGAGGGGAACGGGGTCTGTGCCGGGGAGGGGGACGGGGAGGGTCCGTGACGGGGAGGGGGACGGAGGACGGGGTCCGTGACTTTGAGGGGGACGGGGTCCGTGCCGGGGAGGGGGACGGGGGGGACGGGGGGGACGGGTACCATGCCGGGGAGGAGGAAGGGGTCCGTGCCGGGGAGGGGGACGGGGTGCGTGCCGGGGAGGGGGACGGAGGGGGGGTCCATGCAGGGGAGGGGGACGGGTGGGGGTCCGTGCCGGGGAGGGGGACGTGGGAAGGGGTCCGTGCCGGGGAGCATGACTGGGGACGGGGTCCGTGCCGGGGAGGGGGAGCGGGGGTGGGTACGTGCCGGGGAGGTGGACGGGGGATGGTGTCCGTGCCGGGGAAAGGGACAGTGGGACGGGGTCCATGCCGGGGAGGTGGACAGGGGACGTGGTCCATGCTGGGGCAGGAGACGGGGGACGGGGTCCATGCCGGTGCAGGAGACGGGGGACGGGGTCCGTGCCGGGGAGGGGGCCGGGGGCGGGGGTCCGTGCCGGGGAAGGGGACGGGTGACGGGGTCCGTGCTGGGGAGGGCGACGGGGGATCAGTTCCGTGTCGGGGAGGGGGACGGGGGAAGGTGTCCGTGCCGGGGAGGGGACCGGGGGCGGGGGTCCGTGCCGGGGAAGGGGACGGGTGACGGGGTCCGTGCCTATGAGGGGGACGGGGGACGGGGTCCATGCCGGTGCAGGAGACGGGGGACGGGGTCCGTGCCGGGGAGGGGGCCGGGGGCGGGGGTCCGTGCCGGGGAAGGGGACGGGTGATGGGGTCCGTGCTGGGGAGGGCGACGGGGGACCAGTTCCGTGTCGGGGAGGGGGACGGGGGAAGGGGTCCGTGCTGGGTAGGGGCCCGGGGGCGGGGGTCCGTGCCGGGGAAGGGGACGGGTGACGGGGTCCGTGCCTATGAGGGGGACGGGGGACGGGATCCGTGCCGGGGAGGGGGACGGGGGGGGACGGGGTCCGTGCCCGGGTGGAGGACGTGGTTCGTGCCGGGGAGGGGGACGGGGGATGGGGGTCCGTGACGGGGAGGGGGACGGGGTGCGTGCCGGGGAGGGGGACGGGGGTGGGGGTCCGTGCCGCGGAAGGGGACGGGTGGGGGTCCGTGCCGGGGAGGTTGGACGGGGGATGGGGTCCGAGCCGGGAGGGGGACGTGGGACGGGGTCCGTGCTGGGGAGGGGGACGGGGGACGGGGTCCATGCTGGGGAGGGGGACGGGTGGGGGTCCGTGCCGGGGAGGGGCACGTGGGACGGGGTCCGTGCCGGGGAGGGTGACAGGGACGGGGTCCGTGCCAGGGAGGGGGAGCCGGGGTGGGTACGCGCCGGGGAGGTGGAACGGGGGATGGTGTCCGTCCCGGGGAAGGGGACCGTGGGACGGGGTCCATGCCGGGGAGGTGATCAGGGGACGTGGTCCATGCTGGGGCAGGAGACGGGGGACGGGGTCCATGCCGGTGCAGGAGATGGGGGACGGGGTCTGTGCCGGGGAGGGGGCCGGGGGCGGGGTTCCGTGCCGGGGAAGGGGACGGGTGACGGGTTCCGTGCTGGGGAGGGGGACGGGGGACCAGTTCCGTGTCGGGGAGGGGGACGGGGGAAGGGGTCCGTGCCGGGAAGGGGGACGGGGAGGTCCGTGCCGTGGAGTGGGACGGGGGACGGTGTCCGTGACGGGGATGGGGCCGAGGGCCGGGGGCCGGGGGGCGGGGTCTGTGCCGGGGTGGGGGACCGGGGGGTTATACGTGCCGGGGAGGGGGACGGGGGACGGTGTCCGTGCCGGGGAAGTGCACGTGGGACAGGGTCCGTGCCGGGGAGGGGGACTGGGGACGTGGTCCGTGCCGCGGCAGGAAACGGGGGATGGTGTCCGTGCTGGGGACAGGGCCGGGGCCGGGGGTCCGGGCCGGGGAAGGGGACGTGGGACGGGGTCCGTGCCGGGGAGGGGGATGAGGGACCAGTTTCGTGCCAGGGAGGGGTTTCGGGGGAAGGGGTCCGTGCCGGGGAGGGGGACGGGGGGGAGGTCCGTGCCGTGGAGGGGCTCGGGGTACGGTGTCCGTGCCGGGGAGGTGGACGGGGGTGGGGGTGGGGGTCCGTGCCGGGGAGGGAGACGGACTCTGTGCCACGGAGGGGGGGGAAGGCGTCCGTGCCGGGGTGGTGGACGGAGGACTGGGTCCATGCCGGGGAGGGGGACAGGGGAGGTTCCTTTCCGGGGAGGGGGACGGGGATCTATGCCGGGGAGGGGGACGGCAGCGTGTTCCGTGCCGGGGAGGGGGACGGCGGACGGAGTCCATGCCAGGAAGGGGGACGGGAGACGGGGTCGGGGCCGGGAAGGGGGGTCGGGGTCTGTGACGGGGAGGGGGAAGCGGGGGGGGGGGTCGTGCCAGGGAGGGGAACGGGGGACGGGGAGGTCCGTGCCATGGAGTGGGACGGGGGACGGTGTCCGTGACGGGGATGGGGCCGAGGGCCGGGGGCCGGGGGGCGGGGTCCGTGCCGGGGAGGGGGACCGGGGGGTACGTGCCGGGGACGGGGATGGGGGACGGTGTCCGTGCCGGGGAAGGGGATGTAGGACGGGGTCCATACCGGGGAGGGGGATGGGGGACGTGGTCCGTGCAGGGGCAGGAGACGGGGGACGGGGTCCGTGCCGGGGAGGAGGATGGGGGAGGGTCTGTGACGGGGAGGGGAACGGAGGACGGGGTCCGTGCCTATGAGGGGGATGGCGGACGTGATCCGTGCCGGGGAGGGGGACGGGGGGGACGGGGTCCGTGCCCGGTTGGAGGATGTGGTTCGTGCTGGGGAGGGGGACGGGGACTGGGGTCCGTGCCGGGGAGGGTGACGGGGTGCGTGCCGGGGAGGGGGACGGGGGTGGGGGTCCGTGCCGGGGAGGGGGACGAGTGGGGGTCCATGCCGGGGAGGGGGACGGGGTATGGGGTCCGAGCCGGGAGGGGGACGTGGGACGCGGTCCGTGCTGGGGAGTGGGACGGGGGACGGGGTCCGTGCCGGGGAGGGGGACCGGGGGGTTATACGTGCCGGGGAGGGGGACGGGGGACGGTGTCCGTGCCGGGGAAGTGCACGTGGGACGGGGTCCGTGCCGGGGAGGGGGACTGGGGACGTGGTCCGTGCCGCGGCAGGAAACGGGGGATGGTGTCCGTGCTGGGGACAGGGCCGGGGCCGGGGGTCCGGGCCGGGGAAGGGGACGTGGGACGGGGTCCGTGCCGGGGAGGGGGATGGGGGACCAGTTTCGTGCCAGGGAGGGGTTTCGGGGGAAGGGGTCCGTGCCGGGGAGGGGGACGGGGGGGAGGTCCGTGCCGTGGAGGGGCTCGGGGGACGGTGTCCGTGCCAGGGAGGTGGACGGGGGCGGGGGTCGGGGTCCGTGCCGGGGAGGGAGACGGGGGGGGGACGGGGTCCGTGCCCGGGTGGAGGACGTGGTTCGTGCCGGGGAGGGGGACGGGGGATGGGGGTCCGTGACGGGGAGGGGGACGGGGTGCGTGCCGGGGAGGGGGACGGGGGTGGGGGTCCGTGCCGCGGAAGGGGACGGGTGGGGGTCCGTGCCGGGGAGGTTGGACGGGGGATGGGGTCCGAGCCGGGAGGGGGACGTGGGACGGGGTCCGTGCTGGGGAGGGGGACGGGGGACGGGGTCCATGCTGGGGAGGGGGACGGGTGGGGGTCCGTGCCGGGGAGGGGCACGTGGGATGGGGTCCGTGCCGGGGAGGGTGACAGGGACGGGGTCCGTGCCAGGGAGGGGGAGCCGGGGTGGGTACGCGCCGGGGAGGTGGAACGGGGGATGGTGTCCGTGCCGGGGAAGGGGACCGTGGGACGGGGTCCATGCCGGGGAGGTGATCAGGGGACGTGGTCCATGCTGGGGCAGGAGACGGGGGACGGGGTCCATGCCGGTGCAGGAGATGGGGGACGGGGTCTGTGCCGGGGAGGGGGCCGGGGGCGGGGGTCCGTGCCGGGGAAGGGGACGGGTGACGGGTTCCGTGCTGGGGAGGGGGACGGGGGACCAGTTCCGTGTCGGGGAGGGGGACGGGGGAAGGGGTCCGTGCCGGGAAGGGGGACGGGGAGGTCCGTGCCGTGGAGTGGGACGGGGGACGGTGTCCGTGACGGGGATGGGGCCGAGGGCCGGGGGCCGGGGGGCGGGGTCCGTGCCGGGGAGGGGGACCGGGGGGTACGTGCCGGGGACGGGGATGGGGGACGGTGTCCGTGCCGGGGAAGGGGATGTAGGACGGGGTCCATACTGGGGAGGGGGATGGGGGAACGTGGTCCGTGCAGGGGCAGGAGACGGGGGACGGGGTCCGTGCCGGGGAGGAGGATGGGGGAGGGTCTGTGACGGGGAGGGGAACGGAGGACGGGGTCCGTGCCTATGAGGGGGATGGCGGACGTGATCCGTGCCGGGGAGGGGGACGGGGGGGACGGGGTCCGTGCCCGGTTGGAGGATGTGGTTCGTGCTGGGGAGGGGGACGGGGACTGGGGTCCGTGCCGGGGAGGGTGACGGGGTGCGTGCCGGGGAGGGGGACGGGGGTGGGGGTCCGTGCCGGGGAGGGGGACGAGTGGGGGTCCATGCCGGGGAGGGGGACGGGGTATGGGGTCCGAGCCGGGAGGGGGACGTGGGACGGGGTCCGTGCTGGGGAGTGGGACGGGGGACGGGGTCCGTGCCGGGGTGGGGGACCGGGGGGTTATACGTGCCGGGGAGGGGGACGGGGGACGGTGTCCGTGCCGGGGAAGTGCACGTGGGACGGGGTCCGTGCCGGTGGAGGGGGACTGGGGACGTGGTCCGTGCCGCGGCAGGAAACGGGGGATGGTGTCCGTGCTGGGGACAGGGCCGGGGCCGGGGGTCCGGGCCGGGGAAGGGGACGTGGGACGGGGTCCGTGCCGGGGAGGGGGATGGGGGACCAGTTTCGTGCCAGGGAGGGGTTTCGGGGGAAGTGGTCCGTGCCGGGGAGGGGGACGGGGGGGAGGTCCGTGCCGTGGAGGGGCTCGGGGTACGGTGTCCGTGCCGGGGAGGTGGACGGGGGCGGGGGTGGGGGTCCGTGCCGGGGAGGGAGACGGACTCTGTGCCACGGAGGGGGGGGGAAGGCGTCCGTGCCGGGGTGGTGGACGGAGGACTGGGTCCATGCCGGGGAGGGGGACAGGGGAGGTTCCTTTCCGGGGAGGGGGACGGGGATCTATGCCGGGGAGGGGGACGGCAGCGTGTTCCGTGCCGGGGAGGGTGGCGGCGGACGGAGTCCATGCCAGGAAGGGGGACGAGAGACGGGGTCGGGGCCGGGGAGGGGGATCGGGGTCTGTGACGGGGAGGGGGAAGCGGGGGGGGGGGGTCGTGCCAGGGAGGGGAACGGGGGACGGGGAGGTCCGTGCCATGGAGTATGACGGGGGACGGTGTCCGTGACGGGGATGGGGCCGAGGGCCGGGGGCCGGGGGGCGGGGTCCGTGCCGGGGAGGGGGACCGGGGGGTACGTGCCGGGGACGGGGATGGGGGACGGTGTCCGTGCCGGGGAAGGGGATGTAGGACGGGGTCCATACCGGGGAGGGGGATGGGGGACGTGGTCCGTGCAGGGGCAGGAGACGGGGGACGGGGTCCGTGCCGGGGAGGAGGATGGGGGAGGGTCTGTGACGGGGAGGGGAACGGAGGACGGGGTCCGTGCCTATGAGGGGGATGGCGGACGTGATCCGTGCCGGGGAGGGGGACGGGGGGGACGGGGTCCGTGCCCGGTTGGAGGATGTGGTTCGTGCTGGGGAGGGGGACGGGGACTGGGGTCCGTGCCGGGGAGGGTGACGGGGTGCGTGCCGGGGAGGGGGACGGGGGTGGGGGTCCGTGCCGGGGAGGGGGACGAGTGGGGGTCCATGCCGGGGAGGGGGACGGGGTATGGGGTCCGAGCCGGGAGGGGGACGTGGGACGGGGTCCGTGCTGGGGAGTGGGACGGGGGACGGGGTCCGTGCCGGGGAGGGGGACCGGGGGGTTATACGTGCCGGGGAGGGGGACGGGGGACGGTGTCCGTGCCGGGGAAGTGCACGTGGGACGGGGTCCGTGCCGGGGAGGGGGACTGGGGACGTGGTCCGTGCCGCGGCAGGAAACGGGGGATGGTGTCCGTGCTGGGGACAGGGCCGGGGCCGGGGGTCCGGGCCGGGGAAGGGGACGTGGGACGGGGTCCGTGCCGGGGAGGGGGATGGGGGACCAGTTTCGTGCCAGGGAGGGGTTTCGGGGGAAGCGGTCCGTGCCGGGGAGGGGGACGGGGGGGAGGTCCGTGCCGTGGAGGGGCTCAGGGGACGGTGTCCGTGCCAGGGAGGTGGACCGGGGGCGGGGGTCGGGTTCCGTGCCGGGGAGGGAGACGGACTCTGTGCCACGGAGGGGGGGGGAAGGCGTCCGTGCCGGGGTGGTGGACGGAGGACTGGGTCCATGCCGGGGAGGGGGACCGGGGAGGTTCCTTTCCGGGGAGGGGGACGGGGATCTATGCCGGGGAGGGGGACGGCAGCGTGTTCCGTGCCGGGGAGGGGGACGGCGGACGGAGTCCATGCCAGGAAGGGGGACGGGAGACGGGGTCGGGGTCTGTGACGGGGAGGGGGACGCGGGGGGGGGGTCGTGCCAGGGAGCGGAACGGGGGACGGGGAGGTCCGTGCCGTGGAGTGGGACGGGGGACGGTGTCCATGACGGGGATGGGGCCGAGGGCCGGGGGCCGGGGGGCGGGGTCCGTGCCGGGGAGGTGGACCGGGGGGTACGTGCCGGGGACGGGGATGGGGGACGGTGTCCGTGCCGGGGAAGGGGATGTAGGACGGGGTCCATACCGGGGAGGGGGATGGGGGAACGTGGTCCGTGCAGGGGCAGGAGACGGGGGACGGGGTCCGTGCCGGGGAGGAGGATGGGGGAGGGTCTGTGACGGGGAGGGGAACGGAGGACGGGGTCCGTGCCTATGAGGGGGATGGCGGACGTGATCCGTGCCGGGGAGGGGGACGGGGGGGACGGGGTCCGTGCCCGGTTGGAGGATGTGGTTCGTGCTGGGGAGGGGGACGGGGACTGGGGTCCGTGCCGGGGAGGGTGACGGGGTGCGTGCCGGTGAGGGGGACGGGGGTGGGGGTCCGTGCCGGGGAGGGGGACGAGTGGGGGTCCATGCCGGGGAGGGGGACGGGGTATGGGGTCCGAGCCGGGAGGGGGACGTGGGACGGGGTCCGTGCTGGGGAGTGGGACGGGGGATGGGGTCCGTGCCGGGGAGGGGGACCGGGGGGTTATACGTGCCGGGGAGGGGGACGGGGGACGGTGTCCGTGCCGGGGAAGTGCACGTGGGACGGGGTCCGTGCCGGGGAGGGGGACTGGGGACGTGGTCCGTGCCGCGGCAGGAAACGGGGGATGGTGTCCGTGCTGGGGACAGGGCCGGGGCCGGGGGTCCGGGCCGGGGAAGGGGACGTGGGACGGGGTCCGTGCCGGGGAGGGGGATGGGGGACCAGTTTCGTGCCAGGGAGGGGTTTCGGGGGAAGGGGTCCGTGCCGGGGAGGGGGACGGGGGGGAGGTCCGTGCCGTGGAGGGGCTCGGGGGACGGTGTCCGTGCCGGGGAGGTGGACGGGGGCGGGGGTGGGGGTCCGTGCCGGGGAGGGAGACGGACTCTGTGCCACGGAGGGGGGGGGGAAGGCGTCCGTGCCGGGGTGGTGGACGGAGGACTGGGTCCATGCCGGGGAGGGGGACCGGGGAGGTTCCTTTCCGGGGAGGGGGACGTGGATCTATGCCGGGGAGGGGGACGGCAGCGTGTTCCGTGCCGGGGAGGGGGACGGCGGACGGAGTCCATGCCAGGAAGGGGGACGGGAGACGGGGTCGGGGCCGGGGAGGGGGTCGGGGTCTGTGACGGGGAGGGGGACGCGGGGGGGGTGTCGTGCCAGGGAGGGGAACGGGGGACGGGGTCCGTGCCGGGGAGGGGGATGGGGAGGGTCCGTGACAGGTAGGGGGACGGAGGATGGGGTCCGTGCCTATGAGGGGGACGGGGAAGGGGTCCGTGCCGGGGAGGGGGAAGGGGGGGACGGGGTCCGTGCCGGGGAGGAGGACGGGGTCCGTGCCGGGGAGGGGGATGGGGACGGGGGTCCGTGCCGGGGAGGGGGACGGGTGGGGGTCCCTGCCGGGGAGGGGGATGTGGGACGGGGTCCGTGCCGGTGATGGGGAGGGGGGGAGGACCGTGCTGTGGAGGTGGCGGGGGACGGTGTCCATGCCGGTGAGGGGGCCGGGAGCCGGGGGGGGGTTCCGTTCCGGGGAGGGTGACCGGGGGGGGTACGTGCCGTTGACGGGGACGGGGAACGGTGTCCGTGCCGGGGAAGGGGACGTGGGACGGGGTCCGTGCCGGGGAGGGGGACGGGGGACCAGTTCCGTGCCGGGGAGGGGGTCGGGGGAAAGGGTCCGAGCCGGGGAGGGGGACGGGGGGTGGTCCGTGCCGCGGCAGGAAACGTGGGACGGTGTCCGTGCCGGGGACGGGGCCGGGGCCGGGGGTCCGGGCCGGGAAAGGGGACGTGGGACAGGGTCCGTGCCGGGGAGGGGGATGGGGGACCAGTTTTGTGCCGGGGAGGGGGTTCGGGGGAAGGGGTCCGTGCCGGGGAGGGGGACGGGGGGAGGTCCGTGCCGTGGAGGGGGTCGGGGATGGTGTCCGTGCCAGGGAGGTGGACGGGGGCCCTGGGTGGTGGTCCTTGCCTGGGAGTGGGACGGACTCTGTGCCGCGGAGGGGGGCGGGAAGGGGTCCGTGCCTCAGAGCTGGACGGAGGACGGGGTCCGTGCCGGGGAGGGGGACCGGGGGGGTTCCTTTCCGGGGAGGGGGACGGGGATGGGGATCTGTGCCGGGGAGGGGGACGGCAGCGGGTTCCGTGCCGGGGAGGGGACGGCGGACAGAGTCCATGCCAGGAAGCGGGACGGGAGATGGGATCGGTGCCGGGGAGGGGGTCGGGGTCTGTGACGGGGTGGGGGACGCGGGGGGGATCGTGCCGGGGAGGGGAACGGGGGACGGGGTCTGTGCCGGGGAGGGGGATGGGGAGGGTCCGTGACGGGGAGCGGGACGGAGGACGGGGTCCGTGCCTATGAGGGGGACGGGGAAGGGGTCCGTGCCGGGGAGGGGGAAGGGGGGGACGGGGTCCATGCCGGGGAGGAGGACGGGGTCCGTGCCGGGGAGGGGGACGGGGGACGGGGGTCCGTGCCGGGGAGGGGGACGGGTGGGGGTCCGTGCCGGGGAGGGGGATGTGGGACGGGGTCCGAGCCGGGAGGGGGGCGTGGGACGGGGTCCGTGCTGGGGAGGGGGACGGTGGATGGGGTCCATACTGGGGAGGGGGAAAGGGGGGTACGTGCCGGGGAGGGGTCGGGGGGCGGTGTCCGTGCCGGGAAAGCGGACGTGGGACGGGGTCCATGCCGGGGAGGGGGCCAGGGGCGCGGGTCTGTGCCGGGGAAGGGGACGGGTGACGGGGTACGTGCCGGGGGACCAGTTCCGTGCCGGGGAGGGGTCGGGGTTTGGATCCGTGCCGGTGATGGGGAGGGGGGGAGGACCGTGCTGTGGAGGTGGTGGGGGACGGAGTCCATGCCAGGAAGGGGGATGGGAGACGGGGTTGGTGCCGGGGAGGGGGTCGGGGTCTGTGACAGGGAGGGGGACGCGGGGGGGGGGGTGTCGTGCCGGGGAGGGGAACGGGGGACGGGGTCCGTGCCGGGGAGGGGGACGGTGAGGGTCCGTCCGGGGAGGGGGAAGGGGGGGACGGGGTCCGTGCCGGGGGGGGCGGGGTCCGTGCCGGGGAGGGGGACGGGGGTCCGTGCCGGGGAGGGGGACGGGTGGGGGTCCGTGCCGGGGAGGGGGATGTGGGACGGGGTCCGAGCCGGGAGGGGGGCGTGGGACCGGGTCCGTGCAGGGGAGGGGGACAGTTGATGGGGTCCATACTGGGTAGGGGGACGGGGGTTTACGTGCCGGGGAGGGGTCGGGGGGCGGTGTCTGTGCCGGGAAAGGGGACGTGGGACGGGGTCCGTGCCGGGGAGGGGAACGGGGGTTGTGGACCGTTCCGGGGCAGGAGACGGGGACGGGGTCCGTGCCGGGGAGGGGGTCAGGGGCGCGGGTCCGTGCCGGGGAAGGGGATGTGTGACGGGGTACGTGCCGGGGGACCAGTTCCGTGCCCGCGAGGGGTCGGGGGAAGGGATCCGTGCCGGTGATGGGGAGGGGGGAGGACCGTGCTGTGGAGGTGTCGGGGGACGGTGTCCATGCCGGTGAGCGGCCGGGGGCCGGGGGGGTTCCGTGCCGGGGAGTGGGTCCGGGGGGGGGTACGTGCTGGTGACGGGGACGGGGGACGGTGTCCGTGCCGGGGAAGGGGACGTGGGACGGGGTCCGTGCCGGGGAGGGGGACGGGGGTCCTGTTCCGTGCCGGGGAGGGGGTCGGGGGAAAGGGTCCGTGCCGGGGAGGGGGACGGGGGGTGGTCCATGCCCCGGCAGGAAACGGGGGACGGTGTCCGTGCCGGGCACGGGGGCCGGGGCCGGGGGTCCGGGCCGGGGAAGGGGACGTGTGACAGGGTCCGTGCCGGGGAGTGGGATGGGGGACCAGTTTCGTGCCGGGGAGGGGGCTCGGGGGAAGGGGTCCGTGCCGGGGAGGGGGACGGGGGGAGGTCCGTGCCGTGGAGGGGGTCGGGGGACGGTGTCCGTGCCGGGGAGGTGGACGGAGGCCGGGGTGGTCGTCCTTGCCGGGGAGTGGGACGGACTCTGTGCCGCGGAGGGGGGGGGGGGGAAGAGGTCCGTGCCAGGGAGGTGGACGGAGGGCGGGGTCCGTGCCGGGGAGGGGGAACCGGGGGGGTTCCTTTCCGGGGAGAGGGACGGGGATGGGGATCTGTGCCGGGGAGGGGGACGGCAGCGGTTTCCGTGCCGGTGTGGGGGACGGCGGACGGAGTCCGTGCCAGGAAGGGAGACGGGGTCGGTGCCGGGGAGGGGGTCGGGGTCTGTGACGGGGAGGGGGACGTGGGGGGGCTCGTGCCAGGGAGGGGAACGGGGGACGGGGTCCGTGCCGGGGAGGGGGATGGGGAGGGTCCGTGACGGGGAGGGGGACGGAGGACGGGGCCCATGCCTATGAGGGGGACGGGGAAGGGGTCCGTGCCGGGGAGGGGGAAGGGGGGGACGGGGTCAGTGCCGGGGAGGAGGACGGTGTCCATGCCGGGGAGTGGGACGGGGGACGGGGGTCCGTGCCTATGAGGGGGACGGGGAAGGGGTCCGTGCCGGGGAGGGGGAAGGGGGGGGCGGGGTCAGTGCCGGTGAGGAGGACGTGGTCCGTGCCGGGGAGTGGGACGGGGGACGGGGGTCCGTGCCGGGGAGGGGGACGGGGTGCGTGCCGGGGAGGGGGACGGGGGTTCCGTGCCGGGGAGGGGGATGTGGGACGGGTTCCGAGCCCGGAGGGGGGCGTGGGACGGGGTCCGTGCTGGGGAGGGGGACGGTGGATGGGGTCCGTACTGGGGAGGGGGACAGGGGGGGTACGTGCCGGGAAGGGGTCGGGGGGCGGTGTCCGTGCCGGGAAAGGGGACGTGGGACGGGGTCCGTGCCGGGGAGGGGGACGGGGGTTGTGGACCGTTCCGGGGCAGGAGACGTGGACGGGGTCCGTGCCGGGGAGGGGGACAGGGGGGGTACGTGCCGGGGAGGGGTCGGGGGACGGTGTCCGTGCCGGGAAAGGGGACGTGGGACGGGGTCCGTGCCGGGGGTTGTGGACCGTGCCGAGGCAGGAGACGGGGACGGGGTCCGTGCCGGGGAGGGGGCCGGGGGCACGGGTCCGTGCCGGGGAAGGGGACGGGTGACGGGGTACGTGCCGGGGGACCAGTTCCGTGCCGGGGAGGGGTCGGGGGAAGGGATCCGTGCCGGTGAGGGGGAGGGGGGGGTGGACCTTTCCTTGGAGGTGGCGGGGGACGGTGTCCATGCCGGTGAGGGGGCCGGGGGCCGGGGGGGTCCCATGCCGGGGAGGGGGACGGGGGGGGGTACGTGCCGGTGACGGGGATGGGGGACGGTGTCCGTGCCGGGGAAGCGGACGTGGGACGGGGTCCGTGCCGGGGAGGGGGACGGGGGACCAGTTCCGTGCCGGGGAGGGGGTCGGGGGAAAGGGTCCGTGCCGGGGAGTGGGACGGGGGTGGTCCGTGCCGTGTAGGGGGCCGGGGGCCGGGGGGGGGTTCCATGCTGGGAGGGGGACGGACTCTGTGCCGGGGAGGGGGGGTGGAAGGGGTCCGTGCCGGGTAGGTGGACGGAGGTTGGGGTCCGTGCCGGGAAGGGGGACGGGGACCGTGACGGGAAGGGGGACGCGGGGGGGGAGGGGGGTCGTGCCGGGGAGGGGAACGGGGCACAGGGTCCGTGACGGGAGGGG
This sequence comes from Scyliorhinus torazame, assembly GCF_047496885.1. Lineage (NCBI taxonomy): Eukaryota > Metazoa > Chordata > Chondrichthyes > Carcharhiniformes > Scyliorhinidae > Scyliorhinus > Scyliorhinus torazame. The sequence goes on from NC_092718.1 coordinate 116,249,155, forward strand.
ACGGGGAGGGTTCGTGACGGGAAGGGGGACGGAGGACGGGGTCCGTGCCTATGAGGGGGAATGGGGGACGGGGTCCGTGCCGGGGAGGGGGACGGTGGGGCGGGGGTCCGTGCCGGGGATGGGGGCGGGTGACGGGCCTGTGCCGGGGATGGGGAAGCGGGGGAGGGGGTGGGGATCCGTGCCGGGGAGCGGGGCGGAGGACGAGGTATGTGCCGGGGAGGGGGATGGTGGACGGGAACCGTGCCGGGCAGTGGGACGGAAGATGGGGTCCGTGCCGGGGAGGGGAACGGGGGACGGGTCCGTGCCGGGGATGGGTAACGGGGGACGGGTCCAAGACAGGGATGGGGACGGGGTACGTGCCGGGGAGGGGGACGGGGTCGGGTCCGAGTCGGGGAGGGGGCGGGGACGGAGTCCGTGCCGAGGAGGGGGAATGGGATGGGTTCCGTACTGGGGAGGTGGACGTAGGACGTGGTCCGTGTCGGGAAGGGGGACGGGATCCTTGCCGGGGAGGGGGTCGCGGGTGGGGGGGTCCATGCCGGGTATGAGGATGGAGGACGGGGTCCGTGCCGGGGAGGGGACGGGGGACGGGGTCCGTGCCGGGGAGGGGGCGGGTCCGATCTGAGGAGTGGGACAGGGGACGGGGTCCGTGCCGGGGAGGGGGAACGGGGGACGGGGTCCGTGCCGGGGTGGGGGACGGGGGCAGGTCCGTGCCGGGAGGGGGATGGGGGACGGACTCCGTGCCGGGAGGGGGACGGAGTCTGTGCCGGGGTGGGGGACGGGGGACGGGGTCCGTGCCTGGGAGGAGGACGGAGGACGGGGTCCGTGCCGGGCAGAGGGACGGGGGTCGGTTCCTTGCCGGGAGGGGGACGGGGGGGATCCGTGCCGCGGAGGGGGACAGCGGACGGGGACCATGCCGGGGAGGGGGACGGGGGACGGGGTCCGTGCCGGGGAGGGGGAAGGGTGACGGTGTCCTTGCCGGGGAGGGGGACGTGAGGGGGGGGGGTCTGTGCTGGGGAGGGGGACGGGGGTGTTCCGTGCCGGGGAGGGAGACGGGGGACGGGGTCCGTGCCGGGGAGTGGGACGGGAGGGACGGGGTCCGTGCCGGGGAGGAGGACGGGGTCCGTGCCGGGGAGGGGGACGGGGGATGGTGTCCGAGCCTGGAGGGGGACGTGGGACGGGGTCCGTGCCGGGGAGTGTGATGGAGGACGGGGCCGTGCCAGGGAGGTGGACCGGGGGGGGGGAACGTGCCGGGGAGAGGGACAGGGGATGGTGTCCATGCTGGGGAAGGGGACGTGGGACGGGGTCCGTGCCAGGGAGAGGGATTGGGGACGAGGTCCGTGCCGGGGAGGGGGGCGGGGGTGTCCGTGCCGGGGAGGGGACGGGGGACGGGGTCCGTGCCGGGGAGCGGGACGGGAGGGACGGGGTCCGTGCCGGGGAGGGGGGCCGGGGGATGGTTTCCGAGCCGGGAGGGGGACGTGGGACGGGTCCGTGCCGGGGACGGTGACGGAGGGCGGGGCCGTGCCAGGGAGGGGGACCGGGGGGGGGTACGTGCCGGGGAGAGGGACAGGGGACGGTGTCCATGCTGGGGAAGGGGAAGGGGACGTGGGACGGGGTCCGTTCCGGGGAGAGGGACGGGGATGTGGTCCATGGCGGGGCAGGAGACGGGGGACGGGGTCAGTGCCGGGGAGGGGGCCGGGGGCGAGGGTCCGTGCCGGGGAAGGGGACGGGTGACGGGGTCCGTGCCGGGGAAGGGGACGGGTCCCAGTTCCGTGGCAGGGAGGGGGACGGGGGAAGAGGTCCGTGCCGGGGAGGGCGACGGGGGAGGTCCGTGCCGGGGAGGGGGACGGGGGCCGGGAGGGGGAGGGAGGTCCGTGCCGGGGAGGGGGACGGGGGGGGGTGGTTACGTGCCGGGGACGGGGACGGGGGATGGTGTCCGTGCCGGGGAATGGGACGTGGGACGGGGTACGTGCCGGAGAGGCGACGGGGGACGTGGTCCGTGCCGGGGCAGGAGACGGGGGACGGGGTCTGTGCCGGGGAGGGGGACGGGGGAGGTTCCGTGACGGGGAGGGGGACGGAGGACGGGGTCCGTGCATTTGAGGGGGATGGGGGACGGGGTCCGTGCCGGGGAGAGAGACGGGGATGTTGTCCGTGCCGGGGAAGGGGACGTGGGATGGAGTCCGTGCAGGGGCAGGAGATGGGGGACGTGGTCCGTGCCGGGGAAGGGGACAGGTGACGGGATCCGTGCCGGGGAGCGGGATGGGAGTCCATGCCGGGGAGGGGGATGGGGTGCGACCTGGGGCGGGGGCCGGTGGTCGGGGTCCGTGCCGGGGAGGGAGACGGGTGGGGGTCCGTGCCGGGGAGGGGGACGGGGGATGGGATCCGAGCCGGGAGGGGGGCGAGGGACCAGTTCCGTGCTGGGGAGGGGGACAGGGGACGGGATCAGTGCCGGGGAGGGGGACGGGGGTGTTCCGTGCCGGGGAGTGGGACGGGGGACGGGGTCCATGCCGGGGAGCGGGACGGGGCGGACGGGGTCCGTGCCGGGGAGGATGATGGGGTGCGTGCCGGGGAGGGGGACGGGTGGGGGTCCGTGCCGGGGAGAGGGACGGGGACGGTGTCCGAGCCGGGAGGGGGACGTGGGACGGGGTCCGTGCCGCGGACGGTGACGGAGGACGGGGTCCGTGTCGGGGAGGGGGACGGGATCCTTGCCGGGGAGGGGGACGCGGGGGGGGTCCGTGCCGGTTAGGGCGACGGGGGACGGGGTCCGTGCCGGGGATCGGGACGGGGGCGGGGGGCGGGGGTCCGTGCCGGGGAGGGGGACGGGGTGCGTGCTGGGGAGGGCTACGGGTGGGGTTCCGTGCCGGGTAGTGGGACGGGGGACGGTGTCCAAGCCGGGAGGGGGACGTGGATGGGGTCCGTGCCGGGGAGGGTGACGGAGGACGGTGTCCGTGTCGGGGAGGGGGACGGGATCCTTGCCGGGTAGGGGTCGCGGGGGGGGGGGTCCGTGCCGGGTAGGTGGACGTGGGACGGGGTCCGTGCCGGGGCGGGGGACGGGGGGAGTTCCGTGCCGTGGAGGGGGTTGGGGATGGGGACCGTGCCGGGGAAGGGAAACGGGGGACGGGGTCCGTGCCAGGGAGGGGAACGGGTTCCTTGCCGGGGAGGGGGACCCGGGGTGGGGGTGGTCCGTGCCGGGGAGGGGGACGGTGGACGGGGACCGTGCCAGGGAGCGGGACGGGGGGAGGGGGTCTGTGCCGGGGAGGGAGACGGGGTGCGTGCCGGGGAGGGGGACGGTTGGGGGTCCGTGCCGGGGAGGGGGACGGGGGATGGTGTCTGAGCCGGTAGGGGGTCGTGGGACAGGGTCCGTGCTGGGGAGGGTGACGGAGGACGGGGTCCGTGTCGGGGAGGGGGCGGGATCCTTGCCGGGGAGTGGGACGCGGGGGGGGTCCGTGCCGTGTAGGTGGACTTGGGGCGGGGTCCGTGCCGGGTTTGGGGTCGGGGGGAGTTCCGTGCCGGGGAGGGGGATGGGGATGGGGACCGTGCCGGGGAGGGGATCGGGTCCGTGCCGGGGAGGGGAAACGGGGGTCGGGTCCGTGACGGTGAGGGGGACGGGGTCCGTGCAGTGGAGGGGGACGGGGGCGGGTCCGAGCCGGGCAGGGGGGCCGGGGGACGGATTCCGTGCTGGGGAGGAGGACGGGGGAACGGGGTCCGTGCCGGGGAGTTGGACGGAGGACGGGGTCCGTGTCGGGGAGGGGGACGGGATCCTTGCCAGGGAGGGGGACGCGGGGGGGGGGTCCGTGCCGGGTACGTGGACGTGGGACGGGGTCCGTGCCGCGGAGGGGGACCGGGGGGGTGGACTTGCCAGGGAGGGGGAACGGGGGACGGTGTCCATGCTGGGGAAGGGGACGTGCGACGGGGTCCGTGACGGGGAGGGGGAGGGAGGACGGGGTCCGTGCCTATGAGGGGGACGGGGAAGGGGTCCGTGCCGGGGAGGGGGAAGGGGGGGGACGGGGTCCGTGCAAGGGGAGGGGGGGCCGGGGGGGACGTGCCGGGGAGGGGGGCAGGGGACGGTCCATGCTGGGGAAGGGGACGTGGGACGGGGTCCGTGCCGGGGAGGGGGACAGGGATGTGGTCCGTGGCGGGGCAGGAGACGGGTGACGGGGTCCGTGCCGGGGGCGAGGCTCCGTGCCGGGGAAGGGGACGGGTGACGGGGTCCGTGCCGGGGAAGGGGACGACTCCCAGTTCCGTGGCGGGGAGGGCGACGGGGGAAGAGGTCTGTGCCGGGGGAGTCCGTGCCGTGGCGGGGAATGGGGGATGGTGTCCGTGCCGGGGAATGGGACGTGGGACAGGGTCCATGCCGGTGTGGGGGACGGCGGACGGAGTCCATGCCAGGAAGGGGGACGGGAGACGGGGTCGGTGCCGGGGAGGGGGTCGGGGTCTATGACGGGGAGGGGGACGCGGGGGGGCTCGTGCCGGGGAGGGGAACGGGGGACGGGGTCCGTGCCGGGGAGGGGGATGGGGAGGGTCCGTGACGGGGAGGGGGATGGAGGACGGGGTCCGTGCCTATGAGGGGGACGGGGAAGGGGTCCGTGCCGGGGAGGGGGAAGGGGGGGGACGGGGTCAGTGCCGGGGAGGAGGACGGTGTCCGTGCCGGGGAGTGGGACGGGGGACGGGGGTCCGTGCCTATGAGGGGGATGGGGAAGGGGTCCGTGCCGGGGAGGGGGAAGGGGGGGACGGGGTCTGTGCCGGGGAGGAGGACGGTGTCCGTGCCGGGGAGTGGGACGGGGAACGGGGGTCCGTGCCGGGAGGGGGACGGGGTGCGTGCCGGGGAGGGGGACGGGGGTTCCGTGCCGGGGAGGGGGATGTGGGACGGGTTCCGAGCCCGGAGGGGGGCGTGGGACGGGGTCCGTGCTGGGGAGGGGGACGGTGGATGGGGTCTGTACTGGGGAGGGGGACAGGGGGGGTACGTGCCGGGGAGGGGTCGGGGGGCGGTGTCCGTGCCGGGAAAGGGGACGTGGGACGGGGTCCGTGCCGGGGAGGGGGACGGGGGTTGTGGACCATTCCGGGGCAGGAGACGGGGACGGGGTCCGTGCCGGGGAGGGGGACAGGGGGGGTACGTGCCGGGGAGGGGTCGGGGGACGGTGTCCGTGCCGGGAAAGGGGACGTGGGACGGGGTCCGTGCCGGGGGTTGTGGACCGTGCCGAGGCAGGAGACGGGGACGGGGTCCGTGCCGGGGAGGGGGCCGGGGGCGCGGGTCCGTGCCGGGGAAGGGGACGGGTGACGGGGTACGTGCCGGGGGACCAGTTCCGTGCCGGGGAGGGGTCGGGGGAAGGGATCCGTGCCGGTGAGGGGGACGGGGGGGTGGACCGTGCTGTGGAGGTGGCGGGGGACGGTGTCCATGCCGGTGAGGGGGCCGGGGGCCTGGGGGGTTCCATGCCGGGGAGGGGGACGGGGGGGGGGGTACGTGCCGGTGACGGGGATGGGGGACGGTGTCCGTGCCGGGGAAGCGGACGTGGGACGGGGTCCGTGCCGGGGAGGGGGACGGGGGACCAGTTCCGTGCCGGGGAGGGGGTCGGGGGACGGTGTCCAAGCCGGGAGGGGGACGTGGATGGGGTCCGTGCCGGGGAGGGTGACGGAGGACGGGGTCCGTGTCGGGGAGGGGGACGGGATCCTTGCCGGGTAGGGGTCGCGGGGGGGGGGGGGTCCGTGCCGGGTAGGTGGACGTGGGACGGGGTCCGTGCCGGGGCGGGGGACGGGGGGAGTTCCGTGCCGTGGAGGGGGTTGGGGATGGGGACCGTGCCGGGGAAGGGAAACGGGGGACGGGGTCCGTGCCAGGGAGGGGAACGGGTTCCTTGCCGGGGAGGGGGACCCGGGGTGGGGGTGGTCCGTGCCGGGGAGGGGCACGGGGGACGGGGTCCGTGCCGGGGAGCGGGACGGGGGGGAGGGGGTCCGTGCCGGGGAGGGAGACGGGGTGCGTGCCGGGGAGGGGGACGGTTGGGGGTCCGTGCCGGGGAGGGGGACGGGGGATGGTGTCTGAGCCGGGAGGGGGACGTGGGACGGGTTCCGTGCTGGGGAGGGTGACGGAGGACGGGGTCCGTGTCGGGGAGGGGGCGGGATCCTTGCCGGGGAGTGGGACGCGGGGGGGGGGTCCGTGCCGTGTAGGTGGACTTGGGGCGGGGTCCGTGCCGGGTTTGGGGTCGGGGGGAGTTCCGTGCCGGGGAGGGGGATGGGGATGGGGACCGTGCCGGGGAGGGGATCGGGTCCGTGCCGGGGAGGGGGACGGGGGAGGTTCCGTGACGGGGAGGGACACGGAGGACGGGGTCCGTGCCTATGAGGGGGACGGTGGACGGGGTCCGTGCCGGGGATGGGGACGGGGATGTTGTCCGTGCCAGGGAAGGGGACGTAGGATGGGGTCCGTGCCGGGGAAGAGGACGGGTGACGGGGTCCGTGCCTGGGAGGGGGATGTGGGTCCATGCCGGGGAGGGGGATGGGGTCCGTGCCGGGGAGGGGGACGGTTGGGGGTCCGTGCCGGGGACGGGGACGGGGACGGGGTCCGTGCCGGTGTGGGGGACGGGGGTTGGTATCCGAGCCGGGAGGGGGGCGTGGGACGGGGTCCGTGCCGGGGAGGGGGACAGGGGACGGGGTCCGTGCCGGGGAGGGGGACGGGGGAGTTCCGTGCCGGGGAGTGGGACGTGGGATGGGGTCCGTGCCGGGGAGCGGGACGGGGAGGACGGGGTCCGTGCCGGGGAGGTTGACGGGGTCCATGCCGGGGAGGGGGACCGGTGGGGGTCCGTGCCGGGGAGGGGGACGGGGTCCGTGCCGGGGAGCGGGACGGGGGGAGGGGGTCCGTGCCGGGGAGGGGGATGGTGTGCATGCTGGGGAGGGAGACAGGTGGGGGTCCGTGCCAGGATAGGGGACGGGGGACGGTGTCCGAGCCGGGAGGGGGACGTGGGACGGGGTCTGTGCCGGGGAGGGGGATGGGGACGGGTTCCGTGCTGGGGAGGTGGACGGAGGACGTGGTCCGTGTCGGGGAGGGGGACGGGGTCCTTGCCGGGGAGGGGGTCGCGGGTGGGGGGGGTCCATGCCGGGTATGAGGATGGAGGACGGGGTCCGTGCCGGGGAGGGGACGGGGGACGGGGTCCGTGCCGGGGAGGGGGCGGGTCCGATCTGAGGAGTGGCACAGGGGACGGGGTCCGTGCCGGGGAGGGGGAACGGGGGACGGGGTCCATGCCGGGGTGGGGGACGGGGGCAGGTCCGTGCCGGGGAGGGGGATGGGGGACGGACTCCGTGCCGGGAGGGGGACGGAGTCTGTGCCGGGGTGGGGGACGGGGGACGGGGTCCGTGCCTGGGAGGAGGACGGAGGACGGGGTCCGTGCCGGGCAGAGGGACGGGGGACGGTTCCTTGCCGGGAGGGGGACGGGGGGGATCCGTGCCGCGGAGGGGGACAGCGGACGGGGACCATGCCGGGGAGGGGGACGGGGGACGGGGTCCGTGCCGGGGAGGGGGAAGGGTGACGGTGTCCTTGCCGGGGAGGGGGACGTGAGGGGGGGGTCTGTGCTGGGGAGGGGGACGGGGGGTGTTCCGTGCCGGGGAGGGAGACGGGGGACGGGGTCCGTGCCGGGGAGCGGGACGGGAGGGACGGGGTCCGTGCCGGGGAGGGGGATGGGGTCCGTGCCGGGGAGGGTGACGGGGGATGGTGTCCGAGCCTGGAGGGGGACGTGGGACGGGGTCCGTGCCGGGGAGGGTGACGGAGGACGGGGCCGTGCCAGGGAGGGGGACCGGGGGGGGGAACGTGCCGGGGAGAGGGACAGGGGATGGTGTCCATGCTGGGGAAGGGGACGTGGGACGGGGTCCGTGCCAGGGAGAGGGATGGGGGACGAGGTCCGTGCCGGGGAGGGGGGCGGGGGTGTCCGTGCCGGGGAGGGGACGGGGGTTCCGTGCTGGGGAGGGCAACGGTGGACGGGGTCTGTGCTGGGGATGGGGACGGGGGGGCGTTCCGTGCCGGGGAGGGAGACGGGGGACGGGGTCCGTGCCGGGGAGCGGGACGGGAGGGACGGGGTCCGTGCTGGGGAGGAGGACGGGGTCCGTGCCGGGGAGGGGGACGGGGGATGGGGGTCCGTGCCGGGGAGGGGGGCCGGGGGATGGTGTCCGAGCCGGGAGGGGGACGTGGGACAGGGTCCGTGCCGGGGAGGGTGACGGAGGACGGGGCCGTGCCAGGGAGGGGGACCGGGGGGGGTACGTGCCGGGGAGAGGGACAGGGGACGGTGTCCATGCTGGGGAAGGGGAAGGGCGCGTGGGACGGGGTCCGTGCCGGGGAGAGGGACGGGGATGTGGTCCGTGGCGGGGCAGGAGACGGGGGACGGGGGACGGGGTCAGTGCCGGGGAGGGGGCCGGGGGCGAGGGTCCGTGCCGGGGAAGGGGACGGGTGACGGGGTCCGTGCCGGGGAAGGGGACGGGTCCCAGTTCCGTGGCAGGGAGGGGGACGGGGGAAGAGGTCCGTGCCGGGGAGGGGGACGGGGGAGGTCCGTGCCGTGGAGGGGGACGGGGATGGTGTCCGTGCCGGGGAGGGGGACGGGGGCCGGGAGGGGGAGGGAGGTCCGTGCCGGGGAGGGGGACGAGGGGGGGGTTACGTGCCGGGGACGGGGACGGGGGATGGTGTCCGTGCCGGGGAATGGGACGTGGGACGGGGTACGTGCCGGAGAGGCGACGGGGGACGTGGTCCGTGCCGGGGCAGGAGACGGGGTACGGGGTCTGTGCCGGGGAGGGGGACGGGGGAGGTTCCGTGACGGGGAGGGGGACGGAGGACGGGGTCCGTGCATTTGAGGGGGATGGGGGACGGGGTCCGTGCCGGGGAGAGAGACGGGGATGTTGTCCGTGCCGGGGAAGGGGACGTGGGATGAAGTCCGTGCAGGGGCAGGAGATGGGGGACGTGGTCCATGCCGGGGAAGGGGACAGGTGACGGGGTCCGTGCCGGGGAGCGGGATGGGAGTCCATGCCGGGGAGGGGGATGGGGTGCGACCTGGGGAGGGGGACGGTGGTCGGGGTCCGTGCCGGGGAGGGGGACGGGTGGGGGTCCGTGCCGGGGAGGGGGACGGGGGATGGGATCCGAGCCGGGAGGGGGGTGAGGGACCAGTTCCGTGCTGGGGAGGGGGACAGGGGACGGGGTCAGTGCCGGGGAGGGGGACGGGGGTGTTCCGTGCCGGGGAGTGGGACGGGGGACGGGGTCCATGCCGGGGAGCGGGACGGGGCGGACGGGGTCCGCGCCGGGGAGGATGATGGGGTGCGTGCCGGGGAGGGGGACGGGTGGGGGTCCGTGCCGGGGAGAGGGACGGGGACGGTGTCCGAGCCGGGAGGGGGACGTGGGACGGGGTCCGTGCCGCGGAGGGTGACGGAGGACGGGGTCCGTGTCGGGGAGGTGGACGGGATCCTTGCCGGGGAGGGGGACACGGGGGGGGGTCCGTGCCGGTTAGGGCGACGGGGGACGGGGTCCGTGCTGGGGAGCGGGACGGGGGTCGGGGGTCCGTGCCGGGGAGGGGGTCAGGGTGCGTGCTGGGGAGGGCGACGGGTGGGGGTCCGTGCCGGGTAGTGGGACGGGGGACGGTGTCCAAGCCGGGAGGGGGACGTGGATGGGGTCCGTGCCGGGGAGGGTGACGGAGGACGGGGTCCGTGTCGGGGAGGGGGACGGGATCCTTGCCGGGTAGGGGTCGCGGGGGGGGGGGGGGGTCCGTGCCGGGTAGGTGGACGTGGGACGGGGTCCGTGCCGGGGCGGGGGACGGGGGGAGTTCCGTGCCGTGGAGGGGGTTGGGGATGGGGACCGTGCCGGGGAAGGGAAACGGGGGACGGGGTCCGTGCCAGGGAGGGGAACGGGTTCCTTGCCGGGGAGGGGGACCCGGGGTGGGGGTGGTCCGTGCCGGGGAGGGGCACGGGGGACGGGGTCCGTGCCGGGGAGCGGGACGGGGGGGAGGGGGTCCGTGCCGGGGAGGGAGACGGGGTGCGTGCCGGGGAGGGGGACGGTTGGGGGTCCGTGCCGGGGAGGGGGACGGGGGATGGTGTCTGAGCCGGGAGGGGGACGTGGGACGGGTTCTGTGCTGGGGAGGGTGACGGAGGACGGGGTCCGTGTCGGGGAGGGGGCGGGATCCTTGCCGGGGAGTGGGACGCGGGGGGGGGTCCGGGCCGTGTAGGTGGACTTGGGGCGGGGTCCGTGCCGGGTTTGGGGTCGGGGGGAGTTCCGTGCCGGGGAGGGGGATGGGGATGGGGACCGTGCCGGGGAGGGGATCGGGTCCATGCCGGGGAGGGGAAACGGGGGTCGGGTCCGTGACGGTGAGGGGGAGGGGGTCCATGCAGTGGAGGGGGACGGGGGCGGGTCCGAGCCGGGCAGCGGGGCCGGGGGACGGATTCCGTGCTGGGGAGGAGGACGGGGGAACGGGGTCCGTGCCGGGGAGTTGGACGGAGGACGGGGTCCGTGTCGGGTAGGGGGACGGGATCCTTGCCAGGGAGGGGGACGCGGGGGGGGGGTCCGTGCCGGGTAGGTGCACGTGGGACGGGGTCCTTGCCGCGGAGGGGGACCGGGGGGGTGGACTTGCCAGGGAGGGGGAACGGGGGACGGTGTCCGTGCTGGGGAAGGGGACGTGCGACGGGGTCCGTGCAAGGGGAGGGGGGGCCGGGGGGGACGTGCCGGGGAGGGGGGCAGGGGACGGTCCATGCTGGGGAAGGCGACGTGGGACGGGGTCCGTGCCGGGGAGGGGGACGGGGATGTGGTCCGTGGCGGGGCAGGAGACGGGGGACGGGTTCCGTGCCGGGGGCGAGGCTCCGTGCCGGGGAAGGGGACGGGTGACGGGGTCCGTGCCGGGGAAGGGGACGACTCCCAGTTCCGTGGCGGGGAGGGCGACGGGGGAAGAGGTCTGTGCCGGGGAGGGGGACGGGGGAGTCCGTGCCGTGGAGGGGGACGGGGGATGGTGTCCGTGCCGGGGAATGGGACGTGGGACAGGGTCCATTCCGGAGAGGGGGGACGGGGGACGTGGTCCGTGCCGGGGCAGGAGACGGGGGACGGGGTCCGTGCCGGGGAGGGGGACGGGGGAGGTTCCGTGACGGGGAGGGACACGGAGGACGGGGTCCGTGCCTATGAGGGGGACGGTGGACGGGGTCCGTGCCGGGGATGGGGACGGGGATGTTGTCCGTGCCAGGGAAGGGGACGTAGGATGGGGTCCGTGCCGGGGAAGAGGACGGGTGACGGGGTCCGTGCCTGGGAGGGGGATGTGGGTCCATGCCGGGGAGGGGGATGGGGTCCGTGCCGGGGAGGGGGACGGTTGGGGGTCCGTGCCGGGGCCGGGGACGGGGGATGGTATCTGAGCCGGGAGGGGGGCGTGGGACGGGGTCCGTGCCGGGGAGGGGGACAGGGGACGGGGTCCGTGCCGGGGTGGGGGACGGGGGTTGGTATCCGAGCCGGGAGGGGGGCGTGGGACGGGGTCCGTGCCGGGGAGGGGGACAGGGGACGGGGTCCGTGCCGGGGAGGGGGACGGGGGAGTTCCGTGCCGGGGAGTGGGACGGGGGATGGGGTCCGTGCCGGGGAGCGGGACGGGGAGGACGGGGTCCGTGCCGGGGAGGTTGACGGGGTCCATGCCGGGGAGGGGGACCGGTGGGGGCCCGTGCCGGGGAGGGGGACGGGGGACGGGGTCCGTGCCGGGGAGCGGGACGTGGGACGTGGTCCGTGCCGGGGAGGGTGACGGAGGACGGGGTCCGTATCGGGGAGGGGGGACGGGATCCTTGCCGGGTAGGGGGATGCGGGGGGTGGGGTCCGTGCCGGGTAGGTGGACGTGGGACGGGGTTCGTGCCGGGGAGGGGGACGGGGGCTGTTCCGTGCCGGGGAGGGGAATGGGGGATGGGGACCATGCCGGGGAGGGGGACGGGGGACGGGGTCCGTGCTGGGGAGGGGTTACGGGGGGGACGGGGTCCGTGCCGGGGAGGAGGATGGGGTCCGTGCCGGGGAGGGGGACGGGTGGGGGTCCGTGCCGGGGATGGGGACGGGGGGCGGTGTCCGAGCCGTGAGGGGGACGTGGGATGGGCTCCGTGCCGGGGAGGGTCACGGAGGACAGGGTCCGTGTCGGGGAGGGGGACGGGATCCTTGCTGGGAAGGGGGACGCTGGGTAGGGGTGGTCCGTGCCGGGGAGGGGGACGGGGTCTGTGCCGGGGAGCGGGACGGGGGGGGAGGGGGTCCGTGCCAGGGAGGGGGACGGGGTGCGTGCCGGGGAGGGGGACGGTTGGGGGTCCGTGCCGGGGATGGGGATGCGGGATGGTGTCCGAGCCGGGAGGGGGACGTGGGACGGGGTCCGTGCCGGGGAGGGTGACGGAGGACGGGGTCCGTGTCGGGGAGGGGGACGGGATCCTTCCCGGAGAGTGGGACGCGGGGGGGGGGGGGGCGTTCCGGGTAGGTGGACGTGGGACGGGGTCCGTGCCGGGTAGGGGGTCGGGGGGATTTCCGTGCCGTGGAGGGGGTTGGGGATGGGGTCCATGCCGGGGAGTTGGACGGAGGACGGGGTCCGTGTCGGGGAGGGGGACGGGATCCTTGCCGGGGAGGGGGACGCGGGGGGGGGTCTGTGCCGGGTAGGTGGACGTGGGACGGGGTCCGTGCAGGGGAGGGGAACGGGGCCGGTGTCCGTGCCGGGGAAGGGGACACGGGGGGGTCCGTGCCGGGGAGGGGGCCAGGGGGGGTGATGTGCCGGGGAGGGGGACGGTGTCCGTGCCGATGAAGGGGACGTTGAACGGGGTCGGTACCCGGGAGGGGGATGGGGGACGTGGTCCGTGCCGGGGCAGGAGACGGGGGACAGGGTCCATGCCGGGAAGGGTGCCGGGGGCGGGGGTCCGTGCCGGTGAAGGGGACGGGTGACGGGGTCCGTGCCGTGGAGGGGGACTGGGGACCAGTTCCGTGCCGGGGAGGGGGACGGGGGCCGGGGGGTCCGTGCCGGGGAGGGGGACCGGGGGGGGGTGTACGTGCTGGGGAAGGGGACGGGGGAAGGAGTCCGTGCCGGGGAGGAGTACGGGGGAACGGGGTCCGTGCCGGGGAGGTGGACGGAGGACGGGGTCCGTGTCGGGGAGGGGGACGGGATCCTTGCCGGGGAGGGGGACCCGGGGGGGGTGGCGGGCCGGGTA